>NC_082686.1:131224804-131834035 GCF_949987515.2 Delphinus delphis
AGCACCAAGCTGATCTCCCTGTGCTATGCGGCTGCTTCCCACTAGCTATCTATTTTACATTTGGTAGTATTTATAAGTACATGTCACTCTCTTACTTCGTCCCAGCTTACCCTTCCACCTCCCCATGTCCTCAAGTCCATTCTCTATGTCTGCATCTTTATTCCTATTCTGCCCATAGGTTCTTCAGAACCTTTTTTTTTTTTTTAGATTCCATATATATGTGTTAGCATACTGTATTTGTTTTTCTCTTTCTGACTTACTTCACTCTGTATGACAGACTCTAGGTCCATCCACATCACTACAAATAACTCGATTTTGTTTCTTTTTATGGCTAAGTAATATTCCATTGTATATATGTGCCACATCTTGTTTATCCATTTATCTGTCGATGGACACTTAGGTTGCTTCCATGTCCTTGCTATTGTAAATAGAGCTGCAATGAACATTGTGGTACATGACTCTTTTTGAATTATGGTTTTTCTCAGGATATATGCCCAGTAGTGAGATTTCTGGGTCATATGGTATCTAAAGGATACTCTTGCTGTGTAGCGTATCCTAGGTTGCAGATTTTTCCCTTTCAGGACTTTGAATTTATTTTGCCACTCCTTTCTGGCCTACAGTGCTTAGGTAGAGAAATCAACTGATAGCCTTATGGGGGTTCCCTTGTAATTAACTCCTTGTTTTTCTCTTGCTGCCTTTAGTATCCTCTGTTTATCTTTAAGTTTTGCTATTTTTACTATAATTTGTCTTGGCGTAGGTCTGTTTGTGTTTATCTTGTTTGGGACCCTCTATGCTTCCTGTACCTGGATATCTGTTTTTTTCTTTAGGTTTGGGAAGTTTTCTCCATAATTTCTTCAAATACATTTTGAATCCCCTTTTCTCTTTCTTCCCCTTCTAGAATCCCCATTATGTGTAGATTGGCACACTTTATATTATCCCATAGGTCTCTTATATTGCTTTCATTTTTTAATTTGGCTTTCTGTCTGCTGTTCTGATTGGGTGATTACATTATTCTATCTACCAGGTCACTTATTCATTCTTCTGCATTATTTATTCTGCTATTCATTGCCTTTAGCTCAGCTTTTGTCTCAGCAACTGAGTTTTCTCATTTTTCTTGGTTCCCCTTTATAGTTTCTAGTTCCTTTTTATAATATTCTGCATTTCTGTCAATAGCCTTTCTTAATTCCTTCAGTATTTTCATTATCTCCTTTTTCAAATTGGTGTCATTAGACTGAAGAGATCTGTTTCATTGTTTATTCTTTCAGGGGAATTCTTTTGGTCTTTTAACTGGGAGTAGTTCCTCTGCTTCTTCATTTTACTTATATTTTCCTTACTCTGAGAGTTTAGGAGAAACAATTATCTACTGTGGTCTTGGAGGGCTATTTATATGTGAGAATATCCCTGTGTAGCTTCTTTGGTTTTAATATTTTTGGTGGAAGGGCCGTTTTTAGTATGGTTGTCTGTTTCCTCTTTCCTCAGCGTGTGCTGGCCATTATCCCCTTGATAGGGGATGTGCAGATGTGGTGTCTTGTACCTGGTCCTGGAGTTCTCAGTGGTGGTGGCAGCTCAGACGCACCCCTGAAGCACACAATGGGAGCAGAAGCAGATCTTGACCACTTCTGAATTCCAGGAGGATGGTGGCAGCAGCTTGTGACCACTCCTGGAGCTTCTATAGGTGGTGTCCTGCCACCTGAGAGCACACATCAGGAAAAAGGCTGCAGTGGCAGGTCCCAGATCTCCCCTGACACACCTGCCAGACAATGGCGCCTGGTCCCTAAGTAGGCCGAGGCTTCCTCCACGTATACCCTCAGTTGCTATCACACCACACTCCAGCCCCTTCAGTCTCTTTCTGTACAGCCAATCCCAGTCCTCTCTCCCAGGTCTGATCTCCGAAGCCTGAGTGCCCCCAGCCCCTACCTGCCCCAGTGGATGCACATCTCAGGCTGGAGAGTGTGGGGTGGTGGCACTAACCATCTGTGCAGGTCACTTTCCATTCTGGCTGCCACAAACCAGTTGCCAGTTTCTCCTCTGAGGTTCTGAAGCTGCTCTCTGTCCCAGCTGATCTCCCCCCTGGTGAGGGGACTTCCCAGGGTTTGGGAACCTTTCCTCCTTCACAGCTCCTTCCCAGGGGCACAGGTCTAGTCCTGATTACCTTCTCACTTCCTTCTTTTTTTTCTTTTGTCCTACCAGTTACATGGAAATTTTGTTGCCTTTTCAGAAGTCTGAGGTCTTCTGCCAGTGTTCAGTAGATATTCTCTGAGAATCGTTCCACATGTAGATGTATTTTTGATGTATTTGTGGGTGGAGGTGAGCTTCACGTTTTGCTACTCCACCATCTTGATCACCAAGGAATTTATTTTTATTCTTTTGTGAGAAGTGATGTAACTTGATCTTTTTTCTTCCAAATAATTAATTTTCTCAGCATCTTTGTTTATGTAGTGATCCTTTCTTTCTCTACTAACAGATATAATTATTGAATGAATAAGCCCTTTTTCCTTCAGAGAAGAATTTCTTTGCCACCCACACCTTCAAGCCCAACAAACATTCTCTTTGCATCAAAATAAGAAAAAAAAATCTAACTTCTATCATAAAAGGTGACAAAAAATCTCCTTGTCTTCACTTTTCTACTCCCCACTTGTCAATCCACATCTAAAGGAATAAACAAGTAAATGAGCCAAACAAACAAATAAGAGAAATTTAAAAGGAGATAATTAAATTTGGCTGTCCTATGAAACTAATAAAGGGAGAAAATGCAGAAGATAAAGGTTATTATGAAATCTAAAAAGGGAATTTAAGCCACAGGCTTTCACTGTAGTCTGCATTTTTCTCCCTAGCTTTTGTCTTTTAAAAAATGAAAAACATAGGAATATTTATTGTCATCTTATCTTTTCAAAATGTGAAGTTAAAATTAGTGTTTCATAGAGAAGTAAAATAATTGTATCTTAGTTCGCAGACATTTATGCTTTTCCTGCTTAATGCTTAATTCTTTGAATTATTCAAATAATTTTAATTGGCCATTTTAATAGCTATATGAATTTAAAGATATACCACAGACCTCAATTGCCTCCACTTTCATACAGATGGGGAAAATATACCCTAAATGCCAGTTTCCTCTTGCTGGTATGTACGTGACTCAGTAGAGGGAGGAATCATGATGAAATGTAGGGTAAAGGAGAGGAAATGGTGGATGTTCTTGATGAGTCAGTGGTAACCTTTGCAAATTTTCCCAATTTCAATGAATTATTCTTGAACAAGTCAGCCCAGCCAAGTTTTATATCTTGATACCCTTCTGGCACAGATAGAATTTTTAACTGTAGGAACTGAGAGGTCATCTTTGTTCCCAAAGCAGCCTCACTTGACCTAGAATTTACTGTCACTCTCCACTCAAACCACCAACATATTGATATAAATGTCAATTATACAATATAAAATATACCAATAAAATAGAACCTTGAGCCCTTGGCAGTGAGGACTCAGGGTGGCCTGAACAGAAAGGATTTTAGTCACTGAAATTAAAGGCCCAGAATCTTTTTTTGACCAGAAGAGAACTAATATTTAAAAGCACCTGCTCATATTTTGGGTATAGTCTGGTTTCCCTGTAACTCTCTTCACACTTGATACTGAGGCAGCAAATCCAGTGGTTAAGAGAGTATAGGTTTGAAAACAGGCTTGAGTTCAAGTCCTGATCTATTACTTCCTAACTAATTTAAATAGTTTAATTTCAGTAAGCCTCAGTTTCCTCATTTATAAATGGGGTTAATAATACCTCCCCCTCAGGATTGTTGGTGGATTAAGGGAGATATATGTGAAGTGCTGTGCCTGAAACAGTGACTGAAAATAAATAGTAACTGATAAGAATGGGAAAAAAAAGTAAAAGCACCTGCTCGGTGGTTTCACATATTCTCCCATCTAATTGTCACTTCAGTCTGCAAAACAGGCACTATTGGCCCCATTTCACAGATGAGCGAAAATGAAACTTGGAGAGATTATGTCTGTAGCTCAAGGTTTCAGACTTGGTAAGTGATGGAGTTGGCATTTAAATCTGGATTTTGGACTCCAGAGTCCATGCTAATCACTCTAAGGCTCTAGGGACACAGAGATGATTTTAGGGGAAATCTGGACACAGAGTTAAGTAATCCTGAATCACACAGTGAGGCAGTTAGACCTTCTAAATTCTCTTTCTATTCTTCTGATGATGGCAAAAAGAAAGTTTTGTTTTGGTGTTGTATACTTTCATATTTTTTTAACATTTTCTGTCCTCTATTTTCAATAAAGAGGACAAAGATCTCAGACTCAAAGTATTGGGCCAGCAGAAGTATCTACCTAGAATTTATTTATTTATTTGTTTTCATTATGTATATTTTTATGTCTCTTATTTATGGCAAGTTATACTAATTTTCCATTTATGGTAGTGATGTAAAGCTTCAGTTGTTTAGCTAGATATACTTAACTTTTTAATGTGTCGATTTAAAGAAAACTTAGTATCTAAATGCAGGTATTAGTAGTATATGAAAGACATGTGTGAGAAGCACATATTTTGTTTTAGATATGATGCTATAAATTCTTAGAACAATTTCAATGCTTGAACAATATGATGTATGCTCCCTTCCCCTAGGGGCCACAATTATCCCATGTGCCATGGACCACTGGATATGAGATATATCAGTATCAGAACATGACAGCATTTTTCTTGCAGGGTAAATAAGAACTTATTCTCAACTTTGAGAAATTTCTAAGAATGTTATATACTAGACAAACTGCATAGAAAACTATAGATTTTTCTTCCTATAGATTCTACCCTGTAGTTCTGGTTAGAATAACTTTTACCTGAGATTCTACATATAATGTAAAAAGAAGCCCACATGCAACAATGAAGACCCAACGCAGCCAAAAATAAATAAATTTATAAAAAAAATTTTTTTGACCTACAACAACGATTCTAACAGTATCTTTCAATATATTTTCTAAATTTTCCATAGTGAAGTCAACTTCAAGGGAGACCTTCATTACCAGAGGCATCTAATGCAAAGTTTTTCATTTGTTCAACAAATGTTTATTGAATACCTACTGTACACTAAGCATATACCTGGGATATATCAGTGAACAAAATAGGTAAGAATTTGTGGATCCTGCCTTTGTGAAGATAGGGAAGAGAGACAATAGATAACATATAGAAGTGAGTATATAAAAAGAATGTGGTAAGTGCTATGGTGTAAGGATTGGGAAGGCAGCAGAGTGTTGGAATTTGTTTAGAGGGATCTGAGCAGGCTTTATTGAACATTTGAGCAAAGACTTGAAGGTGGTAAATAAGAGTAAGGAGGAGGAAATACCATCACAGTTATACAGAACAAGTACATCCCAGGAATGTTTAAGGAATATTAAGGATGCCTGAGTAACAATAGTGGGGGATGTAAAGAAGTGGAATGGAAGGAGGTGAACAGTATGGAGGGAAACAGAGTAACAATCACCTAGTTTATCTTTTAGAAGAGTCATGCTGTCAGCTGGGTTGAGAATAATCTGTTGAAGAACAAGAATGAAATCAGGGACCCAGACAGAAGAGTATTGTAGTCATGCACATGAGAGATTATGGTAACTTGGACCAGGGCAGAGGTGGAGAAAACTAGTCATATTCTGGATATATGTTGAAGGTAGATGGAGTCAAATGTAGAGTGTGAAAGAACTTGTCAACAACAGGGCAGCACGGGATGGAATATCTGGGAAGGAATCTCTGTAGAAAAGGCATATGTTTGGAGGAGAATATGGTCTTTGAGCAGCCAGATTGTAATGGAATTTTATAAGCTCTAAACCTTTAGTTAATTTAAGAGAAGAGATCCATAAAATACTTGGTTTTTGCCTGTATAGCTATGTAACTCTAAATGATGACCACCATTTCTTGCCAGAATCTTCCAGTGTTGACTTTTAGAGATGTGTTTGCATGCACATAAGATCTTGCTAATTTCCACCTAAAAACTATCACCTAGTGGCTTGACTGAAATGCAACATCACGTTCTACTGGTGAACAGTCCTGGTGGCAGTAATGTGTATATTTATTTCAGCAACAGATGACATATAAATCCAACCAATTTCTCCCTATCCTCTTGTGAAGGGGTGTCACTTCTGATTTAGTCAAGCTTAGCATCTTCAACATTTGTCAAGCAATGTTTTATTTGGGCTCTTTACTCCTTAATTTGTTATTTTTTATAGTGTAGTTACAGTATTGTTTTATAGGATCATTTGGTTAATGTTCTGGGCACCCTTTTTGAATATACTGCATCATCAGCTCCATCTGGGATTTGAATGTTAATTTCTTGCTCTTGTAACTTTTCACCTTGTGCTGATGAGGTTGGGTTGTGAGAAGAGGGCATAACTAAACTGCACCAGTGAAATTAAGTTTGAGTGACTCAAAAGAAGCATGCATTTCATTTGAAAAATACTAACTTCTGGCCATGTGCCAGGCACTGGGACAATAATGATGAAAAGTACTGTCCCTACCTCAGGTGGATGATGATAAGGCCTGGTTTAGAGCAATGACATTGATAGTAGATGAGAGAGGAGATGGATTTCAAAAGTGTGTCATCTATGTACATAAAAAACAAAGGTATTTTATATAAGTTCTCAAGAAATACACCGTTTCTTAAGAAACATAATGCTTACCAAACTTTTAAGCAAAAAGCATTCAAATATGTGATCCAGATTACAAAGAGATTAATCAAAACAAAAGTTCAAGAATAAAATGTGTGAATTCAGTGATCCCCACTACCACCTTCGTATTCACCCAAGAAGAAAGGTATATACATGCAAAGACTTATATAAGAGTGTTCAGGGGCTTCCCTGGTGGCGCAGTGGTTGAAAGTCCGCCTGCTGATGCAGTGGACACGGGTTCGTGCCCCGGTCTGGGAAGATCCCACATACCGTGGCGTGGCTGGGCCCGTGAGCCATGGCCGCTGAGCCTGCGCGTCCAGAACCTGTGCTCCGCAACGGGAGAGGCCACAACAGTGAGAGGCCCGCGTACCGCAAAAAAAAAAAAAAAAAGAATGTTCATAGCAGCTTTATTTGTAATAGTCAAATTTCCTTCAATCTGAGAATGAATAAATAAATTGTGATATAACCATACAATGGAACACTACTCAACAATAAAAAGAAAAAACTGCAATGCCTATGATAACATGGATAAATCTCACAGACTTTTTTTTATACTGAAGGCAACCAAATGTAAAAGAGTATATACTGTATGATTCCACATATATGAACTGAAAATAAGCAAATATTAGCTAGGATGATAGAAATCAGTATAGGAAGAAACTTGCTTGGATTATGGAAATATCTTGATTGTGGTACTGGTTACGTTAGTATACACAGTTGCCAAAACTCATTGAGCTGTGCTCTTAAAATCTGTGCGTTTTAATGCTGGCAAATTATACCTCAATTAAAAAAAAAAAGACTGGGGGGGATAAAATTTGAGCATGAAACAATTAAAAAATTATATCAAGCAAATTTATAATCTGAGCAATATAGTGTTATATTGGCTTGTCCTAGACTTACAGGGATACTGTCACCATACGTATGACTTACTATACTGGGCTATTTTAAACTGTGGCTTCTACTTCTTTCTCCATCATTGAAATATGAGGTCATTAGTCTCTAATTTATTGTGATAGAGATCATGATGCATGTGACAAAGTATTTTCTTGGAATCTTTCATGTCCTCAGCCAAGGAAAACCATACAAGATACCAGGGTTTGTTCTGGTAAAACTACTATGTACTTGTGCTTTGCCTCATCCAGATCAGCTCATGTTTAATCCTCTCATTTTATCTCATTAACTTCCTGTTTGTTTCTACTACAAATACAACCTAAAGAGCTACCATTTTCCTACACTTCAGTCCCAACTCACCACTCTTCCTTATGATATAATGAAATAAGGGTAAAAACTGAAATTAAATACTCTAAAACATGACATTTATTGTGGCAAAAATGTGGAATACACTAGTAGATTTGATTCACTCTTCTTTATTTTGCATTTTTAAATTTATGGCTATTTTGTTTAAACCATAAAATGTTTTATGTCTTGCTATGCTATCAGTTGTATCCTATTTGTCCATTGCTGCTGTTTCCTACAAATATAATAAGGCTAGAGGCTGCTGCTGTGATAAGCCCATAAGACTGTCACAGCAGTCACAAATTACTGTGTCTTGCTTCACCCTTGAGTATATGCACATTAAAGTCATGTGTGTAGTAAAGTAGGTTTCCATTACTGGCAAAGCTAAGAAACCTTGGAATAAATAGATCATTTTCACAACGCAAAGTTTGATTTCTTCCTAGAACACATTTTAAGTAATTCAGTATCTGTGGTTGGGCATAGAAGCAATTGGGAACTGGGTTGACCAGGCTTGATGGTATTTTCTTCTTAAGTGGTCATCCTGAGACATTTTCCTTTTCCTCCCAAATATATATCTTTGATGCTAAAGTTTTAGATGCATCTTTTTTGAATCCCATAAGAATTCCTCAAGATAATTCAAATTCTTCCCTTTGAAAGTGAGATATAATGTACTTTGTAACTTCAAATGTCTCTATGGAGACACAGAACTCATTGGATTTTGGTGACTAAGAAAAAGACACCTGATGTGATAGAGTGTATAGTACATCTGTGTGTTTACATTCACAGGGTAGGGTGGCTGTGAAGGCCTCAGCGGATGACCCTGTTGAATAAAAGCACTGTTTAGGATGAGGTTTAGGGAAGAATGTTAGCTTAAAGACTGAGTGATGTAAATTTGTTCATTTACTTTGTCTCCCTCAGTCTGAGTGACCGGGTACAAGGGAGCCCATCCCACAGGTGAGCTAGAAGAACCAAGATACATTGAACCCAAAACCTGGATGGGAATTTTCCCTGAGAAATTATTTTTCTCCTCCCAGGTCCATCTTGCTGTTTTCCTTTTGTTCTGACCTTTATGGTGTAAGAGATTCAATGAAGAGTGGCCTTTGTAAAGCTCTTCAGTGGGGAGGCCACTTAAGGTGAGAAAAGTCACAGAACAGAGTCAGAAGAATTGGACTCAGTCTCACAGGGTCTTAGGCAAGTACATCTTAGTCCCCAAGCCCTTATCTGTAACAGAAAAAAATAAGGATTCTCTAAATTTCCTTTTAGTCCACTCTGACTTTCTGTGACTCTGGCTCAAACCTTTCTCAGATATGAAATGATCCTTAAACCTTCTCTTTTCCAATCCACCCAACTGTCCTCATGTGGTTTAGTTTGCATTCTTTAACCATTTGTGTTACTCTTAACCAGAAGATCCCCAGATCCACAAGAATACCCTTAGACCGTGAAGAGCCTGAATATACTTTTTGACTGTGTACTTACTCTGGGCCACTCTACCAGGCACATGTGTGTGCACACACATGTACACACACATGCACACACACACATACACACAATTTTACCTTTTCCTCACACACAACTCTGTTAAATAGGCATTATTTACCCCATTTTTGGGTGGGTGAGGAAATGGAAATGTACAGCAATTAAACAATTTACCCAAGATTTAGTTTATGTAAATCAGGACTGAACTCCAGGATGCATAATCTCCCCTCTATCTTGCTCCAACTCCTGAAAATACTCACTAATTTCACTAACTTATTCATGCAAATCCAGAACTTTATTGAATGCTTACTATATGTTTGTCTCTATACTGGGATTTGAGATGCCCCTAGTGTCTACAAATATATTAATTCAGGCATTTTTTTTCCTTCAAGAGTGAAAACATTCCAACATAGATTCCACCAAAACTTTTCTAGAGTTCTCTGTTTTTATCACAAGCTTTTCTGTGCCCTTTTCTCTTTTATTTTATTTCTGGCTTCACACAATGACCATCTAAGACCAGGGCATAGACTCTGGGTCATGCTTTGGTTATCAACTGCCATGCTAGGAACAGATGGCCTGTGCCATTGGGTCTGCCATTGGAGACAGCAATGCTGAATGAGATGACCGAGAGTTCATCATGTGTTCTAGGCTTTATGAAGCCTAGGGACCTTGGTTGGACCTCTTTCTAGTGACCTCAATCACAGTCATCAGCCTGGGGAAGGATTTTATGACCACTCTCAATGTAAACCTACACAGAGTAGATGTATTCTTGCCTACCTGAACTTTGTGCAAATACCCAATTTACTATATTCAGGGTTCATCAGGACATGACCAAGAAGCAGCTGACACTGGTAGGAAAAGAATGACTTCTTGTATGTTTCTTCATTCTGACATCCTTCTTAGGACACAGCACTATCTTAGAAATGACTACTCAGAAAAATTACCACATTTTTATTTGTTGATTGGGCCTCAAACAGTGAAAATGGTTTTGCCAAATTTTAACTGCCATTTCTGAGGATTACTTTTAAGTGTATGCTACAAGAACCACTCACATGGTTCCTATTTCTCAGTAGAAATTACATTTGAAATAAATCATTACTATGACACCAAAAGCTGCCACGGAGTCTCATGACAGATCCCTGTGGTTCCTGAAACTCTTGGGTCCCTCACAGGGTACTGCTTCAACTATTCCATTGACAGTGGAAGTTCAGGTCACATCCCATGACAAGAAGACTAAGGGTCCACTTGTGTGGTCCCTCTAAGACTTCAAGGTTCTGTTCTGCTATGAAGAATTTTCAGGAATATCAGCCTGTCCTACTTCCTGCTCCCTAATGTGCTGTCCTCTCCAGGCCCCTCACCAAAGATGTTCTTCAAATCCAAGGTGCCCTAGAAATGAGAGCAAGGACATGTTGTCTCCATCTCTAGTTATCTCTTCTCTTGTTCCGCTCCAGAGGAGAAGGAGGCAGACACACCAAAAAACTGGGGAATGTTTTCCTTCTGAGGAGGTCCCTATGCTTAATCTGCTTTCACTCAAACAAGCTGTTGTTTTTTCCAGTGGAAGAAGTTTACACAGGCTTACCTATTTAAGTACTGATAAAACTGGGACCCAGGGACATTGAAAGACCTGAGCAGACCCCTGACTGGTATTATAAACTTCAGCAGTTCTGCCCTCTTCCCCACCATCCCAACTAAAGGATAAGGCTGGGCACTAGGTCACATTGCATTTACAAAAGTCGCTGGCATCCAATATCTTTTGACAGCATACTCAGGAACCCTCAGAGTAAGCTGCCTCCTGAGAGATGGGTAGGTCTTTTTCTAAACTCTGAGTTCTACATTTCTTTCTAAGCCACATTTATGTCAAATTCCTATGTTACTGAATAACGAGAAAGATATCAGAGTACGTATGATCTGAATAACTGGGTTTTGATTTATAGAATCATAGAGTCACAGTGTTAGCTGTGGCCTTTCAAGTGTCTCGTTTGACAAAGTACTAAAGAAAGTTTAAATGACTTACCCAAGTAGTTAGCTGTAGAAGTCAGGTTTTCTGTCTTCCAGACTAGTGTTTTTAACTCTCTGAGAGTTCAGCATATTAAAGATTCTTAGTCTTAAGAATAAGGAACCAGACTCTCATTCATTTATTCATTCATTCATTCAAAGACTTTGTTGTAGATCCTCTCTGTGCTAGGTAATAAAAGGGTTCCTAAGAATCATGAAACACTTCCTATATATCTTACAATCTCGTTCTAAGTTCCAGTGTGTACACCAGTGCCTCTATTTCTTTTGTCATTTAAATTATTGAAGAGAAGAAATATCTGGCTTGCTACCTTTGATATCAGACTGGAAACAAAATATAGATTTGATGTATAGTTTTATTTAAATCCCACAACATGTGCTTATCTTTACATAATATGCAACATGGCTGATGAAAGTAACTTGGCCTTCATGCCTAACCTTTAAGGAGGGTGTGATTGCAACATGATTTTGCAACTCTGGTTATTTTTGCATTCACTAGAAAGTGCTTCAGTGGTGCTTCAAAGCTCACCCTCCATTTGCTTTCAGGAAGGTATTTAATTGCCATGTGCTCAGTGAAAATGAAAGTCTAGACCCTATATTCAGAGCACGTGGTACCTTTCAATTCCAACAACTCACCGTGGTGGTGTCTGTACTGATGTGACAGTCTCCAAGAGGATGGTTTCTGAACTGTGGCACCATCACACTTATGTCTTGCTGGCAGTGCCATAGTGGAAAGCTCACAAGCGCTGGTATTAGAGTCAAATGCAGACCTGCCAGTTACGGGCTTGTGGGACCTCGAACAAGTTGCTAACATTTCCAAATGTCCATTTGGTGAATGTAACCCAGCATCCTGCAGGGTTCTGGTGAGGATGGAGTGATATGAGAGGCATCTAACAATACCTGGCATGTAGAAAGTTTTCAATAAATGTTAGTTTCCTTTCCTTTTTTTCCTGTGCACAGGTGTGCACACACACACACGCACACACAAACACACAAGACTCGCGATGATGTGTGAGTTGCCACTTATTTCTGCCTCCTTGCTGAGAAGTGGGGAAATTATTTTAGAGATCCAATACTGGATAAAAATAACAAGTTGAAGCATATGAAACAGGAATACTTCGCAAATGGTCGTTTAGGTGGATAGATTGTTCTGAGGCTGCAGGAGTGAGGCAATGACCTGGATATGTGTTATATTTATATGAACAAGGTACTTCCTGACTCTGTAAGACTATGTCTGGGCAGGCGTTTTGTTCCCGGTGCAGGTAGAAAAGCCAGTTCACTCCCCAAGGCAGACAAGGGCATCAACTTTGATGGCTGAACAACAAACTCATGGCCAAATTCTCGCCACATGTTAAATTAGTGAATCCTGAATTACATGGGGATATAGGAGTACGGTGGGTATTTAAGGAGAAAAAGAATACATTGATTATTTTCTAACCCTTGTTAGTTCATTCTTTTGGCAAATGGTCCATTTGTGCTAAGGCTGGAATTACAGTCATTGGTCTGTGCTGGTCTAAGGATCAGGGCAGCCAGTATATGGAACACATAAAAATCCCTCTTCGAGATTTCATGACAAAGAACCGAATTCCACATCTTCCTACAGAGGTATGACCAAATATGTTTTGTTGTAGGCTGACTGGAGGTTAAAATTTTAAGTAGTTCCCTTACAACCTGGAAAAAGAAAAAAGTTCTATTCATGTAATCAGCTGGTTTGTGAGCTCCATTGGCTTTTACTTTTTTTTGTAAATCCAATTTCACTGAATTTACAGAATTTGGGAATTAAATGGCTTCATTCTACCTCAGTTATCAGGAGTATATATAAAATAGCAATTTCCCCAGATAATTGGTATGTTTACCAAGTCCTTCTTACTTCTGGAAATGTTATTTAACATTACATTTATCTTGGTAATGAGAGAATAAGCAATCCCTTGAAGAACTACTCAGGGTTGATTTGTCAAGTTTTCTTATTTTCCAAAAGAGTCTATCAGATATAAATGGAAGGCATAAGAACCCCTGGAGAGACCTAGGGGCCTGGGGGGCAGGATCCTGAAAGGATTTGGACAGCATCAGAATACAAAGAGAAAGTTGATTTGCTTCCTGGACATAAGGCTGGGTGAGCAAACTTGCACTAAGTGTGGGGATTTGTATTGCAGTGCACAGCTACATTCCACCTTCCAAATATACCCCGGTTTCCTTTTGTGAAGTGAAATCCCCCCAGTTCATAAAGCCTTGGTGGGAGAAAAATTCCATGTGTCCTCACCTACAATGGAAACCAAAGGGCTTGCGCCCTCTCTGTCCTCTCCTGATATAGCCATGGGGCAGCCAAGCAGATGGTTCTCTCCAGACCTTCCATCTTGGGTGAGTGATAAAGGGTAGAAGGAGTGCTTGGGAGTCATTCATCACAGTGGCTACATCAGCACCATGGACAGCATCTGTCCAGTCTTCTTGCAATGAGGAGACAGCTGGCTTCCTAGTTGTTATCCCCCCAGGGGCTGTGTAGTCCTGCCAGTTCCACTGACTCCCTAAACTCCTAGTATTCTCCAAACAATGTTCTTCTGGGTAAATTAGCCAAATCTAGTTTTTATAGCGTGCAACCAAGGAACCATAACTGATCTAGACCTGTATTCTAAGCTTGTCTCAAAGTACATTACACTCCACCAATTAATATGCTGGATTATCAGTGGAGAATTCTCAAGCTGAAAGGGGCTCTAGAGGTCCTATAATCCAACCACCGTCTTCTGCAGTTCTCAGGGGCGGTGGGGAGCTGAGACATAGGCTGATTACCCTTTACAATATGGGAACATTATGGCATGAAGATTAAGTGAGTTCGCAAGGTACGTGAGTCACATTTCTCAACAAATGGGAAGAAAGGGAACACAGCTCCTTGACATCTCTGTTGTTCAGTTGTTGATGGGTTGAGTTGATGTTGGGCAGGCACGTCAGTGGTGTAGCAAGAAGTGCCATTAAAAACCTGTCCAATATCATGTCATTTCACTCTGAGCCACTCGTCAGAATTATTTCTGCTCACTGTCTGCACTTGTTTCTTCAACTGTACGATGGAGATAAACATTTATCTCATAGAGTTATTGAGACGTTTAAATGAGATGAGTGTGGGCTTCAGAGCGCCAAATCCCAGGACCTAACAAAGTACTAAAAGCTATTTTTAGAACAGAAAACAGAAATTGATAGGATGTTAATCATAATAGGGTCTTTCTGGACACCAGAATTTCTATTCGTAAGAGATGTTTATAAGGATTACATAAGCAAAGGAAGTGAAGCAAACATGACTTGCATAGTATGTGTTGGATGCAGAGATGTCGCACCCAGATCCCCCATTAAAGGATTTGTTGCCAGCTGCTGAAAATGCTGTCTGCCCCTTCAGGGACTGACTCAGCTGCAAAGAACCCCCTCACCCAAGGTCATGTCCTTCCCTGAGCTGCCCAGCTCTATTGACTGACTGATGGGTGTGGGAAAAATGTCTGGCCATTTCAGCCCACTGTCAGACAGCTCTGTCAGGCCATGTAAGCTCCAGAGCTCTCATGAGCCAAGTCTGTTATTGGGGTTCATTGCAGCATCTCCTTCTGCCCATTCTGCTCCCTGCCCTTTCCTTCCACAGACGTTATGGCCCCAAGGGCATTCCCTAACACACAGACTGGAAGCTAAACTCAGAACCTGCTTCTGAAGGAACTCAATGTACAACATCCTGTGTTGGGCATTTTACACTGAATTCTTGCAAGAAACCTTATGAAACATCTCTAATTTTCCCACTGTAACAGATGAAGGAATTGAAGCTCAGTGAACTCAGCAGCTTGTCTCAGGAAACACGTTACGTGACAAAGCTGGTATTCAAATCTAGTTCAGTTTGATTCCAAGAACTGTGTTTCGAGAAATTATTAACATATCTTTTCTTGGACTGAAAGAACAACATTCTCTCCCGGAGTGAGCAGCTGGGCTCAGTGCTTGGTCACAATCATTCTGTCCACATAACTGTCTAGGTTGGTTCTGATGAGATTCCCTTTCCTTTTGCCTTTATCCACTTGCATCCTTCTTTATTCCCTGAGTTGATGGTTATTGTTTTAGCCTAAAACTAGCAAGTGTCAGCTTCTACACATTTTCAAAAATTTCAATGTCATCATTTAAAAATAGGCTCTGAAATTTTGTTTTCTTTCTGTTGGCAACCACAGTTGCTATGGAGTTCAAGTAATAGATTGTGATGTTTAACACTGAATTAATTACTACTTCTCACTCGCAGGGAACATCTAATTATACATATTCATGCCAACCAAGATTTGGTTTTCTTAAGGAAACTGTGGTATGGTGTGGGGGGTGTGTGTGTGTGTGTTTGTGTGTCCTTTTGCCCTACAAGGTACATGGGGGAAGGGTCTTGGTTTGTGGTCTTCTAGAAGACTTCTCTTTCCTTCTTAATTACAGTTTTTCCTACTAGATCTGACCTATATTGAGATCATATTTCTCTCTTACACACCTGAATGGATTTTCCTACATGCAAATGGTGGGCTTTTTCTTTTATTTTAAACATCATGGTGAGGGAAAGCATGAAGATTTCCTCTCATTTCCTCCCCCAGTTTTGTTCTCTTGGACACATGTATCATGAGGTGGTGAAGTATCACTGGAGACAGCATGCTATCTGTTAGGATCAGATATACATGAGTCTGAATCCTGGTTTTGTAACTTAATTAACTTGGAGCCAAGTCATGTCAGGAGTAAACTTCAACTCCTTAATTGATAAAATGGAAATGATTTTATCTACCACTTGGAGCTGTTGCAAAGATTAAATTAAGTTTTAAACAAACAGCACCATACTTCTCAAACTTTAATGTGCAAGATGGAGCTCTTGTTAAAATGCAGATTCTGATTCAGCTGGTTAGGCTTGGGGCCCGAGCTTCTGCGTTTCTAACTAGCTCCCATTTGATGCCAATGTTGCTGGTCCATGGACCATGCTGTGAGTAGTAAGAACGTACATGAAGTCAGTGCATTTGTAGCTATTAGTACAAACCCTTAATTTGTTACCCTACACATTTTGGATAGAAAAGCACAAAATTCACACCCACTGGCCAGATGGAGAAACAGAGGCACGGGCAAGAAGATCATGCACTGTCACCAAGAGGACGCCATGGGGTGTCTCTGCCATGTTGCCTTTCCCTGCAAAGCTTCTATTTTTCCCTTGTGCTGGCTGTTGCAACTCCTACTGCTACTAATGGGAGTTACCCAGGCATGTGTGGAGGAAAGAACATAAATCCTGTGGCGTTCTTATGTACTCAGCTAATAAAGCAATTTTGTATTTTGCTGAAAAGAAACCAGTTTCTTGACACTGACAGTAAGATGTTTAGAAATTTACTCCTTTCAATTGGCTCATCAGATAAGTAGTTTTTTAAATTGGATTTGGGGTGTTCATTTGAAAATGGGATTGTGGCTCAAAGGCTTAGGGGACCTAAGTGGTTGAGATTGTGCAACACAGCACCAAGCCTATTAAGATTTGAAGGCAGCCCCTTGCTGAAAAGATCCTTGGATTCTTACAAAACAGGAGTTGGCAACCTTTCATATGTGGGTAGGCGGCATTTCTTTTATTTATACTCTTCATTTAGGGGAGGTGGTAAAATGCTTCTTCTTTGAGAAGATTGGGAAAGGACTTTTCTGTGTGCTTTCTGACTTACTTCCTAGAATTTCTGTGTCTTTCTGGCCTGCCCTTTTGAATCACGCATACCTTGCTGGACTTTGTTGCTCCATCCTTTTGGATCTTGGACCAAGACTAAAATATATGTACCACTATTCCCTTGGCTGATGACCCTGCTGGCCCCAGGCTGCCCTTCCACACCACCATACCACATGCTAAAATGACAGTAATAACTAGAGTCCTCCAGTGGCCACCTGGAGCCAATGTGTTTTGATTCCTCCACAACCTCTCTGACAGTCTGTCCTCCTAATCACTCCTCATTTCTCACACTCCAGCCACGTCGGCCTCCTTGGTGTTCTCTGACTGTACGAGGTATATTCCAACATTAGGCCCTGTGCCATAGCTGCCCCCTTTGCCCAGAACTCTTTTCCCCCTGAGAGTAGCCCAGTTAACTCTCTCCCCTCCTTCAAGGCTTACCTTCTCAATGAAGCCTTGCCCCACTACTCCTTTAAATTACAAACTGCAAATCCAGACCACCCCCACTCCACCATTCCTGATCCCCCTCACCCTGCCCTACTTTTTTCTTTTTCCATAGGCCTTATAACCTTCTGATCCTATGCAGTGAACTACAGTTCCAGTAGAAAGCATTCCTCACTGCCTCTCCTCCTCCCAATATTACTGATTTGGATTGAAAATTCCTTTCCTCCCACAGAAGGCAAATCTAAGTCTTCAGAAACAGCAGAAATAATTTTTCCTAAGGAAAAGTTCAGGCTGTTATGTATCTTGATTTTTGTGGTGGCTACACAGGTGTACACATTTGTCAAAGCTCATCCAACTGTACAGTTTAAATGGATATAGCTTACTGAAACTGAATCATACCTCAATAAAATTGATTTAAATAAAAGAGGATGTAACTGTTCCTCTGGGTGCATGGGGTGGGTGTGAGGTGGGCTGATATTATAGGGTGAGGTAGTAGTTGACATTTAGGAAGGTAAATTTCTTCCTCGGAAATAATGTGGATAAAGAAATCAGTACAAATTGGTATCCTGGGAGTCACTCCCTCTGGCTTTGAACGATGAGAGTAAATATTCGGTGTTAATGATTTACATTGTCCCGGCTGGCTCTTCTTTCATTTGCAGAGTGACTCTCAGAAACCCAAAGATTAGAAAATTTCAGGTTGGTTTAGTTTTATGGTTTCCTAAAGTGAGTTGATCTCTATTTCAATCCTATAAAGGTGTGTGGATTAGAATCTCTTCACTCTGAAAACATAGTTTTCATTTGGATAAACAAAACCAGAAGCAAACAAACCCCCTCATCTTTCCTTGAACTCTTCTCATGTTAATACAGGAAACAACTTACAGGAAAACAGCTAGCAAACTCCTAGAATGTACACACTCAGATGTCTAGAAGTGTCCACTCCTCCTCCTCAGCCCAATTTCAGTTTTCAACTTTTCAAAATGAATCAGACAAATCTCTGATGTGAGGATGCAAGGAAGTAAAGGGAAGATATAAATCTAAATTCTGCCACTTCTGAAACACCTGCCATTACAGCATGGAAGGTTTGAAAAAAACTATCAGAACCTGAGTATTGATGTTAGTCCTGGGCATATTAAAAACTATGCTTCTAGACTTGGAAAAGTATTAAAATACTTATAGATTCATCTTAAGTAACTATAATTAAAGTGGATATTAGGACTTTTTTCCAAACATGCTCCAAGTATTATATATAGGCAGGTTCTGGAATCTTCACATACTGGAGTAGAGGGAGGGCTCTTTGTGCATCGTAGTTTACTTAAACCTCAGTGAACTCTCAGAAGTGTTACCAAGAGGATATATCTGCTTCCCTCCCGCCCCCTCAAGCTGGAATCTGGCTAGCAGTCAGGAGCCTCTCACATGAATTGGGGAGGTCCGCTAACCCCAGGGGCCCTCCATCTTCATCCTGGATGGCTCTAACCCTCTTCAGTTCTTATCCATTGGATTTTCTTTTTCCTGTCTTCTCAAGGAAAAAGTATTCAAGATGCTTCTGTCTCTTTCACTTTATTTATACTGTTAGCATTGTCCACTTTCATGATCCCAGAGCCTATTTCCTTATATCTCTCTCTGGAATGTCTAGTGATACTTTCTGATTTCCATGCTCAGTAATTCTCCCTCTGGTCCTTTACATCTGGTGGATATTTTTAGATTGTTACCCGTCCACCTCCACCACCCACTGTTGCTCCCCACTGAGGCTGTTCAGCCAAACTATACATATTTAATTCTTCTAATATTCCTTTATCCACCAGACCCACCAGTCTCTTAAATTGTTTTGTTCGTTTTGAGACCACTTCCTGATTGTAGCTGCCCTGTGACCCCACAGACTTTCTCTCAGACACGGCGCGTGATGGCATATCTCAGCGTCTCCCGCCTCTGTGAAAAATAAACAGTGAAGACACTGCTTTGGGAAAGCAAGTGTTCTCCTTACTTGCTGCAAGTAATAAATACTTATTTCTCTAAAAAAAAAAAATAATAATAATAATAAATAAACAGTGGAGAAAGGAGGATTCTTGTGGCAGTCATTATCAACGTTTGTCCAGTTCTCTGCCTTCTGAACGCAAAGTAGGATTGCACTTCCTGGGCCCTTGTCATTGGTAGAAACTTGTGACCAATTCTGCAAGTGAATTATGAGTAATGAAACACTTCCAGACCAGTGAGACCCTTGAGTGCTTTTTTTCTCTCAGGAACAGTGGCTGCCAATGTTCAGGATAGTGGCTGTTCAATGCAAACCATTATATATAGGCTGGATAAACAATAAGGTCCTACTGTGTAGCACAGCAAACTATATTCAATATCCTGTGATAAACCATAATGGAAACGAATATGAAAAAGCATGTATATTGTGTATAAATGAATCAATTTACTGTACAGCAGCAATTAACACAACATTGTAAATCAACTATGCTTCGATTAAAAAAAAAATAGTGGCTGCTCTGTTAGCCTGATCCCTTGAGTTACTACAATGAGCTGAGACCCACCGCCCCCCCGCCAAGCTACGCTGTCCATGCAACGAGAACAAAGAGTACACTTTTGTTGTTTTAAGTCTCTGAGGTGGGAGGGCTATTTGTCACTGTAGAATAACCCAGCCTCTGCTGACTAATACAACTCTAATAGATGCCCTGAGATGCTCCACGTATACAGGGGTCTGTGTCACACCAAGCAGCATGTTACAGTCCGGGACACTCAGCAGACTAAGAACTTTTATATAAGGGTTAATTTGAATAACATTCTCAGATAAAGAATTAGAGGCAAGGTTGAGGCAGAAAAGAAACATGGAGGGGTGGACTCTAATGAGGGAGCTTTGAATGTACATCAGAGACTCCACTTCGTACCAAGCAACTGTCCTCCTGGATCTAAAAGCCAGTCACTGAACTGTCTTTCCATCATTTCTCTCTCCAGGCCCCAGTTCCAACACATCATATTTAGGTTATTTCCAGGACTAACGTCTTTATACTTTTATGTCTCTTCTACTTCTTTCTTCTCCTCCTTGCCCTTTTCCTCCTCTTCCTTTGACTCTTTTTCAATTTTTTCCTCTCACTTATCCCCATACAGGGATGTTACCTGCTTACTTGAACCAGCCAAAGATATTCGATGACTCTTAAGAAGCACTGTTTACATTTTATAGTCTACTTGAAGATATTTACTCCCTCTTTGTATTAAATTTGCAAATTTCCACAAAAATCTATCAGATAATTATGACCTATTCATGCTCTTATAAGTGAACGTTGTAGCTTATGATGCGTTTGTCCACATTTGGTTACTTGTTTGCACACGTTCCACTGGTTTCTCATTAACCTTGGCATATTTATTGTCAATCTTATCCGACTTTTATTACCACACAGTTGTGGGCTGACCCTGCACATTTTCCTAGGTATTTATTGAAGCTTTGTGGATGAGGGGAGTGTGAATATTCATTTGCTAGTGTAACAAATTACCACAAACTTTGTGGCTTGAAACAACACAAATTTATTATCTTACAGTCTATATAAGTCTGACATGAATCTTAATGATTAAAACCAAGATGAGGGAAGAGCTGTGTTCCCTTCTGGAGCCCTTAAAGGAGATTCCATTTCCTTTCTTCTTCGGCTTCTAGAGGCCACCTACATTTCATGACTTGTGGCCCCTTCCTCCATCTTCAAACCGGTAATGACAGGTTGAATCATTCTCATATTGCATCACTCTGACCTGCTGTTTGGCCTCCCTCTTCTGCTTTTAAAGACCCTTGTGATTACATTGGGCCCACCAGAATACTCCAGGGTAATCTGTCTATTTTTTTGTCTCCACATACTCACCAACACTTGTTATTTTTTGTTTTTATTTTGTTAACAGCCTTTCTAACATGTATGACGTGATATCTCATTGTTTTAATTTGAATTTTCCTGATGATTAATGATTTTGAGCAACTTTTCATGTACCTGTTGGCCATGTATGTGTCTTCTTTTGGAAAAATGGCTGTTCAGATTGTCTGCCCATTTCTTAATTGGCCTGTTTGGTTTTTTGCTATCCATTGCATGGGTTCTTTATATATTTTGGATATTAGCCCCTTTTCAGATATATGATTTGAAAATATTTTCTTCCGTTCGGTAACTTGCCTTTTCATTTTGTTGCTGATTTCCTTAGCTGTGCAGAAACTTTTTAGTTTGATTTAGTTCCATTTGTTTATTTTTGCTTTTGCTGCCTTTGCTTTTGGAGTCAGATCCAAAAAATTATTGCCAAGACTGATGTCAAGGAGCTTATCACTTATGTTTTCTTCTAAGAATTTTATGGTTTCAGGTCTTACATTTAAGTCCTTAATTCATTTTCAGTTAATTTTTGTGTATAGTGTAAGATAGTGGTCTAATCTCATTCTTTTGCACGTGACTGTCCAATTTTCCAGAACCATTTATTGATGAGATGGTCCTTTCCCCATTGTACGTTCTTGGCTTCTTTGTTGTAAATCAATTAGCCATATATGTGTCAATTTATTTCTGTGCTCTTGATTCTGTTCCATTGATCTGTTTTTTACACCCATACCATGCTAGCTGAATTCTTCTTACCCACATTTATGGTGGCCTTGTCTTCCTCCCATGCTCTGTACACCATTTCCCCTCACAGACACTTTCCTTAGATTTCAGGCTGGCTTGTACCCTGTGACCTGAATTCTCTGATTGGTTTAAGAAAAGTTGTGAATATTCAGATTATTTGGCTTTTTCTGATTGTTAGAATAGAAGTAATGCTCTTTCCAGCTTTCAACATTGTAGGCAGAAATCCCCATGTCTTCTATCATGTTCTAATTTCTACATATATAAAATTAAAGACAGGCAGTGTTCCTGCTTTCATGGAGGATACATTTGGACATTTTCTACTATTTCTTTTGCTGTTAAAATTCATCATAAATTTAAAAATATTTGTAAAATAATATATATAAGTGAAAATGTGGGGAAACAAGTCATTTCATATTTTGCAGATTAAGATATAAATTACCATATCCACTTTAGAAGATAAGTAGTCAAGACTTAAATTATATACCTTAAAAAAAAATGCATCCCCTATGACCCAAGGATTTCTTTTTATCTACCCTAGGGAGATACATGAACTTGTTCACAAAGACATTGTCATAAGGGCATTCACTGCCACATTGTTTTAGAGAAAAATTGGGGAAGAAAATAAATATCTGTCAATAGGAGAATGTATTCTCTTTTGTGTCCATACCATGAAATAATATGGAAACAGATACAATAGGGTAGATCTATAGGTAGTGACCTAAGTATCTCCCAGACAAAATATTTTTTTAAAGGTATGAAATGATATATGTAATATACCTTTTAAGGAACAATTTTTAAAAACCCAAGCTTGTTAAATGATGTTGAGTGATGAATAGTTGAAATAACTACTTAGAGACATAACAGATAAATTTTAATAATGCTGGGAGGAGGAGGAGTTCCTCATAAACCCACTATTCAGATATTCACTAAGAAACTGGATATCCACGTGAATTCCTAAATTGAGCAGATAGATAATTATACCACATAACTTGAAGTTCTTTTCCAGATCTGGAGTTATACAAGCCTATTAAAAGACAAAAGTGAAAGCAAACTTGAACTTGTATTTCTAACCTTAATACTCAAGTAAGCAAATGTGCCACGGAGCCCCGATACATGAGTACAACTTAAGCTCTAGCAGGAAATGTTATGGCTGAAGGGAAATGACTGAGAAAAATATAATATGGGCTGTGAGGTGGACAAATTGTTTCATGGAGCTTTATTTTAGCAGCTTATCCCGAAACTTAGTGGCATAAAACAATAAGGGTTTTTGGTCTCGTACTGTTTCAGTAGGTCAGGAATTTGAGAGTGGTGTTGCTAGGTGGTTCTGGCTCAAGGTCCCTCATGGGATTACAGTCAGATATTGGCCAGAGCTGCAGCCTTCTGGAAGCTTGACCAGGTTTGAAGCAATTGCTTCTAAGATGGTCCATTTATGTGGATGATGAGTCGGTGCTTGTTGTAGGCAGGAGACCTCAGTTTCTCACCACAGGGACCTTCCCATAGGAATATCTGGTTACCTCATGCTTAGCAGGTGGTTTCCTCTAGAGCAAGGAGAGGAAGGTGGAATCTGCAACATCCTTTATGACCTAGCCTCAGAAGCCACACTTCCTATTGATTGTGCAGGTTGGCCCTCTTCAGTGTGGGAGGGAGCTCTACAGGAGCTGGGAATCACTGGAAACTATCTTGGATGTCGACTGTCACAGGGTTATGTTCCAACCCAGTGCTTTTTAACCACATTTCTAAAGCAAGTGATGGGCAGACTAGTCCAGACAATGAAAATGATTTCTAATTCCATCACTTTTTAATGACATGTTCAGTAAATAAGAATGGGATTTTTTCCATTATTTTTACTTCAAGTTAATTATATTCAAATCATCAACTATTTCATGATTGCCTATAATATGCAGAGATAGGAGGTGAAGACTAACAAATCTGTAATCATGTCCGCTACTTCACAGCAGGCTTTGCACATGTTTGTCATATTTAAGCTATTCAAGAATCCTGTACATAAGTATAATTTGTTTCATATCGTGGATGACAAAATTGAGGATAAATGAAATGCTCATAATTACACACCCAGTCAGTAGTATCATCAGGATTTAAACCTCAGACTACCTGTCTCCAGGTATTCTTTCCACTAAACTGGGCTGAAAAGTATTTCCTCCTTATTTCTCTAATTTTCGATCCACTAATGTGAAATTAATTTTCTTGAACTTAAGAAAATATGACTCAAAAATATTTATTTCTCTGAAAGCAATGCAATGGTTATGAAGCTAAGTCTACAAATTGCTGAGTAAGAAATATAACTTACTTTATTTTCTGTAATACAAGTTAATGTTTATGACCATAGGAAGCTAATAGGAAGCTTTAACATATATCTTTTCTGTGGCTCCTGAATCCTCCTTATTCCCTTTCCATATGGTGTCAGAGTTGGGCAAGGAACAGGGACCATATGACCCACAAAGGTCCCTGAGATGTCCTTTGCCTCATGTCCTTGAGGTCTTCTGATTGTATGAGTCTTCCATGTCTGGTGTGGGGAAAGGGAACTTTTGTTCAAATGGCACCTCCCCCTACCTATGCCCACCATAGCCATTTCTCCTCTATGTATTTGTGTGCCCCTCTCCCTCCAGCACCCCAAAAGCTCTGGCAGCTTAGATGACATATTCCTGATCTCTAAGCTTCCCCACACCTCTCTGAATTTGCTGACAGTCCATAGCCCTGCCAGGAGGCATGTTCATATGCTCTCCTCTTATGCATAACTTTCTTCTTCTCTTCTCTCTTCCTCCTAACCTTGGGAAATCTGTGATTGTAAGGAGAGCCCCTTCACCTCCTGCTTCATTTAAGAATTTTTGTGAAAACTGCAAACTTCCTCCCTCCTTATCCATTCCCCTGGATGGACATTATGTTTTGAAAACAAATCCAGGAAGACTTGAAAAATCATTCACGCTCCTTTACCCTGACCGCATCCTCCTTCAGAGGTAGGGGGCCTGGAGTAGACCACCTACAAAAAACCAGAGCAAGAAAATGCAGGAATAACTGTTGTAGTTTGTAGCTTCATAAAGTGTCTAAGAGATTTTTTTTGAATTTTCACCTTTTCCCAGCACCTGGGACTTAACATCACCTGACAAAGTTGGCTGTGGTTTGGTTTCTAGGGTTTTTTGTTTTTGTGTTTGTTTTTGTTTTGCTCCAGACAGAGGCTGACAACTGTAAAATTACTGTGTTCTGAAATTAATACTTTAAAGCGAAGTTCATATTTTAAATTAAATATTGTTTAGTTGTACGTGGAAGGATAATACCCAGCCAACAGAAAGGTTCTCATTAACTTTCAAGATAATTTTAGGAAGACTCAGATAGGGAAAGTTTCAAGTTCTAATCAAGACCTGGCTGAATATGGCCACATAGTATTTAATATCTAAGTCATTAGTATGATTCTAACTGCCTGTTAATAAAATGTCTGGCTTGGGGCAAAGAAAAGTGACTCAGGAATTTCCTGATTTCCTATTATTTATCCACATATCTGGGAAGTTTTATTTTCCATCAAAGGCTGTAATAATATCTTCCACCCTACATGCTTTTCTTTAAATGTGACCTTTCCAAATCCATGGGTATTAGAGGTAGAATATATGTCACTTTTTCTTGCATCTAAGCATACCATTTTTCAGGGTATATATCCAGTAGTGGGATTGCTGGGTCGTATGGTAGTACTATTTTTAGTTTTTTAAGGAACTTCCATACTGTTCTACGTAATGGCTGTATCAATTTGCATTCCCACCAACAGTGCAAGAGGGTTCCCTTTTCTCCACACCCTCTCCAGCATTTATTGTTTGTAGATTTTTTGATGATGGCCAGTCTGACTGGTGTGAGGTGATACCTCATTGTAGTTTTGATTGGCATTTCTCTAATGATTAGTGATGTTGAGCATTCTTTCATGTGTTTGTTAGCAATCTGTATATCTTCTTTGGAGAAATGTCTATTTAGGTCTTCTGCCCATTTTTAGATTGGGTTTTTTGGTTTTTTGATATGGAGCTGCATGAGCTGCTTGCAAATTTTGGACATTAATCCCTTGTTAGTTGCTTCATTTGCAAATATTTTCCCCCATTCTGATGGTTGTCTTTTTGTCTTGTTTATGGTTTCCTTTGATGTGCAAAAGCTTTGAAGTTTCATTAGGTCCCAGTTGTTTATTTTTGTTTTTACTTCCACTACTCTAGGAGGTGGGTCTAAAGGATCTTGCTGTAATTTATACCATAGAGTGTTCTGCCTATGTTTTCCTGTAAGAGTTTTATAGTGTCTGGCCTTACATTTAGGTCTTTAATCCACTTTGAGTTTATTTTTGTGCATGGTGTTAGGGAGTGTTCTAATTTCATTCTTTTACATGTAGCTGTCCAGGTTTCTCAGCGCCACTTACTGAAGAGGCTGTCTTTCCCCATTGTATATTCTTCCTTCCTTTATCAAAAATAAGGTGACCATAAGTGTGTGGGTTTATCTCTGGGCTTTCTATTCTGTTCCATTGATCTATATTTCTGTTTTTGTGCCAGTACCATACTGTCTTGATTACTGTAGCTTTGTAGTATAGTTTGAAGTCAGGTAGCCTGATTCCTCCAGCTCCATTTTTCTTTCTCAAGATTGCTTTGGCTATTTGGGGTCTTTCGTGTTTCCATACAAACTGTGAAAGTTTTTGTTTAAATTCTGTTAAAAATGCCATTGGTAGTTTGATAGGGATTGCGTTAAATCTGTAGATTGCATTGGGTAGAATAGTCATTTGCACAATGTTGATTCTTTCAATCCAAGAACATGGTATATCTCTCCATCTGTTTGTATCCCCTTTAATTACTTTCATCAGTGTCTTATACTTTTCTGCATACAGGTATTTTGTCTTGTTAGGTAGGTTTATTCCTAGGCATTTTATTCTTTTTGTTGCAGTAGTAAATGGGAGTGTTTCCTTAATTTCTCTTTCAGATTTTTCATCATTAGTGTATAGGAATGCAAGAGATTTCTGTGCATTAATTTTGTATCTTGCTACTTTACCAAATTCATTGATTAGCTCTAGTAGTTTTCTGGTAGAGTCTTTTGGATTCTCTATGTATAGTATCATGTCATCTGCAAACAGTGACAGCTTTACTACTTTTCCAATTTTGATTCCTTTTATTTCTTTTTCTTCTCTGATTGCTGTGGCTAAAACTTCCAAAACTATGTTGAATAATAGTGTTGAGAGTGAACAACCTTGGCTTGTTCCTGATCTTAGGGGAAATGTTTTCAGTTTTTCACCATTGAGAACGGTGTTGGCTGTGGGTTTCTCATATATGGCCTTTATTATGTTGAGGTAAATTCCTTCTATGCATACTTTCTGGAGGGTTTTTATCATAAATTGCTGTTGATTTTTGTTGAATATTTTTTCTGCATCTATTGAGATGATCTTTTTTTTTTTTTTTTTTGCGGTATGCGGGCCTCTCATCACTGTGACCCCTCCTGCCATGGAGCACAGGCTCCAGATGCGCAGGCCCAGCAGCCACGTCCCACGGGCCCAACCGCTCCGCGGTACACAGGATCCTCCTGGACCGGGGCATGAACCCGTGCCCCCTGCATCGGCAGGTGGACTCCCAACCACTGCACCACCAGGGAAGCTCGAGATGATCATATTGTTTTTATCTTTCAATTTGCTAATATGATGTATCACATTTATTGATTTGTGTATATTGAAGAATCCTTGCATTCCTGGGGTAAATCCCACTTGATCATGGTGTATGATCCATTTAAGGTGTGTTGAAATCTGCTTGCTAGTATTTTGTTGAGGAGTTTTGCATCAATGTTCATCAGTGATATTGGCTGATAGTTTTCTTTCTTTGTGACATCTTTGTCTCCTTTTGGTATCAGGGTGATGGTGGTCTCAAAGAATGAATTTGGGAGTGTTCCTCCCTCTGCTATATTTTGGAAGAGTTTGAGAAGGATAGGTGTCAGCTCTTCTCTAAATATTTGATAGAATTCGCCTGAGAAGCCATCTAGTCCTGGGCTTTTGTTTGTTGGAAGATTTTTAACCACAGTCTCAATTTCAGTGCTTGTGATTCGTCTGTTTATATTTTCTATTTCTTCCTGTTTCCGTCTTGGAAGGTTGTACTTTTCTAATAATTTGACCGTTTCTTCCAGGTTTTCCATTTTATTGGCATATAGTTTCTTGTAGTAATCTCTCATGATCCTTTGTATTTCTGTGGTGTCAGTTGTTACTTCTCCTTTTTCATTTCTAATTTATTGATTAGAGTCTTCTCCCTTTTTTACTTGATGAGTCTGGCTCGTGGTTTATCAATTTTGTTTATCTTCTCAAAGAATCAGCTTTTAGTTTTACTGATCTTTGCTACTGTTTCCTTCATTTCTTTTTCATTTATTTCTGATCTGATCTTTATGATTTCTTTCAGGTTAGGTTGTTTATTTGAGATGTTTCTGTTTCTTGTGGTAGGATTGTATTGCTATAAACTTCCCTCTTAGAACTGCTTTTGCTGCATCCCATGGGT
This sequence comes from Delphinus delphis, assembly GCF_949987515.2. Lineage (NCBI taxonomy): Eukaryota > Metazoa > Chordata > Mammalia > Artiodactyla > Delphinidae > Delphinus > Delphinus delphis. The sequence goes on from NC_082686.1 coordinate 131,253,361, forward strand.
TTTGGGTCATCATGTTTTCATTGTTATTTGTTATTGTATTTTTTGATTTCCTCTTTCATTTCTTCAGTGATCTCTTGGTTATTAAGTTGTGTATTGTTTAGCCTCAATGTGTTTTATTTTTTACAGATTTTTTTTCCTGTAATTGATATCTAGTCTCATAGCATTGTGGTCAGTAAAGATACTTGATATGATTTCAATTTTCTTAAATTAACCAAGGCTTGATTTGTGACCCAAGATATGATCTATCCTGAAGGATGTTGCATGAGCACTTGAGAAGGAAGTGTATTCTGTTGTTTTTGGATGCAATGTCCTATAACTATCAGTTAAGTCCATCTTGATTAATGTATCATTTAAAGCTTGTGTTTCCTTATGTACTTTCATTTTGGATGATCTGTCCATTGGTGAAAGTAGGGTGTTAAAGTCCCCACTATGATTGTGTTACTGTCAATTTCCCCTTTTATGGCTGTTAGCATTTTTCTTATGTATTGAGGTGCTCCTCTGTTCGGTGCATAAATATTTACAATTGTTGTATCTCCTTCTTGGATTGATCCCTTGATCATTACGTCGTGTCCCTCTTTGTCTCTTCTAAAAGTCTTTATTTTAAAGTGTATTTTGTCTGATATGTGAATTGCTACTTCAGCTTTTTTTGATTCCCATTTGCATGGAATATCTTTTTCCAACACCTCACTTTCTGTCTGTATGTGTCCTTAGGTCTGAAGTGGGTCTCTTGTAGACAGCATATATATAGGTCTTGTTTTTATATCCATTCAGCCAGTCTTTGTCTTCTGGTTGGAGCATTTAATCCATTTACAGTTATGATAATTATCAATACATATATTCCTATTACGATTTTCTTATTGTTTTGGGTTTGTTATTGTAGGTGTTTTCCTTCTCTTGTGTTTCCTGCCTAGAGAAGTTCCTTTAGCATTTGTTGTAGAGCTGGTTTGGTGGTGCTGAATTCTTAGTTTTTGCTTGTCTGTAAAGGTTTTAATTTCTCTGTCAGATCTGATTGAGGTCCTTGCTGGAAAGAGTAATCTTGGTTGTAGCTTTTTCCCTTTCATCACTTTGAATAAGTTCTGCCTCTCCCTTCTCGCTTGCAGAGTTTCTGCTGAAAGATCAGCTGTTAACCTTATGGGGATTCCCTTGTTTGTTATTTGTTGTTTTCCCCCTGCTGCTTTTAATATTTTTTCTTTGTATTGAATTTTTGGTGGTTTAATTAATACGTGTTTTGGTGTGTTTCTCCTTGGATTTATCCTCTATGGGACTCTGTGCACGCTTCCTGGCCTTAACTATTTCACTTCCCATATTAGGGAATTTTTCAACTATAATCTCTTAAAATATTTTCTCAGTCCCTTTCTATTTGTCTTCTTCATCTGGGATATCTATAATTGAAGTGTTGGTTTGTTTAATGTTGTCCCAGAGGTCTCTGAGACTGTCCTCAATTCTTTATATTCTTTTTTTTTTTTATTCTGCTCTGCAGTAGTTATTTCCACTATTTTATCTTCCTGGTCACTTATCCATTCTTCTGCCTCAGTTATTCAGCTATTGATCCCTTCTAGAGAATTTTTAATTTCATATATTGTGTTTTCCATCACTGCTTCTTTCCTCTTTAGTTCTTCTGGGTTCTTGTTAAATGTTTTCTGTATTTTCTCCATTTTATTTCCAAGATTTTGGATCATCTTTACTATCATTACTCTGAATTCTTTATCAGGTAGACTGCCTCTTTCCTCTTCATTCGTTTGGTCTGATGGGTTTTTATTTTGCTCCTTCATCTGCTGTGTGATTCTCTGTCTTCTCATTTTGCTTGACTTACTGTGTCTGATGTCTCCTTTTTGCAGGCTGCAGGTTCGTAGTTCCCATTGTTTTTGGTGTCTGTCCCCAGTGGCTAAGGTTGGTTCAGTAGGTTGTGTAGGCTTCCTGGTGGAGGAGACTCGTGCCTGTGTTCTGGTGGATGAGACTGGATCTGGTCTTTCTGGTGGGCAGGACCACGTATGGTGGTGTGTTTTGGTGTGTCTGCGAACTTAGTATGATTTTAGGTAGCCTCTCTGCTAATAGTTGTGGTTGTGTTCCTGTCTTGCTAGTTGTTTTACATAGGGTGTCCAGCACTGTAGCTTGCTGGTCGTTGAGTGGAGCTGAGAATTAGCATTGAGATGGAGATCTCTGACAGAGCTTTCGCTGTTTGATATTACATGGAGCTGGGAGGTCTCTGGTGGACCAATGTCCTGCACTCAGCTCTCCCACCTCAGAGGCACAGGCCTGACACCTGGTCAGAGTGCCAAGACCCTGTTAGCCACACAGCTCAGAAAAAAATGGAGAAAAAGAGAAATAAATAAATAAAATAAAGTTATTAAAATAAAAAATAATTAATTTAATAAAATTAAAAAGTAATAAACAAAGAAAGAAAGAAGAGAGCAACCAAACCAAAAAACAAATCTACCAATGATAACAAGTGCTAAAAACTATACTTAAAAAAAAAGAAAGGACAGACAGAACCCTAGGACAAATGTTAAAAGCAAAGCTATACAGACAAAAATCACACAGAGAAGCATACACATACACACTCACAAAAAGAGAAGAAAGGAAAAAATATATATATATCATTGCTCCCAAAATCCACTGCCTCAGTGTGGGATGATTCGTTGTCTATTCAGGTTTTCCACAGATTCAGGGTACATCAAGTTGATTGTGGAGATTTAATCCGCTGCTCCTGAGGCTGGTGGGAGAGATTTCCCTTTCTCTTCTTTGTTCTCACAGCTCCCAGGGGCTCAGCTTTGGATTTGGCCTCGCCTTTGTGTGTAGGTCTCCTGTGGGTGTCTGTTCTTTGCTCAGACAGGGCGGGGTTAAAGTAGCATCTTATTAGGGGTCTCTGGCTCACTCAGACTAGGGGGAGGGAGGGGTACGGAATGTGGCGTAAACCTGCAGCGGCAGAGACCAGCGTGATGTTGCACCAGCCTGAGGCGCGCTGTGTGTTCTTCCGGGGAAGTTGTCCCTGGATCACGGGACCCTGGCAGTGGAGGGCTGCACAGCCTCCCGGGAGGGGAGGTGTGGGTAGTGACCTGTGCTTTCACACAGGCTTCTTGGTGGCTGCAGCAGCAGCCTTAAAGTTTCATGTCCGTCTCTGGGGTCTGCCCTGATGGCCGCGGCTCACGTCCGTCTCTGGAACTCATTTAGGTGGTGCTCTGAAGCCCCTGTCCTCGTGCACCTGAAACAATGGTCTCTTGACTCTTAGGCATGTCCAGACTATTTCCTGGACTCCCTCCTGGCTAGTTGTGGTACACTAGCCCCCTTCAGGCTGTGTTCATGCAGACAACCCCCATCCTCTCCCTGGGATCTGACCTCCAAAGCCCAAGCCTCAGCTCCCAGTGCCCACCTACCCCAGCAGGTGAGCAGACAAGACTCTCTGGCTGGTGAGTGCTGGTCAGCACCGATCCTCTGTGTGGGAATCTCTCCACTTTGCCCTCTGCACCCCTGTTGCTGTGCTCTCCTCCATGGCTCTGAATCTTCCCCCCGACCCACCCTCCATCTCCACCAGTGAAGGGGCTTTGTACTGTTTCGAAACTTTTCCTCTGTCACGCTCCCTCCCCAAGGAGCAGGTCCCATCCTTGTTCTTTTGTCTCTGTTTTTTTCTGTTTTCTGTTGCCCTACCCAGGTACGTGGGGAGTTTCTTGCCTTTTGGGAAGGAAGTCTGAGGTCTTCTGCCAGCGTTCAGTAGGTGTTCTGTAGGAGTTGTTCCACATGTAGATGTATTTCTGATATATTTGTGAGGAGGAAGGTGATCTCCACTTCTTACTCCTCCGCCAGCTTGAAGGTCTCCTCCAGCACACATTTTTTGACTGAGTACAGTGGAACAGATCATAGAGTCAATTTTACAGTGGAAGTGACTCTCTGTGACTCCTTAGGCATTAAAGGAGCTGCAACTCCTGCCTAACTCTCTTTCAGGACACTTGTTCTTGGTACCCAGTCATCCTGCTGTGAAGAATTTCAAGCCATGTAAAGAGAACAGTTGTAAGTGGTCCAGCTGACAGCTGGCACCAACCACCAGCCAGGTGAATAAAGAATCTTCAAGGTGACTTCATCTCCACTCATAATTGGGCTGCAGCTTCATGAGAGATCCTGAGTTAGAATCACATAGTTGAACCCAGAACTGTGAGAGATAACAATAATACATGATGATTTTTTCCCCTATACTATTAAATTTAGGTTGGTTTTTTTTTCCAGATAGTCACAGGGAACTAGAACAGCACACTGGCCCAGGGACAAAGACAGCCTGAATGAAAGGTGTCGAAGTTGCTGGAATCACCTGCTTGTGGTTTCACTGTAGTTCTAGATGCTAATTTTCCGTTCAGCTCTTTATCTTACCATAAATACTTGGAAAGCATGAGCGTGCCCTGTCATATACATCTCTGAAAAATTATTCTTCAGGTCATGTATCCAGAATAATGTATCTCCCCAAGGCACAAGGATTAAGAGAATGCATATCTCTCAGTTTTGCAGCAGGTACTGTGTGATTCATTCATGGGCTGATGAGATGGGAACGAGGAGAGAGTTGCCCACAAATGGGCAACTAGAATTCTGGCTGGACTCAAGGCACATGAATATGGGAAGTGCTCAGAATTCTGCTCATTTTGGAATCTAGTTTGCTTCTATTTTCCTTAAGTAATAAACCATCCAAAATATAGTGGTTTAAAACAACCACCATTTATTTAACTCAGTTTGTGGGCAGCAGTTTGTGCTGTGCTTAGCTGAGCATTCTTCTGGTCTCAGATGAACTTTCTCATATGTCTGTCTTCAACCGCAGTAAGATCTGGCTAATGGCAAGGGTAATGGGGGTGGTTGGGCCACTTGTTCCCTTGTTCTTCTGCAGCATAGCCTGGGGTCAGTCACATGGCAGTGGTATAGCCCCAAGAGAAAGAGCAGAAGCATGAAAGCTTCTTATAGCCTTGGCTTAGAATTGGCACACAGCCACTTCTGCCACATTTCTAAAGCAAGTGCAAGTCACAAGGCCAGGCCAGATGCAGCAGGTGGGGAAATACACTGTATATTTTGAGAGATGAGTTGAAAAGTCACATTGTAAAGGATGTGGGACACAGGGAGGGGTAAAAAAAAAATCCATTTCACGATCACCTAGTCCTGGCCTTGGTTGACCAGTAGTACAAACCTTTGTGCTAGTTCTATGGATCAGGGTATGGAGGGAAGTCTAAAGATTAAAAAGGGCCAGTTGCTAGCCACTTATTTCCAAGGCTGCAGTCATACTCAGGAAAGATATACCTCCCTGTTTGAAAGGAGTTTTCAAATCACATATTCAACAGATATTTACAATTTGTGTTTTGGTAATACTTGCCCACTCCCTGACATTAACATTTGCTTGATTGCATTTGGCTAAATCATGTGGATTCTTCTTAGGGCTAACAACTGGGTTCTACAGAGGTGTAAATACTGATGATGTAAAATGTGAATGGATAGGGAAAGCAGAAGTAATAACAACTCTCAGAATTTCTACCCAATGGCTGAATCACAAGAGTCTCAAACCGTCAGAGCTAGGAGGAAATTTCAACCAACCTCTTCAACCCTGTTTGGGTAGATTAATTAATAATGGTGTGTGTGTGTGAGAGAGAGAGAGAGACAGAGAGACAGAGAGAGACAGACAGAGAGACAAAGATAGACATTGACTCTAGGTACTGCAAAAGATAAAACAAGGTAAGAAAAAAGAACTAAGGTGTATTGTGTCAGGAAGTCTATCTTACAAACTCAGATGCTCAGAGATGGAGTCCAACCTTAATCAGAACCTGAATTTCTTTTTTTTTTTTTTTGATTTTTTTTGATTTTTTGAATTTTAATTAATTTATTTTTTTATACAGCAGGTTCTTATTAGTTATCCGTTTTATATATATTAGTGTATACATGTCAATCCCAATATCCCAGTTCATCCCATCACCACCCCTGCCGCCACTTTCCCCCCTTGGTGTCCATACGTTTGAAGAACCTGAATTTCTTATTCAGTAAGAAACTGGTTCTTATTCATAGTTGTCCATTCTTTTCACAACTATCATTTAATCACTGCATAATGCTCCAGCAATTAGAAGTACATAATTTACTTAGCCATTTCCCTGTTGTTAAACATTTATATTCCGTCTAGTTTCTTATCATTACAAATAGTGCTGCAATAAACATTTCTGAGCAGAGTATGTTCTCCCCAACTTGTGTATGTGTCAGGAGGGCTGAGAGGTGTTCATCTTTGTATCTCCAGTGGCTAGAACAGTGCCTGGCACAAAGTAGGTACCTAACAATATATTTTTAAAATATCTTTCCTCACATTTTAAATTCTTTATTTGGGAAAGATTATCAGATGCCTGTGCTTTCAAAGTGTTCTTATCCAAATATTTCCTTTAAGGAGAAGAACAAATCACATGCACAGTTTTTCTTTTGCTGAAAATCTTTATAGAAGCAATTATCAGCCAAACCTCCTTGTACTTTTGTTTTCTGGAAAAAGGGGGCTAAATTTGAGTGGGGCTGAGTGGACAGAGACAGGGGGAGAGAATTTATGTTTCCTGTCACCTGCCACATGCCAGGCACTGTGCTAAGCATGGTGCTGCATCATCTCATGTTATCTTCACGACACCCAAGACATGGGTAAAGTCATACCCGTATCCAAACCTCTAGGAGATTATGCAACTTGCCAAATTCCAAGGCCACCCAGTTGGCTAACAGCAGAACCAGGATTTGAATTCAAATTTGTCTGACTTAAAAGTACTGTCAAATTTTACCTTTCACTACCCCTCTGGAAACCAAGTTTGACATATAAGGTAGAAAATACTCCAAGTCAATCTCGGAAACTTCTAATTCCAGTCTTGTGTTCATTGAAGTTTTCAGGCTGAGGCCAGGATGCTAAGACTCAAGGCTTGAAGTACTCTTTCAGGGATGGTTTTCTCTGTGGTCTGCTGACCTGTTCTGCTGTGGGTCTGTGTTATCATAACCTGGTCTCTTTGCAGATCATCAGGGGCAAAGCAGGAACATCTTTTGCAGTGTCTATAAAGCCGAATATTCTCTCTTGACTGTTGGTTTAGTTCTGACATTTCAGATACGTTAGCAGGTTTGGGGGAGATTCCAGGGTTTCCCTCTGTGAACACTGATCTTTGGAGACCCTGCTATGAGGCTCTGCTGAAATGTCTGTCCTTTGACATCATTTGCAGGCTTGCTGTGAGATCAGTGCAGTGTGACTTAGGTGTCTCTGTTTACTAGTGCTGCCAGCACTGTCCTGGACACATCCCAGCTACATTCAGTGCATCTACTCACTGCCTCACCCGACTTCAATTCTGGAACCCAGAAGGAGCAGCTGGGCAATTTGTCAAGATTTTTTGCTGTGCACACCAGAAGAGTTTGTAATAGTCTCCTGTTCTACATCTGAGACTAGAGGTCTGAGGCACTTGAATAATATTACTTAATATTCTTGGTTGTTCTCTGCCCTGGGACTTGAGGTTTCCATGGCCCTGAGTCTCCGTTACCTGTTGGAAAGGAAGACTTGCACTCTACTTAGACTGGGTGGGTGGAATCTGATTCTCACCCAAGTCCTTCTGGGACATTTTCTATATTACTCTTTTCCTTTCTCAGTTTGGATGCATAGTCTGATTTGGCATGAAAGTGATCCTACTTCTATGTTTTCCTGGAACTTCCCCTTCCTATTCCTTGACCTGGCGGGTAGGCCCATCTGACTATTGCTGTCTCATCTGGGGATCCTAGCAATGGGGCTCTTTCACTTTCTCTGCAGTCCTGTTGGCTTTTGGCTTGGTTTCTTTTAAATCCTAGCATGGCTTGAGCTTGGGGCCACTAGTCAATGTACCCAGACTAGGTCCTGACACTGAACATTTACTAAGCACCTATCAGCCCTCCCAAGCCTGAGAAAACACTCATGAAGTATACTACGTTTTATATCCCAGAATTTTTTTGTCCAGTGATGCCCTCTATTTGAAGACAGAGCCCATGGTTGAGTCCTGTCTTTGGTAGGAAGTAATAGCCCAGTCTCCCTCGTTTGTCCTCTGTTGACATATAACTTTGGCAGGCACCTGAGCAGATGGAGCATCTGGGTTTTATTCCACTTCTGTCTCTGTTTAGGGTCACAAGGCAACTTTTTTTGCCTGAATTGTATAGATTTATCTCTTTTGCAGTGGTATACATGGTTTGGAGTGATTGGACAGGAAGTTATTGTGAAATGCAGTAAAGTACAAAAATAAACCTGACCCCATTTCAATCAGGAAAGCAGCATGAGCTCTTTAGAAAACTCCAGGCACCACCTGCATACTGACTGGCCTGCTGTGGGCATTGCTGATAGAAGCAGGTCACTCTTCTCAGGCCCCCAGGACAAATGATGGAGGCTGCCTGCAGGTGCCACTGGGGAAACACATGTCCATGCACCACACTGTGATGTTTAGATACTGACTCCACTTGATATATAAGCCTCTCTGTCCTTTTTCTTATCTCTACTTCCTTCTTTATAATCAGTGTGAGCCCCTTGGAAATCTTTCTAGATGATCCCTTTCTGTAGTGATATTGTGAGTTCACCCCTAAAGTAGCTCTCAATCCCACACTCCTTTTCTTCCACCCTCACGGAGGCCTTCCTCACTTCTCTCATAGAAGATGGACCAGCTGCCTGTTAGGTATGTCAATCGTTGTGCTTGGCCTTCTCCTGTTGCCAGAGTGGTTTCCCTAATATATATGAATTGTGTCACTTATTCCAAACATACATCCAATCATGCCTCTCATTTCTTCTCTTCTTAATTATCATGAAATTAAGGCCACGCCCTTAGGCTAACATCCAAAGTCTCACCAACTGTAACGCCAGTATTTCTTTTTTGGATTATCTTCACCCAGGCCTTCCCAACTCACACATGGGCCACACTAGTGAGAGGTATATGGTGGGAGGGCCTCAACAGAATTGAAAGAAGCCCTCCTTTTCTTACCCATCAAATATTTCAGCAAATAACGTCTCATCCATTCTAACCCTGACATTTTAAGTGTCCATAAAATTAAAATATTGGTACGTTTAGGATCAAAATCCTAAATATTTTTTCCTTTTTTGCCAGTAATGGATTGATGGAATGTGACAAAACTAGCAAGATTTGTGCAAAACCATTTCTTCTGTCATTTTTATCATGAGCCTACAACCCCAAAGCCATTCTACCATTTATCTACCCATATAGTAACCACTAGGTGCTCGGCACTTGCCAGGAGATGAGAATATATAAATTGTATTTTTTTTTTTTTTTGTGGTACGCGGGCCTCTCACTGTTGTGGCCTCTCCCGTTGCGGAGCACAGGCTCCGGATGCTCAGGCTCGGTGGCCATGGCTCATGGGCCTAGCCGCTCTGCGGCATGTGGGATCTTCCTGGAATGGGGCACGAGCCCGTGTCCCCTGCAACGGCAGGCAGACTCTCAACCACTGCACCACCAGGGAAGCCCAAGAGAATATATAAATTTTTAAGATAAATGGACCCTGTCTTCAAGCAGTTTGCCATGTAATAGTGGTAGAGACCTATAAGCAGAGCTGTATTATTAGGTGTTATGAGAGCTGCAAAAGCACTCTTAATGATTACAGAGGGAGCACAAATTCCTGGGAAGGTTAGGAAAGGCTTCTGGAGGAGATGTTTGAAATACACACACACACACACAGACACACACACACAAAATGAACAATCCATATGAAGACTGAGACCTGATGTCTAAGGCTCCTGGAGACCAAAGCCTGCTCCATTCCTAGACTTTACATTTGTTCTTCAAGAATAGAGAGAAGGCAGTAACCCCAGCTGCTAGCACTGACCACTTTTTCACTGACCCTAGGATGATCTGCAGGCCACTGAATTATTATTCTGGTGTGTTTCACCAGTGGTAACATTAGGGAAAGGGGGTTTAGGCTGCCACTGAAAATGGTGATTTTATGTGGCCCTTGTGTCAGTGCTGGAGCATCATTCGTGGGAGCTGAGAGATGGGAAAAAGGGAGGGGATCGTGGAAGAAGATTATTCCAGTATTTTTTTCGTAACTCAATTTGGAGACTGAGGAGTCACAGCAAAATATCAGAAAATAAAGACAAAACCAAAACAAAACCCTAGATCAGGTAGAAAATAATGATCTATTTTCAGGATACATAACAATTCTGTGACTCACTCTTGCCTGTAGAGTGGATTCAGTGAGATGGGGGGGGTCTGAATATACCCCTGAAGGCTCTTGTGGGAGAGTTCTGAGCCCAGCTCTGCACCTCAGATGAGATTATTATGATGGTCCCATTCGGTATTGCAGCTCCGCTTCATGCCTTGGTCTTAAACACACTGCACAGAGTTTAACCTTTAATGAGTTTATGTTTACCTCAGGAGCAAGTCCTGGCCCAGCTGTCTGTGTCTTTTCTAACTCAGTTATGCCCAGTCTCTGTCTCTCATAGGATAGCTCTAAAAGTTAGAAACATATCCACAGTAGCGTTCATAATATTTTTTCTCTTTCAGAGCCAGTTTTCAAAACTCCACAAAGTGAATAAATACATCTTAAGCTCTTTGGAAATGTCTTGTCAGGAGAGTTTGGAGAAAAGTGTTTTTAACTGACTATGGGGCATACAAGTTCAATTTAAATTCCAAAGTGTGGGCTTCCCTGGTGGCGCAATGGTTAAGAATCTGCCTGCCAATGCAGGGGACATGGGTTTGAACCCTGGTCTGGAAAGATCCCACATGCTGTGGAGAAACTAAGTCCGTGTGCCACAACTACTGAGCCTGCACTCTAGAACCCGTGAGCCACAAATACTGAGCCTGTGTGCCACAACTACTGAAGCCATCATGCCTAGAGGCCGTGCTCCACAACAAGAGAAGCCACTGCAATGAGGAGCCTGTGCACCTCAACGAAGATTAGCCTCTGCTCGCCGCAACTAGAGAAAGCCCACACGCAGCAATGAAGACCCAACACAGCCATAAATAAATAAATAAATAAATAAATTAATTAATAAGTTTATAAAAATAAATATAAATAAATTCCAAAGTGTGATGGAGTTAAACTTTGCAAAATTTTATCTTATTGATTTTCTTCTGGGTTTTTGGTTAAAAAAGAAGAAGAAGAAATAAAAACTTCCAAGCAATCACTTTTCTTTTGTGAAAGTCAAGCTATGATGTCAGTAGTACTAATGCCATATTAACAAAGTATTACCAATTTTCTACCACCTCATGCATATTTACATGTCCCAATTCTGGGACTTCCCTGGTGGTCCAGTGGGTAGGACTACGTGCTCCCAATGCAGGGGACCCAGGTTTGATCTCTGCTCAGGGAACTAGATCCCACATGCACACTGCAACTATGAGTTTGCATGCCACAACCAGGAAGCCTGCATGCAACAACTAAGAAGTCCACAGGCCACAACTAAAAGATCCTGCAAGCTGCAACGAAGATCCCACATGCCACAACTAAGACCCAGCACAGCATGCATAAATAAATAAATCTTTAAAAAAATAAAAAGTAAATAAATGTCCCAATTCAGCTAATTATTTGATCAGGCTGAGAAGAGAGTTAGAGGTAACTGCTTTCTTTCTTCTAAACTCTTGCCTAGTTGAAAGAAAATTGGAAGGTTGAAAAACTTCTTCCTTGGACTCCCAACTACCTCACAAAACTCCCACCTCACACTCAGCTCAAGGGTCATCTCTTCTAGGAGGGATCTTCCTACCACCCTTCATGAGTCAGGTTAGATGATGCTATTAGGTGTGAATTTTTATATCACTCTGTGGATATCCTTAACTTCATACTTAGACTATTTAATCTGTATTTGTTTACTGTATTTATTAAGTATCTGTTTATGTGTCTAACTCCCTTACGTTGTGATGTTCCTGAGGGTGGAAACTGTACCCTAGTTATCGTTCCATTATATTACACAATTCATGAAACAGAGTAGGTCTTTGGTGGTGATTCAGTGAATTATTGTGTACATGTCCATAGATCCATCTTAGTTGTCAGAAGCCTGTGACTGAGGCCTTTGAGGAGCGTTCTTCTCATAATTATGTCATTGGTTCAATGGCAGAACATCTGAGGTCTCATGTCCATTCACTGGACAGTTTTGCTCAACCAGTGCACTTCTGGGTAAGCCTTGACATGGCTCATTCAGGGAGTTTTGATGTAAGAGGCACTGATGTGCTGTATCTGAACAGGGCAGTCAATCTATCTCAGAACATCACTGACACAAATATTGCCATTCCTAATGCAAGTAAAATACTTACCCCACTTTCTATAGCCATTGACTCTGAGGTATTAATAAGGTTTGTAATAGATCCCACTCATTTCCATGTTCCTGGTTCCTACAGAATAGAACAAAAACATATAATAGTTGTCCTGAGAGTTGGACCCTTCTAGGGTGATCGTTTGCCAAGTTTGTAATACAGTCTAACCTTTGGCTGCACTTTGGGAGGAATCTCTGTGACGGAATAAACCAGTAATCTTGATTAGCCACCGGCATGAAGCCAGCCACATCATGATTCATTCATGCTCGCGAAATCATGGGCAGATAGATCCCCAGTGAGTTGGATGTGTTCTGCGCTGTCTTCCTTAGAACCCTCCCCTTGCCAGTTTGGGGATACTTGCTCAGGAAATACTAAATCCAAGAAAACAGGTCATTGCACATGATAAGGGCTACAAAGTATCCTACTTTCAGCCCAACTCTCCTTGACAAATGAGAATGACGAGAAGATGGCGTTGATGTGGCCAGCGTTTCAATCCAGAATTCAGATTTCTGTAGCTTAAGAAAACCAGAGCCACTGTGACCTGCAGAGTGTAGTCATACAGTGTGGAGTGAATGAAGCTTAAGTAAATACCTGTCAGAGGCTAGAGCTGACCAGTGCCATCTGGAGTGAATAGGAACCATTCGGCCCCGTTCCAAAGAAAGACTGGTCAGTCTTCTGGTTGGAAGAACAGAGCTGTTACGTTCACAAAGAAAGTAAAACTTGCCCAACACCATTAGAGGAAAAGAATATATGTGTATTATTCTAACAACAAAGCAGTGGCATGGAGAGGAAGGCTCCTGTGGTCTGCTTCTGTGAACTGCAGTGGCACTGATGCTCTTTGAGTGGGAGGTTTCTGTTCATTTGCAAATGCGATGACATTTTCAGCTTTTTGTGCCAGGAAGCACCTTGAGAAGCTTGTGGGTGAATGCATTCTCCCTAAAGAGCAGCAAATGAGGTTAAATCCATGTACTGATGGAGTGTCTGGAGAGAAGGGTGGGGGAGCGGGGGAGGAAGAGGTGGATAGATGTGTGGCAATGAGTTACTCTAGTTTGAACTGACTTAGAGAAAATGTATTTTGCATCCTTCCTTCAAAGACTGCAGGGACGAAGCTTGGGAAACATGTATCTCAGCAGAAAGCTATAGGGTGGTTTGTGCTCTTGACCTGAGGGAGCAGATCCAGAATAGATGAATGTGTCTGAATAGTCGGGGATGGGACACCTGACTTCATCCGAGTTAGGGATTCAATTAAACAAGTTTGATAAACAGGGAGATTGGTGGTGACCAAACTAACCCCCTTAAATAGTTAATGAGGCTGAAGATGATTCCAAAATGGCTTAATGTGGCAGAAATTTTCTCACAAAATAGCTTTGATTCAAGTAAGCTTGGACAGCTGTGGTGCAAGAATAAAGAAAGTTCTCTAGATAGAAAAAGCTCTGCTGCTTCCTCAAGCCAAAGTTGTGAGAGCCCAAAGGAACTTAATTTGGTACTGAGTTCACCCCCTCAATCTCCTAGGGAGGAGGAGGAGCCCTGAGAATTTAAATGATTCCCGTGGAATTGGAGGCTATCATCAGTGTACTGCTCTGAGCTTTGATGATTATGCCTCTCACTCTGGAATCTTGGAACATGCTGCTTCCCTTTAGGCATTGGCTACAAACCAGGGACCATCCCAAAGTAATAGTAAACATATTTCCAAGTGATCCTGGAAAGAGCTCTAGACTTTTTGGCAACTCACTAGCAGATTTTTGATTCACTGAATTTCTGCTGGGACAGGGTACTTCACCGCTGAATAATAGAGTTGCCATATGCAAAATAAAACAATAAGCAGCAAGCAAAAATAATAGCACTGCCAGGTCTACTTCTGCCACATATGGTACCTTTGCAGATATGAGAAAGATGCCCCCTGCCCCCGGTGGTTGAATTTGAGAAAAACACCCTTTCCCCTGCACTGACTTTCCAGGATGGGCTTGGAGAGGGGCTGGATTTCATTCCCTATTCACCCCCTTGACCAGGCACACCTTAGCAGAGTGCAGACTATACATTTGGATGCAGGAACTCTGGTACCAGACTTACTCTCAGGTTTTTGTGATACCATAAGGAAGAACATCTGTACAAGTTCTTTGAAAGATGTCATGCTCTTTGTCAGTGTAAGTCCTATTAAGATACTGAAATTGGTGGACTACAGGGAGATCCCTTTATGGCCAAATTGTGCTTGGGCATCTAAGTTGAAACTCATTCTACTCCTGAGAGTTTTACACCCAAGTCAGCTGCATCTCTGAAAAAGTAGTTTCCGAAATTGAACTGGATTTTCCATAAGTATTTTCTTGGGAAAGGTCACTAAAGGATGATTGTAAGTGTCTGTGTGTCAGGATACATCCCCAGTGAGAAGTGTCATTCCTCAGAGGCAATCAGAGGTGGCCCCTGCTTGCTTGGCATGTTGAGAGCCTGATAATCCTTGGCATGTTGACAGCCATCTCAGGGTGGCTGTGCACCACAGGCAAGGAAACAGGAGGGCAGCCAGTGGCAATGAGCTCATAGAAACAGGGCACACGGTATGGGAGTGATGGAGGAATGCACGGTGGTAACTCCTGATATGAAGACTTTGATCTCAGGTACACAGACACGGAGGTTTACAATCTGTTGCCCAGTTCTCTGTGACTCTCTCCTTTTGAAGAGGTGATATTTGAGCAGATGTCTGAATGGTGAGAAGGAGCCAGCCAATGTGAAAATCTTGGAGTAAAGCCTTCCAGAGAGAGGAAACAGCAAGTGCAAAGATCCTGGGGCAGGCACAAATTTGGTGTGTTCAAAAAGAGAACTAGATCAGTATGTTCGGATTTTTGTGAGTGAGGGAGATCACAATGGAAGAAATGGTCAGAGCAGTAGACAGAAGTCATATCATGTTGGGCAATTGTTGTCAACTCCCACCACATATCAAAAATGCAGGCGCTCTACCTGCAGCAATTCGTATTCAGTTAGTCTAGGGTGGGGCATTGGCGTTTGATTTTTGTTGTCGTTGTTGTGGCTGTTGCTGCTCCTGTGGTTATTTTAGGTCTCCGGGTGGTTCCAGTCAGAGGTGAAAAGTCTCTACTGTGGAGCCTTATAGGGTCTTCTAGAAATTTGGATTTTATTTTAAGAACAGTAAAAAACCACGAAGGATTTTAAGCAGGGAAATGACATGATGTGATTTCCATGTTTAAATGTCATTCTTGCTCCTGTGTAGAGAATGAATTAAAAGGGATAAGTATGAGGGAAACTCTTGGAAGTGCATGGCCAATATCCGTGGAGCCTTGGTCTACTGGAGGGAAAAGTGGATGGAGAGGGGAAGCATGGAGCTGTAGTCCTTCACATTTCCTAAAGTATTTATTTTCTGATGGATTGGATTTGGGGGTATGGGAAAAGATGAATGACCGACAGATTTTTTATTTGAGGAATTCAGTGTATTGTGGTGTCATTTATAGAAATAGGGCACCCTGAGGAGAAGCTTTTTTTTTTTTTTTTGAGGGTGAGGGAATGGAATGAAAACTTCCATCCTGGCGAGTTGTGTTGAGGCTACATGTTGATTTCCAAATGTAGATGTCTGGTTAGCAGCCGTTTATTCACAACAGGAATTTAGGGGTGAGATACAGACTATGCATAGAAAATTATGAGTTTGTATGGTATATCAATGGTGTTTCCCATCTCATATGAGATGGTATGCGGGTGTGGGCAGGAATAAACTTTTCAGTGACGACAACCTTGGTCCAGAGGCAACTCTGAAGATGAATCACTGTGTCCTGTTCCTATCCTGCCCCTCATCCCAGGCTGGTTCTCCTGCCAAGAGAGAGGGGGATACTTTCAGTTCCTAGTTCCCTTTAATTCTGATTCAAGGAGAAAGCTGCCAGTTTTGTGACTATAGTGCAATATCTTAAATAACTTAATGATGCCTTCTGACAACTTTAACACCAGTGAAGTTGTTCACTTAATGGTGACAATCGGTCCTTTTGTTAGAGAAAACAACGAAATCACTGGAGAAACTTGGCTTGGTGATGGCAGGCAGCTCTGGAGGGGTGAAACCTGCCTCCATCATGGTTCCAGAGCACCCAGTGGCCATGGGGGATGGGGCATGGTACCTTCCCAGACACTCTTGATGAATTTCTCCATTCCACAAGCACATCAGTAACTCGCCTCCTTTCCCGATCTTGTATGGTCTGTTGATTGGTTGACTTAGAGCAGCATTCTTCATACCTGGAGAGGCACACCCCCTTAGGTAAACATGAAGATTTTCCAGAGTATAAGGGCTTAATTACAGATCTTCCAGTTCCATCTGTACTGTTTCTAAAGAATTGAACTGCCTAGGAACTCACCCTTCTCCTACTCTATCAAATAAAGAAACTTGCTGCTGGGCTCTTTCTATGGTACATTGCCCTGTGGTTTACAAAAGCCTCCTAAGTTCTAAACAAGGGGTCATTTGAATATTAGTGTAGGTATTGAGAAAACGGATGACCGTCCTGACTGGGTAATCAACAAATCTTTCTGCAAGTCAGGTTTTCCGATTCTTTGCTTTCTACAAAATTGAAGGTGGACTAATTGACATGTCAGTTGCTAGATAATTAAAAATAACTTTGATGATAAATCACTACGATTTTGACATACAACTTGGAAGGGGTACAAAAATTGAATGGCACCTCTATTACAAAACTTCCATTCATGTCCATTTATTTACAAGAAAATGTCTCTCAGTTCTAAGCATTTATAAAAATGAAAAATAGGAATGCAATGGAAGATGAATCTGATTTATTCTAGAGATTGGTTATATTAATTCATTAATACATGAAGTAATTATAGGAGAAATAGCCATTCATCTCATTAGAGATGCATTTTGAATTATAATTTTAACTCTAATAATTATCAAAATTTAGAGAATATTTCATTGTTTTGATCAATCCTATACTCATAACTGTAATGATAACTCAATCCAAATTAAAATCTTTAACAGCATTACAGAAAACTTTTTAAAAAGATTTACATTTATAGACATATTTTTGTCACAAAGAGGTATGAGAGACCAATGAATAAAACATTTTAAAGTATAAAATTATATTTCTTTGGGATAAAATTCTGTGAGGAAAATAAAATGGAAATGCAGTTTGAAGGGAGAAAAGGAAGTTTATAAAATTTATTAATGAAGAGTTTGTCTAAGTATTTTTTTGATAGATAATAGCATTAAATCACTATGGCATCAAATTTCCACTCTTTAGAGTTCAAGCAGTTTTAAGATGGCAGAATTAAAATACGCTGAATGTTATATGCTATTAAAGCCAGGAATGAAATATTTCAGATGCCAGCTTAGAAGTGTTTAAATGGATTCACAGCTTTTCAAAATTCTTTCAGGGAGCATCTAAGCACAAAGCTAGAAGATGACTTTTAGAGCGTGTGATGGATCTTCTTATGGGCTGTTTAGGTTCCTCTTAGGCCAAGGACACAAATCCTCATTCTAAATGGCCACTCTCTGGCCATTGAGCCCTGGTGTTGCAGTCTTAGCTCAGGATAATTTCAAAGTGACCATTGGGAGGATATAGATAGATAGGTAGGTAGGTAGATAGATAGATAGATAGATAGATGATAGATAAATAGATAGATAGATGTACATAACATAAAATTTACCATTTCAACTGTCTTCAAGTGTACGATTCTGTGACATTAAGTACATTCACACTTGTGTGTCCATCACTACCATGAAAATATATATTTTAAAAAACCTCTAGCACCTCAAATATTTACCATCAGTGAGTTGTATTTTATTGGTGTTTGCTGAGAGAGAACTAGGCATGTGAACCATTGTACCTTATTTTCTGTATAATTCTGATTGAGAATTTTGTTTCCTCTGTGCTGCCATATAAGTCCCACGAGAAACACCTCCTAGCATTCTGGTCTTGAAAAGAATTTCATTTTAAAAATATTGTCAGTGGCTGGGCTCTTTATTTATCTGCATTTAAAAACCTGTGACAATTACGTATTCCTTATGTGGTAGAAATATGAAACAAGAAGAGAGTTTGGAGGTCTTTTACTGAGGGCAGTGAGCTGTATGCTCAGCTCTACATGACTAAGGTGGTCCTCTGTGAAGCCCTGGGAGACACAGTCCAAGAGGGGGTCTGAAAGGATGTATTTCTGCCCAGGATTTGCTCTATTATCTTTACATTAAGTTATATACCTGATTTGTCTGGGAAGTTCATTTTTTCATTCACTCATTCATTATTCACTCATCAAACATTGATTGGACACCTATTAAATGCCAGTCACCACCATGCTGGCACTGGGCTATAAGTAAAATGTATAGTAACCACCCTCAGAACAATACATGGTTTAAAGTGGGAAAGAAAATTATTCTAAATATTACCAGTGGGGTTGGTGCTGTTGCTGACGGCACCTAACTGAGCCAGGAAGCAGAGTCAGAGAGTAGGGTTCAGAAGGGGTGATGCCATAGCTGAGCCCCAGAAGACAAGCAGGAGTCAGCAAGCTGGAGAGAAGAAGGACAGAATTTCTAGCCAGATATAGCAGCTGGTCTTTCCAACTAGCTCTCCCCAGACATGGCCCATTCTTGACCTGCATTGGAGAGATTTGAACTTCTAAATTAGATTCCTAAGGAAGGTGCCAATTAGAAGAAATCATGGAGTGACTGGCAAACAAAATCGGCTGTGTTGGGGTAGGGGGTATCCAGACAGGTACCATTTGGCCTGCAGAACAAAGAAGTACCCCTGGGGAGGCTGGGTGTTGGCTAAGGGGCTTAGTTAATTTTCAGATGTCCTGTGTTCTTAAAACTCTGTGACAGTAAGACATGGGTATTTACTGTTTTGTGAGCAGAGGGGTTAGCATAGCCTTTCATTGAAGGTCAAACCAACCCGTGGAGGGGAAATACAGAACTCCCACATCTGGTAAGAGTAGGAGAAAGGACCTGGAAATGGCAAAAGCATGTCAGACATGAGTGCAAGTTCATAGTGTACTGCTGGCTGCCTGCAGTGTGCGTGGGCATAGGAAACTAAGCTGGAAGAAAAGTAAGCATGGCCCTCCCTTATCCCCTCTCCTGTTTCTTGTCACCCAGTCTCCCCTTAAGGATTTGACAAGGGGAGGTGATTAGAAGGAGAATGGAATAGAGGAAGAAATGGACATGGGTTGGGTGTCTACTGTGTGCATCAAGCTTCAGCTCAGTATCACCTCCTTCTCTGAACTCCTGGACTAGAGAGATGAAAGACCTCTTTTTGTGCTCCTAGGGTGCCCTATTCAGAACTCCAACCTGATTTACTTTGGGTTTTTTTTACATTTTTGTTGGATTATAATTGTTTTACAATGTGTTAGTTTCTGCGGTACAACAAAGTGAATCAGCTATATGTATACATATATCCCCATATCCCCTCCCTCTTGAACGTCCCTCCCACCCTCCCCAGCCCAGGTCATCACAAAGCACTGAGCTGTTCTCCCTGTGCTATACAGCAGCTTCCCACTAGCTATCTATTGTACACATGGTAGTGTATATATGTCAGTGCTACTCCCTCAGTTTATCCCAGCCTCCCCTTCCCCCCATGTCCACAAGTCCATTCTCTACATTTGCGTCTCTATTCCTGCCCTGCCACTAGGTTCATCAGTACCATTTTTCTAGATTCCATATATATGTGTTAATATACAGTATTTGTTTTTCTCTTTCTGACTTAACTTCACTCTGTATGACAGACCAATTTACTTTATTCTATTGGGGAATTTTTTTTTTCTTTCTGTACATGCCTCCTTCTCAAAATCATGATTTTCCCAAAAGCAAAGGTTATATATTCTGATATCATAGATTCCTTAGAAGGACTTGGCACATAGTAAATACTCAGTTTCTGAATTAAGTGAATTGCATCTCTTTAATGGCGTTTTCTGTTCGATGCCTCATTGAATAATTGTGGAAAGCACTGGCTTAGTGTGTGCCGTGTACAAGGAAGGCTCTAACCCATATTCTTCTCCTAAAACCCTGTAAAGTGGACACTCATTATCTCCCATTAAATAGGCAGCCACCACATCTCATAAAGGTTAAATAACTTGGCCTGGTCCCACAGCTAGCAGGTAACAGAGCTGGGATTTGAAGCAAGGCAGTCTGACTCCTGAGTTTGCACTTTGAACCATTATTCCCATCCTGTTCTTGCCACATTAATATTGGGTGGATATTTATAACCATGTAACCCAGTTTTGCAAAGAAGGTAAGTAAGTCTCAGAGACTATAAGGGAGTTGCCCAAGACACACAGCTGGTAATTGGCTGGCCTGAGATTCAGATTCAAACATGTGCAACTCCAAAGCTCATGTCTATTACACTCCACAGCAATTTGCACACTCTCAGAACTGGACAATCATCTCAAGTGTTTTGATTGAGGATGCTGAGAGAATTAAGGTATCATTTCTTTAAGAATATAGGGTGAGTAGCTGAAGATGGGTGGCTGGTGAAAGGGCAGAAGCAGACCGAACTTCCTCTATTATTAGCTTCTTATTTAAAAGTATATGTGTACAAACAACCCAATCCAAAAATGGGCAGAAGACCTAAATAGACATTTCTCCAAAGAAGATATACAGACTGCCAACAAACACATGAAAGAATGCTCAACATCATTAATCATTAGAGAAATACAAATCAAAACTACAATGAGATATCATCTCACACCAGTCAGAATGGCCATCATCAAAAAATCTAGAAACAACAAATGCTGGAGAGGGTGTGGAGAAAAGGGAACACTCTTGCACTGCTGGTGGGAATGTGAATTGGTTCAGCCACTATAGAGAACAGTATGGAGGTTCCTTAAAAAACTACAAATAGAACTACCATATGACCCAGCAATCCCACTACTGGGCATATACCCTAAGAAAACCAAAATTCAAAAAGAGTCATGTACCAAAATGTTCATTGCAGCTCTATTTACAATAGCCCGGAGATGGAAACAACCTAAGTGCCCATCATCGGATGAATGGATAAAGAAGATGTGGCACATATATACAATGGAATATTACTCAGCCATTAAAAGAAACGAAATTGAGCTATTCGTAATGAGGTGGATAGACCTAGAGTCTGTCATACAGAGTGAAGTAAGTCAGAAAGAAAAAGACAAATACCGTATGCTAACACATATATATGGAATTTAAGAAAAAAAATGTCATGAAGAACCTAGGGGTAAGGCAGGAATAAAGACGCAGACCTCCTAGAGAACGGACTTGAGGTTATGGGGAGGGGGAAGGGTGAGCTGTGACAGGGCGAGAGAGAGTCATGGGCATATACACACTAACAAACGTAGTAAGGTAGATAGCTAGTGGGAAGCAGCCGCATGGCACAGGGATATTGGCTCAGTGCTTTGTGACAGCCTGGAGGAGTGGGATAGGGACAGTGAGAGGGAGGGAGACGCAAGAGGGAAGACATATGGGAACATATGTTTATGTATGACTGATTCACTTTGTTATAAAGCAGAAACTAACACACCATTGTAAAGCAATTATACCCCAATAAAGATGTTAAAAAAAAAAAAGTATATGTGTGTGCGTGTGTGCATTTGGTTGAGTTCTTTGAAATATGCAGTGTAAAAAATTTAAAAACAGGAAAAAATGAATAAGAAATCATCATCATTCTACCTTCCTGACATAATCAGTGCTAATTTCTGTGAATCTAGTATGTATGTGTGTGTGTATAAATAAATATATTTATAAGTGAATTTAGACTCACATTGTTGTCTGTGGCTTTTTTCAGCTTAACATTAAGCACTTTCTAATTTCATTAAATATTATTCAATTATGTGCTTTTTAATAACTTCACAATAAGTGGATAAACCATAATTTATTTAATCCTGATTCCTCTATTGTTGGATATTTATCAGTGTTTACATCTTAGATAATTTTACAGAAAATTCTTAAAAATAGAATGGTTGGATCACAGATTTTTATGCACATGGAGGAAATGTCCTCAACAAAGGTGGTATAAATTTATTCTTCCCCCAAATCTATATGTAAATCTCATCTCCCCAATCTTTGTCTACAGTATTATCTTTTCAAATTGTCAGTTGGATAGATGAAAAAGTTTCTCTTCAGTTTTAAAATTGCAATCATTTGATTATTAAAGTGGCTAGATGTTTTCTATATATTTCTTTGTCATTTGTTTTTCTTCTTTTTGGAAAAGTACTTTCATATCATTTGCTTTTTCCTAGGGTATATTTAATATTCTAATCAACCTGTCTGAACTATTTACTTATTAAAAAGAAGACTTAATCTGTTACAGATATTTTCCAAATTGTTAACTTGTGGTTTTTTAAATTAATTAATTAATTTTTGGCTGTGTTGGGTCTTTGTTGCTGTGTGCGGGCTTTCTCTAATTGCAGAGAGCAGGGGTTACTCTTCGTTGTGGTGTGCGGGCTTCTCATTGCGGTGGCTTCTCTTGTTACCAAGCACAGGCTCTAGGCGTGCGGGCTTCAGTAGTTGTGGCACACGGGCTTAGTTGCTCTGTGGCATGTGGGATCTTCCCGGACCAGTGCTCGAACCCGTGTCCCCTGCATTGGCAGATGGATTCTTAACCACTGCACCACCAGGGAAGTCCTGTTAATTTGTCTTTAAAATGTTTTTCTTCTTTTTACATATGGAAGTTTAAAATTATATAAGCAAACTCTGAATTTACTTTGTGGTTTCTTTGGTTCTAAAATTTGAATACCTCAAAATCAGAATCATATTTACCTATGTTTTCTTACACTTATGGTTTCAGTTTTTATAGTTAAAACTTTAATACATTTGCCATTAATTTGGGTACATGGTATGATGTAGGTATTAATCTTTTTTTTTTCTCAATTAAACAATTGTTCAAAAGTGATCTACTGAGCAGTCCTTTTCTGGTGGTCCTTGGTACAATCCTCCCCTAGTTTTTTATTTAACAACATCTGCTCCCCCCTCATTATATAAAAGGGGGAGGCTATGTGCTGTGGGGTCTTCAAATGCATAATTCCCAGCTTCTGCTCTCCAGGAACTTGTAACTAAGTGGGGAAGTTCAAGCTGTTGAATTAACTCCTGCACAAGACAGAAGGAAGAATATGGGTGACCATTTTGGTCAAGGCCTCAAGGTTTTCTTTAGGATATTGGTGAAATCTTAGGTCTACTTTCAATATCCCCTGTGGAAGATGCAGAGATTCACCACCCACACCCCCTTCAAGGAAGATTCATGCCCAGTGCTGGGGACGGTTGGTCATCAGAGAACCTCCAACTGTCAAAGCCTTCAGGGTCGCCTGGGTGCAGAAGAACACCTCATCCAAGGACATGCCCTTTCCAAGGCATCTGGTGCCTAAGTCAGGCCGGGTGTAAATGCCTCACCATGTGGGCCTAATGCAGGGAGATGCTGACAAGGAGTATTTGCTCCAAGGCTCCCCACGAGTTGGTCAAGACTTTATCAGCCCTGCATTGCCATTCATCTTCTCCCTCTGCCAAATCCTGCTTTCTCCCTTTCCTCTCACAGGTATTAATCCCTAATAAACCTCTTGTACCCCCAAATCCACTTCAACATCTGCTTCTGGAGAACCTAACCTGAGATGCCCCCTCCTTCCCTCGAGTATTGTCCTGGACCAAGGGGGGCTAATCAACCCTTCCAAGGCACCCACAGAAACTTAGTTCTGGAGATGCAGGAGAAACCTTACAAATGAATTCAGTGTGCCAGGAAATGAGTGCATCAGTTAGCAAGTAATATAAATTTAAAATGTGTGAAGATACAAAGAGACAGGTAAAAGTTCGAGCTGGTAATAACTGATGTGTTCACAGAAGGTGTACAGGGAACCACCTGGCAATCAGAAGCGTGTGCTGGTGCTAACTTCTTAGGATCTGATGAAAGAAGCATAGCATCATCACCTCATGTCCACAGAGAGGATATTCACTTTCCCTGCACAATACAAATATGATTTCTAAATGGGCACTGTGTGATAGCACTAACATTTACAGAGTATCCCATGTGCCAGGCAGTGCAATAGGCAATTTCTAAGGATAGCCTCACTTAATCTTCACATCAAACATTATTATCACCCTCAATTTCCTTAGAAAGTGTAAGTACCTGCCCAAAGTCATGCACATTTTAAGCGGTGGACTCAGTGCAGGAACCTGAGCAGCCTAAGCACTACTTTGTTGCAGGCATGTCAGCCACTAATGAGCTGTGTGATATTCTTGGAAAGTTACTCTAACCTCAGTTTCTCCTTCTCTAAAATGGGCATAATGGTGTTTATCTCATAGAGTTGTTTGGATGACTCAATGAGGTAATGCACTATAAAGTCCCAGGCATTGTATGTCACAAAGTAAAAACTTTACACATGTCAGTTGTTACTATCAGTGTTGTTATCTTCTAGGTTTCTGACATGAATTTCCACATTGTCTGAAGGATGTTTTATTTTTGATAAGGGACTACATATGGGAAGACTTCTGGTCACCCTGGCAAACTGATCTGACATAGAAACACAAAGAAATACTAGGTGAAATTACAGAAGTTTAAAATAAACACATCTAAGCTTGAAAGTAAGACAAGGCAATCCCAGGTGGCAGAAAGGAAAGGGAACAAAACCAGAGCATTTGGCACAATTGCTGATGACCTGCTCATAAAGCTGTAAGACCTGACCATCAGCCCTAAGTCCTGGAGAGCTGGTGTTTAATCTCCCATATGTGTCCTGGGGCCTTGCACCTAAGCCCCTGTATAGACATGGGAATTACTCAGATTGGAGAATGGATAAAAGAAACCTGGAGAAGCATCAAGAAAGATGGTCTTTTACCTTAAGTCACAGATAGAAATAGAATCATCTGGGAGTATTACCACAGTTCTGAATATGTAAAATTCCATCAGTGCACAAGGAGTCTATACCTTGTGGCTCTCTTAGGGTCTTGCCAGATGCAAGCATAAAATCCAACCCTTAAGGACAATTCTAAACACAGAGAACCCAGACTCTCAAGGAACACAACTCCTGGGAAGATGAGCTCACAATAAAAATTACAAATCACATGCAAGGAAATAAACCACCATGAGAGAGAGTTGGCAGATGTAACAAACTGTCAATTCTGTACTCAAAGAACTGGAGATGATAGCGCAGTCTGAAATAAACTTTAAAAGTAGTTTTAAAATATGCAGGGAGCTAAAAGGGAGAAGCAATAAGGCAAAAATAAGAGTGGAAACAAAAGCCCTGGAGACTGAAGGAGCTATGGGCAGGAGGACTGCGATAAATAGAGTAACTAGGGAGACCTGGGGATGGGGATGGTGAAAAGTAATCAGAGACATGAAGGAGGTGAGGGAGTTAGCCAAGCAGTATCAGAGAGAAGAAGTTCTAGGTTGTGAGAACAAAGAAAGCCTTGGAGACAGAACTGCAGCTGGTATGTCTAAGACCAGCAAAGAGGTGGGTAGACCTGGAAGGGAGTGTCTGAGGGGGAGAGTTAAGTTAGTTAATCTACCTGAGCCTCAGTTTACTCTAATGTAAAATGAGGAATATCTACTTCCCAGAGTTAGAAAGTTTAAATAACTTAAGCAAAGGAGCCGGGTTTATGGAACAAGGCCACTTTAGATCCTTTATATCCGCTATTTAATCCTCAAAGAAGCCTCTTATTATCTCCATTTTACACATGCAAGCACTAAGACTGCAAGAAAGTGCAAAGATGTGAGAGATACAACCAGGATTTACACACAGGTCATTTTGTCTCCAAAGCCCAAGCTCTTTACGTAATCTTCATGTGGAATGGCCAAATGCAGTGATGGGTATAGAGTAGGTGATTAGTAACTATAGTTTCATGTTTTTATTACCCTGGACCAGATACATCAGTAATTAATTCCGTCTTAGTTTGGGTTCCCCCACAAAATAAAGCCTAAGACAGAGATTCGAACATAGGTATTTTATTTGGAAAGAGATGCCAGGAAGCAGGCATGAAGGAATGGGGAGAAGGAGACAGGGAAGAAAGAAAAGACAATAAAGGTGCTTCTAGGATGGGCAGCTGGGGCCCACTCATACTAAGGATTTTATGAGGAATTGTGTAGCATGCACCTCAGAATTGTCCCTCCAAAGGGTGGGAGGCTGGTTAAGGTCACCCTGGTGAGTGATAACTCACCACATCTCCAGACTTCCTTCAGGTGGGCCCACACGACTTCAGATAAATTCTAGAGACTATACTCTTTCTTTCTAGAGAAAATGTCAGCAATGCATGAAATACTAAGAGATCTACATTTCTACTCATCATTCCCTACCAAGGAGACCTAGAATCTCTGGTTCCCCAGCTGCCAGCTCTTTCACAATCTAATTGCCTAATTTCAAAAAACATGTAGGGCCTTTTTGGAGTAAAATTAATCTTTTCAAAATAACTAGGAACCATGAACTGTGTGTGTGCGTATATGTGTGTATTTTAACTAAATGAGATAAATGAAACTGAAATTATTCAGATGTGTTCAAAGTGCATCAAATATCGGGAGGGTGTAGACTAAATTATTAAATATTTCAATATAATTATAAAGTATTTGCAAGATATGACATGTTAGGGAACATGAAATCTGTTTGAAAAGAGAGGAGACAGTAATAGTGTATGAAACTCTTTTGTGTTGGATGTCTCTTTTCACTAAGATATTATATATTTATTATGAATTTTAGAAACTGTTATCTTCAGAATTGACCAAATTGATACTTCCCTTTACGTACTACAAAGTTTGATCTCCTTGGTTTGATGTACTCATCTATTAACGATTTTGAAGATGCTTAAGAGCATAATAAATAGAGTAATCAGAGGAGGCCTGATTACTGAAGGGGAGAAATGAAGAACTGCAGAAACAGTGTCTTTTTTTAAACATCTTTATTGGAGTATAATTGCTTTAAAATAGTGTGTTAGTTTCTGCTGTATAACAAAGTGAATCAGCTATATGCATACTTATATCCCCATATCCCCTCCCTCTTGCATCTCCCTCCCACTGTCCCTATCCTGGAGAGAAACAGGGTATTTTTAAGTCATTTAACTATTTCAAAGTATTTCCATATCAATTATCTCATACCCTCATTTATTCATTTACTCAGTCATTTAACAGTAACTACTGACACCCTCTCTGTGCCAGGATCAGTGGGAGGCACTTGGAGGTAAAGATTCGAAAAACCTTCTCTGAAATTGCTTGTGGGAGGAGTCAAGATGGCGGAATAGGAGGACACAGAATTCGTCACTCCTCACAAGTGCATCAAGAATACATCTACAAATGGAATAGTTCTCCTAGAGCACCTGCTGAACATTAGCAGAAGACTTCGGACACCTAAAAGGACAAGAAAAATCCCCTCACAACCGGGTAGGACAAAAGAAAGGAGAAAAAAAGAAAAGAGGAGTCAAAAAAGAGACCAGCAAAGCTGGCAGGAAGCTGAAGGTGAGGGGAGGTCCCTGCACACAGAAAAACTCCCTCGCAAGGGGGAAATCAACTGGGACAGAAAAGGACCTTTGGAGAATCAAAGGAGAATGCAGCATGTGGTCTGTGGAAGGCAAGACGATGTAAGAACTGGTCTACATCACAGCCCTGTGCATTCCAGCCTGAGTTGTGAGTCGCCTGTTGCAAAGGGGGTTTGGGTGCTGGAAAGTGGAGTTTGGAACACGGACCCAGGGGAGGAACAACTGTTGGCTGTGAAAAGACAACCTGAAGGGACAGGACCCAGGGGAGGGACAACTGTTGGCTGTGAAAAGACAACCTGAAGGGACAGGAGTAAGGAGCTCCACAACCAGGAAGGTCTACAGAAAAAGTCCAGGACACCATAAGAAACAAGGTGTCGTTGAGTGGTATGCAAGGGGTGGAGCTGCCATTAGAACCCCTTTCCCCAACCTCCAGCTTCTTCAGCTTCTGCAGGTACTGGGAGGGGCTCCCATCTGAGTGGGCCCACCCACCCCTTGGGCTGGGGTCTCCTCTGCCCACATGGGCTCCAGGGCACTGCCCATCCCAAAGCCTCCTTGAGAATCACCCCTGGGTGCCTCTGACTGGGACAAGAGCTCACCAATGCTGGCAGGGTCTGAGTGCTAAAACGTGGCGTTCGGAGAACAGATCAGGGGAGACAAGTACTGTTGGCTGTGCGGATACAGCAGAGGGGATGGGAGGGAGGGGTGCATGGCCGGGAATGCCCCTAGAGGAATTGTGGTCTGCCTAGAAAGTGAGGCACCATTGTTGAGAGGCACACACGGGGTGGGGCCGCCACTGCCCCCACATGCCAGCTCCTGCCTCTGTGGGCACTTGGAGGGATGCCCTCCAGAGCAAGTGCATCACAGTCCATTCCAACTACCCGCCAGTCCCGCCACCACAGGCAACTTGCACACACCCCAGTTGTGGCCGCCCTACCACCCCCCAGCCTGTATGATTAAGTGTGCCCCAAGCAGCTGCTGCTTTCACTCCCTCTTGCCTGGGCAAGGAACAGACGCCTGAGGGCGATGCACACACATAGATGGGGTCGAAACCAAAGCTGAGCCCCAGGGACAGTGCGACTATGGAAGAGGAATGGAAATCTTTCCTTGCAGCTGCATAAGCTGTGGATTAAATCCCCAAGATCAGCCTGGTAAACCCTGCGTCTGTGGAATACCTAAATAGGTAATAAATGTTCCCACAATTGAGACCAGTCTAGACTTTGCAGCAGTGGATTTTGGGGGCAAGAGTGTACAGGAGTTGGGCCAGGTCAGAGTCTGAGCTTCTCCCACAGTGCCCACAGCAGGTCCAGAGGCCTAACTAGAGGTATTGGAGGGCTTCCTGGGGAGTCAGGGATTGGCTCTGGCTCACTGTGGGGGCAAGGAAACTGTGACAGAGGAGACCACAGGAAAATATTCTTATTACTGTTGTTCTTTCGTTGTTTCATTTTGTTCAGTTGTTGGTGTTGTTGCTTTTATTTTTTTATCTTTTATTTTTAATTTTTTAAATATATATTTTAATCTTTTTACTTTATGTTTTTGTTGTGGTTTTTTCTTGTTTTTGTTCTTTATTTTCTTTTTTGTGACTGTTTTTGTGTATATTTTATGTTTTCTTTGCATTTTTGTTGTTTGTTTTTGTTTTATTTTTCATATTTTTGTTTCTGTTAGTTTAGTCCTTATTGACTGTTCTTATTTTTTAAATTATTTTATTTATTTGTTCTCTTGTTTTATTTTTTTTTCTTTGTATGTGTGTGTGTGTTGTGTTGTTGTTGCTGCTGTTTATTTGTTATGGCTTTTACTATTTGTCTTGGGTTTTGTTTGTCTGTTTCTTTTCTTTATTCTCTGGTACACTGTGTGTCTTGCGGGCACTTGGTTCCCTGGCCAGGGGTCAGGCCTGGGCCTCTGGGGTGGGTGTGCCAAGTCCAGGACGCTGGACCACCAGAGAATTCCCTGGCCCAGGGAATATTAATTGGCATGCATGTTCCCGGAAGTATCCATATCACCAAGACCAGGCCCCACACAACTGCCTACAGGCCCCGGTGCTGGACACCTCATGGCAAACTAGCAGCAAGACAGGAACACAGCCCCACCCATCAGCAGACAGGCTGCCTAGAGTCATACTAAGTTCAAAGACACCCCAAAACACACCACCTGACGTGGCCCTGCCCTTCAGAGGGAAAAGACTCAACTTCACCCACCAGAGTGCAGGCACCAGTCCCTCCCACTAGGAAGCCTGCACAAGCCCCTGGACCAACCTCATTCACCAGGGGGCAGACAACAGAAGCAAGAGGAACTACAACCCTGCAGCCTGTGGAAAGGAGGCCATAAACACAGTAGAATAGACAAAATGAGACAACAGAGAAATATGTTGCAGAAAAAAGTAAAATGCCACAAGACCAAATACATGAAGAGGAAATAAACAAGCTACCTCACAACGAATTCAGAATAACGATAATAAAGATGATCCAAGATCTCAGAAATAGAATGGAGGCAGGGATTGAGAAGATACAAGAAATATTTAACAAAGACCTAGAAGAATGAAAGAACAAATAATCAACACAATAACCAAAATGAAAAATACACTAGAAGGAATCAATAGCAGAAAAACTGAGGCAGAAGAATGGATAAGTGACCTGGAAGATAGACTGTTGGACATACGGAAAAAAGAATGAAAAGAAATGAGGACAGTCTCAGAGACCTCTGGGACAACATGAAATGCACCAACTTTCAAATTATAGGGGTCCCAGAAGAAGAAGAGAAAGGGAAAGGGCCTGAGAAAATATTTGAAGAGATTATAGTTAAAAGCTTCCCTAACATGGGAAAGGAAATAGTCAATCAATCAAGTCCAGGAAGCACAGAGAGTCCCATACAGGATAAACCCCAGGAGAAACACACCAAGACACATATTAATCAAACTAACAAAAAGTAAATACATAGAAAAAATATTAAAAGCAACAAGGGAAAAGCAACAAATAACGTACAAGGGAACTCTCATAAGGTTATCAGCTGATTCTTCAGCAGAAACTCTGAGGCCAGAAGGGAGTGGCAGGACATATTTGAAGTGATGAAAGGAAAAACCGTACAACCAAGATTACTGTACCCAGCAAGGATCTCATTCAGATTCGATGGAGAAATCGAAAGCTTTACAGACAAGCAAAAGCTAAGAGAATTCAGCACCACCAAAACAGCTTTACAACAAATAAAGCTACTTCTCTATGCAGGAAACACAAGAGGAGGAAAAGACCTACAAGAACAAACCCAAAACAATTAAGAAAATGGGAATAGGAACATACATATTGATAATTACCTTAAATATAAATGGATTAAATGCTCCAATCAAAAGACACAGACTAGCTGAATGGATACAAAATGAAGACCCATATATATGCTGTCTACAAGAGACCCACTTCAGACCTAGGGACATATACAGACTGAAATTGAGGGGATGGAAAAAGATATTCCATGCAAATGGAAATCAAAAGAAAGCTGGAGTAGCAATACTCATATCAGACAAGATAGACTTTAAAATAAAGACTATTACAAGAGAAAGGAAGGACACTACATAATGATCAAGGGATCAATCCAAGAAGAAGATATAACAATTATAAATATTTATGCACCCAACATAGGAGCACCTCAATACATAAGGCAAATGCTAACAGCCATAAAAGGGGAAATCGACAGTAAAATTATAATAGTGGGGCACTTTTTTTTTTTTAAGAAGATGTTGGGGGTAGGAGTTTATTAATTAATTAATTTATTTTTGCTGTGTTGGGTCTTCGTTTCTGTGTGTGGGCTTTCTCTAGTTGTGGCAAGTGGGGGCCACTCTTCATCGTGGTGCAGGGGCCTCTCACTATCATGGCCTCTCTTGTTGCTGAGTAGTGGGGGACTTTTAACAACCCACTTTCACCAATGAACAGATCATCCAGACAGAAAATAAATAAGGAAACACAAGCTTAAAATGACACCATAGACCAAATAGACTTATTTGACATTTATAGGACATTCCACCCAAAAGTGGCAGAATACATTTTTTTCTCCAGTGCTCACAGAACATTCTCCAGGAAGGATCACATCTTGTATCACAAATCAAGCCTGGGTAAATTTAAGAAAATTAAAATCGTATCAAGCATTTTTTCCAACCACAGCACTATGAGATTAGAAATCAATTACAGGAAAAAAACTGTAAAAAATACAAATACATGAAGGCTAAACAATATGCTACTAAATAGCCATGAGATCACTGAAGAAATTAAAGAGGAAATCAAAAAATACGTAGAAACAAATGACAACAAAAACACGATGACACAAACCTTTAGGATTCAGCAAAAGCAGTTCTAAGAGGGAGTTTTACAGCAATACAATCCTACCTCAAGAAACAAGAAAAATCTCAAATAAACCACCTAACCTAATACCTAAAGTAACTAGAGAAAGAAGAATAAACAAAACTCAAATTTAGTAGAAGGAAAGAAATCATAAAGATCAGAGCAGGAATAAATGAAATAGAAATGAAGAGAACAATAGCAAAGATCAATGAAAGTAAAATCTGGTTCTCTGAGAAGGTAAATAAAATTGATAAACCTTTAGCCAGACTCATCAAGAAAAAAAAGGAAGAGGACTCAATAAAATTAGAAATGAAAGAGGAGAAGTTACAACTGACACCACAGAAATACAAAGGATCATAGGAGACTACTACAAGCAACTGTATGCCAATAAAATGGACAACCACGAAAAAATGGACAATATCTTAGAAAAGTACATCTTTCCAAGACTGAACCAGGAAGAAATGGAAAATATGAACAGGCCAATCACAAATAATGAAATTGAAACTGTGATTAAATATCTTACAACCAGCAAAAGTCCAGGACCAGATGGCTTCACAGGCTAATTCTATCAAACATTTAGAGAAGCACTAACACCTATCCTTCTCAAACTCTTCCAAAATATTGCAGAGAGTGGAACACTTCCAAACTCATTCTATGAGGCCACCATCACCCTGACACCAAAACCAGACAAAGACATGACAAAAAAGAAAATTACAGGCCAATATCACTGATGAACATAGATGCAAAAATCCTCAACAAAATACTAACAAACCGAATCCAACAACACATTAAAAGGATCCATACACCACGATTAAGTGGGATTTATCCCAGGGATGCAAGCATTCTTCAATATCCACAAATCAATATGATATACCATATTAAAAAATTGAAGAATAAAAATCATATGATCATCTCAATAGGTGCAGAAAAAGCTTTCGACAAAATAGATGCAGAAAAAGCTTTCAACAAAATTCAACACCCATTTATTCAACACTCTTCAGAAAGTGGGCATAGAGGGAACCTACTTCAACATAATAAAGACCATATATGACAAATCCACAGCAAACATTATTCTCAATGGTGAAAAACTGAAAGCATTTCCTCTAAGATCAGGAATAAGACAAGGTTGCCCACTCTCACCACTACTATTAAACATAGTTTTGGAAGTCCTAGCCACGGCAGTCAGAGAAGAAAAAGAAATAAAAGGAATCCAAATCGGAAAAGAAGAAGTAAAACTGTCACTGTTTGCAGATGACATGATACTATACATAGAAAGCCCTAACGATGCTACCAGAAAACTACTAGAGTGAATCAATGAATTTAGTATAGTTGCAGGATACAAAATTAATACACAGAAATCTCTTACATTCCTATACGCTAACAACTAAAGTTCAGAAAGAGAAATTAAGGATACAATCCTATTTATCATTGCAAGAGAAAACATAAAATGCCTAGGAATAAACCTGCCTAAGGAGGCAAAAGACCTGTATGCAGAAACGTATAAGATACTGATGAAAGACATCAAAGACAATACAAACAGATGGAAAGATGTACCATGTTCTTGTATTGGAAGAATCAACATTGTGAAAATGACTATACTACCCAAAGCAATCTACAGATTCAGTGCAATCCCTATCAAATTACCAATGGCATTTTTTCACAGAATTAGAACAAAAAAATTTACAATTTGTATGGAAATACAAAAGACCCTGAATAGCCAAAGCAATCTTGAGAAAGAAAAATGGAGCTGGAGGAATCAGACTCCCTGACTTCACACTATACTACAAAGCTACAGTAATTGACAGTATGGCCCTGGCTCAAAAATACAAATATAGATCAATGGAATAGGATGGAAAGCCCAGAGATAAACCCATATGCCTATGGTCACCTAATCTTTGACAAAGGAGGCAAGAATATATCAATACAATGGAGGAAAAACAGTCTCTTCAATAAGTGGTGTTGGGAAAACTGGACAGCTACCTGAAAAGAATGAAACTAAGAACACTCCCTAGAACTACACACAAAAATAAACTGAAAATGGATTAAAGACCTGAATGTCAGGCCAGATACTATAACACTCTTAGAGGAAAACATAGGCAGAACACTCTTTGACATAAATTGCAGCAAGACCTTCTTTGACACACCTCCTAATCAAAATAAAAACAAAAATAAACAAATGGGACTTAAAAGCTTTTTCACAGCCAAGGAAACCATAAAGAAGACAAAAAGACAACCCTCAGAATGGGAGAAAATATTTGCAAATGAAGCAACTGACAAAGGATTAATCTCCAAAATATACAAGCAGCTCATGCAGCTCAATATCAAAAGAGAAACCAATCAAAAAATGGACGGAAGACCTAAATAGACATTTCTCCAAAGAAGACATACATATGGCCAACAGGCACATGAACAGATGCTCAACATCACTAATTATTAGAGAACTGCAAATCAAAAGTACGATGAGTAGAGCTCATGAGCCATAACTACTGAGCCCACGTGCCACAACTACTGAAGCCCACACACCTAGAGCCCATGCTCTGCAATAAGAGAAGCCACCGCACCACAATGAAGAGTAGCCCCTGCTTGCTGCAACTAGAGAAAGGCCGCACTCAGCAATGAAAACCCAATGCAGCCAAAAATAAAATAAATTAATTAATTAAGTGGCCTGGCACTTAGTAAGCTTTAGCTGTTTTTATTCATGCTGCTGTTGTTGTTACTTGGCTTGAAATAAACATAGTTAAGAGCCAAAAAAAAAAAAATACGATGAGGTACTACCTCACACTGGTCAGAATGGCCATTGTCAAAAAATCTAGAAACAATAAATGCTGGAGAGGGTGTGGTGAAAAAGGAACCCTCCTGCACTGTTGGTGGGAATGTAAATTGATACAGCCACTACGGAGAACAGTATGGAGGTCCTTAAAAATTTAAAAATAGAACAACCCTATGACCCTGCAATCCCACTACTGGGCATATACCCTGAGAAAACCATAATTCCAAAGGACACATGTTCCCCAATGTTCATTGCAGCACTATTTACAATAGCCAGGTCATGGAAGCAACCTAAATGTCCATTGACAGATGAATGGATAAAGAAGATGTGGCACATATATACAATGGAATATTACTCAGCCATAGAAAGAAACGAAATTGAGTTAGTTTTAGTGAGGTGGATGAACCTAGCGTTTGTCATACAGAATTAAGTAAGTCAGAAAGAGAAAAACAAATATTGTATATTAACGCATATATGTGGAATCTAGAAAATGGTATAGATGATCTTCTTTGCAAAGCAGAAATAGAGACACAGATGTAGAGAACAATCATATGGATACTAAGGTGGGGGAGGGGGGAATTGGGATATTGGGATTGACACATACACTATTGACACTATGTATAAAATAGAAAACAAATTAGAACATACTGTATAGCACAGGGAACTCTACTCAGTGCTCTGTGGTAACCTAAATGGGAAGGAAATACAAAAATGTTGGAATATATGTATAGCTGATTCATTTTGCTATACAGTAGAAACTAACACAACGTTGTAAAGCAACTATACTCCAATAAAAATTAATTAAAAAAAAAAGAAAAACCTATCTCTGCTTCACAAAACTCTGGGAACTGTGTTCTGGCATGCATGGTCAGGTCCTTCTGTGTGATGAGGGAATGAGACTAAAAAGATGAAGCCTTTACCCAATGGAACAGGTTGTTAATGTTTGAAAGGGCTAAATTTTTAACCAGGTCTCCTGGCTTAAGTAGGAAGCCTGGACATTTTTTTAAGATGGTGCATTTACTAACAGTTTCATTTGGCATATAGACCTAGAAAGTTGATTTTTGAGCCAGTTGTGACCCAGTAGGGAAATATTAGAAGAGAACATGCATGAATTTCTACTTGTGTATCCTCACTTCAGGAAGTGTTCTTCTTTGACTTCAACTTGACTTTGGACTCCTCTGCATATCTTAGCTATATACATTTTAAATTTAATTTTTCAGTCTTTTATTTAGAAGGACACTGTACTTTGCTCTGCCATTAAGATTCTGAATGGCCCCTGCATATTTATTATGCATTGCTTTCTTCATTTTAGATATTCAAATGACTAGGATATAGCTGGAAGCTTTAACTCCAATAAACAAAAGATGGGGTCCAGATTTATGATGTCCTCATCTTTATGGAAGGTAGGACAGAAATGTCTCTTCCAACAGGTTTTCTGCTCTTTTAGCCTATTTGTTCCTGAAAATTGTCTGCTTCCAGCTTTATCCAGGCAATTGATGTAACAACTGGGGGAAATGTTCCTTGTCTTTGCTGCTTACTCAGGAACTTTGTTTGACTTCTTGGTAGGAGTGGGGCCAAAGTTAGACCCAATTTCATTTTATCTCCACCTGAGTTTACCGACAGGCAGGGACAGATTGATTCAGAGGGAAATTTGTTCCCTCCTGTCCCCTACCTCAGAGAAACATTCAGTTGGTCTCACTCATGCAACTGTTAGGGGGTCCCTGAGCAAACTGGTTCTCACCATGGCAAAAGCCATGGCCTCTCCTCTCCCGCTCTCCCAGCCTCCGTTCATCTGTTTGACCTCAGGTTGTGCCTTTCAATCCTGGTTCACACACACGCCCTTGGACCTGATGGCAGGCTTATCTTCTCTCCTTGGTGCTCATCCCTGGGCCCTGGTTTTGTATGCCCCTCCAGGTCAATAAGCTGCCAGCCCATCCTCCCCAACTCCCAAGAGGGGAGATAAGACAGGTAGGGAAACTATCTGTAGTTGCTATCCATAGGGTCTGGCCATGCTGAGGATTTTCCCAGCATGCTGTGTCACAGGTGCCTTCTGATCCATCACACTTGGAATTGGAAAAGGGAGGCTGACTGTGGAGGGAGAAGGTATATCTGCCATTTATGTATCCTCTATTCTGTATTCTCTATTACGCCCACAAACTGCACTTTACATGTACTTCCTGGTGGCAGTGATTA
Source organism: Delphinus delphis (assembly GCF_949987515.2). NCBI lineage: Eukaryota > Metazoa > Chordata > Mammalia > Artiodactyla > Delphinidae > Delphinus > Delphinus delphis. The sequence goes on from NC_082686.1 coordinate 131,290,267, forward strand.
TAATCCCCACTTTCCAGGTAAGGAAACTGAGTTTCAAGGAGGTTATATGACTTGCCCAATATCACATTGTTGTAAGTGACAGGATTTGAGCCTTACTCCAAACCCACACTCTGTATAGAACAGGCTGCATCTCACAAGGTCTGAACTAGACATACACCTCTGGGAGGGGTGTGTTGGGGAGTGGGGCAGTGGGTGTTCAGGCAGTGCATCAGGCAAGCTGCTGTCCCCAGGGAGCTCTAGCACAAAGCAGTGCATATTCCCTAAAGGAAGGATGTAGGAGTAGAGGGAGCCTTGTGAGATCTGTCTTTGGTCCCCAGGATAAGCCTGATGTTGGAGGTCAGCCACACTCTAATCCGGAGGGCAAGGCAGGACCCTGTGCATGAAGGAACGCAGTCACTGGAAAGCAAAACCCAGTCCTGCTGGGAGACTTGGTTTTGACACTGGGCCAGAGTCATACAGAACCAGTGTGAATCCCCTTCCTGAAGGCAGAGCTATGAAATTCCCCCAACACATCCTCATTACATAGCAGCCTTAATAAAGGGGTGCATTTTGCCTCCAGGCCTGCTCAGGATAAGGTCTCTGCATGGTTCCTTCAATCTTGCCCAAGGATGGATGCCAGATGCTTTCCATTCTATACCCTCACCTCCTCTCTACATGCCCATCCACCACTCTTGGTCTTGGGGGAGCTTAAGTTTCTCTCAGAATGTGGAAGAGTATTGCCCATAAAGGGTGGGACCAATGGGATTGCATAAAGTCCTGGGGTGCATATTGAGTCTCGATGGCTGCTATAAATAAGACAGCCAGGTAGGGCAGTCCCCGTGCCTCCTGATGAGCAGTGAGCCCAGGAGTCTGCTCCTGCGTCCCTCTCGACCTCTTTCTCCAGTGTGATCCATCCTCCCATGAAATAGTCCTCGTCTACCCTCTGGGGAGGTCTTCCTGCTCTTCAGCTCTTTCTTCCAATTCTACTATTTATAATGAGATTTGCTTTTGTTATTTGAAATTATTGGGCTCTTGAAACTAAAAACAAAAAAAATCTTGAAGTGCTGTCATCTCTGGTCCAAACTGTGGTTAAAAACTCACAGGTAAACACACCTCATATTTTTTTTCTGTCTTCGTTTCTACAGTTCTGGGTGTTCCCCTAGAGCAGGGTATGCTGAAACCTCCTCCTGCTTTGTGAGTACTGAGAGAGGTCAGGCTCAAGTTCTTGCAAGGGAAAGCACCTAACCACACAACCTCCCAGGGAATAAAAAGAAGCACTTCCTCATTAAAGAGACACGTTTATTGTAAGATGAGTCCTTCTTTCAGGAAGATTAATGTATATATTTTAGAACGCATGTTGGACGAGGCAAGTCTGCTGGCAAGGTGTGGTCCAATGGCTGTGCTCTGAGGATGGGGGAACATGACCTTTCCAGCTAGAAAGTATAAAAACTCAGCAGCCTCTGACCAACATGCCAGGTGTATAAGTAACTGATATAAAACTCAAAGAATTACCCTGTCACTCTTTAATTCAATCTATGCACTTACTTCAATGTACTTCTATTTATTAAGTACAATGTACTTCTCCTTAAATCTGTGTGTAGCAGGTGGAGGATGAGGAGAGAAGTTCCTTTCTCCCTAAAGATAGTCCTTTAATCAGCTGTCAGCTCCTGATAAATGAAAGGCCATTGTCCGGCAAGATGCGATAAAGCTGTGTGTTAGGCGAGGTGGCCCCATTTTCAGTGTTTTGTGTAAACTGAGTTGGCTTTTGGAGATGCTGATTGCTTCCAGTCTGAGTGCTTTTGTGCAGCGCTTTCCCTAAATTGGCATCTGCTTTATCTCTGGGGCTATCTCCCTTGCTTGGCTTCAGTGCCTCAATTTGAAGCTGACTGGAATGGTTTTGTCTGAAAGTTCCCAGCATTACATTCTCTCCTCATCTCTGGTGGGAGGCAGCAGGATGCTAAGTTGAAAAATGTTCGGCCATGAGCTATCAGCCTCCTCCCTCTCCTTTTGCAGGCTCTGCTTTCTGGAATCCTCTGACCAGGGCTTTGGAAGGTCCTGAGGCAGTGAAAAGAATCGAGTCCCCCAGTTGGAATACTGGCCTGCCACTTGCTATAAGTGAAAATAGGAAAATGTCTTAAAATCTCTGAGCCTTGCGTTCCTGACTTATGAGAAGGGAAACAGTTTTATTGGAGGAGGTGGAATCACCTATATTGGTATCAGGCCATGACAAATACATGAAGAGGCTGACATCTGATCACCTAAGATGCTTGGTTGGTTTGGGAAGCTTATTGCAAAGCTAGTGAGAAGTTGGGTTGGAACTGAGGCAGTGACCAGGTCAGAAAGATGCTCCGGAGTAAGCTAAGGAGGAGAGAAAAGTCAAGCAGGAAGAAGGATACTCCACCCTGTAGGAGGCTGCTGGGACCAGAGCCGAGAAGTGTGGCCAGCATTTGTCTGCTGCCTCACAGTTATCTACTCCTGGGTCATGTTGTGCGTGGAGGCTGAGGGAGCCCCGCAGCCGGTCCGGGCTTCTGCATTTATTACACACTTACTTTCATGATGCAGGTTGCCCACAAAGACCCCTCATCAGCACAGTCTGACCTTCTCCCAAGCACAGTGAAGCCATAACATTTGCACTGTTTCCCTTACATTATAGTTCTGAAATCTGAGATTATGGATTGAGAAAAATAAAGAAGAAAAAGAAAATGGAGAGCCCTGAACTCTCATTGTTTTCCACCTCGAACATTTTTAGATATTTTTCCAAATTGCTCTCTGGCCCTGTGCAAGTTGCCATCAGGAGCCCTGACCCAGAGAAAACAGAACCTGGAGAGTCAGGGCTTTAGGCATCATGCCCATCTCTCACTTATACCTGCATCTAGGCCCGAACCTAGAGAATTCAGGTTCGAGCCTTCCAAAGGTGTGTATCCAGTAGTATTTAAACTGATGGAAGAGGTGATTGGAACACTGCCTTACTTTGCCCCTCCCCCCCACCCATCTCTTTCTCTAGCATTCTTTAGATATTTATTGTGTATGAACTAAAATTCTCCCCCACTAAAGATGGTTAACCTTCTGGAACAAAAGAAAATGATCACTAAAATCTGTCTCAGGAGCAATCAGAGGTTTTAAAGAACTTGTGTTCTGAGCTGTTTCCACAGTACAGAAAGAATTTACTGCCTTATGACCCTGAGTATCTTCCCCTCTCTCTTCTCTCTCCTGTAGGACCCATGGCCTTTTCACTCCTCATCAGGGCATTCCCTAACAGGTGAAAAATAAAAATGGGAAAAGAAAAAGGGGGGACAGCTAGAATAGGAAACAAGCTAACTTTAGCTATTAAATAGCCCAGCGGAAGAGAGATCTAGATAAGAAAGAAGAAGTTAGACCAATTCAGTTAAGGGATGATTTCTGAATTGCCTTTGGATTTCATCTTTCCTTCCTTTCTGCCCCATCCCTTCTCAGCCAAAATCACTGAAGCAAACTTTAGACTGTGATTTTAAGAGTAGTCCTCTTAAGCAAAAGAAAACCACCAGTTTAGAGTTGGCTTGAAGAAAAAATCCATCTTCAAAGAGGCAGCATAGCGTGGTGCCATGGTTTTCCATTATTTTTAATCAGGGGAAACTTCTAAGAACAATGTCTAACTCTGAACCTATAGGTGTTAAAGGGTGAGGTGGAAGGAGGGGCAGTGGGGGGTCTCTCTAGTGTAGCCCCCCTCGTTCTTGCCAGCAGCCCCTGAGGCACAAGGAGAAGCCTTCCCAGGGGCCTCCAGATCCCACTCCTCAGTGATTTTGAGCTTTGTGCTCAGTCCGGCCTGAGTTTAAATCTCATCTCTGTCACTCTTCCAGCTAGAATACTCTTTGACTACAACAGAATACTCAGCTATTTATTAATTATTATTAATAATTAATGTCCTACAAACCCAGAATCTTTCCTTCTTTTTCTGCTCCATGCAGAACATGTTGGCTTCACATTCAGGCTGGTTCTGCATGATGGTAAGATGGTGGCCATAGCTCAGACATTATGCCCTCACTCTTCTGTGTCCACAAGAAGAAAAGAGGTTCTTTGTCTCTGCTTCTTTCTCTTTTTTTAAGGGTAAAAGCATAGAGCAGAGGCTACTCAGCAGACTTCTCTTGCTGTATTTTTGGCTGAAACTAGATAGAGACTCACCTCTAGATTAATCACTGATCAAAGAAAATGAAGTTACCATTTGGGGTTTTGACCAATCATGTTCCACCTCAGGGTGGCCTTCTGTCTCCCAGGTGTGTCTGTTAGTGGCGTATAAGATAGCACAGGCGAGGGGCGGCCGGCCTTCAGTAGACAGAGCTCACTGGTGCCCCCAAATATATTCACAATGAGCCTACAAATCACATGTTCTCAAAAGGAACAAAATTCCACAGGAATACAGTGGAAGAACTATGCTGATATTGAATCACACGTAGTAAGGTCTAGGGTTGTTCAGCATCCCTTCCCACTGAGCTCATTCCTTTCCACTGACAGGGCATTACCAAGCCATCTGTTTCACAAATCTGAATAGAAAGACTAGGTGACTTCACATCAATAATTTGTTTCAAGGGAAAACTTATGGCTTCTTGCATCTGCGACTGTCTGATAAGCCTGCTAGGGGAGGAGATGCATGTAGTGATTCTGATGCTGTCAGGGAATTCCCTTGCACGTGACTAGCATGGTGATGCCACCTCATAGCTCACACACCCCATGGACACTCCCCAACAGAGCTTCTGTAACCACACTTAGTGGCAAGACTCTTTTTTTTTTTTTAAGAAATTTTGTTTTAATTGAAGTATAGTTGATTTACAATGTTAAGTTAGTTAGTTTCTGCAAGTTAGTTTCTGCTGTACAGCAAAGTGATTCAGTTATACATATATATATATTATTTTTCAGATTCTTTTCCATTACTACAAGATGTTGAATATAGTTCTCTGTGCTATACAATAGGACTTTGTTGTTTATCCATTCTATATATAATAGTTTATATCTGCTAATCCCAAACTCCTAATTTATTCCTCCTCCCCTTTCCCCATTGGTAACCATAAGTCTGTTTTCTATGTCTGTGAATCTGTTTCTGTTTTGTAAATAAGTTCATTTGTGTCATATTTTAGATTCTACATATAAGTGATATCATATGATACTTGTCTTTCTCTTTCTGACTTACTCCACTTAGTATGATCATCTCTAGGTCCATCCATGTTGCTGCAAATGGCATTATGCCAATCTTTTTATGGCTGAGTAGTATTCCATTGTATATATGTGCCACATCTTCTTTATCCATGCATCTATCAATGGACATTTAGGTTGCTTCCATGTCTTGGCTATTGTGAATAGTGCTTCTATGAACATAGGGGTGCATGTAGGGTTTTGTCAGGATATATACCTAGCAGTGGGAGTGTGGCAAAACTCTTGAGGTCTCATTCTGTAGTTCCTTGTAAATGCCAATTAGCACTTATCCCATCTGTTCATGTAACATACCTTTGTTGGGGACCTGCTCTGCACCGGGCACTGTTCTTAGTGTGATGTAGGTACGGGCCACTCAGCCTTGTTTGCTCCATCAATCCCTTCCTCTACATTACAGTGAAGATGGTTTCACCAGTCCTGTAATGTTGCCACCCCTCGTGGCCCAACTCCTGTGGTAGAATGAGGAGCCTGCTCTGGGACAAGAAATGTGCTAAACTCCTGGGACACCTCCTTTCAGGAGCTTCCTTGTGGTCTCGCTCCATCTGATTTTTGGTCATTTGCTTATTGATTGTGAAGGATGCTGGTGACAGTTCAGGAAAGGATCATAACACTCTTAAAACTAGTTGAACTAGGGCTTCCCTGGTGGCGCAGTGGTTGAGAGTCTGCCTGCCGATGCAGGGGACGCGGGTTTGTGCCCCTGTCCGGGAGGATCCCACGTGCCGCGGAGCGGCTGGGCCCGTGAGCCATGGCTGCTAAGCCCGTGCATCTGGAGCCTGTGCTCCGCGGCGGGAGAGGCCACATCGGTGAGAGGCCCGCATACCACAAACAACAACAACAGCAACAAAACTAGTTGAACTAAATGTAGACTCAGGGGCAGGAATGATTGTATCTGGAAATGTGTGAGCTGGAAAGAAAGTTAAACCTGACGCTAACCCCGAACTGTGCAGCAGTCATCTGAGATGGATTCAGGAGCACATGAAACCATCTTCAGATAGCATCAAGCTCTTCAGAATGGGAATTTTGAAAAATCAGTATGAATTCCAAACCCAGATGTCTTTATGGGATAAATAAATAAATAAATGCCTTATAACTTGGATATGTTCATTTGTGACATTTTAAAAGTCTATTGTTTCTTCAACAAATATTTATTGAACATCTATTATGTGGCAGATTCTGCACTAGACACTGAGGACGTAGCATTAAAGGATCAGAAATACTTCTTGTTTTCATGGGGCTTACAACTTGGTAGGGGCAAAACTTTAACAAATAAACATATAGAAATAAGGAATTGTGGTCAAGATGAAGACTATGATGGTCACCAGACATTACATTTAGGCATTATTTTCACCTTTTTTTTTTTTTTTGAATTGATTTACAATGTTGTGCCAATCCCTGCTGTATAGCAAAGTGACTCAGTTATACACAGACAGACATTCTTTTTTATATTCTTTTCTGTTATGGTTTATCACAGGATATTGAGTATAGTTCCCTGCGCTCTACATTAGGACCTTGTTGTTTATCCATTTTAAATGTAATAGTTTGCATCTACCAACACCAAACTCCCAGTCCATCCCTCTCCTGTGATGACCACAAGTCTGTTCTCTATGTCTATTTCTATTTTGTAGATAGTTCATTTGTGTCATATTTTAGATTCCACATGTAAGTGATATCATATGGTATTTGTCTTTCTCTTTCGAACTTACTTCACTTAGTATGATAATCTCTAGTTGCATCCATGTTGCTGCAAATAGCATCATTTCATTCTTTATTATGGCTGAGGAGTATTCCATTGTATATATATACTATATCTTCTTTATCCATTCATCTATCATTGGACATTTCAGTTGTTTCCAAGTTTTGGCTATTTTGAACACTGCTGCTCTGAACATAGGGGTGCATGTATCTTTTTGAATTATAATTTTGTCTGTGTATATGCTCAGGAATGGGATTGCTGGATCATATGGTAATTCTATTTTTAGTTTTCTGAGGAACCTGTGTACTGTTTTTCACAGTGGCTCTACTAACTTATATTCCTACCAACAGTGTAGGAGGGCTCCCTTTTCTCCACACCCTCTCCAGGATTTTTATTTGTAGACTTTTTAATGATGGCCATTCTGACCAGTATGAGGTGATACCTCATTTTAGTTTTGATTTGCATTTCTCTAATAATTAGTGATGTTGAACATCTTTTCATGTGCCTACTGGCCATCTGTATGTCTTCTTTGGAGAAATGTCTATTAAGGTCTTCTGTCCATTTATTTGATTGGGTTGTTTGTTTTTTTGTTGTTGAGTTGAATGAGCTGTTTGTATATTTCAGAGATTAAGCCTTTGTCTGTCACATCATTTGCAAATATTTTCTCCCATTCCGTAGGTTTTTTCATTTTTTTTATGGTTTCCTTTGCTGTGCAAAAGCTTGTAAGTTTGATTAGGTCCCATTTGTTTATTTTTGTTTTTATTTCTATTGCCTTAGGAGACTTACCTAAGAAAACATTGGTACGATTTATGTCAGAGAATGTTTTGCCTATGCTATCTTCTAGGAGTTTCACGGTGTCATGTCTGATGTTTAAGTCTTTAAGCCATTTTGAGTTTATTTTTGTGCATGGTGTGAGGGTGTGTTCTAACTTCACTGATTTACATGAAGCTGTCCAACTTTCCCAGCAGCACTTGCTGAAGAGACTGTCTTTTTCCCATTCTTGCCTCTTTTGTTGAAGATTAATTGACCATAGGTGTGTGGGTTAGCCATTACCTTCATAAATAGATTTTCATGTGTTCCGATTTGGTGAATAAAATGAAATATCCAATTTCTGAAAAAATATGTGATTTCTCCATATTTTGCGGGCATACAACTCCAGTAAATGGCTTGTGAGTGTTGTGAAGTCTTCAGCAGTTTAGATTCAGGGGTCCAATCATGACATATAACTCAGATAAGTAGGTCAGGGAGGTTTTCCAAAGTGAGAACTTTGGTAAAAGGGACACAGCCTAAGCTGGTTCCAAGGTGGCAGAAATCTCAGGATATCAGCTTCATAAATTGCTCTTCTAGGTTTAAATACCAGCAGGTGATCACAGCACTGGGCAGAGGACCCCATCTCTCTTCACTCTTGTATCTAGAGTGTTATCCCATAGTTTCCTGGGACTCCTGGAGCCTCCTCCAAGTGTTGGCCCTCAAGAGTGGGATACATGCAAGACAGCTCAATGCAGCCTGCCTTCCAGGACGGTCACTTGACCAACAGAAAGATTACCCATCTTTGCCACACCAAGTGGTAGATTCATTAATGCTCTTGCCTTCCTCGCCAACTCTCTTCTTTTACTGCTCAGGTAGACACCAAGGAAATATTAGCAAGCCCACTGCGTAAGCAGGTGCCCAACCAAGGATCCCCTTCTTGCTAGCCCTACCAGTCTCTGAGGAGAGTTCTCCTGCAAGGACTCCCCTGAATTTGCAGAATGAAGCTTTACCTCCTCTTGAGGGGGAAGAGGGCAGTCATCACACACACCATCAGCCAATCAGAACAAATCCAGCCCTTCTTGGCTCTCCCTCCCTTCCTCTCTAATCATAAGCTTCGATTGGAGGCACTGATGGTTATAGGTTTGGTCATCTCAGAGGGGTGTTTGGCTTTCAATTTATTCCTCACTTTAAAATATGAGGTATTTGACATTTGTGTCCTTAGATGGAAGTAATTCCAGGGTAACAGGAGAAGCCCCATTTAAAATCCCTTCACATGTGTAATACACTAACACAAACCTAAAACCCAACAACAGCTTGTGAATCCACATGGTACCTAGATCAGTGCTCAGAACATGTTTTATGCTATGAAAATAAATAAACAAAAAAACCCACATACATTTAGAAACGGAGTATCTTTTTTTTTTTAAACATCTTTAGAAATGAGTATCTTGAAATCATTCAAAGGCTTGAGGTTCATGCTTTGTTGTTAGGAGTAAATGCATCATGAACTATGCAAACTGATTGTTTTGGGGCCCAGACCAAGAAGGTTAATTAACCTCTGAGAATAAATTGAAGGTTATCTTTGGCCCTATTTGGAAAAAAAAATGTGGATAAGGGGAAATAAGCAAAGCTCACATCATAATTCAGTTTTAATTATTCAACTTTTACAGAGTTCTGTTTAAAAGATAAGGAACAAAAATCATTATTCGTAGTTCAGTTACTAGAGAAGGGGGAGAACTCCCTTCCTCCCATTATTTGTGGCCAATCGATGGCCCCTGCTGACTCTAAATCCTAGACCAGCCAAACTGGTCATTCAGGAAGGAACAGCAGGAGGAAGGGAGCAGATAAGAATGAAGAAACAGGCTTCTTAAACAGACTTGTCTGCCCTGTGTTTCCTGCCAGCTGTCTCATAACCACTTGTTGACAGCAGGCTATTATCCCCCACTCCCAAACAGGTGTCATCATCATTGTGGCTTGGAGAGGGGGGAGGGTGTCTCAGGTAACCATTCCTTTCTGGACATAATTCACATCTAAGCTTCTTACTAATTTATTGTAAGAAAAACTTGAATGTTTCTTTTTCAGCACAGACCAATCAACTGTCAGCTATATCATCTACAAAAGTAAATGTTAGATTTAATATGTATATATTCTTCATACAAGTGTGCCTCCTCATTTACAGACACCCACGTCTTGTGGTTTGTCAGACAAAGAGAACCTGGCACTTGAGTTTTCTTCACATCTTCCCACAACCCTGAGGGAGACACCCACCAGTCATGTTTCTCTGTTTTCACTGTGTAGCAAATTGATTGTAGAGCACCCCGAAACCTATCCCTCAGTTTGCCACCTTCCAGAAGAGGGTCACTGAGCCAAACTTCACCTCATCTAACTCTAGGGATTCCATGGGCACTGGAAAATTCCATGGGCAACAGAATGTGGGAATCTCTACCAACACCAATGGGTGAACACAGATTGGGTGAGGTCAAGATTTGTTGGTATTTGATGAAAATCCACACACTCACACCAGCATATACCTAAATATAATAACGATTTGCTGTGCGAGTCCTCTGGACTATGAAATATTCAGAATGTCTTTTGGTAGCATATTCAAGCTATAGGGAACTTAGAATTTCCCTCGAATAAGCAAATTGCTTTGAAAGGGGTACAGGTAGCCTTTTTTTCTTACTGGTCTAGTTTGGGGCTCTAGTTTCTTTCCAGGAGATTCATTCAGTATTCATGTCCAATATGGCTACACTACAGGGAAGTGTGACATTGAATTCATGATGCAGAGGATAAAAAGCAAGGCAAAATCGTCCTCGACAGCAGAAGGAAAGCAATTCTGTTTTTCCCAGGCCTTTCAACAGCTGATCAGAGAGATCTATTCCCCACTCTGCATAAGACGAAGTTGTTCAGCTAACTTCCCTCTGGACCCTTCTGATTAAAGTGGGTTTTGCACATAATGTTAGCTGAGTCTCAGCCAGTTCAAGGTCCTAAAAGTGCTTCAATTTCTTAAAATTGAGAGATTCTATTGAGAGATTCCACAGCACTGAGTGGAAAGTACAGATCACCATGAAGGGCATTTACACAAAGGAAGATTTCTGATTCAATTTCTATCCCGATGGATGGACTCATTCTGGGCTCAGGATATTACATTTGTGGTAGTATTTTTTTTTTCAAGTCTCTCCTGAATCCAGCTTAGCCTATCTAGTGGTCTGTTTTCATTTCCATCTCTCCTTGCAAAACTAGGAATTGAAACTCCTGGGTTCTTACGGAATCTCTTTTTCTGGGCATCCTTAGTGACCTGTACAAGCCACCAGAAGTCAGGATTGGGTTCTAGAATAAGTGGGTACAAACATCCTCAAAGCCAGCCTTTGGTTTTCTACAGAAACACTGAAATTTCCAATACATGCAAACTGGCTTAAGCTTGATGACAATCACAAGTCATAGTCTCCTCTTCCACTGAGCTTTGGAATTCCAGATATCCTGGCCAATAGCTGCAGTGAACTACATTTCTTTCCCTGTCTTTCCCTTAACCAGACCTGGTAGGACAAATAAAGCAAGAGAACAGAAAAGCCTAAGACCCAAAACATCCACAAACTGGAGACTTGGTTTCCAAATAAAATAATAGGGTGTAGGCTCGGTTTGATAAGGGTACATGACTTTCTGGATACAAACACTCAAAACATGTTTCTCCTAAAACCTGTGAAATCTGAGTGTGGGTGTTTGGGAGAGGGGATTTGGGGAATTGAAAAAAAATCCTTCTAGCTCAAAGTTATCCTTTTGATAGGCAGATTGGATCTGAAGCTCTTGTTCTGAAGAAATATTCACTGAAGTAGCAGAGGGAAAAATTGTAGCTGTGATTTTTTTTTTCCTCTCAAGTCCGGCAGAGTATGAACAGTAGTCTCTTCTTGCCTAAAGGAGAAAGGGGTCACGACTACTCCCCAGCCCCCATTAGAGCCCCAGCCAAGCTGAAGAGAGCCAACTGGGCTTTTTGTAAAAAAAAAAAATGCCACTCACTGGACTCAGATGGGTCCAGCCCTTCATTACTGAGTCCTTTTTTTTTTTTGAACAATCTGAACCGGTTTTCTTCAACTTTCTTTAAAGAGCCAGCTCTAAATATATGTCTCAAATGTGGTTTATCACTCCTGGGTAGAGGGTAAACCATGCTGAGAAGTGATGGAGGTTTTTTAATAAATATCTAAATACAATACACATGCACACCACACACACACACACACACACACACACACACACACACACACACCTAGCACTTTCCACACTTTGTGCCTTTATTATCCCATAATCAGATGTCTTAGATAAGCTACAGACCAAAGATGGAAGGAAGGAAGGAAGGAAGGAAGGAAGGAAGGAAGGAAGGAAGGAAGGAAGGAAGGGAGGAAGAGAGGGAGGGAGGGAGGGAGGGAGGGAGGATGGGCTTTTCCCCTTTCTTGCACACATGTGTTTATGCCCAGGTTCAGACTCTAGTTTAAAATTTTGTTATGATTTATTATGTATACAATATTAACACTCATCCAAATGAAAGGAAAAATTCCCTTACAGCATTGCTTCAACAACAAATCAAACCGTGTTCACTTTGCTTTACTCTTTTCCTGTCCCCATCCCAATGTTGGCATCAATTTATCTGCCATTTACTGTTGATTCTAGAGCAACATAGCTTATGAAGTGCATCATTGATGTATTAACTGCATTTCAGAACAACACCAGATAAATGAAACAACATTAAATGGGGATTGTAAGCTGTGTCATGAGTACAGAAAATCAGCAAAACTCTGAAAACTGTGCATCTTAGAATCAAGGAAGCCTGTGAGGTACAATTTCATTACGGATATGATTTTGAATCTAGACCTTTTATTATAATAAGCATTTTGTAGGGCTGTATCTAGGCATCATAATTCTAATTTTTACAGCATTATATTATGTTATCAAGGGACATCCTTCTGACCATTCTTCTTTGGCAGATATTTAAGCCTCTCTCCAGTGGTGAGGTGTGCTTGAGCCAGCCCTTGGGGGCCCATCCTGCATATCTCATCTCTACCCTGGGTTCAAAGACTTCAAATTGGTGGCTTGGAATTGGCCATGGTGGGAATCTTAACACCATGAAAATTGGCATATATGGCCAATTTACAAGCACCCCACTACTTATTTCGAAAATTGTTCCTATTATATATAATACCTTAACGATTCACTAAGTGTCCCAATTTTTTTTTATTCCGAATTTGGAAGAATTCCACTAAGGGGATAATGATAATGAAGTACTAATAAGTAAATGCTAACACTTCTCCAGTGCTTACCAAATAAGATACTGTGCCAGCCCCCTTACTTATCCTCAAAGCAACCCCATCAAGTTAGGTATTATTTGTCATTTCACTTTACAGATGAGAAGATTGAGGCTTAGAACAATTGGATGACATCAAGCAACTAACCCAACATCACACAACTAGCAAGTGGCAGGTCCAGGGTCCGGATGCAGGCAGTCTGGAGCCAGAGGTCACCCCCAAACCACAGTGAGATCAGTAGCATTCCTGGGAGTCTAATTCTGATCCCCAACAAACCAACTCTGAAGCCCAAGCCTGCCAGGTCCCTCCCTCCCCTTGTGTCACAAGCCCACACAAGGGTTCACACTGTCTGTGGCTGCCCCGAAGCTACTGGTGCCGGGTCTGCTCCATTCTCTTCTCTCTTCCTTGCATCACTTGGTTCCAGCAGTCTGTGAGTTGATGCAGTCTCTCCATCCTAGGGTCTTCAATGCTTTTCCTTGTAGTTCCTCTTCTTTTTCTGCCTTCCTGGTGCTGTAGTTCATCCTTCTCAGGGCTCCAGGGTTTGCCCCCATCTCGTACATCCCTCTTGCTTCCAGTTTCTCCTCCTGTTCCTTGACCTGAGTGGACCTGAGAGGAGTCTGCAAAAGACCCTGAAAACCTGCTGGTCAGGAAAGCGGAGTTTGTTAGACTTCCTGCAGTGAAGGACAAGGCCACCTGGATAGTCTTAGGAGTTTCTTAGGTGGGGGGAGGGGAGGGGAGGATGTTTAAAAGGTTTTAGGTTCTCAGCTCCCTGATTCAAGGCAGGTCCTGAAAGACAGGGAACTGGTCATGGTTGGAGAGACTTTATGGGCGTCTGGTTGGTGGGCACAGTCAGGGGATCACCTAAAACAACTCCGAATAAGCCAGCTGCTAATCTTCATCAACAAGCTCTCGTATTGTTCATGTTGTCATCTTCCCAATGCAAGTACTTCCCAGAGCAATTAATCAAGTCACTTGTGTGGGTTCCCAGTACTGTGTTTAGCACAGAAAAAGGAAAAACACTTGCTCCCAGTATTATTTATCAGACAGAGAAAAGTGTGATTACTTAGTTCTCAAGCAGAAGAGGCCCTTTATGCATCAGTGCTTTTGGGATCCCAAATGGGCCCTCCTGGCAGAAGCCTGACCATGTCCCTGAAATCCAGACTGGTGATAGCACAGGGCACCATACTCCAAAGGCCATCTCTCCCACAACCCAGTGGCATTCCTGGATTTAAGTCTAGTCTGTGCTTTTTCCAGGTGGGTTTCCTGGCTTTAGTGACACCAGGAATTTTTTTTTTTTTTTGCTGTACGCGGGGCTCTCACTGTTGGGGCCTCTCCCGTTGCAGAGCACAGGCTCCGGACGCACAGGCTCAGTGGCCATGGCTCATGGGCCCAGCCGCTCTGCGGCATGTGGGATCCTCCCTTACCGGGGCACGAACCCGTGTCCCCTGCATCGGCAGGCGGACTCTCAACCACTGCGCCACCAGGGAAGCCCCACCAGGACTTTTTTTTTTTTTTAATAAATTCATTTTATTTATTTATTTGGCTGCGTTGGGTCTTCGTTTCTGTGCGAGGGCTTTCTCTGGTTGCGGCGAGCAGGGGCCACTCTTCATCAGAGTGTGCGGGCCTCTCACTGTCGCAGCCTCTCCTGTTGTGGAGCACAGGCTCCAGATGTGCAGGCTCAGTAGTTGTGGCTCATGGGCCCAGTTGCTCCGCGGCATGTGGGATCCTCCCAGACCAGGGCTCGAACTCGTGTTCCCTGCATTGGCAGGCAGATTCTCAACCACTGCGCCACCAGGGAAGCCCCCCCACCGGGACTTTTTGACAGGAGATTTTGTTCAACCACATAGAGCCCTTCAATATGTCTGGTCAATGTCCTCCCTCATAAGCCCACTGGGAAGATGTGCAAATAGGAACCCTGGTAGCCTGCCAGCCTCGCAGGGTTCTATCAGTGGACTTATAAATCAAATATTTCAGTTTTGTATTTCTTACTATGTGCATATGGCAGTTTTCTTCTTCTGAATTGTGATCATAAGATAATTTCCACAAGTGGGACCACAGGGTTAACAGGAAATGAACATTTTCATGCTCTTGATTTTCATTGCCAGCTTACTTTCTATAGAGGGTTGTAACGATTTATATTGCGAGCAGCAATATGACTGTACTGTTTTCACCACAATATGGCTAACATTGTTTTATGATTCAAAATTTATATACTATAACTTAATTATACTATTATTTCTTGTACTTAAATTTCAATTTCTAAGGAGGCTTAACATTTAAATACATGGTCTGTGTAACAATGATTAGAACTAAGAGATAGGCAAAAAGAAAATTTCAGAAGCATCTAAAGATGCTACCCCAAAGTAACCACTGTCAATAAAAGACCTTTAGGTTTCTTTCTTTCTATAAATATACTCTTCTTTTTTTTCTGTGAAAACTGGGTCACACTGTTCAACATATTTTGTAACCTGTTTTTTTTTTTCACTCACTCACATATTCTAACACTTTTCCATGAAATAACGTCTCCCTAACACCAGTTGTGATGATGGAATATTATCTCATTGTTGTGAGGCAGTGTAAATGGAGATTAAGGATGTAGACCATGGTGCCCAAATGCTGGGTTCAAGTGCCAGGTTAGCCACTTAGGATCCATGTAACCTTGAGTAGGTTATTTACATCCTTGTGAGTCCGTTTACTCACTTGTGAAAAAGAGATCATAATACTACTGCCTTATAGGGTTGTTTTAGAAATTAAATAAATTAAAACTTGTAATACTTAAAGAGCCTGGCACACTATGTGTTTGTTTGCTGGAAACAATGTTGGGTGTGCCATAATTAATTCACCAAACTATATCATTGGACATTTCAGTTGTTTTCTTTTTTCTTCTGATACAGAAAATGCTGTGATGAACATTTCTTAAGATAAACTCCTGAATATTACATTGCTTGATCGAAGAACACATACCTAGTTAAGGCTTTTGTTATGTATTGCTAACTTTTCCTCCAAAAAGTATATCCCATGAGCAGTATAGGAGAGTGTGATTTCTTCCCTTATGCTAGCAACCAATGTCCTTTAGATTCTTTGCCTGCCTGAGACAGGTGAAATCTGGAAGGTAAACATGAACTGACCAGAGAGCCAGGGGCACAGTCTCCTGTGGCCTCTGTTCTGCGCATCATAATCTCCTCATTAGCTGGCCTAGACTCTATCTAAAGCAGAGAACATTCACCATTTACGTGCTATTTTAAAGTGAGAAATGATAACTGGTAATATTGCATTTAGGGTTATCATTAACTTGAGCTAAATTACAAAGAGACAGCTCCAGAAATAAGTGGAAGAATTGGAGGAATAACAACCCAATTTATTACATCTTCGTATGCCCACAGCGAGCACTGGGGAGGCTTATCACAATGGGGACTTCAGAGGGTGGGCTTCAGATCAGCCGAGTCTGACAAAGCCTGCTTGATGTGATAGCTGTGGTTTGTGTTATCTCAGGTATTAAGTCAGTTGTTAAATCAAGTTTACCATGATACTTTATTACTTGTCCAGATTAAAGAGGAAAAACTCATTGTGCAAGAGAATCAAACACTGGCTGCTTTATCATAATTAAGGACACATGCACAACTGAGAATTTCTTTAGGGAACATACATTATTGAATTTAAGGAGATTCTAGATGCTCATGTCCTGGGTAGAAAGGTAGTTTTATTTTCTGAAAAGAAAAAAAAACATTTTGTGGTATATTCATTCTTTCCTGCCTTACCTCCTTCTCCATTGGAATTTCAATGAGACTTGTTCAGTCACTTCTGTGTGTGACTTTTTTCCTGCCTTGACATGTACAAGTTGAATTGTAATATCAAAAAGACCATAAGCTTTTTCCCACTGTAACTTGATCAAGGAAAATAATAATGTATACCTAAAATAGGGGGAAAACAGTTGATATTTTTTTTGTTATTACCTGAGTTTTCCCACCAAAAGGAATTAAACTATGTTTATCACATTTTGTATTCCAAGGAGTGGTTACCTAGTTCTTGTTTAAGATTGTTTGGATGTCAGCTCTCTTCATTTCTGCTTACCCGTTTCAGGTCACATGCCTGACTATTAACTTAATCCATGGGATAAAAAGTTAGAACATGCATGTCATCATACTGTCCTTCTTAAGTTGCTCTGGAAAGAAGTTTGAAGAGGGGAGTTGAAGCTCTTGGGCATATGAGGTGATTGACTAATCTCCATACCTGACACACCACACAGATAGAGTGACTGTTAATGAGTGCCTGTCATTTACAATGTTCAGAGCGTATATTATTCACTCTTGTTTGTTATTCAAGAAGCAAAGACCTAGAAAATTGTGTGTTTTAAATAAGATCAGAAAGAGAAGGGATGAGACAAGACTGTAACTGACATACATCGAACATCAATTACAGACTAGACATGCTAATTCATGACAAATGATTTAACCTCAGCCCACAGCAGTGAGATAAGGTAGGTACATATCCTAGCCTGGCAGATGTGAAATGCATCATCCAGGTCCATAAAGGCCACAGGTGATTTAGTTAATTGCAGTCAGTCCCCAGCTATACTGCAGACCTTATTAGGGTCTTCAATTTGCTGGTTAGTATTATGGATCTTCAAGAAGGGGATATAATATACAGAATTTTCCAGCTGACTTGGCACACCCTCCCACCCACACACACATACACACAGATAACACACAAACAGACATAATTTCTTTTAAAAAATATCTTTTCAGCTAATGTTTCATAAAGCACATTTGGAAAATACTCCTCATTGTACTGGTGAGATATGAGAGACCCAGAGTAGCTAAGCAACTCTCTCAAGCTTACACAGAGATTTTGAGGTAGAATTGGCACTCAGATCCAGCCATTACAAATCTTAACCTTGAGCAGTCGTAGCTTTAACAATGATGCCTCACATGGTGGTAAAAACTGGTTGAACTCTAGCTGATAAATAGTTTCTCCTCTGGTTTCTTTTTTTCCTACATATTAATATTATTCAGTATTAATTCTCAACTTGAGTAACAAAAGTAAGTCATTCCTTGTTTGTCCTAAGCAAAAAAATCTTAAGGTACTGAACCTTAGCTGAGAATGAAATGTGGTGGAGAAGCTTATCAGTCTTTGATTTGACCAGACATGGTGCAGTGATGAAAGACACAGCCTTTGGTTGAGACGTGCAGCCCTGATCATATCTGGCTCTGTCACTTGACTGCTGGGATTTTTAAGTCAACAAGGGCAGTGTCTATGTTGGTTTTGCTCAATAGTGTATACCCACTTTTGGCTTACAAACTATTAAGGAATAATAATTAAGCATATATATCTTTCCCCCATTCCAGCACTCCAATGTCTCTGCCCATCTCACTCAGAGTCAAAGTGTTTACAGTGACTGGCCTGCAGAGTCATACATCTCTCTAACTTGACGTAATTTTACTCTCCCCTTCACTCAGTCTGCTGCAGCCACAGTGGCCTCCTTGCCATTTGTTGAGCCCTCCAGGTCCATTCAGGTCCTTTGAAAGTCTGTTCCCTCTGCCTAGAATGCTCTTTCTAAAAGAGCTTGCTCCCTAACCCTCTTTGTGTCATTACCCAAAAGTCACCTTTGTTCTGGTTATCAATTACTATGTAAGAAACAGCCCCCCAAATTAGTGGTTTAAATAACGATGATTAATTACTGTTACATATTATGATTCTGTGGGTCAGGAAACAAGACAGAACACAGAGAGGAAACTTGTTTCTGAACCCCAGAGTCTGAGGCCTCCGGTGGGATGATTTGTACAGGAGAAGATAGGAACAGCTTGGGGATGGTTGGCTCTCCCTCTCTCTCACTGTCTCTCTCCCACGACATGTTGCTTGCTGTGCATAGCTTGGGCTTCCTCACAGCATGGCACCCTTAAAGTAGTAGCAGATCTTGCATAGCAGCTCAGAGCAAAAAAGGGACCAAAGTGGAGGCTGCCAGTCCTCTGGAAGCTGATCCAGCAACTAGGCACAGCATAACTTCTACCAAATGCTGTTAAAGTAGACACTGAACAGCCCAGATTCTAGAGAAAGGTTGTAAATAGCATAGCTTCCTTCTTTTAATAAGAGGAGCAGCAAAGAATCCATACCCTCTTTAACCACCACATCTCAGTAAGTTCTTCTCAGTCTATCTGATTTAAAACTGCAATCCCCCAATGCTTTCTACACCCATTCTTGCTTTATTTTTCTCTATGACAGCATAATCACTTAATATATTTTATATCTTATGTATTTAGCTTGTTGTCTGTAACCCT
Source organism: Delphinus delphis (assembly GCF_949987515.2). Taxonomy (NCBI): domain Eukaryota; kingdom Metazoa; phylum Chordata; class Mammalia; order Artiodactyla; family Delphinidae; genus Delphinus; species Delphinus delphis. The sequence goes on from NC_082686.1 coordinate 131,309,439, forward strand.
CACTTGGGTATAAATTCCATATGTCCAAGGACTTTTTCTGTTGTGCTTCCTGTTGTATCTTCATCAACTAGAATAGTGTGTGACATATAGTAGGGACTCTATAAATAGTTATAGAAAGGAAGGGAGGGAGGGAGAGAGGGAAGGAGGAAGGAAGGAAGGAAGAAAGGAATGAGGGAAGGAAGAAGGAAAGAGGTGGGGGAAGGGAAGGGGATAAACCTGAGGTAGGTTAACTACTGTTATCCTAAGTTTCCTCATCTACAAAATGGGAATAACACTACCTTCATTCTGGAGTTCTTTTAAGGATTAAATGAGTTCGGGTATATAAAATATTTAGTAGAGAGCCTGGTGAATAATTAGTAGATGTTAATTTGAGTGACCACTGGGTACACTTAAATGGATTTCAGAAAGACCATAAAATAGATTTAGACACTGTCTTCTTGGGCACCACTTAATCTTCTGACATATGGAAGAAACAGGCAACTTCAATCCAACTAAAAACTTTGCTCTGATAATTGAGCTTAACCACAGAGGGAAAGTGAGGATTTAATGGAAGGGACAGGAGTCATTTATTTGTAAAATGGGGTTCCTTTTGAAGGAACATCAAAGTTGCTAGAAAGACCCTTAACAAAATTGGCATCAGTATGGGTCACTATGTATATTTTCACTGAGGAGAGAAACCTCATTTGAGTGCTATCATTTTCTCCCTAATTGATTGTCTATAAATAGTAATTCAGTCATTTATTTCCACTCAAAAAAGGTCTCCTAATTTGTTCATTTGAGCATTAAAGCAATGCTAATGCAGAGTTTCATCTCCTCTCAGCTGGAGCATCATGGTTTGGTGGGCTTTGTTTTTTTCGTTTATTTTTTTTTTGCTTTGTTTTGTTTTCTGAGAAATGTCCAGACATCCTACCTGCTTCCATTTCTACATCTCTTTTTGCTTCCTCTTCTTCAGAGTGATGAAATTTAACTCAAGACATCATTGCGGGGTGGTGAGAGTCCCAGGGTCCTCAGAGAGGCAAATGGAATGAGAAAGCAAGAACACAGAGTTGTACAGGTGCTAATGCACCTGTTAGCTGCCTTGGGCATCTGGTTGAACTTGACCTGAGATTTTCATAGCCTGTGGAAGTCACCTGCTGACCCCACCAGTAGATAATCCTCTCAGAACCCTACTTCTTTGTAGACAATGCCTCCATGACCACCAGGTTTTTCCTGTAGCACCAATCTGTCACTAGAGACAATATGCCTGGGCATTTCATGATTTTTTGTTCCTTTTTTCAAGTGTTTTGTGACTTTGGTAACCTGATTAGAAATGAGGCTGGGAAATGTGGAAAATGAGCCCTTGCCTCGTTTTCTTGGCCCTACACCCTTTTCCCTGTCTCCCTCTCCTTTACTGGCTCGTCCCTCTTTGGAGGAAAAAGCAAATCCTACCCCAAGTCTCAGGCTAAACAGTTTTATCCTCATTCTGGTCCTGAAGGCTCAGATTCTACCCCAAAATGGACTTACCTGGGCATCTACTCAACAAGGAAAGTGTGTCTCTTCCCACAGGGAGTCTTGGCTAACTTCCAAGAAAATGAAGTAGTCACCCTGAATCTCCTTCTTTTGCTTTGACCAAGCTTGTACCCCCATATGATCTGCTGTCCCTTTGGCCCAGTCACCACCCAAAAACATGAGAATGGACAGGACTGGTAGCCTCATTTGATGAAGAAGGGCTGCTGTTAACCACGTTTCCAAATTGCCCTTCATTCCCTGGGAATGAAGTATCTCATGGAATATAAATGTGAGCTTCCAAAGCTTTGGTTGGTAAATCATCCTCAAGGGTAAAAGGATTTGTCCCATCCCATCAAATATGCAAATGGACATGCACCCTGCACCTCGAGGGTGACTCAGTGATTTGGGGGATGGAAATGGGGAAAAGTGCGGGCTTTCTGCTACATTTGGGGCGAGATTTAGGCCACCTGAAGTGAAATTTAGACACATATCACATGGGAACCTGGGTTTGATTAGTGAAAACGAACAGACAACAGTTTTTTGGTTTTTCTTTGTGTTTGTTAACAAACAATTCACTTTAAGAAAAGGGTTAGATTCAAATCTGCAACTTAACAGCTAGGCATCCTTGAGCCAGTTATAAACCCTCTCTGAGCCTCTTTTCCCTCATCTGTACAATAATGGAGAGGATTCCCACTTTACAGGGAAGTTATGAGGATTAAGTTCTATAAACACACAAAAAGGTGTGAAAAAATGTCAGGCTCATAATTTCCTCCCTTAAGTCAGACAAAATCCTATAGTCATAACTTAGATGGGCTTCATTGTCATACATTTCATTCATGGGTATTGTAGCAGGTCACAGTGACCAGGGCGTGTTCTTTGTAATGAAGGAAGTACTATTTCAGAAGTGGCAAAGCTGCTTGAGGTCGTTCCTGTAAAATGGACACCTGACAAAGCCATAATATTGACAACTATCTGCAAGCCACAGCACCTAAGGTACATTAGAGTGCAGCCTTCAGAATACCTAGCAAGGTGCCTTATAGATTTATCCCCATTTGTAGGAGGGATGGTGCTGAAGTTTTCTCATTAATGCTAATCATTCCTTAAAGAAAAGCCCTGCAGATGTCTTTAGAAACCTATAAACATTCCTTAAGCCCTTATGCAATCTTCTATCCATTATTTTAGCAATGATGAAGCAGCTAACATAGCTTGTCAGTACCTGATCGTAGCTCTGTATTTTTCTCCCCCACCTCTCTTATTTTTTTCTTGTAAGGTGACTTCTTCGCATTCGAATCCAGTTTCTTTCTCGCTTGGGCCAGTAGCCCTCTGTCCAATCACTAGTTTGAATGGCAGGTTGGTGCTACCATTAGATAAATATTAGGACCCTCACTTTATAAATTAGAGGTTGAGCTTTGGGGACAGAGAAGGAATTGGTAAACCTTGTCTTGGCCACAGTAAATAAGATAATGGAAGAAGTTTTCAAGAACTCAGATCTCTTGGCTTTTGGTGACTAGCTCCCTTAAGTCAGCTGTCTTTCTAGTGAGGATTCTGGTGAGAGCCCACCCTGACAGAGGAACATGGGATGTCACACCTTCTCTGATCTAGAAATGGGAGCCTCAGCCTATGGCTCCAAAGCCAACTTGTTGCTCCATGCCCTGCCAAGCTCAGCGGTTTTTAGCATCCATCTGAGCTGTTGCTTACCGCCCAGTGACCTGCGCTGACTCTGTTTCCTGACTTGTTCCTTCCTTCTTGTTTGGCTCCGTCCACTTTCTGCTGTTCCTGTCATCTGACTACAATCCCACTGGTGTCCCAACCTGCTTGGTTCTCTCTCTGAGTTAGACACACTTCAGCCCTCAATTCTGGGTCTCCAACTTAAGCCCTTTGCTAAATCCCAAAGAACTGTAACTGATGGCCCAGTCCCACAAGGGGTCCCTTAAGGATCTGCCTTTTCCCTAAGATGACCCACTCCTGCCATCTCCTGGTCAAAGGTGAGCCGGCCAGCTGCCATCCTCCACTCATCATTTCCACCCCAAGGCACAGCATGGATGGATGATAATGGAATTTAACCTTCTATGTGAAGGCCCTTTGGGATAACAGGGTAGCAGCACAGTAGCATAAGCTCTACCCTATAATGGTACTCCCAGTGTTTGGCTCTGGATAGTGAAATCTTCCTCCTGGGTTCCTGTGTGGGTCTGGTGGACAGGAAGGTTTAGAATTTATGAGGTGAAAATTGAAGCCTTAGCTAAGAAGAAATACCCTTGAGAAAAACCTAGCTTTTTGTCAGCATCTGATAAGGGAAGACCGAGCAGGGGAAATATACAGCTGTTAATTTTATGAGGTCATTTTTACTTTAGCACTAATGAATATTTGCAGGTCTAATTACCAATATGTGTCAACACTTCTTGTGTTTGGCCAAAGGGATATCAAAATGTTTCGGACACCAAAGCTTTTTGGAATTTTTTGTCCCCTGTCCCTATAAAGAGAGAAAGCCTTATCATGACAGAAAACCCTAGCATGACACTTGGCACATACTTGGTCCTTGGATGTGTTCTTGGTGGTAGGATGATTACTGGATCAGGAGGACTTAGATGAGTTTACTCACCTTCTCTCAGGAGGGAATAGAGAATTTATGGAAGCACACTGTCAAGATTCCTTTGGGCCGTACCAGGGAAGTTTTGCTTTTCAAAATTGGTTTGCGGAGTCTCCCAGAAAACGCTTCACAATACTAACAAGTTGACAATCTCCAGAATAAGAATGCCTAATGTAAGGGGACAGATGATCCCAATAAGATTTATTTAATAATGATATATAATAAGGTAGACATGCAGCCTTTGTATTTAACAAATCCCATTACAAAACACACAAAGGAAGTAATCAAACACTAGAATGTGCAAACTCAGAAGAGATCTGACACCTGGTTTCTGAATATTAAGAAACTTGTCAAACTTACTGTGTCTCCTGGAAAGGCAGTGCTCAGATTTATGGCTGTGAAAACCCAATGTAACAGTAATCAATTTGTAATTGTTTTGTATTCTTTCCTCCCTGCAGGTTGTAATGGAGGCAGTGGATGGAATAGCAATTAACTCTTTGGGGTAAATATGAGTAAAGTCAGTGGCAGCACATTTAGCATTAAAAAAATTTTTTTGCAAACTTACAAAAGGAGGAAAGGCTTTATTGCATTCATGTAATGGTCATCCATCCCAGGCCCATAGAGTGATTTCTGTAGTAGTTGCAACCATTATCCCCTCCCTGTAGAGGTTTGAGTTGCCGTAGCTTTATCTGTATCATCCTGTAGCAGGTGATGCTCTCAACAGCTCTTTTAGTGGCTCAGTAATTTTCTTAGAGTATCTAGGCTGAAAGAAATACTTACCAGTTCCATTTATTAAGTAATTAGGTCCAAACAACAGAACAAGGCATTTGAAAAATAATACACCTGAATCGAAAGAAAAAATATTCAAAATTGTACCCTTTAGTAATCATAGTTACTCGATAACGGAATATGTGTGCCTGTTGCGCACTGCACATATTTTCAGAACTTGAAATGCTATTGGACCACGCCACTCTCATTTCCTCTTCCACATTTTGGCAACTGCCAAAAACCTGGTTTCACAAGGACATCACGATCTAATGTTGAAAATGTAAACTACTTCAGGTGTGCAAGATCTCAAATATCCCTGTCCTTCTCTTGAAAATATCCAGTGTTGCCCATGAGCTCACTGTCATGCCCTGGGTGACATGGTGTACACAGTTTATAGCCAGAGCTCATAGCTTCATGTCACAGGAGTGCCTAGCTTATACAAATTCAACTATAGTAGCCCCCTCTTATTCGTGGGGCCTATGTTCCAGGACCCCCAGTGGATGCCTGAAACTACAGATAGTACTGAACCCAATATATACTATGTTTTTTCCTATACATACATACCTATGATAAAATTTAACTTATAAATTAGAGGTTTATAGAGATTTAAAAGATTAACAACAGTAACTGATAATAAAATAGAAGTTATAACAATATAGTATAATCAGTTATGTGAATGTGGTCTTTCTCTTTCTCAAAATATCTTACTGTACTGTACTCACCCCTCCTCTTGTGATGATGTGCGATGATAAAATGCCTACTTCAGGAGCTGAAGTAAGGTGAATGGCATAGGCATTGTGACATAGCTTTAGACTACTACTGAAATTCTGCCAGTATGTCACAAAGAGGATCACAAGCTTAGGGTGATCCTACATTATGGAGCCATGAGTTGATGGCTGAATGTCAGGAGCAGATGATGTCAATGTTTGGGGATCCCACGTGGGATGGAGCAGGATGGCATGAGATTTCATCACCCTGCTCAGAATGGCATAAAGCATGCAACTTAAAACTGATGAATTGTTTATTTCTGGAATTTTCCATTTAATATTTTTGGACCACAGTTGACAGTGGGTAACTGAAATTGTGGAAAGCAAAGCCACATGTAAGAGGGGACTACTGTACAGTCTCTTGCTGCTAAAAGCTATTCTTGTGTTCAAAGTTCCATATTTTTAAAATTTTATTTATTTTATTATTTATTTGGTTGTGCCGGGTCTTAGATGTGGCCGGCAGGCTCCTCAGTTGCATCTCGCCAGCTCCTTAGTTGTGGCATGCAAACTCTCAGTTGCGGCATGCATGCGGGATCCAGTACCCTGACCAGGGATCGAACCCGGGCCCCCTGCACTGGGAGCACGGAGTCCCAACCAGTGCACCACCAGGGAAGTCCCAAAGTTCCATATTTTTAACGCAACATGGCCTGCAAATGTAAGTCAACTAATACGACTTACCCTCATACAAAGAATCAGAATCTATTCCAACATAGGCAGAAAAGTTAATTGTTTTGGACATACTGAAAGATATTACATCTGTATTTTGCAGGTGATTTAGGTATTTTTAAAATTTATAAACTTTTTTCAAATACAGAATACTAATACACAAAAATGTATATATAATTTTATATAAATACATGAGCCTATCTTCACCTTTTAAGAGCAGTCTCTCTTTTTCTTGTACTTTTTTGCTTGATTTCACCATCATCTTCCTCAGTCTTTCAATGTATATTCTCACGCTAATATAAACAACTTAGAATATAACCTTTTAGATTTTTCTCTTTGTTCATGTAATCTTAAACGCCATATTGATAAACACACTGATATGGATACTAGTCATCGATTTACATGATGGAGACACATTATATATTGTTTCTTGTGTCTTGCATTTTTAAATAAAAAGTACCAAGTCAGTTGACAATTCATTCTTTCAAATGACTGCATGATATCCCATGGTGTGGATGAACCACAGTTTATCCACCCATGCTCTTGTTAATGGGCATTCATCATGTTTCCAGTTTATCTGGCCCCAAAACAGCTCTACAATCCACAATTTTGTTCATATTTTCTCACATACCCAGTGGTTTTATTTCTAAGGGTTACATTCTCAGGTATAGAATTGCTGTGCTGAAGGGCATATTCAAATTAATTTTTTTTAAATAGATGTTGCTAAATAGCTTTTATTATTTATTTATTCTATCTAGATTTGATTTGCTTCTGGTTTTTTAAGTAGTTTCCAGCCATTCCTGTTTCACTTAGTAGCATTGTTTTCAGCGTCTATAGATCTGATAACATGGTTTCCCCCTTCGATGTATTGATATAATTAATTATATTGATAAAATTCTCGACACTTCATTTGCATCACAGGAATAAACTATATGGTCATAATGTATTTTTGTATACACTGCTGGATTCTTTTGCCAATGTTTTATTTAGAATTTTCATATCTATATTCCAAATGAGGTTGGTATATACTTTTCTATTTTCCTACTATTCCTTACCAGGTTTTGGTATGAAATTTATGCTTTTTCCACGAAATTAATTGGGGAGCTGTCTAGCTTTTTCTATGGCCTGGAAAAATTGAAGTAACATCGTAATTATTTTGTAAAATTAGCTAAATCTCAGCTGTGAACCCATCTGGTCCTAGCGCCCTTTTCAATGTCAGATCTCTAATCACCCTCATGAGCTTGTCTACAGTTGTTGGTCTATTCAAGTTTTCCATATCTTCTTGGATAGGTTTGGGTAATTTATATTTTGCTGTAAAATAATTTCCCCTTGGAAATATTTAATATTAAATATTCTTTTAGTCCTTCCTGAATCTGTGATTGTTCTTTCTTTTTTATCTATAATCAGACTGCTAGGTGTTGGTCTGTTTTATTTTACATTATTTTTCAAAGAACCACCTCCCAAATTTGTTTATCCTTTCTAATATCTGTATTTCCTTATCTTTTATTTTGTTGTTATAAGCTCCTATCTTTATTAATTCCTTCTCCTAGTTTCTTCTGATTTATTTTATTGTTCTTCTAGTTTCTTAAGATGAGTACCAAGTGTCTGTTTTTTTGTACCAGCCAATACCTCTATGGCCTTTTTTATTGTTTATCTAATAAGTCAGTCCTTTCTGAGATATGTATATTGAAATGTCCAATGGTAATTGCATTTCTGCAGCATTCTCTTGCATAGGTTTTGTTTCATATATAGATGATCTTTATGTGTGTGTGTGCATTCAGGTTTATGACACATACATTTTTCACAAATTGTACAACTTATAATTACACGGCACCTGTTTACCCTGTCCATCTTATTTGCTATTAATAACACCAATCCTGCTTTCTTTAGATTTTTATTTTACTGAATTCATTCCTTGTGTTTAATCTTTATTATTTTCTCTAGCTGTGCTTCTTGTAAACTGCATTCAACTGGGTTTCTTTTTAAGCCAGTAAGATGGTCTTTGTATTTTAACGGGAGAAATCAGTCTATTTAGATTTATTCATTGACTATTGTGCTGTATTTTGTTTCTTCCATCTTATTTTGTTTATTATTTGTTTTACATTTTTATTTCCTTTTGTTCACGTTCCTTATTTTTGCTCACATTTTATGATAAGGTTGCCATTCTTTTCCCCTCATCAATTTGGTAAAATTGTTTCCTTATTTTGCTTAGAAAAATCAGGAGTAGTTATCAGGAACTCAGTTTTGACACGCAAAGTTTGAGAAGCCTGCAAAATGCTAAGTGGGGCTTAGAGACTGTCTATAGAGTTCAAGAAGCTTCAGTTTTGCCTCCTATTCAACCACAGGGCAGTTGCTCTGAGGCCATCTCTCCAGTGTGTCCTGAGAGTGCTCAGCCTTGGGTATGCACAGTTTCTCAGACCATCAGGGGTAAATGTGATTTTATTTTGAAAGCCTGGCTTCCTCAGAGTCATCCTGGGTCAGAGGAGCTTAACATTCAGCTAGCTTTGTCTAAATTTGTGCTTAATCCCCTGGAGCTACTAAGGCCCCTGTGTTTTGCTGATGGATTAGGTGTGGCTGGGAAGATGCTTTAGAGTTTGCCCCGTGTTCTGCTCTGACTGTTCCTGAGTAGGTGCAACCTAGGGAATGTCCATAGTCTTCCTGACCCCCAGAAGGATTTTTCTTGTCTGTCCTTTTCCCTGGTTCTCGCTGTTAAATTTATGGCTGTCCTGCCAGGTAGCTTGTTGCTACTATTGTGACTACTAGCCCTCTCGTAATTGCTCTCTACCAAGATCTCCATGGTTTTTGACATCAAGGCATTTAGACAGAACTTCTCCAGGCTTTGTTTCCAGTTCCCTATGTAGAGGGAAAATAAAAGCAATCAAAGACTTAAGCCACTTGTAGGGCTGAGCTAAGGCATTTAGCTATGAATAGGTGAGGAGTTTCTGCCTGAGACCAGGGCCCAGAAACACTTGGTCCATCAGTCACAGGCCAGCTCCATCTCAAGCCACAGGGGACAGACTGAGTTTCATACCTTGTATGTCTCATCCTGTACCCATATCACTTGGTTATAAACATGATTTTCCATCCACCAAGTCTAGCATATGTTGTTGTCTCAAGAATCCAACTGGCTCTACAGATAGACCTAAGTCATATAATATAAGTACAGTAACATGCAGTAGGTGCTCAATAAATGTCAGCTTGTTTCCTTTATTGACCACAGAGGCTAGAGCAAAGCTACTTAAATCCATGAAGTTATCTCTAAATTTCCATTTTAGTTGTTCCTTCTTTATCAAACTGTCTACCTTCCTATAGCTACATTGTTTTAAGGGTACCTGAAGGATACTTTAAGAATTATTTCAATCATGCATGGTAAGACATGCAGATACAAAATGATTGCTATAAAGGAGAGAGTCTGTACTCACATTTTTCTAGAAATGGGAGATACCTTGTGACACACAGGGCACACGGGGCAGCATAGGGGTCAGTCAGGAGGCAGAGGGAGCAAAGGAAACACAGGCAGCAGCCTTTATTGTGGTTTTCATGGGAAATAATGGGCTAGGCAGGGTAAGCAGGTTTAGGATTGGCTGTTTTGAATAATTTCAGTGAGCTCCAGTGTAAGGGATGTCCCTAGTTGTCTGATACCTGGCTCTGGGATGATCAGGGCAGGAGAGTCAAGGTAGAGAGTGAAAGAGCTGGATAAAGGAGGTGATGGGGGTAGGGGTTAGGCTCTGGCTTGGTTGGTTTGCATATGAAAGGGCGCCCTCCAGGTTTCTTACTCTCTCAGAATTGGCCAGCCCTGACAAGGATGGTCCCTCCAGGGTCAGCAAGGACCAAGATGTCAAAGCATAAAATATATAGAAAACAAAATGTCATGATTAATACACACATTCTGTTTTATGTTTGTGCATATTTGCTAGACCAAGAAAAAGAGGACTCACATTGGATCAAGCAAAATCAGGGAGCTGGAAATGAGCCATAGAGAACCCGTAACCACTAAATTATCCACTAGGTAATTAAAACTATCCATTCTCTGGCTATCAAAGCCAGTTTTTAAAAAATCCATATTTGGATTCAGGGATAGACTTAGAATTCCAGAACTGGGGGCTTCCATGGTGGCACAGTAGTTGAGAATCCATCTGCCAAGGCAGAGGACACAGGTTCAAGCCCTGGTCCGGGAAGATCCCACGTGCCGCGGAGCAGCTAAGCCCATGCGCCACAGCTACTGAGCCTGCGCTCCAGAGCCCATGAGCCACAATTACTGAGCCTGCGTGCCACAAATACGGAAGCCCACACACCTAGAGCCCGTGCTCTGCAACAAGAGAAACCACAGCAATAAGTAGCCCACGCACTGCAACGAAGAGTAGCCCCCGCTCACCACAACTAGAGAAAGCCCATGCACAGCGACAAAGTCCCAATGCAGCCATAAATAAATAAATTTATTTAAAAAAAAAAAAGGATTCCAGAGCTGGAAGAAACCTTCAGATTTAGTCTATTCCTCCCCCCGCAACCCCTCACATCTGTTGCTTAAATCTCTTCCTTATTCCTGCTAAGGTGGCGTCTTACTCCTCCTTCAGGTTTTTCTGATTGTAAGTAAAGGTCCTCTCTTTATGGAGCCAAGATCTGCTTCATTTTGTCCTTGGCCTGTTAATTCCTGAAAGCCTGCTGTCTTAATGTACAAATACAAAAACACTCAGCCAAGCTCCCAGAATAACTGCCAGATCAGATAAACTATGTAAAATGGGCCTACAGAGCTGACAAAGAGACACTTGTATTTGTCACACCTATTGCACATTTAAAGATGTCACTTATGAGAATTTGTTTTCTGTCTCTTTCTCTGAGCTGGGTTAGGAAAGCCTCCACTTCAGGGTACCCCAGAGTGTTGCCAATAGCCACTGCCACACAAAATGTCCTTTCCACAGAATGGGTGGGGCTATGAGTAGGACATCTGTATTATAAATTGAAGTCTTGACTTTGGGAGGTATGGTATGTAACTCGTTTAATGCTGAATCCCTAGGGCCTAGCTCCGTGCTGAAAAAATCACAGGCACTCATTAAATCTTCACTGAGTGAATGAGAGGATGCATGGAAATGAATACAAAGTGCTAATTGGAAGGGTCTGCAAATAAGACACAAGAAAAGAAGGTTTGGGTTGCTAGTAGAAGAAAAAAGCAGTCCTCCAGGCACCAAAGTTAGGCACTGAAATCACTGATGCTGTTACAAGAAAGCAATATATTCTGAATTAGGTTTTCTCACCTGTTGAGCAAGGGGCCGACATAGAAGGGTGTTGTGTAGGTTTAAAGAGAGAATGAGCATTAGGAACTTAGCACAGAACCCATGATGAGCAGTCAAAGCACTCCAGCTATTGTTGATTTGCTGCTTCTTTATACAGTTGACCCTTGAACAACTTGGGGGTTAGGTGTGCCGACCCCCTCATGCAGTCAAAAATTCACATATAACTTTTGACCAAAACTTAACTGCTAATAGCCTACTGTTGACCAAAAGCCTTACCAATAACATAAACAGTCAATTAACACTTTATATTGTATTATATACTGTATTGTTATAATAAAGCAGGCTAGAGAAAAGAAAATGTTATTAAGAAAATTATAAAGGAGAGAAAATACATTTAAAGTACTGTATTTATCAATACTGTAAGCTTATGCCATCTGTTTACAAGATGAATCATCTGTCAGTACTTATATCTATATAGTCTTTGTAGCTGTTGTATGTATTACTAACACTAGACATCAAAAATGAAAAGATAATGTGAAAAAGAAATTCATATTTTTTTACAGGTATAATGAATCATTCGTTGATAACAGAGAAGCAGCAGTATGATTGCTTCATGGTAACCTAGCCTATACACTAAGGAATGAATTGTTGTAAAATGTCTGTGGCATAAAGTATTGCAGTCATATTCATAATACAGTACTGGAAACATTATTACTTTTTAAAAAATTGCCTACCTGTGATGATAGGCTGATATGCAGTTTCTCCAACTATGAGAGAGGAAGAGAGAGAGAGACAGGCATACTGCACAGTAATGTAATTCTTTGAAAGCAAAGTTATAAAACAGTAAGAAAACTAATACATTATTAACTTTATATTCCATATTACTCACCTTATGCCTACGTAAGGATAGGCCATCCACTTCAATACAAGTCTTGCACACAATGTTCTACACAGTAAACACTTAGGCAATGATGATGATACAAAAATGTTTACACAGTTCTTGCTGTACAGTTATTAGATTTTCACACGAAGACACGTACATACTCCCAGAAGATAAGTTTATTAACCGTATGGCATGATGATTATTTAGTATTCATTAAGTGGAAGTGGATCATCATAAAGCTCTTCAACTCATGTCTCCACACTGAGTGAACTGAGGAAGAGGAGGAGGATTGGTCTTTCTGTCTTGGGTGGCAGAGATGGAGGAGGTGGAGGGGAGGCAGGAGAAGCAGTCACACTGAGTGTAAACTTATGGAAATACATCATAGTTTCTGACTTTTCTACTTTTTCATTTCTCTGAAAATGTTTGTATACCATAATCCTTCCATCATTTGCTTTAGTTTCAGCACCCATATTATAGAAGGATCCATGTTGTAAAAGTTATCAAAAGCAGTCTTGAATGATTGGAACCCTTCTGCTGGATAGTCTGATGTCAGCTTGTTTCCTGGCACTGTTTCTTCTATGTCTTCCTCATCCTCTGGCCCTGGCTTGGAAGCACTCACCTCCAACAAGTTGTCTTCTGTTGATCCCTCTGGTGTGGTGTCCATCAGCCCTTGAAGATCTGTAACTTGAAACCCTTCACCTGCCCTCTTTTTTTGCCATATCCACATTCTCTTTCATGATTTCCTTTGATTGGCTCTGTCATAAATCTTTTGAAGTCATGCACAACATCTGGACACGGTTTTCTCCAGAAGGAATTTACTGTTTCGGGCCTGATGGCTTTTTAATAACAATGATGACATCTTCAGATATCTTTCTCCTCAGTGATTTTCTTAATGGTGTCTGGGAACTTATCTGCTGCTTCTTGGTCGGCAGAATCTCCTCCTGTCATGTTGACATATTTTAAGCCAAGGCTCTTTCTAAAATTATCAAACCATCGTTTGCTGGCTTTAAATTCTCCAGCTGTAGATCCTTCACCTTCCTTTTGCTTTAAGTTGTCATATAATGATTTTGCTTTATCTCGAATCATATTAGAGTGTATAGATATGCCTTTCTTAAAGTAGTCCTGCACCAACACAAAAGCTGCTTTTCCAAGTCAAAATAAAAGGCATTTCACAAAAAGTGCAAGGTTTTTGCGGCTGCTGGTATAGCTGAAGCGATGGCTTCACAAATTTCCTTTTCTTTTTTTACAATGGTCCTTACGCTGGATTCTTTCACCTTGAAGTGGTGGTAACCACAGCTGCAGACCTCAATCTAGGGTACATATCAAGCAACTGAACTTTTTCTTGTAACGTCCTGACTTTCTCTGCTTCTTGGGAGCACTGCAAGCATCACCAGTAGCACTTCATGTGGGTCCCATAGGTGCCAAGGTTTATGGCATTGAACTTAAACATGATGAAAAATACTCAAGAACTGCAAGAGATCACTTTTTACTGCCATATCCTATTTACTTGAAACAAACTGCTCACTTAGAGATGATTAGCATAACATGGCATCTTAAGTGGATACTCACAACACTTGAGCTCATCACAATAGCAACAGGAGACAACTACAAATTATTACAGTAGCACAGTATGTACTACAGTTAATTTTCTGCGGGTGTGATTTAATACTGCATCTTTACTGTTATTTACATTTCTCTCAACTGCAAATGGCACCATGTATGGTCTGTACGTGTTTGTGTGCTTGTTTTGATAAATTTTAACTTTTTAGATTAGATTTGTGTATGTTTTATGGTGATAAATGATAAAATAGACTAGAATCTACATATATTTTATGCATTAATGACATACCTAACTTTTACTTATATTTGTCGATATTTCTAGGCTATACAGTTTGCAAGTTTTTCAAATTGTCACAGATCTCCAAGACATTTTCCAATATATTTGTTGAAAAACTCCACATATAAGTGGAACCATTCAGTTCAAACCTGTGTTGTTCAAGGGCCAACTGTAATCATGAGAGTATCTAACTCTATGCTTATAAGTAGGCCTTCAAATTGTAATCACTGATGATCATTTGAATGATGCTGATGATGATGAGAGTGTGGTGGGAAATTTCACCACTTAGAAATATGGCCCCAGTCGTAATAATGCTTGTACCTAATGAAGGACCCAGCAATGTAAGCTCTTCAGTGTCAACAGAATTACTGACAAATGAGTAAGAGGAGCATCACAGCATCAGTGGGAGATGCCTCTAAAAGAGACATATGCTTCGTAAAGAAGCCTTGTGTGCTGTATGTACATGCTTATTTAAAGACAGAGGAAGTGAGGATACGGGGAGGGGGAAGGGTAAGCTGGGACAAAGGGAGAGAGTGGCATGGACATATATACACTACCAAATGTAAAATAGATAGCTAGTGGGAAGCAGCTGCATAGCACAGGGAGATCACCTTGGTGCTTTGTGACCACCTAGAGGGGTGGGATAGGGAGGGTGGGAGTGAGGGAGATGCAAGAGGGAAGAGATATGGGGACATATGTATATGTACAGCTGATTCACTGTGTTATAAAGCAGAAACTAACACACCATTGTAAGGCAATTATACTCCAATAAAGATGTAAAAAAAATCCCTATTAAAAAAAATTTAAAAGACAGAGGAAGTAGAAGTTTGAGGACGGGAAAGATAAAAAGAAAGACAGAGAAGGATTTTTACCTCTTCTAATAAAAACGTTATCTTGTGACAGTCTTCGGGTAATTGCCATAAAGAATCCGTCTTCCCAAGTGGTTGGAAGTAAATTGGAAAATCCGTTGAGATTACTTTTCTGATTATCAGTCATTCTCACAAGAAAATAAAGAGGAATAGGAGGAAAAATATATTTACATTTGGAGAGCTTTTTGGTATGTGGAGGAACTGGAAACTTTTGGGGTGATGCCAGAGTTGCCATCATCTACAGTAGCCTAGAACATTCCAGAGCTCAGCCTGCCACCCCAGCCTGCTAGACTTGGGCCCAGACAATCAGGGTCCGGTGAGGAGAATGGGCCTCCTACACCCGGAGTGTCCATCTACCATGTTCTCTCTCAGCCCTGTGTAAGCAGCTTCAACTTTTTAATTAGCAAATATAGTGAAAAGTTTTCAATTCCTTGGTTTCTAAAGGAAGTCTTTCAGGGAGTGGTAAAATGAAAAGTGAAATATGTGGACATGAGGCAAAAGTAAGGGGTGCTGGTTGTTGGCCCCCAGTGGAAGGAGAACCCAGGTGTGTGGCTGGACTGACAGACGGGCATTCCCCAGACTTGTCACCAGGCGAGGACTGTGGTCTGTGGCTAAACAAAGCTGTTTGGTCTAAATTGACTATGGCGAGAAGGCAGGGGGCCTGTGGCACATGTCTGGATCCACCCCAGGCTGAGAAGAAACTCAGCTCTCTCTCTCTCTCCCACTGTCTTCTAGCTTCTGAGCTAGAGTTTCATGGTGATAAGAATTTATGGTAACTTGGGTTTGGCTTCAGGTAGAAGCTCAACATTTTAATGAGGAGATCAGGGAGAAAAGATGGTCAAGAGAAAAGTCAGGGAAGATGAGAGGGAGGGCCCATGGAAATTGTGCAAAACATTGAACACACTCAGAAGCTTATCATGTGTCATTAATTTAGTAAATAAACACTGAACGAGCAGTTTGTGTTTGGCACTGTGCCAGGTGTGGAGTACGTAAATCAATGCATCCTACTTGTGTTTTAACTTCTTTGCTCTTAGAGAAAATAAAAGATATTTTCTTAACACTTTAGTGCAAACTCCTTCAAGTGTGTTTTGTTGGATATTAATATATGTATTTTGTGAGGGGGAAAAGGAGACTTAAATACATTTGGAAAATTTTAGACAAGCTAACACACTTATTGCTGCAGAACCCCTCAGGGGTCTGTAATGTACTATACTATGCATGACAGCTTTCTAAGAAAAGGGTACAGTGGGCAGGGTTTCCAAAACTCCTTTGACTGCATATGCTTTATTTCCAGGAGCTGCTTGTTGAGCTAGAATGTTGCAGAGCATGCTTCAGGGATGCTGCTGTAAAGCACTGATCATCCCTTTCGGGGAACAGGCAGGTTGTCTGACTGTGCACTGCTCTGTTAGCCGAGCATCCTGATCTGCCTGGCTGTGAGGTCCCCTCTGACTGATGCTTGTGTTGGGAGGCACATGGGCTAGCCCATTTCCTAAGATCCCATTTCCTGGCATGGCTTGATTCCATAGTATTGCCCCCTTTAGGGAACTTTGTTTTTAAAATTTTGTTTCCAGTGTTGTGGGGGATTAGCTCTCATTAACAAAACCACAAAAAAAAGGCTGAATATGTGGATGTTTGATTTGAACTTTGAAGCTGAAACGCTGGGCCCTGGGTCCTGTAAGCACCTGTGTAGCTGTGTAGGCGATTGTGGAATAAGCGGTTTGGTGTGGGGAGTCCGTGCACTAAGCCAGAAGGCAGAGAACCTAGCTTATCCACATCTCTACTGTCAGTCTGTAGCTTCAGGAGTTTGAGAATGTTATCTTAATACCTGTGGGTCTCAGTTTCCTCTGTTACAAGTTGAATCACCAGAGTAGAAGAAGAAAGACACACAAGTGACACCTGAGCCAATCCTGCCCCTCCTACACCCGGGGCAGACATTGCTAAGTGATCATTTTCCCCATAAATACAGAGGTGGCGTCAGGCACCTTTGCAATACCCTGTTCCCACCAACCACTCTTAACCGAGAGGCAGCATGGAGGCTGCCGCCATTCCCAGACTGGATGAACGCTAAGATCTGAGCTTATCACCACAAACAACATCTACTTTCTGGGAAAAGCCAAGTGTCAAGGAGAGGTGAGCACCCCCACTGAATGAGGGAGCACTGTGGGGAAGAGCCCCAGGCATAGGCTGCTGTGCTCCTCCCTGTCCAATGACATTTGGAGAAGATCCACTTGGATCATGTGACTAATTCACAATCTGGGCAGTTGTGAATTGACTTATAAGCAGACTGGATGTTGGTTATTCTAAAGGAGTCAGGGGAAGGGGAACTGGAAGCTGGGAGGTTGACCCCAAGCTATGGGACCATCCCCATGGCTTCATCCATGCACGTGGGCACCTGTTGTGAGGAGGGTGAGGCAGCCTCGCGAGCCCACCTTCACACTCAGCTGGCTGGTGTGCTGGGTTGGACTTGGGATGTGTATGGAGCATCCTGCAGATGAGTTTCTTTTCACTATTTCAAATGTCAACTAATAAGAAAACTAAGATTTTCCAGTCTTTTTTTAAAAATTTTATTTTACTTATTTTTTTCTATACAGCAGGTTCTTATTAGTTATCTCTTTTAAACATATTAATATATATATGTCAATCCCAATCTCTGAATTCATCCCACCACCCCCCAACCACCACTTTTTCCCCTTGGTGTCCATACTTTTGTTTTCTACATCTGTGTCTCTATTTCTGCCTTGCAAACCAGTTCGTCTGTACCATTTTTCTAGATTCCACATATATGCATTAATGTAAAATATTTGTTTTTCTCTTTCTGGCTTACTTCACTTTGTATGACAGTCTCTGGGTCCATCCACATCTCTACAAATGACCCAATTTCATTCCTTTTTATGGCTGAGTAATATTCCATTGTATATATGTACCACATCTTTATCCATTCATCTGTCGATGGGCATTTAAGTTGCTTCCATGACATAGCTATTGTAAATAGTGTTGCAATGGATATTGGGGTACATGTGTCTTTTTGAATTATGTTTTTCTCTCAGTATATGCCCAATAGTGGGATTGCTGGGTCATATGGTAGTTGTATTTTTAGTCTTCTAAGTAATATCCATACTGTTCTCCATAGTAGCTGTATCAATTTACATTCCCACCAACAGTGCAAGAGGGTTCCCTTTTCTCCACACCCTCTCCAGCATTTATTGTTTGTAGATTTTCTGATGATGCTCATTCTAACCAGTGTGAGGTGATACCTCATTGTAGTTTTGATTTGCATTTCTCTAATTATTAGTGATGTTGAGCAGCTTTTCATGTGCCTGATGGCCACCTGTATGTCTTCTTTGGAGAATGTCTATTTAGATCTTCTGCCTATTTTTTGATTGTTTTTTTTTTAATATTGAGCTGCATGAGCTGTTTATGTATTGTGGAGATTAATCCTTTGTCCATTGATTCATTTGCAAATATTTTCTCCCATTCTAAGGGTTGTCTTTTCATCTTTATAGTTTCCTTTGTTGTGTAAAAGCTTTTAAGTTTCATTAGGTCCCGTTTGTTCATTTTTGTTTTTATACCCATTACTCTAGGAGGTGGGTCAAAGAAGGTCTTGCTGTGATTTATGTCAAAGAGTTTTCTTCCTATGCTTTCCTCTAATACTTTTATACTCTCTGGTCTTACATTTAGGTCTTTAATCCATTTTGAGTTTATTTTTGTGTATGGTGCTAGGGAGTGTTCTAATTTCATTCTTTTTTTTTTTTTTTTTTTTTTTTTTTTGCGGTACGTGGGCCTCTCACTGTTGTGGCCTCTCCCATTGCAGAGCAATGGCTCCGGACGCGCAGGCTCAGCGCCATGGCTCACGGGCGCAGCCGCTCCGCGGCACGTGGGATCCTCCTGGACCGGGGCACGAACCCATGTCCCCTGCATCGGCAGGCAGACTCTCAACCACTGCGCCACCAGGGAAGCCCCTAATTTCATTCTTTTACATGGAGCTGTCCAGTTTTCCCAGAACCACTTATTGAAGAGACTGGCTTTTCTCCATTGTATATCCTTGCCTCCTTTGTCATAAATTAGTTGACAATAGGTGCTTGGGTTTACCTCTGGGCTTTCTATCCCGCTCCATTGATCTATATTTCTGTTTTTGTACCAGTACCATATTGTCTTGATTACTGTAGCTTTGTAGTATAGTCTGAAGTCAGGGAGTATGAGTCCTCTATCTCCATTTTTTTTCCCCTCAAGATTGCTTTCGCTGTTTGGGGTCTATTGTGCTTCCATACAAATTGTGAAATTTTTTGTTCTAGTACTGTAAAAAATGCCATTGGTAATTTGATAGGGATTACATTGAATCTGTAGATTGCTTTGGGTAGAATAGTCATTTTACAATATTGATTCTTCCAATCCAAGAACATGCTATATCTCTCCATCTGTTTGTGTCATCTTTGATTTCTTTCATCATTGTCATAGTTTTCTGAGTACAGGTCTTTTACGTCCTTAGGTAGGTTTATTCCTAGGTGTTTTATTCTTTTTGTTTCAATGGTGAATGGGATTGTTTCCTTAATATCTCTTTCTGATCTTTTGTTGTTAGTGTATGGGAATGCAAGAAACTTCTGTGCATTAATTTTGTATCCTGCAACTTTACCAAATTCATTAATTAGCTCTAGTAGTTTTCTGGTGGCATCTTTAGCATTATCTATGTCATCTGCAAACAGTGACAGTTTTACTTCTTCTTTTCCAATTTGGATTCCTTTTATTCCTTTTTCTTCTCTGATTGCTGTGGTTAAGACTTCCAAAACCATGTTGAATAATAGTGGTGAGAGTGGGCAACCTTGTCTTGTTCCTGATCTTAGAGGAAATGTTTTCAGTTTTTCACTATTGAGAATGATATTTGCTGTGGGTTTGTTGTATATGGCCTTTATTATTTTGAAGTAGATTCCCTCTATGCCCACTTTCTGGTGAGTTTTTATTATAAATCGGTGTTGAATTTTGTCAAAAGCTTTTTCTGCATCTATTGGGTTGATCATATGTTTTTTATTCTTCAATTTGTTAATAGGGTGTATCACATTGATTGATTTGTGTATATTGAAGAATCCTTGCATCCCTGGAATAAATCCCACTTGATCATGGTGCATGATCCTTTTAATGTATTGTTGGATTCAGATTGCTAGTATTTTGTTGTGGATTTTTGCATCTATATTCATCAGTGATATTGGTCTGTAATTTTCTTTTTTTGTAGTATCTTTGTCTGGTTTTGGTATCAGGGTGATGGTGGCCTCGTAGAATTACTTTGGGAGTGTTCCTTCCTCTGAAAATTTTTGGAAGAGTTTGAGAAGGATGAGCGTCAGCTCTTCTCTAAATATTTGATAGAATTCACCTGTAAAGCCATCTGATCCTGGACTTTTATTTGTTGGAAGATTTTTATCACAGTTTCAATTTCATGACTTGTGATTGGTCTGTTCATAATTTCTATTTCTTCCTAGTTCAGCCTTGGAAGGTTATACCTTTCTAAGAATTTGTCCATTTCTTCCACGTTGTCCATTTTACTGGCATAGAGTTGCTTGTAGTCGTCTCTTTATATTTCTGCGATGTCCGTTGTAACTTCTCCTTTTTCACTTCTAATTTTATTGATTTCAGTCCTCTCCCTCTTTTTCTTGGTGAGTCTGGCTATCGGTTTATCAATTTTGTTTATCTTCTCAAAGAACCAGCTTTTAGTTTTATTGATCTCTGCTATTATTTTCTTTGTTTCTATTTCATTTATCTCTGCTCTGATCTTTATGATGTCTTCCATTCTACTAACTTTGGGTTTTGTTTGTTCTTCTTTCTCTATTTCTTTTAGATATAAGGTTAAATTTTTATTTGAGATTGAGATTTTTCTTGTTTCTTGAGGTACGATTGTATTGCTATAAACTTTCCTCTTGGAACTGCTTTTGCTGAATCCTATAGCTTTTGGATTGTGGTGTTTTTGTTGTCAATTTTCTCTATGTATTTTTTGATTTCCTCTTTGGTTTCTTCAGTGATCTCTTAGTTATTTAGTAATGTATTGTTTAGCCTCCATGTGTTTGTGTTTTTTACGTTTTTTCCCCTGTAATTGATTTCTAATCTCATAGCATTGTGGTCAGATAAGATGCTTGATATGATTTCAATTTTCTTAAATGTACCATGGCTTGATTTGTGACCCAAGATGTGATCTACCCTGGAGAATGTTCCATGTACACTTAGAAGAAAGTATAATCTGCTGTTTTTGGATGGAATATAAATATCAATTAAATATATCTGGTCTATTGTGTCATTTAAAGCTTGTGTTTCCTTATTAATTTTCTGTCTGGATGATCTGTCCATTGGTATAAGTTAGGTGTTAAAGTCCCCCACTATTATTGTGTTACTCTCATCTTCCTCTTTTATAGCTGTTAGCATTTGCCTTATGTATTGAGGTGCTCCTATGTTGGGTGCATATATATTTATAATTGTTATATCTTCTTCTTGGATATATCTTCTTCTCCCTTGATCATTATGTAGTGTCTTTTCTCTTGTAACATTCTTTATTTTAAATTCTATTTTATCTTATATGTGTATTGCTGCTCCAGCTTTGATTTCCATTTGCATGAAATATCTTTTTCCATCCCATCACTCTCAGTCTGTATGTGTCCGTAGGTCTGAAGTGGGTCTCTTGCAGACAGCATATATATTGTTCTTGTTTCTGTATCCATTCAGCGAGCCTGTGTCTTTTGGTTGGAGCATTTAATCCATTCACGTTTAAGGTAATTATTGATATGTATGTTCCTATTACTATTTTCTTTCTTTCTTTTTTTTTTTTTTTTTGCTGTACACGGACCTCTCACTGCTGTAGCCTTTCCCGTTGTGGAGCACAGGCTCCAGATGTGCAGGCTCAGTGGCCATGGTTCATGGGCCCAGCTGCTCCATGGTATGTGGGATCTTCCTGGACCAGGGCACGAACCCATGTCCCCTGCATTGGCAGGCAGACTCTCAACCACTGCACCTCCAGGGAAGCCCTACCATTTTCTTAATTGTTTGGGGTTTGTTTTTATAGGTCATCTTGTATTTCCCACTTAGTGAAGTGCCTTTAGCATTTGTTGTAGAGCTGCTTTGATGGTGCTGAATTCTCTTAGCTTTTGCTTGTCTGTAAAGCTTTTGACTTCTCAGTCGAGTCTGAATGAGATCCTTGCTGGGTAGAGTAATCTTGGTTGTAGGTTCTTCCCTTTCATCACTTTAGATATATTGTGCCACTCCCTTCTGGCTTGTAGAGTTTCTGCTGAGAAATCAGCTGTTAACCTTATGGGAATTCTCTTGTATGTTATTTGTCATTATACCCTTGTTGCTTTTAATAAATTTTCTTTGTCTTTAATTTTTTTCAATTTGATTATTCCATGTCTTGGCATGTTTCTCCTTGGGTTTATCCTGCCTGGAACTCTCTGTGCTTCCTAGACTTGGGTGGCTATTTCCTTTCCCATATTAGGGAAGTTTCCAACTATAATCTCTTCAAATATTTTCTGGGGTCCTTTCTCTCTCTCTTCTCCTCTGGAAGCCCTATAATGTGAATGTTGGTGTGTTTAATGTTGTCCCAGAGGTCTCTTAGGCTGTCTTCATTTCTTTTCATTCTTTTCTCTTTATTCTGTTCTGTGGCAGTGAATTCCACCATTCTGTCTTCCAGGTCACTTATCCATTCTTCTGCCTCAGTTTTCTGGTATTGATTCCTTCTAGTGTATTTTTCATTTCCATTATTGTATTCATCTCTGTTTGTTTGTTCTTTAATTCGTCTAGGTGTTTGTTCTTTAATTCTTCTATGTCTTTGTTAAACATTTATTGCATCTTCTTGATCTTTGCCTCCATTCTTTTTCCATGGTTCTGGATCATCTTCACTATCATTATTCCAAATGATTTTTCTGAATGATTGCCTATCTCCGCTTCATTTAATTGTTTTTCTGGGGTTTTATCCTGTTCCTTCATCTGGTACATAATCCTCTGCCTTTTCATTTTGTCTATCTTTCTGTAAATGTGGTTTTTGTTCCACAGGCTGCAGGATTGGAGTTCTTCTTGCTTCTGTTTTCTGTCCTCTGGTGGATGAGGCTATCTAAGAGGCTTGTGCAAGCTTCCTGATGGGAGGGACTGGTGGTGGGTAGAGCGGGGTGTTCCTCTGGTGGGCAGAGCCCAATTAAACTTTAATCTGCTTGTCTGCTGATGGGTGGGGCTGTGTTCCCTCCTTATTGGTTGTTTGGCCTGAGGCAGCCCAACACTGGAGGTTACAGGCTCTTTGGTGGGGCTAATGGTGGACTTCCGGAGGGCTCATGCCAAGGAGTACTTCCCAGAACTTCTGCTGCCAGTGTCCTTGCCCCTGCCATGAGCCACGGCCACCCTTGCCTTTGCGGGACACCCTCCAACACTAGCTGGTAGGTCTGGTTCAGTCTCCTATGGGGTTACTGCTCCTTCCCCCTGAGTCCTATGCACACACTGCTTTGTGTGTGCCCTCCAAGAGTGGAGTCTCTGTTTCCCCCAGTCCTGTCAAATTCCTGCAATCAAATCCTGATAGCCTGCAAAGTCTGATTCTTTAGGAATTCGTCCTCCTGTTGCCAGACCCCCTGGTTGGGAAGACTGACGTGGGGCTCAGAACCTTCACTCCAGTGGGTGGTCTTCTGTGGTATAAGTGTTCTCCAGTTTGTGAGTCACTCACCCAGGCTTTATGGGATTTGATTTTATTGTGTTTGTGCCCATCCTACTGTCTCATTGCAGCTTCTCCTTTGTCTTTGAATGTGTGGTATCTTTTTTGGTGAGTTCCAGTGTCTTCCTGTCGATGATTATTCAGCAGTTAGTTGTGATTCCAGTGCTCTCACGAGAGGGAGTGAAATTGTCAAGGCTCTCAAGTCTTGGACGACCTTTCCCGAGCACTCTACAGCTGTGACAGAGAGATGAGGTGGTGGGACCATCCTGTTAATAACCAGCATCTGAGTGAAGTGCAAACTGCTTTACAGTTGTGTGGGATTAGCCTCCAAGCTCCCTCATGAGGAGGATCTGACAGAAGCTACAACTCAGAGTGACCTGTCATGCAGTCCCTTCCCACCCCCACGTTGGCAGGCTCTGACTTCCTTCAGCAGATAGGCATGAGTTTTTTCAGGCAGTTTCTGATCATTTGATGTTCATGTGCCAGCTTACAGCTGGAGTCTGGTAGAAGGAAGTTGATTTAGGATTGAAAACACCATTTATGTTTTAGACTCTTCTTATGTCCTCTCTGCTTAGAGCATCCATATTTCTCCTGATCTATCCCAAAAGGGAACAAGCTAACTGGAAGAAACTTGAAGAGAAAAATATAAAGAAGGGGGGAAAGAAGGTGTGAAGACAGAAAGAGACATGCTGGACCCTCACAGTCACATCAAAAAGCCTTTTCAGGGTGTGTCACCCAGCTGAAGACATAAAGATTGTTTTCCTGTCAAAGAACATTTGGAGTCTTGAGTGTTGAGAAGGGCTCTGCTTGAAACCATTATATGCAGAAGGTACCTGAAGAGATGTGTCCTCTTCAAGAGAGATGGTCATGTCTCAGGAAAGAGCTTTAATGGGAATCCCAAGTGGCCCCATCACTACAGCTGAGTGACCTTGGGCACATTAACCCCTTTGACCCTATGTTTTCTCATGTATAAAATAGTGATAATGGGATGGTTTATTGGGATGATTGAGTGGGACAGTACATGTGAAGTGGTTAGAATAATGCCTGGGGCATTTTAAGTGTTCAGTAAATGTTCCTTATGATCTATTACTGAACACAGTTGATGAATAGATGTTGAGGCTAAGACGAAGTTACCACATGAATATGGTAACCAGTTTTCAGACTCTTAAAAGACCATATAATTCATTCATCATGAGCCACCAGACTGGACACAATTTTGCCTGCCCTTGGGATTCTGAAGTCTCTTCCAGAAGAAATGTTAATGACACAGGTAGAGTTGTGTGGGCAAAATTCAAGGGATCAGCAAGGGATGATGAGATGCTCTGGGAGCAGCAACAGTGGGAAGGTACCACTGGACTTGATGGGCAGGTGGAAATGGCAGTGTTACTGGAATCCAGTGAGAGCTGGAGGCTTGCAGGAAGGGTTACTAGGAGAGGACTGTGGGGGTGAGGGGACATAGTCACTGCCTAAAACTGCAGCATGGGGCAGGAAGGGGGCAAGCAAAACACACTGAGCTCTCTTTCTTCCCACTTTCTGATCTCCTACTGATGCCTCCTATTGGCTGAAGAGGCAAGTTGGCAAAGAAACCCTAATAAAGCAATTCATGCAGCCAGTCTCCTGGGGAACAGAGCAGAACAGAAAGATCTGCAGATGCAAAGTAGACTAATCACCACGTTCACTAACTCTCATTTCACATTTTGAGAATGTGGCAGTTAATGGAGTGCTCAGTTGGATAACCCATCTAGTAAATCAGCTCACAACTTCGTTATTTCCTTTAGTATTCCTGTCCTGTAACAAGATGAGCAGCAGTCAAAATGGCAGCTCCCAAGGAAGAAGAAACTTTCCAACACACAGTCTGACCAGGAGGTGGGGGTGCTCAGAGTAGATCACATGGTCCTTCTGGTCGCCATGCACCTTGGGGCTGAGCCATAGCAGCTGGTAATAATATTACTGGTCCTCAAACTGAACTGTGCATTCGTTAAGATTTCTAAACCACGTAGTTTAAAAATCTTAGTCTGTTAAGGCTGCTATAACAAAATACTATAGACTGGGTGGTTTATAAACAGAAGAAATGTATTCCTCACAGTTCCAGAGGCTGGAAGTCCAAGATCAAGGCATTGGCAGATTCAGTGTCTGGTGAGAGCCTGCTTTCTGGTTAATAAGCACTTAGCCGTCTTCTTGCTGTGTCCTCACATGGCAGAAGGGGCAAGAGGGCTCTCTGGGGTCTCTTTTATAAGGGCACTAATCCCATTCGTAAGCACTCCACCCTCATGACTTAATCACCTTCCCAAAGC
This sequence comes from Delphinus delphis, assembly GCF_949987515.2. NCBI lineage: Eukaryota > Metazoa > Chordata > Mammalia > Artiodactyla > Delphinidae > Delphinus > Delphinus delphis. Next base: position 131,335,491 of record NC_082686.1, read on the forward strand.
CCCACCTCCTAATACCATCACACTGGGGCTTAGGTTTCAGCATAGGAATTTTGGACCATGGGAATTAAGCCACACATAGACACTCATGTTGGGGAAGAGGAACACCTAAGGAGGATGCAGAGGTTCATACTTGAGACCCCTGCCAACAGGGCCTGAGGAGGGCAACAAAGGAAGAAGAAGACCCAGGACCCATCCCTGTGGCCCTTGAGAACTCTGAAGGTACCTCTAGGTGATGCTCATTTCATTCGCTTCTGAGCCCCACTCTTGGGCGAGGTGATGTGGCTCTGCTGTTTACTCTGAACAGCACAAGCCAGGGCTGAGTCCAGTGGTTAAAGGACTGTCTCACTCCAGGTCCTCCAGTAGGTTAATCCCCAGGGCTCCGTAAACAGAGCCCAGCTCGCACAAGAGGCCCTGTTCCTTGACAGCCAAGTGAAGTGCATAGCAGAAAGATAAGGCAGGGGTGTTGGGGGGTGGTCAATGGATTGACTTTTGTAACCCTGGATCACTCGTTCAATTTAATCTATAGAGCATTTGAAGATTTTGCCATGGGGTGGGTGAGGAGTGCATTTTCAGAGGTGAAACTGGATGCTTCTTGAGAGAGGTAGAATGATGTGTAGTTTACTAGGACTGCCGTAAGAAACTACCACAGCCTGGTGGCTTAGATGACAGAAATTTATTGTCTCACAGTTCTGGAGCCTAGAAGTCCAAGATCAAGGTGTTGCCAGGTTTTGCTACTTCTGAGGGCACTAGGGAGAATCTGTTCCACACCTCTCTTCTGGCTTCTGGTGGTTTTCTGGTCATCTTTGGTGTCTCATGGGTTGTAAGTGCATCACTCCAATCTCTTCCTTCATGTCCAAATGGCAACTCCCTGTGTGCATGTCTGTGTCCAATATCCCCTATTCATAGGACACTGGTCATATCAGATCAGGGATCCACCTCACTCTAGTATGACTTCATCCTTACTTCTAACTTCTGTAACAGCTGTATCTCCAAATAATATCACATTCTTATATACTCAACATATGAACTTTGAGGGACATAATTCAACCCATAATAAATCATAAAGTAGAAAGAGCATATATTTTGAAATTGGAGAGACTGAGTTTGATCCTTTCTTTTGCCACTGCTTTTCTGATGCAGTTTTATTTTATCATTTACAAAATAAGGATGATATATTTAATAGACTTATTGGTAAAATGATAAGTCATTGGTAAACTGAAGTACTATTTTATGTATCACCAGTTAACAAAAATATACTTTCAGTTAAACAATGGCATGTCATTGATTATAACATGCATCCCAATTTTTAAAATGTTACATTGTGAAAGAAAGTTTGTTTTAAAGTTAATGAAGATAAGGACTGAAAATAACATGTAAAATACCTTCTACAGGAACGTAAGAAGGTGAATGATAAAGGTACATCATTTTTCCTCTCACCCCTTTCCAGGAGAAATTTAAATAATTTACTAGGCAAGGGTAAAAATTCCCAAGGAGGTGACTTCTGTGAAGTGTGTTATTCATAATACAACTATTATGATTGCTTCAAGTAGGGATGTCTTCTGGAGCTTCTCTCTTAAGGATCCCACTCTTTATTCATATCTTGGCTAGTAAGTCCACTAGCATGGTCTAAGACCCAAAGACCCTTGGAGAAGTTTCTCTATTTGTTTAGCTGGAATTGAATGTGGATTAGACAAATAGGAGACACCACTAGCTTTGAAGAGTGTTCAGTTCTGTGTTGATTCGGACTAACCTCCACATTGTAGGGTATTTAGCATCAAGGGATGTCACCCCATCGTTGTGACAACCCAGACGCCCCTACACATTTCCACATGTCCCCTGGGAAAGTGAGTATTGCCCCCATTGAGGATCACATGTGTCCAGGTGAGAGATCAGCTTCAGCCCAGGATGTTATAATAAGAGAAGGAGAAGCAAAGGTTGCTGAATACTCAGGCATATTTTCACTCCTAGGACCTGGTGAGCAGGAACCAACTGTGAGGCACACCAGTCAGGCAGCCAGAAATGATGCAAGCATGAAGACATAGCACAAAAATGGCATCAGGAATCTCAGGTTCCCACAGGTGACTTCTTTTTACATAACCAGCAAAATGTTACAGTGTTAGTCCTATTCAAGTAGAGAATCCACTTACAATGAAAATAAAAGCCATATTTCACTAGCACCAACCTCTCTCCCCCTGTTGAGTGATTTGAAGGCCAGTGACTTGTTTGTTGCAGCTGTAGGGCAAACCTGCCAACCCCATGGCCAGGCACTTGAAATCAGCAGCCACAAGCAGCTGAAATTGAATAATGCTAATTCTGGTGACTCAGTGACTTATTATGTAAATTTTATGTGGTTTAATATGTCCCTTTGGAAGTTACATGGTTTGAAAAATTGTCTGTAATCAATCCTTTATTTTTGATCATAACGTTATCCATTATTTATTCAGAGAAAATTAGTTTCTCCTCACCCTCACTAAATAAATATTGAGCAAATATTTAAAGAATATCAGTTTGAAATAATATCTAATTATACGCCTGCCCTGGGGGCCTTCACATCTCTCTCTGACACATGATGTCACTCTTCTCCAGCCCTGTTATCCTCGGGATAGGGGCCTGTACTTCTCTAGGAAACCTTAGACCATTCAGTGACTGACATCAGTTTTGGCCCCTGACTTTACCTTCTCCCCACTTCTCCATCACATTGTTTAACACTCACCTCCCAATCACCTCACCTCCTTTGCCTATGTCAGTCCCAGCCCTTGGGAGCCTCTGGGAACAGATGGCCATTCTGTGCATAGTCTTGAACTCTTTTTGATGACACAGTGACCTTGTCCCCTACACAGTTCAATCTCCATGGGCAGTGTTCAAGGCCCCCATTGTATCTCCAGTATGCCCAGTGGACAAACCAGATCTCCAGAGGCACAACTACAGCCTCATTCACTGACTTTCCCCAACAGTTCCATATCTTATGCCTGTTGTCTGGTTTGTGCATTACTTTGAGCAAGAGGATTTAGGTGAAAAAGCTTCAAATTTGGATGACTATATAGCATAAAGATGAAAAATCCTACCTCTTGCAAGCTGTGTGATATTGGGAAAGTTATAGGGTCTCTCTACCTCCCAGTAAAAGGAGTAATAATAGTACCTACCTCACAGTGTTGTCATAAGGATGAAAAGAGAGTGCCTGTCAGAAGATTTGACCATACACTTCACCAAAGAAGACAGATGGCAAATAAGCACGTGAAAAGATGCTCCACATCATTAGTTATTAGGAAAACACAAATTAAAACCACAATGAGATACCACTACACACCTATTAGAATTTTAAAAGTTAAACATATACCTATTTCACTCCTGGAGAGAAGAAATATATGTCCATACAATTGCTTGTACATGAATATTCATGGAAGCTTTATGTGTAACAGCCAAACTGGAAACAGTCCATCAATGAAATATTACTCAGAAATAAAAAAGATGAACTGTTAATGCACAAACAATGAATAAATCTCAAAATAATTACACTGAATGAAAGAATAAAGACAGAAAGACTACATAGTGTGTACAATTAATTATATGTCATTATAGAGGATACAAACTGATTACGGTGACAGAGAACAGGCTGGTAGTTGCTTGGGAACAAGGGCAGGAAGGGGTGAGAGGAAGAATTACAAGGGGGCATAAAGAAACCGTAGGGGGTAATGGGTGCCTTTACTTGATTGTGGGGGTGGTTTCACAAGTCTATACACATACCAAAACTTACTGAATGGTGCACTTTAAATAGATGTGGTTTATTTTATGTAAATTATACTTCAATAATGCATTTTTAAAAGTGAGTGCCTGTGACACACCAGGCCTTCCATAAGCATTAACTATTATAAACTTTACTGTTCTACTGAAAAATGTTTTAGATGAAATTCTTTAAAAGAGCATCTCATCCAAAGCAATATTCAATGATTGATTCTATCATCATATCATAACCCAGCTAAATTTTTTTCTTTCTGTCTAGGGATGCTCATGAAGAAACGTGAATTAAGAAAAATAGTCCATGAGGATATGGGGAGGGGGAAGGGTGAGCTGTGACAGGGTGAGAGAGAGTCATGGACATATATACACTAACAAACGTAAGGTAGATAGCTAGTGGGAAGCAGCCGCATGGCACAGGGATATTGGCTCGGTGCTTTGTGACCGCCTGGAGGGGTGGGATAGGGAGGGTGGGAGGCAGGGAGATGCAAGAGGGAAGAGATATGGGAACATACGTATATGTATAACTGATTCACTTTGTTATAAAGCAGAAACTAACACACCATTGTAAAGCAATTATACCCCAATAAAGATGTTAAAATAAATAAATAAAAATGTGTTCCTGGGAATGTAAAAAAAAAAAAGAAAGAAAAATAGTCCAGACTTTGAGGTCAAAAAGCCTGAGCTCACTGCCCACTCTGTCATCCAGTACTTTGTACTGACATCTGACCTTGATTTTACTCATATATAAAATAGTATAAAGCTGCATCACATGATTGCTATAAGAACCAAATAAAAAAATGTGTGTGAGTATGTTCTGCAAACCATAAGCAACACTGGCGTATCAATCATTACAACTGCAGAGGAGAGAAGTGTTGACAGTTTTGCAGACTGGGTAACAGAAAGAAAGCAAGATTTTTTAAAACCTTAACAAAAAAAAACCTCACACAAGAGCAAGAGCTAGACCCTCCATCTCTTCAGTTCCTTTACTCTGATAGTCCCATATTCGAATTGCCTAGAACACCTTTAAAAATACAGATTTTGGGGATTCCCTTACTCCTATTGAATCAGAACCTGGAGTATAGGGATCAGGAATCTCAGTGTTAAGGAAAGCTGCCCCGTTGATTCTTTTTTATTATTATTAATTTTTATTGGAGTATGGTTGCTTTACAATGTTGTGTTAGCCTCCACTGCACAACAAAATGAATCAGCCATACACATACAGATAATCCCCTCCCTTTTAGACTTCCCTCCCATTTAGGTTACCACAGTGCATTAAATAGAGTTCCCTGTGCTATGCAGTATGTTCCCATCAGTTGTCTATTTTATACATAGTATCAATAATGTATATGTGTCAATGGAATATTACTGAGCCATAAAAAGAAATGAAATTGAGTTATTTGTAGTGAGGTGGATGGACCTACAGTCTGTCATACAGAGTGAAGTCAGTCAGAAAGAGAAAAACAAATACCGTATGCTAACACATATATATATATATAGAATTTTCAAAAAAAAAGGTTCTGAAGAACCTAGGGGCAGGACAGGAATAAAGACGCAGACATAGAGAATGGGCTTGAGGACATGGGGAGAGGGAAGGGTAACCTGGGACGAAGTGAGAGAGTGGCATGGACTTATATACACAACCAAATGTAAAATAGCTAGCTAGTGAGAAGCAGCCGCATAGCACAGGGAGATCAGCTTGGTGCTTTGTGACCACCTAGAGGGATGGAATAGGGAGGGTGGGAGGGAGGGACATGCAAGAGGGAAGAGATATGGGAACATATGTATATGTATAACTGATTCACTTTGCTATAAAGCAGCAACTAACACACCATTGTAAAGCAATTATACTCCAATAAACATGTTTTTAAAAAATGCAAAAGAAAAAAAAATTTTAAATGGCTACACAAATAAAGAAAGAAAGAAATAATGTACATGTGTCAATCCTAGTCTCCCAGTTCTTCACACCCCACCCCTTTCCGCCTTGGTATCCATACATTCGCTGTCTACATCTGTGTCTCTATTTCTGCTTTGCAAATAAGATCACCTATACCATTTTCTAGATTCCACATATATGCGTTATTATACGATATTTGCTTTTCTCTTTCTGACTTACTTCACTCTGTATGACACTCTCTAGGTCCATCCACGTCTCTACAAATGACCCAATTTCATTCCTTTTTATGGCTGTGAGCCAGCAATCCCACCACTGGACATATACCCAGAGAAAACCATAATTTAAAAAACACATGCACCCCAATCTTCATAGCAGCACTATTTACAGTAGCCAAGTCATGGAAGCAACCTAAATGTCCATCAACAGATGAATGGATAAAGAAGATGTGGTACATATATACAGTGGAATATTACTGTTGCCCCATGATTCTGATGCAACCAGCAGCACCAGTCAATGGCTGGTTCTTTGGAAACAACTGCCTTGACCTTGACACCTTTCAGTGAGAAACACCAGCCGTCCTAGGCACTATTGCTCAGGTTAAACCTGTCTTCAGTCTCCAGAAAAGAAGGCATCTCCCATACTGACTGGGAATGCAGAACGTTTTGAAACATCTGCGAGTGTTACGAGCATTTCCCCATCACCATTCTCCTCCTAGTCCTGAGCATCCATACTCAAGGGTCTTAATGGCCCTGAGATTATCCTTGGAATTATCTATCTTGGTAATGCAAATGTTTGTTACTTAACTTCTTTCCAAGCCAATCCTCTACCTCACAAAACAAAGTCATTCAGTGTTGCCTTGGATGGTCCACCTGAGGTGTGGTGTGATGTCTATGTGGGATGAGCATTTGAAAATCAAGAAGTGAGAAGAAAGTCAGCAGGATTGATGCACATGAGCCATTTGCACCCTTTGGGGTGGTTAAAGCAGAGAAACAAAGACTAGAGTTTCCATCTTCTGTCTCTTATCATCTAAACCTGGCTAGGACTCTGTTCTTCTAGACCTGCGGAAAGAACCTTTTCTGTTTCTTGAGAATCCACCTATAAGTTACTTCTTGGGGATTATTTCAAAATCTTCTACCAAAAGGCACCACATGAATGTAATTAAATCTCTTATCGTATGGCTTATGATGCTATGAATTTGGACCAAGTGTTGCAAAAATGCCTCTAGAAGTCAGGCAGGGGAATTCATTGAGGATGAAGAGCTTGGAGAATGGAGAATGAATGCCCATCTGAATGGGGCAGCCCCCAATGGTTGCCATGTATGAATGTAGCCCCAGGTTGCCAGATAATCTGATTTTTTTCCAAAGGGAGGGCAATAGAAATAGCATCTCTTTTCTGTTGGCAAATTAAGAGAAAACTACATTTAAGTAGGATGAATAAAACACCTCTAGGTCAGTATGAACTGCAGACTACCAGTTTGTGACCTCTGATTTTTACTATTACTCAAAAGCATAATCTCTTAATAAACTGAAAAAAAAAACTATGCCAATACAGTAAATCCTTGTACCCACACAGTTAACCAATAACATATGCAGTCCTTCCCCACCAGAATGAACATTTTAAAGGATATAAAACTCAGCTCAAATAGAAGCTGAGTCTTCACTGGAACAGTCAAATAACCATTGGTCTGTACAGTAGCTTGTTGTCAACTGCTAATCAGCAGTGGATTGGGATTTGGTTTTTCTGTCTCTTGCACAGGGACATAAAAGGACCATATTCTCCTCCTCACAACCTGGATCATTCATCCCGCCAGGAATGGCAGACGTTGTTCCTTACAGGGTAACCCTCTCTCACACAGGGCCCTGCATAGGAAGGGACAGGGACATGGACCAAGCCCTGAACTCAAGAGTGTATCCAATTTTCTTTGCTGGATAACATGTACACACATGATATGGTCAAAAATGGTTTCCCTCATTTTACTGAGAAATTTTCCTTGTACTCTAATGAAAGTGGGGAGATGTTTTTCACAGTTTGTGCTAATGAATGACTCTTGGGAAGTATCCAATAAACTGTCGACTGAAAAAAATTGCACAGCCTAAAAGTTGAGAATTCTGTTTTATTCAGAGGACATTCTGAGCACTTCAAGCCTGGGAGACAGCATCTCAAATAACCCTGAGAGACTGCTCCCAAGAAGCAAGGTGGGGAACCAGGATATATAGGAGTTTTTGCAACAAAGACCAGGTAGTGGAACATCAAAAGATTATTCTTAATTAAAGAAAACCATATATCTCAAGTTAATGAAATTTAGTGCTTTTCTATATATGGGAAGATGCAAGAGTCTGGGCTCACTGAAATCATTCCTTTGATATGCACCAGATACTGGGGCCAGTATCCTGCTTCTCTCCATCCTGAGTCCCCTCAGGGTGCCCTGTCGGGGTGGCTGCAGTGGCTGAGGGCTTGACAGCTGGCAGCCCATTTGTCTCCATCCTGAGTTCCCTCAGAGCTCACCATCAGGGTGGCTATAATGTGATGGCTTGGTGGCTGCAGCATCCTTTGTTTACTGATATGGCAGGCAATATTTTTCATTCACAAAATGATGTATCTATTTGAAAGCTGACAGTTCATGTAGGCTCCAAATGACCTATAAAATATGAGTGATGGATATCTCCCATTGAGAGATACTGTAGGATCTTGGGTTATCTGTAACTTGGTCCTCTAAGGCTTCACAGAATATAAATGGTGTTGAGTATTCTTACTTGGGACAGACGTGGAAGAGAAGAACTTTAGTGGTGGGAGTACGAGCAGAAAGCAGATGGCATACCCAGAGTTTCACTCAAAGAGCTAAACTCTTCACACGGGGACTCTTTGCATGTGCCTGGGCAGGCGTAAGGGAGCTGACAAAGGATGGCGAGGCAGCAGCAGAAAGCCATTACCACCCCTCTGTCTGAGGGTCAGGACTGTGTCACCAGATCCTGGCGGCAGCTCCCTCTTGGATGGGAGTCCCTAGCAGACTTGTGTGTGTAGAGGGGCGGAGACACTGCCCATGTCCTTCTGATCTCCTGCCAAGTCTCCCCTCTGGCTGCCTCCACCCAGAGCCCAGAGGTCAAGGGAGCCCAGGAAAGTCAGTCCATAAAAGTCAGCCTCCAGGGGCACAGAGTGTGGCAGAAAGTGAGAGAGAAATGGAGAGTTATTACCACAGAAGGCCTGAGAAATCTTCGCTCCTGGAACATTAGAGCACAAAGGGACTTTTCATCCTCTAACCCTCACTGGTTGATAAGGAAACTGAGGCCCAGGGGACTGAAATGACTGAGTCAACATGTGTAAACCCAACAAAAGGCACACTTGAGACCACAGGCAGTTATCTTCATATCCCTTCTCATGCCTTTCCCCTTCAATATGCTGGGATTCATGAACTATGACACTCATACTAGAGTAGTGTTGGCTAAAATGGGGCTTCTACATGGTCATTTGCCCTGACTGTGCCCCTCAGACTTCAGGAATTGAATACAGATTTCTTTTCTCCTGAACCCAAACGTGCCCTCAGACTCTTTCTCATCCTGAGGCTCCAGGCAGCCCCTAATAATCAATCCATCTTGTTGCCCTGTTACTTAACAATACAAGGTGCTCTAAACCCTTAAATACAAAGCTCAGATTATTCTATGATTTTCCTCCTTGAAACATGGCTTATTCTCTGAAGATGCATCCTTGAAGACATCCAAACTGCTCACCCTGTTGACTTGGTGGAGGGCATAGACAATTTGGAAGGAGACAGAGCACCGTAAGATGAATCCTCATGAAGGATAATGATACGAAGCCCTGATCCCTGATGGGTTTTCTCTTTCTCTCTTCTGCAGGTTGACAGAACAGAGGTGATTCGCACCTGCATCAACCCAGTGTATTCAAAACTGTTTACCGTGGACTTTTATTTTGAGGAGGTGCAGCGCCTGCGGTTTGAGGTCCACGACATCAGCAGCAACCACGATGAGCTGAAGGAGGCTGACTTCTTGGGTGGCATGGAGTGCACACTTGGCCAGGTGAGTCCATGGTGTCCTTCCTCCCTTTTTGCCTTCTGAGGGCCTTTCTCCCTCCTTTTGTCCTCTCTACTCTCATTCAACCCTTGCTTTCTTTCTGCTGTTGATTTTATTTTCTTTAAACATGCAGCATTTCGTGATGTTCCATGCACTGCCATGTCCATTATATTCAACATTATACTTACATCTGGATGATGCTGCAAATATATTGTGTTACTTATCTTGCAAAGTTAATCATTTTTGCTTTCTGAATTCATTCATTCTGTCAGTCATTTATTTAACAACTATTTATGGAACACCTGCTTTGCTCCGGTTGAGTGTCTGCTATAGCCTTATCCTGATACATCATAACCTTCCATCTCCCAACTCAACTATGGGAACAGCCACACAGGGAGTATCCCTGAGTCATGTGTATTCCAAGCCTCTGGTGCCAAAAATAGCCCAAGAGAGGGCTAAATAGGTATTTGGTGAATGAATAAATGCTTTACTTAATCCTCACAACAATCATGGGAAATAAACATCATTATTATATCCATTTGTCAATGAGAAATGAAGACTTAGAGAGGTAAGCGACTTGCCTGAGGTCCTGCACTAATGAGGGCAGAGTTACAACCAGGTGAGCCTCACTCCACACCCCATCATCTTGCCTTTATTACACCTTTCCTTTTTCCCTTCCCTTACTGCTGTACCCAGAACTTGAGTAGGTGCTGAGGAGAAATCTAAATGAAGAAATAGTCCCTGTGCCCAAGACTAATTGGAGAAGGCACAGTATATGCCCCTCAGATAGAGCCATTCATGATGCCCTCTAAGCCACCATGAGAGAACATATCCTGGGCTCTGTACATAGGGTTGTGGGCCTGCAGGGAAGGGAGAGCTTTCTGCTGGGGAGAATCAGAGAAAGCATTGTGGGGCCAAACTTTGAAAAAATATGGTCCGGGGATTGAAGGAGAAGGAGGAGGGAAGTCTTTCAGGCAAAAAAACAACAAAAAGCATAGAGGTCAGAGTAACCATGCAGGGCTAAGGGGCGGGAGGACCAGCCAGTCTTAATCATGGTCAGATGCTGATTTACTAGGAAACCAGTGCAGCTTAAAATTCAGAGCCCCTCACTTGTGTGGACCCTTCCAAAGCTCTGTGTCACGTTTTTATTTGTAGTTTTGTACTTTTTTCACGAAGAAGGATTCCAAATTATATAAACCTCACAAAACCTGAATTAATCCCATGCAGAGGTAAGGGTCTTGTTTAGGGATTAGTAAGAAAGAGTCTGCCTGGCAGAGAGATGGCAAGCATGCATGTTTGTTTGCTATTTTCACCCAGCCTCCTGCCACTTGTCACTAAAGGAAATTCCTCCCATGTGAGCACTGACAAAATAGACAAGCCCTCAGGTACCCTTTTCCAGCAAATATAGTGATTGATTTCATAAGATTGTTTCTTGCTCCTTCAGTAAAAGCCAAAAGCCTACTGCGGAAGTAGAGCTGAGGGGAGGCAGACAGAAAACCTGGGATGTTCTTCCTCACATATTATATGATGGTTATTGTATGTCTCTCTCTCATGGCTTTTGGAAAGAGTTGAGAGCAGATAGTTCTAGAGTCTTGCCAGGTACAGTGTCCTATAAGTAGGCATTGAATGAATGAATGAACAAAAGAATAGTGGATTTGAGATGGAATTCAGCAATGTATAAATAAAATTAAAAGGTGACTAAAATGGCAGTTTTATAGATATAAAGGAACCATTCTAAGATTCTCCCTTAGACAATGGGCATCCCTTCTATGTATAAAAGTTATATTCTGTCCCAAGAAATAAATGTAGATCCATTAAGAGTCATGTAAATAAAATATCTTTTATCTAAAGCTTTCATAATTTTTTCTCTGTGAATGACTCTCAAACTTACATCTTTCATAAGGTTCATCTTCCCATATCCATCCAGTCCTTGACCCTCTACTTTGTGCCAGGCAGTGTGCCAGGAGCCAACGATAGATTGGGAGGCCAGAAGCATTGTCTTTGCCCTCAAGCAGCTCACAATCTAGTTGGGGATAAAGATGTAAAAAAAAATAATTAAACAAACAACTAATTAAATCACAACCATTCTTAAGGAGAAATACAGAAGAGGAGAGCAAACAATGAGAGGATGGCCTCAGGTGGACAAGGGCTCAAACAAGGCTTCCAGAGGGAAGTGACATTTCCACTGTAACTGGAAGGGAGCGTGAGCATGAGCAGGGAGAGGAAACACATTCTGAGCAGATGGGAACGCTGTGTACAGAGTCTCTGAATTCAGGAAGGAATTTGGCATATGGTATCTTCACTTGGACTTCCCAAGAAGCCGACTCTGAGATAGATAGGAAGTCAAAGAAGGTGTAGGAAGCACCACGGTGGAGTGGAGAGGTGAGGCAGGAAGAGGGGGGCAGCCTGGGAGGGTGTGTTGTCCAGCCAGCTACTGGACATGGGTAGCTGGAATGTAACTGGGCTACGACATTCTGGAGGCCAGTGCAGAGCAAACACCACAGAGTGATCCCACCCTCGGGATGAGGGAACTGGAGCTTTTATACATGTGGGAGTGCATATACTCTCAACAGTCATTGAGGGCTGTTCCCAGGATGGAAATAGTAATCCCCTAGTATTTTTGGCTTATTGCATGGGTGGGAAAGACCAGAAGAAGTTTTCAAGCAAAGAAACACAAGTGCTAGTGGTCAGAAGTCAGTGCTATGCACTCAGGTCATAGGGCCTGGGGATAAGAGCAGGTCACTGAGAGCATCTGCTATATAGACTGGTTGTCTCCCACCCAGTAGCCAATCTCCTCCCTCTCCTCATTCTTCCAGCTGTCAGACCCTGATCATTTTCAGACCATTTTCCACCATTCGGCCATGTAGAAAATAGCTCTATCCTTAGCTCAAAAAGTGAATCCTGAGGAATCTCCACCAGTCATATGAATCCCATCCCCCTCTGCCAGACATTGGTTTAGGGGTGGGCTTGTGATCAGTTCTAACCAATAAGACATAAGAAATTTTCTTGGAAAGGTTTCCTAGCTTTAGAAAAAGAGACACACATGAAGATTCCTGGAACCACTGCAGTTGTCTTGCAGGAGACTGTGGATGAGAGCAGCCCTTGGGGAGGTCAGAGCCAAGAGATATGGCAGGACAGTCGTGATACCCCATACCTGGAGCCCACCTACCTGTGGACTCCTCATTAGGAGGGAGTAAGGTGTCCTGCCGTCAAAGCCCTTTGGGGTGAGGTTTCCCATTACTCAAGTATAAAGCATCAGAGTTGATATGGAGTAATGAGGAACTGAGAGATGGCCAGATGGCTTGGAGTGGAGGGAACAGAGAAACTGAGGGGTGCATTGGCATAATCGTCTTAATCTCTCAAGATGAGGAATATGTAGACATGAGCACTGAGGGTGAATTACCAATAGTCCTCCTTAGTATATTTTGATGCTTTTCAAAGGACTTTCAAACTGATCATTTCACCTGGCTTTTTTTTAAATTTATTTTTTTGAAGTATAGTTGATTTATAATGTTGTGTTAATTTCTGCTGTACAGCAAAGTGACTCAGTTATACATATATATATATTTTTTCATATTCTTTTCCATTATAGTTTATCACAGGATATTGAATATAGTTCCCTGTGATATACAGTAGGACCTTGTTGTTTATCCATCTCACATATGCTAGTTTGCATCTGTTAATTTCAAACTCCCATTTCACTTGACTTTCCTGATGACACTGGGAGGACAGGTGTCATTATCCACATTTCATAGTAAAAAAACTGAGAAACAGAAAGATTCAGTGCCTTGACAGAGCCAAGACAGAAGTCAAGAGTTCTTGATCTTTAATTCAGAGCTCTTTCTTCTGCCATTATTTAGGAAAAGATAATGTGGGGAGGCCCCCTGTTGTGAGAAAATTTTTTGACATTGTGGCTTAGGGAGGGAAAAAGACATGAGAAGCAAGTCAGCAATGCTTCCTGAGCCACACTACTTCACCCCCAGGTGACTTGCTGGCCTTACTGGGTATCCTGCATATACTTAGACAACCACCCTCTCATAGTATAGGCCAGTGACTGGTGCCATTGACCTTTCCCACACTTTGGAGAGCCACTCATTGGCTTAAATCAATCAGGATGTCTTAATTTTGTGGCAACAGTGATTGATTCAAGGAAGGTATGTAATTAATTGGGTATAATGAGATGTAAATATATATTTGCTGGAGCCTTCTGGGAAAGAAAGGGTAGGGCTGTGAGGTGGAAATGGATCCTGCAAGAGAAGAATGTGGAGCTACTGGGGAAAAAGAGAGAAATTGAGTGATGTTCTTTACACTCTAGATAGAGTCTTGTCTGAAGCCAGCCTGTCCTGGGAATTTCAGCCAATAGCTTCCCTTTGGACTTCCCTGGTGGTCCAGTGGTTAAGAATCTGTCTTGCAATACAGGGGATGCCAGTTTGATCCCTGGTCAGGGAACTAAGATCCCACATGCCTTGAGGCAACTAAGCCTGTGTGCCGCAACTTCTGAGCCTGCATGCCGCAACTAAGACATGACACAGCCAAAAATAAATAAATTAATTAATTTTAAAAAATAGCTTCCCTTTGCTGTTTAAACCGCTATAGGCTAATTCTTTGTGTGTGTGTGTGTGTGTGTTACGTGGGCCTCTCACTGCTGTGGCCTCTCCCGTTGTGGAGCACAGGCTCCGGACGCCCAGGCTCAGTGGCCATGGCACCAGCCACTCTGCGGCATGTGGGATCTTCCCAGACCAGGGCACAAACCCGTGTCCCCTGCATCGGCAGGCGGACTCTCAACCACTGCGCCACCAGGGAAGCCCTAGGCTAATTCTTTTTGGTACTTGTAACGCGAAGTCTAACTGATTGAATCATACTCCATAGAACCCCTTTCCCAGACCATAGAGACTTCTTTAAATTCCAAGCTCCTGTAACCCATCTCCATTTCATTCATGCAGCTTATTCTACATTGCCTTGAGAAGTTCCTTTTTATCAGTTCATTAAAATAAATTCTCTCTATAATTAGCACCTATTTTTATATTTATCTGGTTCCCAGATTACAAGTTTCTGAAACCAGAGGCCACATTCAGCACTTCTTTGTGTCTAAGGCAACGTCATGCTTTATATATCACACGTGCTCAACTCAAATTTATTGATTAGTTAATTTTGAAAATTTCAGATCAGTATGAACTTTTATTTTGACATGATAAGTTTCATTCTTTCATTTATTCGTTTTTTCAACAAGCATTTAGCGAGTGCCGCGGGTACACCAAATACTGTGCTAGGTGCTAGAGGCACAAAGATGAAAAAGAAAGGGGCCCTGCACCAGAAGAGCTTATAATTAGCTGAGAGACACAGACCAGTAAATAAATCATCAAAATGCATATTACTAAGTGCTATAATGAGTTGTGTTCCAAGGGCTATGGTGGAAAGACTTGCCTTTCCCTAAGTTAAGCATTGAGGAGGTCTCATAAGAAAAGTGTCTCACTCTGGACCTGAATCTCAAAGAGTGGGTAGGGATTCACAAGCAGAGAAAAGAAATGACTCTCCAAGCAAAATGACTGGTACACACCAAGGCACAGCAGCATGAGAACGTTAGAGAACTCTAAGTAACCCAGCATGGAGGGATGGGCAAGTGAGTTGGGAAAGGGATAAAAGAGACTATGCAGGAGAGGGGGAGCTGACCATGTGCTTTTATGAGCCTTTCACTAAAGTTTGGAGAGCTTGGACTTGATGCATTGAAGGCCCTGAGGGGCTTTAACAAGGGCAGGGCCAAGACTGGATGTGTGTATTAGAAAGATCACTTGGGCATTCCTGTAAATGGTGGATGGGTGAGGACGGATGTGGAGGCAGGGAAACCAGTTAGGAGGCTGTTAAAATAATAGAAAACAGCTGAGGAGGGCAGTGGTGATGAAAGTTGAGAAGAGGAGATGCAGAGGGGAGTTTGTTCAAGAGCACAACCAGCAAGTCTTAGAGACTGGGTGTGGCATGAGAGGTCCACTGGCATCTGGCTTAGGTTACTGGAGGAGTGACTTGGCTGTCTTGAGGGTAATTGGACTGAGGTGTGGGATGGAGAGTAGGATGTAATGCTGATGCCTTAAGCTCAGGATGTCTGGGAAGAGCCCAGAGGAGATTGCCACTTGGTGGCTTGACCACGTGGATCTGAAGATGACACAGATTCGGGAGCTGACTCCCTATAGATGGTAGTTGGTAGCAGGAAAGTGATGAGATCTTTAAAAGAGGCTGTTTTATTTTTACTTTTGGAAGAAAATTCATTGAACACGCCACGTATGAACAACTCATAAAGGGTTTTTTAAAAAATCGTTGAGTATGTAAGAACATTTCATTTTCTTAGGTGAAAGTGTGAACTTCATGTATTGAAATCAAAATCCTTTACTATGTGTAGAGTAACACACAGACAAATGCGGTTGTCATGAGAGCTCTGTGAAGGGGAGCAGACTTCTTCACTCCATAGTTTGACAAGTTGTGACCCTTTGGCGATGATGGAAGTTTTTCTTGTTTTTTTCAAATTTATCTCTCTACTATGATCAAGCAAAAAAAAAATCATTTTTCTTCTTCAGCATTTTCTAACTTCAGAAATGAAAGAAGATTCCTTTTCCTTGCACCGTTCAGTTGGGCAGGGGATGGTGGACGTGGGAGCTGTAGAAATGGCATGATCGGGTCCAAGGTGCTGTTTCATGATGCTACACCATGAAGCTGGGTGGACTAGGGTCATATCCCAGCTCAGCCGTGCTCAGGTGCATGTCCGGAGGCAAATTCCTTCAGCTACTTAAACCTCAGTCTCTTCATTTGAAAAATGATTATAATAATGCTGCCCTCAAGAAATAGTGTGACGGGGGAGGAGCTTCAAGATGGCGGAAGAGTAAGACGCGGAGATCACCTTCTTCCCCACAAATACATCAGAAATACATCTACACCTGGAACAACTCCTACAGAACACCTACTGAACACTGGCAGAAGACCTCAGACCTCTTAAAAGGCAAGAAACTCCCCACATACCTGGGTAGGGCAAATGAAAAAAGAATAAACAGAGACAAAAGGATAGGGACGGGACCTGCACCAGTGGGAGGGAGCTGTGAAGGAAAGGTTTCCACACACTAGGAAGGGCTTTCGCGGGCAGAGACTGCGGGTGGCAGAGGCGGGGAGCTCCGGAGCCATGGAGGAGAGCAAACCAACAGGGGTGCGGAGGACAAAGCGGAGAGATTCCCGCACAGAGGATCGGTGCCGACTGGCACTCACCAGCTCGACAGGCTGGTCTGCTCACCCACCAGGGCGGGCGGGGCTGGGAGCTGAGGCTCCGGCTTTGGTCGGATCGCAGGGAGAGGACTGGGGTTGGCGGCGTGAACACAGCCTGAAGGGGTTAGTGCACCACAGCTAGCCCGGAGGGAGTCCGGGAAAATGTCTGGAGCTGCCGAAGAGACAAGAGACTTTTTCTTGCCTCTTTGTTTCCTGGTGCGCAAGGGGAGGGGATTAAGAGCGCCACTTAAAGGAGCTCCAGAGATGGGCGCGAGCTGCGGTGATCAGTGTGGACCCCAAAGATGGGCATGAGAAGCTAAGGCTGCTGCTGCCGCCACCAAGAAGCCTGTGAGCAAGCACAGGTCACTGTTCACACCTCCTCTCTTGAGAGCCTGTGCAGCCCGCCACTGCCAGGGTCCCATGATCCAGGGACAACTTCCCCAGGAGAATGAACGGCATGCCTCAGGCTGGTGCAAGGTCATGCCGGCCTCTGCCACCACAGGCTCGCCCCACATCCGTAACCCTCCCTCCGCCCCAGCCTGAGTGAGCCAGAGCCACCGAATCAGCTGCTCCTTTAACCCCGTCCTGTCTGAGCGAAGAACAGACACCCTCCGGCGACCTATACGCAGAGTGAGTCCAAATCCAAAGCTGAACCCTGGGAGCTGTACGAAGAAAAAAGAGAAAGGGAAATTTCTCCCAGCAGCCTCCAGAGCAGCAGATTAAATCTCCACAATCAACTTGATGTACCCTGCATCTGTGGAATACATGAATAGACAACGAATCATCTCAAATTAAGGAGGTGGACTTTGAGAGCAACATTTATGATTTTTTCCCCTTTTTCTCTTTTTGTGAGTGTGTATGCATATGCTTCTGTGTGTGATTTTGTCTGTATAGCTTTGCTTTTACCATTTGTCCTAGGGTTCTGCCTCTCCATTTTTTTTATTACTTAAAAAATATTTTTTCTTAATAATTATCTTTTATTTTAATAACTTTATTTTATTTTACTTTATTTTATTTTATCTTCTCTCTTTCTTTCTTTATTTTCTCCCTTTTATTGTGAGCCATGTGTAGGACAGGCTCTTGGTGCTCCAGCCAGGTGTCAGGATGGTGCCACTAAGGTGGGAGAGCCAAGTTCAGGACACTGGTCCACAAGAGACCTCGCAGCTCCACATAATATCAAACAGAGAAAATCTCCCAGAGATCTCCATCTCAACGCCAAGAACCAGCTCCACTAAACGACCAGGTAGCTACAGTGTAGGACACCTTATGCCAAACAACTAGCAAGACAGGAACACAACCCCATCCATTAGCACAGAGGCTGCCTAAAATCATAATAAGGCCACAGACACCTCAAAACACACCAGCAGACGTGGACCTGCCCACCAGAAAGACAAGATCCAGCCTCATCCACCAGAACACTGAGACTAGTCCCCTCCACCAGGAAGCCTACACAACCCACTGAACCAACCTTAGCCATTCGGAACAGACACCAAAAACAATGGAAACTATGAAGCTGCAGCCTGCGGAAAGGAGACCCAAAACAGGAGACGCTTAACAGTAAGTTAAGCAAAATGAGAAGACAGAGAAACACACAGCAGATGAAGGAGCAAGATAAAACCTCACCAGACCTAAAAAATGAGGGGGAAATAGGCAGTCTACTAGAAAAAGAATTCAGAATAATGATAGTAAAGATGATCCAAAAACTTGGAAATAGAATGGAGAAAATACAAGAAATGTTTAACAAGGACCTAGAAGAACTAAAGAGGAAACGAACAGTGATGAACAACACAATAAATGAAATTTAAAATTCTCTCGAAGGGATCAATAGCAGAATAACTGAAGCAGAAGAACGGAAAGTAACCTGGAAGATACAATAGTGGAAATAGCTACTGCAGAGCAGAATAAAGAAAAAAGAATGTAAGAATGGAGGACAGTCTCAGAGACCCCTGGGACAACATTAAACATACCAACATTCAAATTATAGGGGTCCCAGAAGCAGAAGAGAAAAACAAAGGGACTGAGACTATTTGAAAAGATTATAGTTGAAAACTTCCCTAATATGGGAAAGGAAATGGTAAATCAAGTTCAGGAAGCATAGAGAGTCCCATACAGGATAAATCCAAGTAGAAACACACAGAGACACATATTAATCAACCTATAAAAAATTAAATACAGAGAACAAATATTAAAAGCAGCAAGGCAAAAACAACAAGTAACACATAAGGGAATCCCCATAAGGTTAACAGCTGATGTTTCAGCAGAAACTCTGCAAGCTGAAGGGAGTGGCAGGACATATTTAAAGTGATGAAGGATAAAAACCTACAACCAAGATTACTCTACCCAGCAAGGATCTCATTCAGATTTCACAGAGAAATTAAAAGCTTTAGAGGCAAGCAAAAGCTAAGAGAATTCAGCACCATCAAACCAGCTTTGCAACGAATTCTAAAGGAACTTCTCTAGGCAGGAAACACAAGAGAAGGAAAAGACCTACAATAATAAACCCCAAACAATTAAGAAAATGGTAATAGGAACATACATATCGATAGTTACCTTAAATGTAAATGGATTAAATGCTCCAACCAAAAGACATAGACTGGCTGAATGGATACAAAAACAAGACCCATATATATGCTGTCTACAAGAGACCCACTTCAGACCTAGCAACACATACAGCCTGAAAGTGAGGGGATAGAAAAAGATATTCCATGCAAATGGAAATCAAAAGAAAACTGGAGTAGCAATTCTCATATCAGACAAAATAGACATTAGAACAAAGACTATTACAAGAGACAAAGAAGGACACTACATAATGATCAAGGGATCAATCCAAGAAGAAGATATAACAATTGTAAATATTTATGCACCCAACAGCAGAGCACCTCAATACATAAGGCAAATACTAACATCCATAAAAGGGGAAATCGACAGTAACACAATCACAGTAGGTGACTAAACACCCCACTTTCACCAATGGACAGATCATCCAAAATGAAAATAAATAAGGAAACACAAGCTTTAAATGATACATTAAACAAGATGGACTTAATTGCTATGTTTAGGACATTCCATCTGAAAACAACAGAATACACATTCTTCTCAAGTGCTCATGGAACATTCTCCAGGATAGATCATATCTCGGGTCACAAATCAAGCCTTGGTAAATTTAAGAAAATTGAAATTGTATCAAGTATCTTTTCTGACCACAACTCTATGAGACTACATATCAATTACAGGAAAAAATCTGTAGGAAATACAAACACAGTGAGGCTAAACAACACAGTACTTAATAACCAAGAGATGACTGAAGAAATCAAAGAGGAAGTCAAAAAATACCTAGAAACAAATGACAATGAAAACACAATGACCCAAAACCTATGGGATGCAGCAAAAGCAGTTCTAAGAGGAAAATTTATAGCAGTACAATCCTACCTCAAGAAACAAGAGGGGCTTCCCTGGTGGTGCAGTGGTTAAGAATCTGCCTGCCAATGCAAGGGACCCGGTTCTGGCCCTGGTCCAGGAAGATCCCACATGCCGCGGAGTGGCTAGGCCCATGAGCCACAACTACTGAGCCTGCACATCTAGAGCCTGTTATCCACAACGGGAGAGGCTGTGATAGTGAGAGGCCCGTGCACTGCAATGAAGACTGGACCCCCATTCGCACAACTGGAGAAAGCCCTCACACAGAATCAAAGACCCAACACAGCCAAAAATAAATTTATTAAAAAAAAAAAAAGAAGCAAGAAACATCTCGAATAAACAACCTAATCTTACACCTAGAGCAACTAGAGAAAGAAGAACAAAGGTAAACGCAAAGTTAGCAGAAGGAAAGAAATCATAAAGATCAGATCAGAAATAAATGAAAGAAATGAAGGAAACAATAGCAAAGATCAATAAAACTTAAAGCTGGTTCTTGAGAAGATAAACAAAATTGATAAACCATTAGCCAGACTTATCAAGAAATAAAAGTAGAAGACTCAAATAAATAGAATTAGAAATGAAAAAGGAAAAGTAACAAGTGATACTGCAGATATACAAAGGATCATGAGAGATTACTACAAGCAATTCTATGCCAATAAAATGGACAACCTGGAAGAAATGGACAAAACCTTAGAAATGCACAACCTTCCGAGACAGATCCAGGAAGAAACAGAAAAAGTAAACAGACCAATCACAAGCACTGAAATTGGAACTGTGAT
The DNA here is from genome assembly GCF_949987515.2 of Delphinus delphis. NCBI lineage: Eukaryota > Metazoa > Chordata > Mammalia > Artiodactyla > Delphinidae > Delphinus > Delphinus delphis. The sequence goes on from NC_082686.1 coordinate 131,356,586, forward strand.
TAAAAATCTTCCAACAAACAAAAGCCCAGGATCAGAGGGCTTCACAGGCGAATTCTATCAAACATTTAGAGAAGAGCTAACACCTATCTTTCTCAAACTCTTCCAAAACAGAGCAGAGGGAGGAACACTCCCTAACTCATTCTACAAGGCAACCATCACTCAGACAAAGATGCCACAAAGAAAGAAAACTACAGGCCAATATCACTCATGAACATAGGTGCAAAAATCCTCAACAAAACAGTAGCAAACAGAATCCAACAGCACATTAAAAGGATCATACACTATGATCAAGTGGGGTTTATCCCAGGAATGCAAGGATTCTTCAGTACATGCAAATCAATCAACGTGATACACCATATTAACAAATTGAAGGAGAAAAACCATATGATCATCTCAGTAGATGCAGAGAAAGCGTTCGACAAAATTCAACTCCCGCTTATGATAAAAACCCTCCAGAACGTAGGCATAGGTGGAACTTTCCTCAACATAATAAAGGCCATATATGACAAACCCACAGCCAACATCATCCTCAGTGGTGTAACACTGAAAGCATTTTCACTAAGATCAGGAACAATACAAGTTTGCACATTCTAACCACTATTGTTCAACATAGTTTTGCAAGTTTTAGCCACAGCAATCAGAGAAGAAAAAGAAAGAAAAGGAATCCAAATTGGAAAAGAAGAAGTAAAGCTGTCACTGTTGGCAGATGACATGATACTATACGTAGAGAATCCTGAAGATGCTACCAGAAAACTACTAGAGCTAATCAATGAATTTGATATAGTACCAGGATAGAAAATTAATGCACAGAAATCTCTTGCATTGCTATACACTAATGATGTAAAATCTGAAAGTGAAAGTAAGAAAACACTCCCATTTACCATTGCAACTAAAAGAATAAAATACCTAGGAATAAAGCTACCTAAGGAGACAAAGGACCTGTATGCAGAAAATTATAAGACACTGATGAAAGAAATTAAAGATGATACAAATAGATGGAGAGATATACCATGTTCTTGGCTTGGAAGAATCAACATTGTGAAAATGACTCTACTACCCAAAGGAATCTACAGAATCAATGCAATCCCTATCAAACTACCACTGGCAGTTTTCACAGAACTAGAAAAAAAATTTCACAATTTGTATGGAAACACAAAAGAGCCCGAATAGCCAAAGCAATCTTGAGGACGAAAAACGGAGCTGGAGGAATCAGGCTCTCTGACTTCAGATTATACTACAAAGCTACAGTAATCAAGACAGTGTGGTACTAGCACAAACACAGAAATATAGATCAATGGAACAGGATAGCAAGCCCAGAGATAAACCCATGCACATATGGTCACCTTATCTTTGATAAAGGAGGCAAGAATATACAATGGAGAAAAGACAGCCTCCTCAATAAGTGGTGCTGAGAAAACTGGAAAGCTACATGTACAAGAATGAATTTAGGTCACTCCCTAACACCATACATGAAAGTAAACTCAAAATGGATTAACGACCTAAATGTAAGGCCAGACACCATCAAACTTTTAGAGGAAAACATAGGCAGAGCACTCTATGACATAAATCACAGCAAGATCCTTTTTGACCCACCTCCTAGAGAAACTGAAATAAAAACAAAAATAAACAAATGGGACCTAATGAAACTTCGAAGCTTTTGCACAGCAAAGGAAACCATAAATAAGACAAAAGGACAACCCTCAGAATGGGAGAAAATATTTGCAAATGAAGCAACTGACAAAGGATTCATCTCCAAATCATACAAGCCACACATGCAGCTCAATATCATAAAAACAAACAACCCAATCCATAAATGGGCGGAACAACTAAATAGACATTCCTCCAAAGAAGGTATACAGATTGCCAACAAACACATGAAAGAATGCTCAACATCATTAATCATTAGAGAAATGCAAATCAAAACTACAATGAGATATCATCTCACACTGGTCAGAATGGCCCTCATCAAAAAATCTACAAACAATAAATGCTGGAGTGGGTGTGGAGAAAAGGCAACCCTCTTGCACTATTGGTGGGAATGTAAGTTGATACAGCCACTATGGAGAACAGTATGGATGTTCCTTAAAAAACTAAAAATAGAACTACCATATGATCCAGCAATCCCACTATTTGGCATATACCCTGAGAAAACCATAATTCAAAAAGATTCATGTACCAAAATGTTCACTGCAGCTCTATTTACCATAGCCAGGACATGGAAGCAACCTAAGTGTCCATCAACAGATGAATAGATAAAGAAGATGTGGCACATATATTCAGTGGAATATTAGCCATAAAAAGGAACAAAATTGAGTTATTTGTAGCGAGGTGAATGGACCTGGAGACTGTCATACAGAGTGAAGTAAGTCAGAAAGTGAAAATCAAATACCGTATGCTAACGCAAATATATGGAATCTAAAAAAAAAGAAAAAGAAAAAAAAATTGGTCAGAAGAACCCAGGGGCAAGACGGGAATAAAGATGCCGACCTACTAGGGAATGGGCTTGAGGATACTGGGAGGGGGAAGGGTAAGCTGTGACAAAGTGAGAGAGTGACATGGACATATATACACTACTAAACGTAAAATAGAAAGATAGTGGGAAGCAGCCGCATAGAACAGGGAGATTAGCTCGGTGCTTTTTGGCCAACTAGAGGGGTAGAATAGGGACGGTGGGAGAGAGGGAGACGCAAGAGGGAAGAGATATGAGGACATGTGTATAGCTGATTCACTTTGTCATAAAGCAGAAACTAACACACCATTGTAAAGCAATTATACTCCAATAAAGATGTTTGTTAAAAAAAAAAAAGAAAGAAATAGTGTGACGATCAAGTGAGAAAATACTTACAAGGTGCTTAGCAGGTCCCTGGCACAGAAAGAGCACTCAGGATCTAGAACCTGTTATTAAGGAGATACCACTACAGACACCTGTAGGGACCAACATTGTTTCAGAAGTGAATGTGGAAGGAAAATGGGTGAAAACCTTATGATAGAACCCATGTCCCGGGCAATTAGTATAACTGAACTTATAATTTTGCCTTAGGTTTGTTGCATGCTTTATACAAAGATTCAGTTTGTGTATAATATTTACTCTTATGGGGCAATTTTTAGTAAAAATAGTTTCAAGTAAGATCTCTGAAATAATTTGGGACAGATGTTCCGATTCTTATCTTCCACAACTGAAGCCCAAAGGGAAGTATAAAATGCTTCCCAAAACCCATCCAGAAAGTCACACATTCAGAGCCTCTCTCCTCAAGGCTGTCTACAGGTACTTGCTCTACCTGTCTGAGTTTGTCACATTCTCATTCTGCCATGTGAACCAGCAGGACTCATGGCCTTTTGGAAGGGAAAATAGCAGCCCTCAGCATGCTAGAAACTGGCATTGCCCATTACGTTGGGTACCAGCACAGCATGTGACTTACCACTGAGCGGTGATGCCAGATGAAGGTTCACATCCTCCAAGAGCACTCAAGGCAAAACTGTGTGTTCTCAGCAGATGGATGAGGGGGGCAAATCACAGAGATGCAGTGTGCTCGGAAAGCTGTGTAAGCCTTTTCGGTGACTGTGGAGACCATCCTTGGGTTTCTGTTGGCTGAAAGAAGGCCAGGAACTAAACCCCGTTCCTGCTGCACCCAACAGAGGGCATGCCAGGGAGAAATGCGACCCCTTACTATCTCGAACAGCAAGCAGACCTTCTTTAATGTGATGCCTTCATTTTCTGTCACTGCTTATTAACTCATTCATTCATCCCCATATTTTTCTACTCCATCATGCACCAATCCAGTGGACAGTGAGTCCGAAATAATAAAAATAATAAATATAGCAGCTACTTTTCTCTAGGCACTTTTATTTACCAGCCACTGGGCTGGGCACTCACTAGACCTCAACTCATTTAATCAGCACAGCATCCCTGGAGGCTAAGCACTACCATTATCTCTACTTCCTTTTGAGAATACTGAGACTGAATAAGGCTCAGGTAGGTAGCTTCCTCAAGGTCACATAGCTGGTGAGGGGTTGAGCTGGATCTTGAGTACAGAGCTCTTTGGCTCCTAAGCCTCTCATGCTCTTTTCCTTTTGCTCTAATAGTTTATCACTAACTAGTGTAAATTATGATGTAGCAGCTATTAATGCAAATCTGGGTTGGAGTTTACCTTGCTAGTTTGTGTTTTTTTAAGTTTGTCTTGTACAAAGCTGATAGAGGCAACATAGGAATTCTCTTGGGGAAAAAAATAGCTTTGGTTATCTCTCCTCAAGGTTTGCACACTGAATTCACTTTAAATATAACACAGCTTCTTAAATAGTGTGTTAACCTCCCAAAACAAGAACCTTACAAATTCACCATCCAGAAGGTGTTCCCTCCTGGTCTTTTCACCCTAAACCATGCTGCATAAACCCATTATCCAAATTCATGGTTGCCCTGGGTTTCATCATTGCTTTTCTTGCAGGCATTTTCTCTCCTCCGTGGCTTGGAGGACTGTTACACTGTGTGAAGTCCTCTCCTCTCTGTCATGTGGCTGCTCTTCAGTGTATTTCTTCCCCCAAAGGTCAGAAGATACCTGTTATAACCAAGAACTCCTGCTTCCTGTCATCATAAGTGATCAGGGAAATCTTTAACACCTCAAAGGATTTCAAGGCTCTCTGGGGGGCTCTGACTCTCATTCATGAGAGAAGAATCATGTGCCATCTTCCCACAGAGCAGAGGTTCTCAAACTTGAACTTAACAAAGCCAGGTGGAGGCTTATTAAAACATGTAGTACAGACCCCACCCCCAGAGTTTCTGATTCAGAAGATTTAGTGAGAACACAGATAATTTGCCTCTCTGAGTTCCCAGGTGATGGAGATGCTGCTGGCCACACTTTGAGAACCACTGTCAGACCACTGTCACAGAGTCTTGGGGGAGGAATGCCAATGAATCTTGGACAGTGTATCACTAGTTTTAATAACAAAAGAACAAATGTTTGGGGTAATTATCTAGAGAAACTAAGGAGGACAACAAAAACATCTGGAGAGCAGGAAAAAAAAATTGCTTCATAAAGTTTACAGTCCCACAAAGAACCATGCACATGGCTTTGAGTTTATATTCTTGGTAAGCATCTTGACTTCCAAAGTTTGTTTCTCCTATCCACTCAATATAGTTGAATGGACCTATTACCTAGACTGTTGGTTCTTCTCCTGACACAGGTGAATGTTAGCATTAGATAAGCCACAGTGACCCCTGAAAGGATGGCTGGCCACAAGCTTTCAGTGACCTACGTGCATTTGGTCTCAGGCTGGGATGGACCCAATCAGTGGGGACTGGGGCTTTGATGGTGCAAAGGGTGCTATCCAAACTCAATATAAAGCCCACAGTGAGATTCCCAAGGTTGGTTTTTTGTTGCGTAACATCAGTATCCTCATGGCATAAAATTGATGGCCCAGGGGAGTCAAATTTACACATTACAGCAGGCAACTCATTTTCCTTCTGCTGCTCACATGAAAAGCTTTCCCTAACTTTGCAGAATTACTGCAGGCAGAAACCACATGAGTAATGAATGATGTCATCAATAAATGTCATCATCTCAGCTGCCATGGACAGGCTGAGAAATCCTGGGAGGCAGTGCTGTTTCCATGTTGACTGTTCTGCTCATAGGCAGGTGGGATTCACACAGGGCAATTGTGGCTGAGCACACCTCAACTCTCCAAGGAGAAGAAAATTAGTTATTGCCTTTTTCTTTGCTATCTTTGTCCAGCAAATAATCTTCTTGCATTTGGGTACTAGGGAAACCTCTCTACTTCCTCTAGAGTCTCCTTTTGTACCTTTAAATCTCCTCTATGGTGTCCTAGACTGGCATCAAGAGCCCTGGGGCCTGGATCTGCCACCAAGTCCCTGTGGGATCTTGGTGATGTAGTGACCTCATCTGTAGAGGGAAGGTTTATGTATTGATTAACCTCCAAGTTCCTTCCAATTCTAATTGTTAATGATTCTCACTCATCTCTTTCCTTCCCCTTGTCTCTGAAAGTAAAGCATCCCTCCCTGCATCCTCATCCCTTTGCAGGATGTTCTCTGCCCACCTCCCCTCAACTCCCCCACCCCACCCCTTCTCTTCTCATCCAGGACTGAGCCTGCCAGTCATAGATGTCATTCAGCCACAGATTGTACCTCCCGACTGAGGTGCCCCCTGGGAAAGCAGCTCCTCGTGTCTACTTAATTTCAAAGATAGTTTTCAAAAGATCTATTTAGTGGCAATTAAAATGGGCCTGTGTTTACAGGCCCTGTTCCACATACATTCACAGGAATATGGTACCTCTCCTAGCTCCATATGTGTACAAGGGAGGAGGGCAAGTGACCTGAAACTGGGTGAGAATTTGCAAGGACTGACATGTTACTACTGAAAAGCAGCTCTAGGTGTTTGACCTGATCAACTCTTTAAGGCAGGCTGGTGCAGGCACTCAGCCTTCAGCCTGCCTGGCCAGGGCACCCTGGACCTGTCTACCCATATGGAGAGACACATGTGCCAGCTGGGTTTGAAGGCAGCTACTGGTACCTCTACCAGATCTACCACTTTTGCTTGTTGTCAGCCAGCCTTCATTCCAATCACTCTTCCACCCAGCAAAGAACTACTGGCTGTAAAAACCCACCCTAATCCTGTCTTCTTGGGGTTAACACAGGCTCTCTCCACCATCTGGTCCTGGCCTATTCCCAGCCTCATCTGGTTATACCTTCTCAATTATCAGCATTCTGAGTGCCTTAAACAAAAATGTCCTAGGCTTGTCTCAGCCCTTAAGCATGAGACACTACAACACTGTGAACCAAATCCTCAATATGTCAAATGACCAATTTGCTGAAGTCAAATGATCAGAAAGTCAATTCACCAAATAATATAGTAGCCCCAAATTAATTCTCTACCAAATATTTTTATTTACCAAAAATATTTTTTTAAACATATTTATGTTTTACTGCCATTATTTTAAAACCTGAGAAGATTACTGCATTTTTTTTAGCTTGGCAACTTATGAAATTTAGTTACCAATTACCATACAATTTTCTGAACATCACATGCAGCCATCAGAAACTAACCTCTTCTTGGTCTTCTCTCCCAAAGGTGGGGAAAAAATATTACTAGCGCTTCAAGTACTCATTTCTTAGTAGACCAAAGGACTAGGAGGAAATATTTTTAAATGACAAGAATGAAGACATGTAGAGTGTGGGGTTATGGGTGATTTTTCGTGTCGCCTCCATGTTTTTCTATATTTTCTAAAAGGAATATATATCACCTCTATAATCAGGAAAAAGTTACTATGAATGTTAGTAAAAACATCATAATTTTTAAAAAAAATCAGGCCTGTATCCTGACTTAGAAGAACTCATATTCACATAGAAGAATATGATACCTAGTATTGTACAGATCTTAAACTTTTGAAGAACTTTAAAACATGTAAAGATGTCTAATTTGGGGAATTAGTGAGAAATGATTTTGAGTGAGGTATCTGCTGTGGCTGTGCTTTCTTTATATATATATCTATATATAGATATATACAGATAATATATTTTTTATTGAAGTATAGTTGGTTTACAATGTTGTGTTAACTTCAGGTATATAGCACGATTCAGTGTATACACACACACACACACACACACACACACATATATATATAATCTTTTTCAGATTCTTTTCCCTTATAAGTTATTATAAAATATTGAGTATAGTGCCCTGTGCTATGCATAGGTCCTTGTTGGTTATCTATTTTATATATAGTAGTGTGTATATGTTAATCCCAATCTCCTAATTTATCCTTCCCTCACCCCTTTCCCCTTTGGTAACCATACGTTTGTTTTCTATGTCTGAGGGTCTATTTCTGTTTTATTTATATATATATATATATATATATATATATATATATATATAAAAATTTATTTATTTTGTTTATTTTTATTTTTGGCTGTGTTGGGTCTTCACTGCTGCCCGCGGGCTTTCTCTAGTTACAGTGAGCGGGAGCTACTCTTTGTTGTGGTGCATGGGCTTCTCATCGTGGTGGCTTCTCTTCTTGTGGAGCACAGGCTCTAGGTGCGCGGGCTTCACTAGTTGTGGCTCGCGGGCTCTAGAGCGCAGGCTCAATAGTTGTGGCACACGAGCTTAGTTGCTTCACGGCATGTGAGATCTTCCCAGACCAGGGCTCGAACCTGTGTCCCCTGCATTGGCAGGTGGATTCTTAACCACTGCGCCACCAGGGACGCCCTCTATTTCTGTTTTGCAAATAAGTTCATTTGTACCTTTTTTTATTTAGATTCCACATATAAGCAATATCATATGATATTTGTCTTTCTCTGGTTTACTTCACTTAGTATGATAATCTTTAGGTCCATCCATGTTGCTGCAAATGGCATTATTTCATTCTTTCTTACAGCTGAGTAGTATTCCATTTGTATATATGTACCACATCTTCTTTATCCATCCATCTCTCAATGGACATTTAGGTTGCTTCCATGTCTTGGCTATTGTAAATAGTGCTGCTATGAACATTTAGGTGCATGTATCTTTTCAAATTAGAGTTTTCTCCAGATATATACCCAGGAGTGTGATTGCAGGATCATATGGTAATTCTATTTTTAGGGGACCTCCATACAGTTCTCCATAGTGACTGCACCAATTTATATTCCCACCAACAGTGTAAGAGGGTTCCTTTTTCTCCACACCCTCTCCAGCATTTATTATTTGTGAACTTTTTGATGATGAGGCTGTGCTTTCTGTTAGGTTTTTGAGAAAGAACTTTGCAGATGCTGCAGGTAAAGCCTTGATTCCCACCTCACTGCCCACAGGGAGGAAGTTTTCCTTGGGTAATCCGATTCTGATCCTTTGTTATACTGTTTTGATTACAGAAGATACCCCGGAGAGCTTGGAGCACTAATAACGAATAAGTTAAGGAAACTTCACTGGAACTGCAAAGAGGTTCTGACATTCCCCCAAAGTCCAGAATCTCCAGTTCAAGCCTAATTTGAGAAAGAGAATATTTTTATTTTGAATTAAACTAATGAAGTTTAAAAGGAGAAAAAACAATAACTACTTGGGTTACAAAATCATTCCCAAGAGTCTTGGTTTCAGATTCAAGGGCAAAATGAGGCCGAGTGTGAATTCATTAACTTTGTTTTGGATGGAAGGTGAGCCTTTGAGGCTCCTCTGTCCACCTGGGCAGGTCGGGCAAGGCCCAGAGTGAGCTGATTATAGTGCTCACCCACTCTTCCCTGGTGTCTGCCCACCAGGGGGCTGAGGTCAGCACACACTCCCAATGCAGTTATCAGCAACAAAGGAATGGAAATCCTCCAGACCTCTATCCCCACAATGAGACTCGAACCAGGAAAACTAATATTACAGTGAACTTGCAGACAGGGTTCCAGTGGAATATGAAAAGCTTGAAATGGGGAGAAAGACAAAAGTCCAGCTGAGTTCCTCCCAACCTCTGCTTAAATACTTCCAAGGAGGGAGAATTCATCTTTGCATGTGAGGTACCCCCATAAAGATACCGTAACCTAGACTCCATTTGCCCCAGTTCACATGTGTTGTCATGGTTTAATTATTAACACTGTTCCCTTTCATTTTCAAGTGTCCCAATTAGGACAATATTTTTTACAGTCCCTTCATGATAATAAATCATTTTCATAGCTGACATTTACCAAGTGCTGATCATATGCCAGACATTCGTGAGCTTGGTGCTATCAATATCATCATCACAATTATCATCATCATCAACACCAGACCAAGATCCACACCTCCTAAGTGGCAGAGCCAAGATGCAACAACAGGCATTTGGATTCAGAGTCAGAGCACTAAGCTCTTCCTCCCTCACCCCCAGGCTGCACTATCTCTGGGATTCTGTTTCATATACCTAATAAGAAAAAGATCCATATCCCTTTACAAATGTCCCCCTACTGACTTTCTTATAAGTGCTCAGTTGAAGGGAGGAGACTGATATCTGGGGACCTTGTTGTATCCCAGGTACTGAGTTACCTGAGGCCAGTATCACCCCCACTTCTACAACCCTTTGCAGATTGGAAAAATTGGAGAGTAATTCTCCCTAAGTGCTATCACTGTAAACTGCTCAATGAGGTCAAGAAGGAAGTGACCTTTTCCACACGTTGATAAATTGACTCCTGTATCTTTCTCCCAGCTCAGGAAGACCTGTGACAGCCATCTGCAAATAGACACCTCATTTGTGAGTGTTTATCTGCAATACTCCTGGACCACAGAGTCTGAACAGCTTACAGTATTCAGGCCTCACCCTTCCATGGGCACATTATGTACCAGTTAAGGATAACAATCAGATAAAAATAACTGACATGTACTCATTCATTTATTCATTCATTCAGTGAATAAACACATCAATGCCAACAATGATAATAAAAAGCTAATATACATTTATTCACTCATTCAAATAAATATGTATGTACTCATTCATTTATTGAGCACTTACTGTAAGCCAGACACTCTTCTAGACCCTGGGGCGTCAGCTGTGAAAAAAGGGGACAAAGCCCTGTTATCATGGAGCTTACCTGTTCCTACATAAAATAATGACAGTGATAGTCCTGTGAAGGAAAATCCCAATGGGGTAAGGGATAGAGAGTGATGGGAAGGGGGTAGGTGCTCATTTAGATAGGAGTGTCTGGGAGACCCTTTATGAACAGAGACCAGAAAAAAGTGTGGGCATGAGCCATGCAGAGAAATCCAGGAAAGCAGTCTAGGCAGAGGGCAGAGTGACTGCTCTTATATACTGCCAGACCTTATGCTGAAAACTGCACCAAACACCTCATTTCATTCTCACAGAACCCCTGAGGGGAAAGTACCATATTTCCACATTTCCTGCTAATCACCTGAACCTTGAAGTGACTTGCTTAAGTGCAAGCCATTTTCAAGTCGGGGAGTTAAACCCAGGCCTCCTGACTCCCAGATGATGTCCCCACTGCAGCTCCTGGACACTTCTTTGCCTTGGCCTGTGGGTAACAAGCACCAGCACTTTCAACACAAGTTTTAGAGGACAACTAGGAAATGACCTCTATAAAGCCTGCCTCACCCATCCTATTCTGCATGTGGTTCTGACATTTTGTAATATTATTTTTGATTACAGAAGAGACCTGAGAGGGCTTGGAGTGCTAATAATCAATAAGTTAAGAACCCTCATGGGCCCATGAGGATGGGAAGTTTAAATCTCTGTGTCCCAGAGTTCACTAATCAAGCCACAGGCAAGCAGGGATCCTTGATCTGGGCCCAGGCCTGGAGTAAGTGGGATAGGAAGGAGCACACCACAGTCAGGTGAGTGGGTTCTAAGACAGTACAGGTGCAGAACAAGACAACAGCCCCAGTGGAAATGGGACCACTCAGCGGATATTGGGCTCTGACAACTGCTGGAGGTCTTTGACCCCCAGACCCTCCCTCTGCTCTGCTGGAGGACCATGAGGCCCACATCCCAACATTGACAGATAGCTTTTAAATATTCTGGTGCATGTTATTCTAGATTTTTTTTTATGTATGCATATACATCCAGTTCTTTTTTAAAAAACAACCATCTGGTGACTTATACATGCTTTTTGTAACTTGCTTTTTTCACATAAAAAATATATCTTCCCATGTTAATGCAACCCTCTCCAACGTGTATTTGTAGACTTTTTAATGATTGCCATTCTGACTGGTGTGAGTGATACCTCATTGTAGTTTTGATTTGCATTTCTCTAGTAATTAGCGATGTTGAGCATCTTTTCATGTACCTGTTAGCCATCTATATGTCTTCTTTGGAGAAATATCTATTTGTTTAGGTCTTCTGCCCATTTATTCTATTGGGTTGTTTAGAGTTTTGTTTTGTTTTTTGATATTGAGCAGTATGAGCTGTTTGTATATTTTGGAAATTAATCCCTTGTTGCTTGCATCATTTGTAAATATTCTCTTCCATTCCATAGGTTGTCTTTTTGTTTTGTTTATGGTTTCTTTTTATTTTTAAACTTCTTTATATTGGAGCATAATTGCTTTACAATGGTGTGTTAGTTTCTGCTTTATAACAAGGTGAATCAGCTATACGTATACATATATCCCCATATCCCCTCCCTCTTGCATCTCCCTCCCATCCTACCTATCCCACCCCTCTAGGTGGTCACAAAGCACCAAGCTGATCTCCCTGTGCTATGCAGCTGCTTCCCACCAGCTATCTATTTTACATTTGGTAGTGTATATATGTCCATGTCACTCTCTCACTTCATCCCAGCTTACCCTTTCCCCTCCCCGTGTCCTCAAGTCCATTCTCTACGTCTGTGTCTTTATTCCTGTCCTGCCCCTAGGTTCTTCAGAACCTTTTTTTTCTTTTTTTAAGATTCCATATGTATGTGTTAGCATACAGTATTTCTTTTTCTGACTTACTTCACTTGTTTATGGTTTATTTTGCTGTGCAAAAGTTTTTAAGTTTAATTAGGTCCCATTTGTTTATTTTTACTTTCGTTTCCATTACTCTGGGAGATGGATTCAAAAAGTATTGCTGCGAGTTATGTCAACAAGTGTCCTGCCTATGTTTTCCTCTAGGAGTTGTGTTGTATCCTGTCTTACATTTAGATCTTTAGTCCACTTTGAGCTTATTTTTGTATATGGTGTTAGAGAATGTTCTAATTTCATTCTTTTACATGAAGCTGTCCAGTTTTCCCAGCACCACTTATTGAAGAAACTATCTTTTCTCCACTGTATATTTTCACCTCCCTTATTGTAGATTAATTGACCATAAGTGCATGGGTTTACCTCTGGGCTTTCTATCCTGTTCTATTGATCTATGTGTCTGTTTCCATGCCAGTACCATAGTGTTTTGATTACTGTAACTTTGTAGTATAGTCTGAAGTCAAGGAGAGTGATTTCTCAAGCTCCATTCTTTTTTCTCAAGATTGTTTTGGCTATTCAGTGTATTTTGTGTTTCCATAAATATTTAAATATTTTTCCAGTTCTGGGAAAAAATGTGATTGGTAATTTGATAGGAAATGCATTGAATGTAGATTACCTTGGGTAGTATAGTCATTTTAACAATATTGATTCTTCCAATCCAAGAACATGGTATATCTTTCCAACTGTGTCATGTTCAATTTCTTTCATCAGTGTCTTATAATTTCCAGAGTACAGGTCTTTTGCCCCCTTAGATAAGTTTATTCCTAAATATTTTCTTCTTTTTATGCAATGGTAAATGGGATTGTTTCCTTAATTTCTCTTTCTGATATTTCATTGTTAGTGTATGCCTTGCACTTTTAATATTCTTCCTTTTGATGCCTCCATCAGCACACAGAAAAGAAGACAGCCCCTGCCCTGAATTGGCTGTCCCCCACAGAGCATAGCCCCAGGCTGAGCATGGAGGACACAGCCTGTGATCCCTCAGGCCCTCACCCATGGGATGGAGGAGGCTGGGTCCCCACAGGGTGTGTTCAGAGGCTGCAGGTAGTGAGAAGACATTGCTGTGGTTCTCAGCCGGGGAAGGTTGCCTCACTCTCAGACCACTCCTTTCTTTCCTTCATATATTTCCTCCTCAGCTCCTGCCCTTCCATTTATCATCCACATGTTGGAAACTCCCAGCTCAGGCCTCTCTTCCATGCCCCAGATTCATGTATCCAACAGTATCTAGATACTGACTCCACTCGGATGACCACAGGCACCTCAGACTCAACAACCCCACATCAAACTCACCATGTCTTCTTGCTCTCCCTGCCCACAGCCTCCATCTGCCCCATTCAGGGAATGACAGCTCTGTCCTCCCAGATGCAGAGACCCAAAACCGAGGAGCCTTCCCATGCACCACTCACTCACTCCCTCTGCTCCACAGCCCACCCATCAGCCTTTCCCAAAGCCCCATCAACTCAGTGTCTTAAATATCTTTACTCTCTACCTCTCTTTCCCCTCCACTGCCAGAACCCCAGTCCAAGCCAATCAATGACTATAATCATCTCTTTGTGGGAATTGATTAGATAGGAGAGAAGAGAAGAGGAAGGAGCATTTCATAAGCATCTCTGTGGGCCTGATGCTGGGATTTTGTTGCTACTCATTATGCACATGATAAACCAGTGGGGTGGATAGTATCATCACCATTTCAGAGAAGACAAAACTGAGGCTTGGAGAGGTTACCCTGCCTGGTCCTACACCATGCTCAGCATTTGGACCCTCATGTGTGACCTTTTTCTTTTTATTAATTTATTTATTTTAATTTTTTAATTGAAACATAGTTGATTAAGACTGTTGTATTAGCTTCAGTTATACAGCAAAGTGATTCATTATGTATCTATTCTTTTTCAGATTCTTTTCCCTTATAGATTATTGCAAGATATTGAATATAGTTCCCTGTGCTATACAGTAGGACTTTGTTGGTTATCTATTTTATATATAGTAGTGTGTATATGTTAATCTCAAACTCCTAATTTATCCCTCCCCTCCCTTTCCCCTTCGGTAACCATAAGTTTTTAAAAAAATTTATTTGGCTGTGTCAGGTCTTAGTTGTGGCACACAGGATCTTCATTGCGGCATGTGGGATCTTTCATTGAGGCGAGCGGGCTCTTCGTTGCAGTGTGTGGGCTTCTCTCTAGTTGTGGCATGCAGGTTCCAGAGCACATGGGCTTAGTTGCCCCGTGGCACATGGGATCTTAGTTCCCAAACCAGGGGTCAAATCTGCATCCCCTACATTGGAAGGCAGATTCTTAACCACTGGACCACCAGGGAAGTCTCCCATAAGTTTGTTTTTTATGTCTGTAAGTCTATTTCTGTTTTGTAAATAAGTTCATTTGTATCAGTTTTTTAGATTCCACATATAAGTGATGTCATATGGTATTTGTCTTTCTCTGTCTGACTTGCTTCAGTTAGTATGATAATCTCTAGGTCCCTCCATGTTGCTGCAAATTACATTATTTCATTTTTTTTCATGGCTGAGTGATATTCCATTATACTCACACACACACACACACACACACACACCACGTCTTCTTTATCATCATGTGTGGCTCTTACTTTACATTATGTAGCAAGAGTGAATCTAGGGGACGAGTTAAGTGGCCCCTGCAGTGGTCTGAGGGAGAGGGAATGACCCTCTGAGGTCAGCTCCCCCAGGGCGAGGAGTGAGTGTGAATCACTGCATACATCTGGCAGAGTTTAGCACAGGATCAAGTCCAGCCTCTGTCATTTATGGGAGGCAGCAGAGAGGGGATGGATTCTGGGCTGGACTGACTGGGTTCAAATCTCAACTCTGCTACTTCCTGGCTGTGGAACCTTGAGAAAGTCACCTAGCTTCTCTGTAGTGGACCTAATGGTGGCCCCCCAAAATATGTCTACATCCTCAGCCCCACAATCTGTGAATGTGACCTTATTTGGACAAAAAGTCTCTGCAGATCTAATTAAGGATCTCAAGATGAAGAGCTCATCCTGGATTATCCAGGTGGGGTAAATCCAGCGACAACTGTCCTTATAAAGGAACCACAGAGGAGGGACGCAGACAGGAGAGGGTCTCGTGAAGGAGGTGGAGTGATGCGGCCACAGGCCAGGGGACAGTGGCAGGCACCAGACACTGAAGAGACTAGATATGGAAATCACCCTCAGAGCCTCCAGAGGGAGCACGACCCCCACAGATGCCTTGATTTCAAACTCTGCCCTCTGCAGCCATGAAAGAATATGGTTCTGTTGTTTTATGTAAATTTGTGGTAATTTGTTATGGCAGCCCTAGCAAACCAATACACTCTCTATACTTCATTTTCTTATCTGTAAATGGGCATAATACTTACTCCATAGGGCTGTCATGAGAATTAAATTAATTAGTACACACAAGGCACTTCAGAGCAGTAGCTGGCACACAGTAAGTGCTCTTCCTGCAGTAGTATCATGACTCTTCAGTAGCTTTATTACCTTAGTTATCTTTGAGCTTCTGGTCTCTTCACCTGTTAACAACCTAGTTAACCTAATCTAACAACCTGAAAGCTGGAATTTGCATACTTCGCTTAAAAATGGTCAGGGGCTTTCTCCCATCCTCCTCTATCCTGTGGACTATTAGTGTTTGGTTGCCAGCCTCACTGAAGACGAGTCACAGCCTGCCAAAGCAATGGTTGAAAAGCTGCCTTGTGCCCTTGACCTGACACAGTGCCCTACCCTAGGCAGCAGCTGCTTGGAGACGCAGCTCTTTTTCTTTCTCCTGATCGCCATGTGGTACAGCTTAACTGAGTGTGGGGAGGTGGCCTCTGGACCAGGTCATTTGTGATGAGGAGGCAAAGGTACATAATTAATACACAGGCAGTCCGTAATCTCTCTCCGAAACTCTTTCCGTCCCTTACTAATGAAGTCAGAGAAAGGGTAAAAGTCTGTAATTACACTTGAAGTAATTAGAACCCTGCTTAATAGAAATCTCAAGACAGGAAGCCCAAGGAAGCAGATTACCCATCACTCCTGTCACTTGGAATCATTCTCTCTAGGCTGGTCCTTCTGTAGGTCTCCACTGGGAAGCTGAGGACCAGACTGAGTTTACATAAAACATACGTACACACGTGTGTCACCATTCTCTCCCCCGAATGGCTGAGAAAGCTTCTTAGCTCCTACAGCTTTACCTTTAATGAAAGTCTAAATTAGCAGAACAGATTCATCTTAAAGCCCTTTTCTAGAAATCCTTTAAATCTGATCATACTGTACTGAAATTGTCAAAGTGCAATTCTTACTTTTTAGCTCAGTGCTTCTCACTTTTAATGTACATGCAGGTCACCTGGGAACCTCATCAAAATGCAGATTCTGATTCAGCAGGTCTGCGGTGGGCCCTGAAAGCCTGCATTTCTAGCAACCCAGGCCATGCTGCTGCTGCTGCTGCTGCTGCTGCTGCTGCTGCTGCAGGGAACCAGCTAGGATGAGGAGGGGAGGACACGCGTGAGGGCAGAAGGAATAGTTCTCCATCCCACAGGTGACTTCACATCCCTCCTACCACAGCAACCATTCCAAACTTCTAATGAAGATCTTAAAAATGAATAAATTTGCCAATTGAGGGGAGAAGGTATGAGTCATCCTAGGCAAAGGGAACAGCATAAGAAAAAGCATAGCTCTTAAAGGCTATTTTTTAATGATGTTTAAAACCATTTTAAGGCTTCCCTTTATTGGTAGTGCACACAAGATGCCGAGGTTCTCAGCGGTTATCCTGTGCTCAGATAGGATTGTGGCTCCTTTCGGTCAGTGGTGGAAGCAAGATATGACCAGGATAAAGAGGAAGAGTGTCAAGGCCAGGGTCTTCGGGTATATTTATCTTGAGAGGGTCTGACTTCTATCAGGTGAAATAATATTGCCCAGCAGTCTTGGGAGGGAAATGGGAAGGTAGGGATTTCCCTAAAATCAGTTATCACTGAAGCCATCATGACATCTTTTCCTGGAACTTTGAACCTGGGCTAAGTCAGTCTATTAGTTTCCTGTGTTTACTGTTACAAATTATCACAAACTTGGTGGCTTGAAACAACACAGATTTATTCTCTCATAGTTCTGGGGGCAGAAGTCTGAAATCAAGGTGTCAGCAGGGCCGTGCTCCCTCTGGAGGCTCTAGGGGAGAATCCATTCCTTGTCATGTCAAACATCTTCAAGTATTTCTCTGCTCTGTCTTCATATTTTCATCCTTTCTGAGTGTATGTCATAAATTATATCTCCCTCTGATTCCCTCTTATAAGGACACTTGAGATTACATTTAGGGTCTACCCAAATAATCCAGGATAAATTACCTATTTTAAGATCCTTAAATTAATTATACTGTGAAGACTGGGGGTTTTTTGCCATATAAGGTAATACACACAGATTTCAGCGATTTAGGGTATGGATATATTTAGGGAGTCATTTTTTACCTACCATAGCCAACGTTGCTAAAGTACCTAGTGTGAATCAGAGGACAACATGGCCAAGAACCTGGTCTCTGGGGATAAATTAAAAGTCTTATTTTCTGTCCCTCATATTCAGCCTGCTCCTCATACTCATATATCCCCTTGTACCTACTATTCCTTCTCCTCTTTGACTACTCAGTTATCATCCATGAGCCTTCAGGTCAGGGGCAGTTTCTTCAGAAATGCCTTACCTGACCTCCTGGATCTGGTGAGCCCCCCTCTCACGGCATGACATTACTTCTCCTTGCAGAGTTGGAATTTGACATGGGTTTTATGTGACTACATCTGGAAGGGCAATTGTGTGCCTGTCTTTGTGCCATCATTTTATTCTCAATACCCAGCACATAATAGATGCTCAATAAATATGATACTCAGTGAAGGAATGAATCCTGGCTTCAACTCTTATAAGCTATGTGTATTAACCTGTTAGGGCTGCCATAACAAAATATCACACACTAGTGTCTTAAACAATGGCAATTTTATCATAGTTCTGGAAGCTGGAATTCCAAGATCAAGGTGACAGCGGGGTTAGTTTGTGGTGAGACCTCTCCTGCTGGCTTGTAGACAGCTACCTTCTCATGGTGTCCTCACATACCCTTTCCCTGGTGTACATATTGCAGAGAGAGAGAGAGAGAGACTTCTGATGGATCTTCCTTTTTTTATAAGAATACTAGTCCTGTTGGATTAGGGTCCCACCCTTATGGCTTCATTTAACCTCAGTTATCTCCATTATAGACCCTGTCTCCAAATACAGTCACATTGTGGGTCAGCGCTTCAAGATATGAAGGGGAGGAGGGGTGGGAAGGTTCACAATTCAGTCCATAATGCTATGTGACCTTAGATAAACTCAATTTCTCAAAGCCTTGCTTCCCTCATCCCAGTTGCTTGGGGCAAGAGAGAGTTTTGCTCATTAAATGACAGTAAATGAGATAATATATGTGAAATACTCAATACATTATCTGACACAGAGTTGAATTTTGGTAGTGTCGCCCAGAAGCAGACAAGGATTGGAAAGTAGATTATTTGGAAAGTGAAGGAAACACTAGAAAGGGAGTGGAGAAGTGGCAGGAAAGGGGGAGTGGCCAATAAAGCAAAGGCTCTGATGTCTAAGGATTCACCACTGGGAGTAACTGGAGCTCCATCCACTGGGAAAACTCAGCTTCTGTGCAGAACAAACACCGCAGAGTTACCCCCATCCCTGGGCTAAAGGAGCTGGGAGATTTCTGTGCCAAAGCCCATCGGTTGGTTGACTCCACCCCCAAGGGTGTTAATCCCCCCCACTTTCAGCTTACTGTTCCTGTGGACAGTGGGCACAGACTCCAGAAGAACCTGTAGGCAAAGAGATGCCAATGCTGGCTGTTGGGAGCCCACAAGAGTCAGGCCTGAGAGGACCTGGACCTGTCCCCCTCTGTTGCTACAGGAGTCATCAGGAGCCCTTGGTTGTACCCTGTAGTGATGGGAGTAGTAATTGCTAGTTTTCAGAACACCAGGGATTCTCCTTGACAAAAGGTTCTGGGGTCAAAAAAGTATAAAGAATGCTCCTTCCATGGCTGTGCTCAGGGTGATTCACAACTAAAGCTCTGTTAATATCCTGCAGTTAAAGATGTCAAACTTTTTCTAATCGTGTGATTTCCAGACTTATCTACACAAAGACTTTTTCATACAATATTTACTTACCTTTTAATAAACGAAAGTTCTCTGACACATGCTTTGGGCATTATCAATTCTGGCTAACAGAGGTATGAATGTCAAGTATTGTAATTATGTTTTCACCTGTCCATCACTGTTATCTCAGAACAGTGCCTGGCACAGAAAAGATGTTCAATAAATGTTTGTTTTTGCAATAGAGTCTTAAAGCAATTTCCAGAAATAATCTGAAGATATTTTCAGTAAAAGAGATCTCATGAAGGACGAATGTCTAGTTCCCAAAATGACTGTTTTGAAAATCTTTGTAAGCAAGTCCAGATGAACAAACACTTGTTGAAATATTGACCAAAATGTTTTTTATTCTCCTGGTTTTGTTCCCATTTATCTAAATGAAACAGTGGACTTCCCTGAAAATGAAGATCCCTACTGTTAGAATACCGCCCACTTCACAGGGAGAGAAGCACTTCCTCCCCAGATCCATGTGTGAATGCAGATCAGGGACTTGATGGTGCTAATGTCCCTCTGATTGGACTTTGCTAATAAGAGTGTTTCCTCCCCCTATATTTCATCCTTCCGTTGAAGTCTAAGGGTTGCAACTGTGACCCCACTGTAGGGTGAGAAGAATCAAATTAGAGGACTTCTGACAAGTGCATCCCCTTTAGCCCAGTGTTAAATGCTGCCTATTTGTTGGCCTCAGTATCAGCTGGGACAAGTGTAAGTCCTTGTCACTCTAAACCCCTCATCCTCTGACATGACCTAAGGCTGTTTTTGAGTATGTTGCAGTTGCTTCAGCTGCAACAAAGCCTGTGTGAGAAGGGAATTGGCAACAAATAGACCTTTCTCTATAGATCGCTGCTTCAGCTGGGCATCCTACTATTTTTGCTCGAAGTCCTAAGAATGGCAATGCCAATGGCAACTCATTATCAATCATTATTACAATGAAAGGTTTGAAACCTTGATTATTACTCATTCTTTGGAGCTGAGTTGGAGGCCTGGGGCTGTAGAATGTTTGTTTGAATGCCTGCTTGATTAGCCACTTATTTACCCATATGACCATTTCTTAAGAAGGAATATTTCCTGGGAAATTGCTTGTCTTTCTAGCATTTGTAAAAGGCAGGAGGTGGTATGTGGTAGCATTCTCTTCAGACCCTACAAATGGAAACGTTGGCATTTCTAAAAAAGAGTGAGAAAGACCTGGTACCGTCCTTGGTCTTCCTTGAAGAAAGAGAATGTGGATCTTGGAAGACACAGTCTGTAATGACAGTCTACCAATACCTGGTAACCCAATGCATGGATCATCTCAGGGCTGACAAGGTTGTTGGGGTCACTTGGAGTTATTGGGGTAGGTAACCAATGTGGATGAAACGCAGCAACAGTGGACCAAAGTATTTCTGAGACCAGATTTATTTGGGAACAGGGTATAATGTTCCCAAATAAATCTGTTACCTTTCTTTAGAGAGATACTGACCTGGCTACTGCTTATCAGTGACCCTTGTTTTGTCATCTATTCATGTGTCTTCCCTTCCACTCCCCACTGAAAAACCCCTGGAGAGAAACCACAAAGTCTTCTAATGTCCTTTTGCTGTTTGTCTTCTGTGTTTCCTGTGTTTTGGTTTATCTCAAGTTAAAAAATAATGTCTACTTTATTCTAGGAAATGGTAGCTTTTCTAGAACAAGTGACAATCTGAGAATTGGGGGGGTGGGATAATGATTTTGCCAGTAGGACTAAAAGCACTGGAACATTCTTAATGAGTAGGGTGGGAAAGGTGAGTTCAGAATTCAGAATTAACTATGGAAAGGAAAGCCAATTCCTTTATCATCTGAATTTTTTCATGTCATTTTATTGATAGTCAACTATAAATAAAAAACCTATGTTCTTTAATCATTATGCTACACTGCACTTAATCAAAGCCAGTGTCTCCAGATTAGTTCATTCTTAAGCTTTAACTTGATTATTTCTTTACCATCTTCTCCATGATTACACATTGAGGCTTAAGCACTAACATGAGATCTAGGGCTTAAAAGCAAACACATGTAGTACCAATCCAGCTGTGCACATTTTCTGAACCTGTTTTAGGAGTTCACTTACCAGTCATAATGTAACTGGAGATCAGTTTCTGGAGTCAGACCTATGTTCAAATCCCAGGCACACTCCCTCCTAGCTCTATGGCCTTAGGACAGTTACTTAAACTCCCTGTGTCTAACTTTGCTCCTCTATAAAAGGAAATTAATAATACCAAATTTGTGGGGCTGTAAAGTTAGCAACAAAATAACCACTAAGACAAAAAACTTACTGAATTTCTCCTTCCCCTCAGGGTCTATTCTCTCTCCCCCACTATATAGCCAAACTCATTGAAAGAATTTTCTTCTTGTCCATTTTCTTCCTCTGTCTCTCCTCTTCAACCTACTCCAGTCTGTTTTCTGCCCCAGACTTTGTTCTTTGCCTTCCAGTTTAATGTCCCCTTCTTGTGACTCTTAACTCACTGAAGGGCATAACTCTCTGATCCAGTGATACTTTAGGATGCCTCCCACTCTCTCTGTATTCAATCCATTTCCAAATTCTGACTATTTTACACCTAACTATCTCATAAATCCAGTCTTTTCTCTCCATCTCCATAACCACTATTACCTCTCACCTGTACTGCTGCCAGAGATTCATAAGTGGTCCACTCTCAGTCACCCCATTCATCGTCCCCACCATGGCCAGTGCATGTCACCTTTGTGACAAGTTATATTTGTTTGACCATTTGGTTTATTACTATCTCCTCCACTAAAATGTAAGCTCCATGAGGTCAGCTATTGCATCTGACTATGCTTACCACTCTATTCTTAGTGCCTAACACCAAGTTTGTTATATTTTGGGGACTAGATAATTATTTTTGGAATGAATAAGGCATCTCCCACATGATCTGTATACTTACATGGGAGTTCCCATTGCTCTCATTGATGTCATCAACATCATCATCATCACGTGGTGATTCTTTATAGAAGCACTCCTTCTTCAGGTGACAGCCGACTGAACATTAGGATCTTTATCTGCTTGGCCTAGGGAAGGTCTCTGAACTTTTTGCATTTGATGTTAGCACACTCCTAATATTTTTATTGCTCTAACACAGAGACAAAATATATAAGGATTTCAGAGAATGGGTTTATGTCCCCACTCTGCACAGTGATCTCCTTCCCTTTCTTATGTGTACTTTTACCGATTGCTGCATTAAAAATTACTGCAAAAGTTGAAAGCTTAAAAACAAACACTTATTATCTCACAACTTCTGTGTGTCAGGGGTTGGGGCAGCGTGGCTGGGTCCTCTGGACCAGGGTCTCTCACAAGGCTGCTGTCGAGGTGCAGTTATCTCAAGACTCACCTTGTGGGAGAACCTGCTCCAGGCTGTTGTGTGGCTGCTGGCTAGCCTCTGGTTCTCACTGGCTGTTGAGTGGCGACATCAATTCCTGGCCACGTGGGCTGCTCCTACAGGGCTGTTCACAACCTAGCAGCCTGCTTCCCCCAGAGCAAAGGCTCTAAGAGAGAGAATGAGAGATGATGAGCAAGAAGGAAGTCAGTGATTTTGGAACCTAATCCCTGAAGTGATATCCCATCACTTTTGTAGTATTCTGTTCATTGAAAGCAAATCACTGGATCCACCCAACACTCAAGGGGAGGGAATTACACAATGGCAAGAACACCAGGAAGCGGGGATCACTGGGGCCATCCAGATAGAAGCTGCCGCCCACAGCAGAGGACTATGCTCTCCCTCTGCTGAGAGCAGAGCACGGCTTTCACTTTAGTCTTTTAAGCCTTGTCTCCTTTGGGAATCATGGGGAATCATGGGGTGCAGGCCCATCAGAGCCTCACTGCCTTGCCACCTTTCCCTCTCAGAAAAGAAAACAAGAGGGGATGGGGCAGGTTCTGCTGAGAATAGCTCCCAGTGGAGAGGACCCCAGTTACTCCTTTTGGCTTGTCTGAGCATCAGTCTCCTCATGACTTACTTTATTGCTTCCTATTGAATATAGTAAAAATAGAACTCTAGACGTTATCGATACAGGAAGTGTATATTTAGACCTTGAGTTTCCTTCCTCCCTTCACTCCATCCTCCACTCTGCACATTTTAGTGCAGAGGTTTTAGTGCTAATTTGAGATCATTCTGAAACTTCATCTCCTTTATGTTAATGTACATATCCAACATGTTTTGTCTAATTTTAATATAAATGTCTCAGCAATGATTAAGCCACCTCCATTAGTACTGAATTATCTGTAATCCCTTACACACTCACACTTACAGCACAAGCCATAAGAAGAAAGAAGGGAATGACCTGTATTTAGGAGAGGTTTGTCGAAGAACCTTGGAAAATAAATGAACATTGATGTCATAATTTCAAGGAGAGCTGTAAGTGCAAAATTTTGTAAGGGAAATACTAAAGAGTATACCTGCAAGTATATGACTAGTATCTCCACCTTGTGTTTCCTTTTGTACAGATTGTTTCCCAGAGAAAGCTGTCCAAATCCTTGTTGAAGCACGGGAACACGGCAGGGAAATCTTCCATCACGGTGAGCCCTCCCTAAGCAGCCACCTGCCCAGGCGCCCAAAATGGAACTGGCTGGTCCGACCCAGCCACGTGGGAAGCTGACCCTCTGGATGTTGGGAGTTGAACCCACAACTGCTCAACTGTCCCAGTTGCCCTTTCTTTTTTCCATCTTTCTCCTTCCTGACAATACAATTTTGACCTTTCCATTGTACAAAAAAAGATTTGAAAGTGAGGCCATTCACTTCAACTAAGCACTTCTGTAATTAAATGTAGGTTTTAGCAGGGGACAAAGATGGAGTTATTGAGCACAGTAAGAATACAGAATTGCCTGGAGTTTTCAAATCATCAGAGCTACCTATCCCCCCCAGCCCCCTGCCAAAAAAAGCTACCTGTCCCTGTTTCTCAGTTTCTTGAGAAAAAAAAATGCTCTAATATCATTTAGTCCAAGGTTTGGTCTGTTGCCTAAGGATGAGAGAGCCCAGCATTTAACTCTCCTCTCTAATGTAATAGTTTGGAACTGCACTGTTCTATTTGGTAGCAATGTGATTATTTGAACTTAAAATTAAATAAAAGCAAATAGTCATTCCTTCCACTATCCATGTATCAAGTGCTCAGTAGTTCCATGTGGCTGGCCACTGCTATATTGAACAGTGCAGATTACAGAACATTTCTGTCATTGCAGAATGTTCTATAAGGTAATACTGGAAGTATTTATAAATAAAATATTAAATGTTCAAGTAGAACTCCAGTATTTGAAACTTTGGCATCTTGTATTAGCGCCCTTAAGAAAGATAGTCTAACCATTTAGCTGTGTGGACAAAAAATAATAGTAATAGGTAGAAAAAAGTACCAGGAGAATCTGAATTGATTGCAAGGCAGATTGTCTCGGGAGGAAAACCTCCTAAGTTCCTCTGAACATTCCTTTTTAACTAGAAAGTGACTGATTCATTTTTTAAAAATTTAAGCCATTTTTTAAAGGAAAAATTCAAAAATATTTTATTTCCACTGGTGAAAGTTTAGGACCATTCTCACAAGCACTTAGCTGAGTTTGTTGGCTTGAATATTAAATTTTAAAATGACACAGTCATGTCAGAGCTTATTCTTGACTGCCATGTTCAATCATGAACAAATGGTTCAAACGGTCTTTAAAGATGCCATTGGTGCTCTAAAAATCCATGGACCCACGGGCTCACTACCAAAGCCCACAATCCTAGATAAGACTTGGGATGGTGAACCCAGGTGTGAGATCTGCCACGGTTCTTTCGCAGGTGAACAAAAGCTCATTTTGTCACTTTTCTCTAAGACTTCTTGGGAATTTCCTTTCTCTACAAAGCCCAGAAAAACTTAATCTCCTTCCTAATTTTAAATATTTAAATACTCCTCTGTATCCTGTGTCCTTGGATCAGAACAATGGCTTCCATAACTTCTGGAAAACACTTAAAAGTATGTGCAAAATTTTCTAGGCTTTGCAAATGGAGGTCATAACTTTCATCATCTTTCCAAAGGTGTCTGTAACCACAAAATAGTTAAAGACCTCAGCTCAAGTGGAGTGTAAGAGGCATTAAGATGATATGGGACAAAAGAGAATTGAATGAAAAATGTAAATATGATGATTTCTGGTTTATCAAGTAGTTCTTCAGTTTTCACTATGTATCTGGACCCATGTTCCCTACTCTTCAGGTGCTCACACGTTTGGAAGGATCCTTCCCTCTTTAGACAACTCTTTTAGATTTAATATTATGCATAAAATAAAAATTTCCAGAGGCTACCAATGTGTACTCAGAACAGGTGAACCCAACTCATAATGGAAAAGTTGATCTCAGATAGAATGGAGATAAAATTGAATTAAAGCTCAGTGTCTCCACATAACAAATTTGATAAGGGTGTCCACACATTACGGCCTCCGAATGCATGGTGAAGTCCTAACATGATTTAGCAGTGGTTTAACCTATATGCAGCTACATTGGGCCTTATATTTTTGTTGTTGTTGTTGTTTTTCTACTGACTTGTTTTTTTTTAACATCTTTATTGGAGTATAATTGCTTTACAATGGTGTGCCAGTTTCTGCTCTATAACAAAGTGAATCAGCTATACATACACATACGTCCCCATATATACTCCCCCTTGCATATCTCTCCTCCCACCCTCCCTATCCTACCCCTCTATGTGGTCACAAAGCACCGAGCTGATCTCCCTGTGCTATGCGGCTGCCTCCCACCAGCCATCGATCTTCGCTTGGTAATGCACATATGTCCATGCCACTCTCCCACTCCTTCCCAACTTCCCCCTCCCCCTCCCCATATCCTCAAGTCCATCCTCTAGTAGGTCTGCATCTTTATTCCCATCTGGCCCCTAGGTTCTTCTGACCGTTTTTCTTCATTTTCTTTTTAGATTCCATATATATGTGTTAGCATACGGTATTTGCTTTTCTCTTTCTGACTTACTTCGCTCTGTATGACAGTCTCCAGGTCAATCCACCTCACTACAAATAACTCAGTTTTGTTCCATTTTAAGGATGAGTAATACTCCATTGTATATATGTGCCACATCTTCTTTATCCATTCATCTGTTGATGGACACTTAGGTGGCTTCCGTGTCCTGGCTATTGTAAATAGAGCTGCAGTGAACATTTTCGTACATGAATCTTTTTGAATTATAGTTTTCTCAGGGTATATGCCCAGTAGTGGGATTGCTGGGTCATATGGTAGTTCTAGTTTTAGTTTTTTAAGGAATATCCATACTGTTCTCCATATTGGCTGTATCAATTTTCTTTCCCACCAACAGTACAAGAGGGTTGCCTTTTCTCCACACCCACTCCAGCATTTATTTTGTAGAGTTTTTGAAGCTGGCCATTCTGACTGGTGTGAGATGATATCTCATTGTAGTTTTGATTTTCATTTCTCTAATGATTAATGATGTTTAGCATTCTTTCATGTGTTTGTTGGCAATCTGTATACCTTCTTTGGAGAAATGTCTATTTAGGTGTTCTGCCCATTTTTGGATTGGGTTGTTTGTTTTTTTGATATTGAGCTGCACGGGTTGCTTGTATGTTTTGGTGATTAATCCTTTGTCAGTTGCTTCATTTGCAAATATTTTCTCCCATTCTGAGGGTTGTCTTTTGGTCTTGTTTATGGTTTCCTTTGCTGTGCAAAAGCTTTTAAGTTTCATTAGGTCCCATTTGTTTATTTTTGTTTTTATTTCCATTTCTCTAGGAGGTGGGTCAAAAAGGGTCTTGCTGTGATTTATGTCATAGAGTGTTCTGCCTATATTTTCCTCTATGAGTTTGATAGTGTCTGTCCTTACATTTAGGTTTTTAATCCATTTTGAGTTTATATTTGTGTATGGTGTTAGGGAGTGTTCTAATTTCATTCTTTTACATGTAGCTGTCCAGTTTTCCCAGCACCACTTATTGAAGAGACTGTCTTTTCTCCACTGTATATTCTTTCCTCCTTTATCAAAGATAAGTTGACCATATGTGCATGGGTTTATCTGTGGGCTTTCTATCCTGTTCCATTGATCTATGTTTCTGTTTTTGTGCCAGTATCATACTGTCTTGATTACTGTGGCTTTGTAGTATAATCTGAAGTCAGGGAGATTGATTCCTCCAGCCCTGTTTTTCTTTCTCAGGATTGCTTTGGCTATTTGGGGTCTTTTGTGTTTCCATACAAATTGTGAAATTTTTGGTTCTAGTTCTGTTAAAAATGCCAGTGGTCGTTTGATAGGGATTGAATTGAATCTGTAGATTGCTTTGGGTAATAGAGTCATTTCACAAGGCTGATTCTTCCAATCCAAGAACATGGTCTATCTCTCCATCTCTTTGTATCATCTTTAATTTCTTTCATCAGTGTCTTATAGTTTTCTGCATACAGGTCTTTTGTCTTCTTAGGTAGGTTTATTCCTAGATATTTTATTCTTTTTGTTGCAATGGTAAATGGGAGTGTTTTCCTAATTTCAATTTCAGATTTTTCATCATTAGTGTATATGAATGCAACAGACTTCTGTGCATTAATTTTGTATCCTGCTACTTTACCAAGTTCATTGATTAGCTCTAGTAGTTTTCTGGTAGCATCTTCAGGATTCTTTATGTATAGTATCATGTCCTCTGCAAATAGTGACAGCTTTACTTCTTCTTTTCCAATTTGGATTCCTTTTCTTTCTTTTTCTTCTCTGATTGCTGTGGCTAAAACTTCCAAAACAATGTTGAATAATAGTGGTGAGAGTGGGCTACCTTGTCTTGTTCCTGATCTTAGTGGAAATAATTTCGGTTTTTCACCATTGAGGACAATGTTGGCTGTGGGTTTGTCATATATGGCCTTTATTATGTTGAGGAAAGTTTCCTCTATGCCTATTTTCTGGAGGGTTTTTATCATAAGTGGGAGTTGAATTTTGTCAAAAGCTTTCTCTGCATCTATTGAGATGAGCATATGGTTTTTCTCCTTCAATTTGTTAATATGGTGTATCACGTTGATTGATTTGCGTATATTGAAGAATGCTTGCATTCCTAGGATAAACCCCACTTGATCATAGTGTATGATCCTTTTAATGTGCTGTTAGATTCTGTTTGCTACTATTTTGTTGAGGATTTTTGCATCTAAGTTCATGAGTGACATTAGCCTGTAGTTTTCTTTCTTTGTGATATCTTTGTCTGGTATTGGTATCAGAGTGATGGTGGCCTCGTAGAATGAGTTTGGGAATGTCCCTCTCTCTGCTCTATTTTGGAAGAGTTTGAGAAAAGATAGGTGTTAGCTCTTCTCTAAATGTTTGATAGAATTCGCCTGTGAAGCCATCTGGTCCTGGGCTTTTGTTTGTTGGAAGATTTTAAATCACAGTTTCAATTTCACTGCTTGTGTTTGGTCTGTTTATATTTTCTATTTCTCCCTGGTTCTGTCTCAGAAGGTTGTGCATTTCTAAGAATTTGTCCATTTCTTCCAGGTTGTCCATTTTATTGGCCTAGAGTTGCTTGTAGTAATCTCTCATGATCCTTTGTATTTCTGCAGTGTCAGTTGTTACTTCTCCTTTTTCATTTCTAATTCTATTGATTTGAGTCTTCTTCCTTTTTTTCTTGATAAGTCTGGCTAATGGTTTATCAATTTTGTTTATCTTCTTAAAGAACCAGCTTTTCGTTTTATTGATCTTTGCTATCATTTCCATCATTTCCTTTTCATTTACTTCTGATCTGATCTATATGATTTCTTCTGCTAACTTTGGAGTATTTTTGTTCTTCTTTCTCTAATGGCTTTAGGTATAAAGTTAGGTTGTTTATTTCAGTTGTTTCTTGTTTCTTAAGGTAGGATTGTATTGCTCTAAACTTCCCTGTTAGAACTGCTTTTGCCTCATCCCATAGGTTTTGGGTCATCGTGTTTTCATTGTCATTTGTTTCTAGGTATTTTTTGATTTCCTTTTTGATTTTTTCAGTTATCACTTGGTTATTTAAGCATATTGTTTAGCCTCCATGTTTTTGAATTTTTGACAGATTTTTTCCTATAATTGATATCTAGTCTCATCACATTGCGGTCATAAAAGATACTTGATATGATTTCAGTTTTCTTAAATTTACCAAGGTTTGATTTTTTACCCAAGATATGATCTATCCTGGAGAATGTTCCATGGGCACTTGTGAAGAATGTGTATTCTTTTGTTTTAGGATCAGTGCCCTACAAATATCAATTAAGTCCATCTTGTTTAACGTATCATTTAAAGCTTGTGTTTTCTTATTTATTTTCATTTTGGATCATCTGTCCCTTGGTGAAAGTGGGGTGTTAATGTCCCCTACAATGAGTGTGTTACTGTCGATTTCCCCTTTTATGGCTGTTAGTATTTGCCTTATATATTGAGGTGCTCCTATGTTGGGTGCATAAATATTTACATTTGCTATATCTTCTTGGATTGATCCCTTGATCATTATGTAGTGTCCTTCTTTGTCTCTTGTACTAGTCTTTGTTTTACAGTCTATTTTGTCTGATATGAGAATTGCTACTCCAGCTTTCTTTTGATTTCGATTTGCATGGAATATCTTTTTCCATCCCCTCACTTGCAGTCTGTATGTGTCCCTAGGTCTCATGTAGACAGCATATATATGGGTCTTGTTTTTGTATTCATTCAGCCAGTCTGTGTCTTTTTGTTGGAGTATTTAATCCATTTACATTTAGGGTAATTATCAATACGTATGTTCCTATTACCGTTTTCTTAACTGTTTTGGGTTTATTATTGTAAGTCTTTTCCTTCTCTTGTGTTTCCTGCCTAGAGAAGTTCCTTTAGCATTTCTTGTAAAGCTGGTTTGGTGGTGCTGAGTTCTCTTAGCTTTTGCTTGTCTGTAAATGTTTTAGTTTCTCCATCAAATCTGAATGAGATCCTTGCTGGGTAGAATAATCTTGGTTGTAGGTTTTTCTCCTTCATCACTTTAAATATGTCCTGCCAGTCCCTTCTGGATTGCAGAGTTTCTGCTGAAATATCAGCTGTTAACCTTATGGGGATTCCCTTATGTGTTACTTGTTGTTTTTTCCTTGCTGCTTTTAATATTTGTTCTTTGTATTTAATTTTTGACAGTTTGATTAATATGTGTCTTGGTGTGTTTCTCCTTGGATTTATCCTGTATGGGACTTTTTGTGCTTCCTGGACTTGATTAACTATTTCCTTTCCCATATTAGGGAAGTTTTCAACTATAATCTTTTCAAATATTTTCTCAGTCCCTTTGTTTTTCTCTTCTTCTTCTGGGACCCCTATAATTCAAATGTTGGTTTGTTTAATGTTGTCCTAGTGGTCTCTGAGGCTGTCCTTAATTCCTTTCATTCTTTTTTCTTTATTCTGTTCTGCAGTAATTATTTCCACTATTCTATCTTCCAGGTCACTTTTCTGTTCTTCTGCCTCAGTTATTCTGCTATTGATCCCTTCGAGAGAATTTTAAATTTCATTTATTGTGTTGTTCATCACTGTTTGTTTACTCTTTAGTTCTTCTAGGTCCTTGTTAAAGGTTTCTTGTATATTCTCTATTCTATTTCCAAGATTTTGGATCATCTTTGCTATCATTATTCTGAATTCTTTTTCAGGTAGACTGCCTATTTCCTCTTCATTTGTTAAGTCTGGTGGGTTTTCGCCTTGCTTCTTCATCTGCTGTGTGTTTCTCTGTCTTCTCATTTTGCTTAACCTTCTGTTTTTTGGATCTCCTTTTCGCAGGCTGCAGGTTCGTAGTTTCCATTGTTTTTGGTGTCTGTCCCCAGTGGCTAAGGTTGGTTCATTGGGTTGTGTAGGCTTCCTGGTGGAGGGGACTAGTGTCTATGTTCTGGTGGATGAGGCTGGTTCTTGTGTTTCTGGTGGTCAAGTCCACGTGTGGTAGTGTGTTTGGGGGTGTCTGTGGCCTTATTATGATTTTAAGCAGCCTCTGTGCTAATGGATGGGGTTGTGTTCCTGTCTTGCTAGTTGTTTGGCATAGGGTGTCCTGCACTGCAGCTTACTGTTCATTGAGTGGAGCTGGGTCTTGGCATTGAGATGGAGATCTCTGGGAGATTTTTGCCATTTGATATTACGTGGAGCTGGTAGGTCTCTTGTGGGCCAGTGTCTTGAACTTGGCTCTTCCACCTCAGTGGCATAGCCCTGACACCTGGCTACAGCCCCAAGATCCTGTCCTCCACATGGCTCTCACACCACCTTAGTCTCGAACCTCCCGCCCCTGCTCCTCAGGCCTGTCTCCTCACTTCTTTTCCACCAGTTTCTGTTCCAAGGTTTTGAGAGTCACTATTCAATATTGGGAAGTGATATTTTATGAAAAAAGATGATAGGTTATTATCTCTTCACTTATGTCAAAGTCTTTGTCAGAAATTCTC
The DNA here is from genome assembly GCF_949987515.2 of Delphinus delphis. NCBI lineage: Eukaryota > Metazoa > Chordata > Mammalia > Artiodactyla > Delphinidae > Delphinus > Delphinus delphis. The sequence goes on from NC_082686.1 coordinate 131,388,434, forward strand.
TGTTCTTGAGAGTTAAGGGTATAGTTCCTTATTCTCTCTCTCTCTCCCTCTCTCTCTCTCTCTAACTCAAAGCCCAAGGACAGTCTTTTTGAAACAGTGGAATTAGAATGTTTCTTTGGTGACCTTATGATCGTTGGTCTGGAAAGGATGTAGAGACCAGTTTATTCCCCATCCCTTGTTGGTGTGATTCAAAACAGTGAAGAAATATTGCTGCCTGCTCCTCCTTTTTTGTCACTTCCCAAAGAAGAAAATGTATATAATTCTATGGACGTGCCATTCAGTGCTGTGTGACCTTTGAAGGAAGAAGCTCTTCCTGATTGCTCCTCCAAAACCTCTTCCCTTAGCTTACACCCCATATCTCATGTTCTCATGCTCAGCACAGATGAGATCTAGTTATCTTCTGTGGTCTGTTCTAGGGAGTTCCCTGTACACCTGTTGATGCTGTACCATCTTTACTGTGTTGTGGGAAACTCCATGCCAAATGTCAGTCTTTGTTGATTTTTGGATCAAACATGAGCTAAATTGTTCATGAATTCCTGGGCTTAGTTGTCCAACTGCCACTGCACCTGATGTGTCCTTTTTCCTTTAGGTGATTGCTGAGGAATTATCTGGCAATGATGACTACGTTGAACTTGCCTTCAACGCACGGAAACTGGATGACAAGGTAAAGTGTTTGGCATCAGCTTTATCGAAGGTAATAATAAAACTAGCACACAAAGTTAATAAGGTTCTCCCTCACAGCTATTTTTTCCCTTTCAACTCCCATTATTAAACACATCAAACATTTCAGAGAGGTCTGCAAAGTTAAGCTTCCCCCAAATTGAGAAGCAGTTAATGAGAAGTGGGAAGGACTATAATTAAAACAGGACCACTTTATTACACTAAGACTTCATTTCTTTCCAAATGCCACAGGTCATATGTGCATAAGTAAATGCAATTTAACCCCAGTGCCAGGAACTTTTCACAGGAAAAGAGGAGATGTGAAAGGGAAGAAAAGTGACATTTATTAAGCATCTATATTTACCAGGTACCTGGTTAAGAGCCTTTCAAGTATGATCACAGTTAGTCATTCTTATAGCACCCATGTAACAGGTATTATTAACCCTGTTTAGACATTAATGAAGAAACAGATTCAAAGATGAAGTAATTTTCTAAGGTCACACCATGTGTTATCCAGATAGTCCCAGAAAGAGACAACAAGACAGGGTTAACAATGCAAGGATTTTATTAGAAGAAATGCGTGTGTAGGGAACATTGGGAGGAAATCTGGGAGAGCTGACAGACCACAATGTAAGTCTGAATATAAATAAAGGAGAGCAGGAGAGAAGTGGCAGCTCCTGCAATGCCATGTAGTCTAAGGAAGGTTCCACAAGGCCATCAAGGAGTCCTAGAGCAAAAATTAGCTAGCAAGAGAGTCTTTTGTCTCCCATGAGTGCCTTTATATCCCCTACACACACAGCACTGGCTGGGAGCAGCCCACAGGCAGCCTGGCCTCGGACTGAGGGCAGGGCTGGATTTCGGAGCACAGCAGCTGGGGTCCATGGTAGGTTACACTCCCTGGAGTAGGAGGTCTGCAAAGCACGTGCTCATGGCCACCATACCCTGCTAGTTGGTGGTAAAACTGAGGACTGAGTCCCATGTCAGTCTGACTCCCATCTGTACTCTTTCTGTTGTATCTCACAGCTTCCACCCTATCACAGGCCGTATTAATCTTGTATATACAGAAAAAGTTCTACAGTCTCCACCCCTTTAAAAAAAAGTTTCCTCTCCAACCTCACCATATATTTATTATTTCCCTCCAACCATATCCTTGAGTCAAAAAGCACATCATATCCATAAATGTATTCACAAAGGACTCCATTTTCCAAGCATACAACTAAGGAAGAGGCGATACGGGGATGTGGGACTGCTTTTTCAAACAATTGCTTACAGGCATTAGGCTGAAAAAAGGTAAAGCACTCAAGCAATTCCCCATAGCCTTAAGCAGCAGTTTATATCCTGGCATAGTTCATTTTCACCTACAAAAAGTACTCAGTCCATTTATGCATTCATTAATTCACTCTCTTATTTGTTCATTTATCCACTCGTTCATCATTCATTTACCAAACCTTTGTTGTATGCTTGTTATGCATCAGTTGGCGGGAAAAGGGCACACTTTGAACTACTCTTACACTCACAACCTGGAATTCACCATCTAAGTGACACATCAATTTAAACAACAAGTGATATAATGATACTAGAGCCATAAGAGGATGATACACAATCAGAGAATCCTGAAAAGGTTAATCCATTTTGCCTGGGGACATTAAGAAAGACTTTGTTCTTAAGAAAGAATTATATTTGGATTTTTTTTGTCCTGAGGGGATTGTGTGACACTTTCACAAACTGCTACCTTTTGACATTAGTTGAGCGAGGTGCTGGGAACTGTAGAGTGCGTTGATGTCTGTGGGGTGTAAGCTCTTATCCCTCACTTCCTGTGATCACCGTGCTCTTTCTCTCCCGTCATCTTCAAGTTTCAGAATAACTCACCAGACTGCTTTGTAGCATCTTTCCTGGTGACAATTATAAGCCATTGGGTCAGTGTGTTGCAGTTTTAAGCTACTCACTTAATGGCTTATAATGACTTCTTTCCACTTAGTCATGTCCTCTAGCTGACTTATGTTATAATGCAAGGGGCTATGGGGGTTTGTTAGTGGGTACATTGGCTCTAAGGTGTTTGAGCAGTTTCCCTTCATTCAAATGAGTGCTTGCTTGCTCACAGAACTGAAAGAGCCCCATGCAGCACTTACCGTGGTTCTCGATGGCCGTTCCCACCCTCAGCTGTGCTGATTGTCCAGGGCCCTCAATTGCTCATTGCTGAGACCCCAATATCATGGAGCTGGAGACCCCAGGTCTTCCATAATATGGTGGTATCTCTCCCAGACTCAGTCACCCAGAGGGGAGCGGACCCTGTTCAGACCAAAACAGAGGCCACTGCTCCAGTGGACTGGGGGGTGAATGGTCTCAAGTGGAGAGAGGGCAAAGTTGTAGAGTTGAGGAGCAAGATGGTACCATGAAGATCATCTCACACAACCTCTTCAGGAAACAGAGGCTCAGCAAGGCCAGATTACTTACACAAAGACACTGCTGCCTGGTTATGTATTGCTGCATCACAAACCACCTCAAAACCGAGCAAAATATACTAACAACTACTTTATTATATGTCATAATTTTGAGGTTAGAAATTCAGGCAGGTTTCAACTGGGCAATTCTTCAGTTATACTCAGCTGGTGGAGGAGCTTTACTCACATGCCTGGCACATGGGATGGCTGGAAGTCTTGGCTCCACCAGCTCGGTCAGCTAGATTGTCTTCACGGTGGTCTTAGGTTTGTCACACTTTCTACATTGTGGCTGGCTTTTCCCAAAGAGAACATCCCAAGAGAAGCAAGGAAAAGCTGTGTGGCCTTTTCTGACCTAGGCTTCAAAGTCATGCAAGTGAGTCATAAGGCAGCCCAGAGTTGAGGGGAGGAGAGCGACTCCATGCCTTGATGGGGGAGTCATAATGTAGAAAAGCGTGTGGACAGTGGACGTTGTAGTAGAAAATCAACCTGCCACAGTATTTTTGTGATAGAATCAGAATATATATGAGAGATATGAGAATACAAAGATATGAGATATGAGAATACAACAGATATGAGAATCCGGCTGCTTTCAATTATTTCATGTCACAGCTGGTAAAAGCGTTCCCAGAGGTTCCCAAGGAGGACCTCCTTCTAGCCTTTAGCACTAAATGAGGGTGTAGCTACCTGCATGTTAACAATTAATCTTATATTAATTGAGAAAATAGACCATGACTAAAAGCCACTGAAATAAACAAATCTCTTAATTTAAAACATTTTCCAATTAGTATTATGAGAGCAACTAATTTCTATATACATTTGAAAAATTGCAGTATGAATATGTGGGAAAAATACACTATATCCAATTCAGACAATAGTTATGGAGATCTGGAACCCTACTCCCCTTGCAGTAACTCTGGTAACCTCCAGGTATCCACATACCTCTGGTAGAAAGCTCTGCCTAATACAATTGCTCTCTTTTATGTATGAGAACATCGAGGTTCAGAGATGTGAAATGACTTACCAAAGGCCACACACACACACACACACACTCACAGATAATCAGTAACAGAGAGGGACTCAATCAGGTTGCCTAACTACAATCTAAATCTTCTTCAGGGAAGAGGGTTAATGAATACAAGTTGGACTGGTCTTGGGCTGTGGAGAACTTGGTTATGTTCCCGTGTATTTTGGGGAAGTGGGGAGCCAGAGAAGAGGAAGGTGAGGGTACATATACTACAAGGCAGCACTCCTCAAGGTGTGGTCCCAGGTCCCAAGACCCTTTCAGAAGAATGCATGAGGTCAAAACCATTTTCATAGTAATACTAGGACATTATTTTCTTTCTTCACTCTCATTCTGTCACATGTGTACAGTGGTTTTCCAGAAGCTACATGATGCCTAGTATCACAACAGATTGAATGCAACAACAGATATGAGAATCCGGCTGCTTTCTATTGATTCAGTCATTAAATTGATTTACAAAGATGTAAAATGATATCATTCTCCTGACAGTTTTATACATTTTGAAAATATAATTATTTTCCATTAAAATGTTATTTTTTATTATGATGTCATAGGTTTATCTTTACTACTTTTAAAATGATATAACAAATGAATATTTTTTAAACTTCTTAGTTTAAATTTATAATATGGTAAAATATTGACAGATATAATCCACATAAACAAAAGCTCCTTGGTGTCCTCAGTAATTTTTAAGTGTAAAAGGGTCCTGAGACCAAAAAGTTTGAGAACGGCTATTGTGGAGTATAATAGTAATTTTGCAAACCACAATGACAGATAATGTCCCTTTTTTGTCATTTTCTGTCATTTTAAACTCCTCTTTCCAATGCTGTCCAGGAAACCAGCAGCTATCTATTCAGGACGGAAACCCAGAGTCCTTGAAATCTAAGTAGGCTTCATGAGAGCCACATATAAAATAGACGAGGCTTGCAAGAAATAACTTATTTGTCTACTGTTAATGCAATTCACTTTGTGGAGAGATAGGCTTTTTAACTCCTAAATCACATTTATTACATTAGCAGCTAGTTGGTGATTAATCTAACAAGTAGAGATATGAATGTAATCCCTTTGGAACATTCAAGCTGACAAAGTGTTCTTTCTCCTCCCTTTCCTAAGAAAGTATTCACGACAGCGTGTTGGAACTGATTCTCACGTGGTGCTCTTCATGTATGTAATCATGATCATTATAAGCTGTATTTTTTAATATTGCCATGATGCTAGTTCGATGGGGTGCTGTATAAGCAGTTGAATCTGTCTCTGAAGGAGAGGTTGGGAAACATTTCCTATAAAGGTCAGATGGTGAATAGTTTAGACTTGCAGGTTGTATGGTCTCTGTCCCAACTATGCATCTTTGCCTTTGCAGCATGAAAACAACCATAGACAATACGTAAATGAATGAGCATGGCGATGTTCTAATAAAACTTTATTCACAAAAGCAGGCAGTATGGGACTTCCCTGCTGGCACAGTGGTTAAGAATCTGCCTGCTAATGCAGGGGACACGGGTTCAAGTCTTGGTCCAGGAAGATCCCACATGCCACAGAGCAACTAAGCCCGTGCACTACAACTACCAAGTCTGTGCTCTAGAGCCTGCAAGCCACAACTACTGAGCCCACACACCACAACTACTGAACTCTGTGTGCTCTAGGGCCCATGCTTTGCAACAAGAGAAGCCACCACAATGAGAAGCCCATGCACTGCAATAAAGAGTAACCCCCACTCCCTGCAACTAGAGAAAGCCCACATACAGCAACAAAGACTCAACACAGCCAAAAAGTAAATAAATAAATTTTTAAAAAACTAAAAAAAACCTCAAACGAACAGGCAGTGGGCTGAATTTGGGCCACCTACCATACTTTGCTGACCCCTGTTCTATAGCAACATTAACTCTCTCATGCTGCGCTGTGATTTTACTATGTTCAGGTATGCCTGCCTTAAAACTAATCCAGCCTGCATTAATGAAAGCAAATTATCATTCATGAGCATCTACAATGTACCAGGTGTCAGGTGTCTAACTACATTACCTCCCAAACTCACCATATTCTTAAAAATGGGTCTTATTATTTCCAGTCTCCAGATGATGCATAGTGAGGTCAAAGAATTTGCCCAAAGTTGCAAGGCAAGGAAGCTATAGAATCTGGATATGACCCTATATCATTCAAACAATCTTTTCTAGTTCCAATATTCTGTTTTCATGATCACTGTCATGGCTATGCACTGCTTCCTTTTCTCTTTCAAACCTCTGCTGATTGCTTACTGACCTCTCACCTGACTAAATTTCTTTCATATTGGACTAAAAGAGCAGGGACATAGCCTCCAAGTTATTAAAACATTTTACCATAGCAAAACTTCAGTAAAATGCCTATATCATTAATTTTCATTGTACTGAACTGTCCCAAGGGCCATCTTAATGCTGATGATCAAGCAAAGGAAGCTGAAAATTCCAGATTGTGGTCAAGTAACCAAACAATTAGACACAGATTTGTTTTTTTTTTTTTTTTTTTTTTGCGGTATGCGGGCCTCTCACTGTTGTGGCCTCTCCCGTTGTGGAGCACAGGTGCCGGACACGCAGGCTCAGCGGCCATGGCTCACGGGCTTAACCGCTCCGCGGCATGTGGGATCTTCCCGAACTGGGGCACGAACCCATTTCCCCTGCATCGGCAGGCGGACTCTCAACCACTGCGCCACCAGGGAAGCCCAGATTTGTTGTTTTTAACTATGAATCTCTGAGTGTACATTTTAGATGTATTTGAGCTGCTTATGAGTTGTTTTATTTTCAGAACTCAGATGCCTTCTTAATATTAATCATCCCTGGGGCTTCCCTGATGGCACAGGGGTTAAAAATCCACTTGCCAATGCAGGGGACACAGGTTCAAGCCCTGGTCCAGAAGGATCCCACATGCCGTGGACCAAATGAGCCTGTGTACAACAACTCCTGAGCTTGTGCTCTAGAGCCCATGAGCCACAACTACTGAGCCAGCATGCCACAACTACTGAAACCCATGTGCCTAGAGCCTGTGCTCCACAACAAGAGAAGCCACCGCAATGAGAAGCCTGCGCACCACAATGAAGAGTAACCCCTGCTTTCTCTGAGTAGCCCCAGAGAAAGCCCATGTGCAGCAACGAAGACGCAATGCAGCCAAAAATAAATAAATTTATATTAAAAAAAGAGCTCTTACTAACATTTTAAAAAAATAGTAATCATCCCTGATATTTGTATAGTGCTTTACTAAGTGTCCTCAAGCATTCTCTCTTTTATTGGTAATAATTAATAGCAGTAGTGCTTTCTGAGTGCTGACCATGTGCCAGGCACTGGACTCAACACTTAGGTGTATCAGCAACTATAATCCTTCTGCATTGCTATGAGGAAAAGGTGATACCCTCTCCATTTATGGATAAAGAAACTGAGACATGGAAAAATTAAACATCCTGTCGAGCTCACCCAGACTGTACATAGTGGAATCAGGATTTGAAAGCCAGTGTGCTACATGTTAGATTTTTTATTTACTTGAAAACAAAGATTATATCCTGATCTTTCTTTTCTTGATTTATAGTACTGTTACCAAGTCCAAGCTCACTCTGCTCGCCACACAACAGACCAATAAATCGGGAGATGAGATGTTGAGGCAAGGAATAGCGACTTTATTCGGAAAGCTGGAAGACCAAGAAGATGGCAGACTAGTGTCCCCCAAACCATCTTACCGGGCTCTGGATGCCAGCTTCTTTTATAGAACAGAGATGGGGAGGAGGTGAGGAAGTAAAGTAAAAGGGCCGTTAGTTTTGCCTGGCTTGGCCAGCATTGGGGAGGGTATGTGAGAATTTCTTCCTTTCTACAGCCATTCATAGGTGGGCAGGGTCAGATTGTCTCCCTGTGAGCTGAACAAAGGCCTATTAGTTTAACGTTTAGGCAGAGGGTCAGGGTTCCCTGACGCAGACCATTATGTATGATTATACTAACAAAAGCAATGAAAAGCAAAGGTTAAAGTCAAAGAAACAGATCCAACATGGAGTCAGATTTTGCTCTTCCCTGTTACAGTACATCCTCCTGACAACTCCATGTCAATCCTAAACATCATGTGAAATAAAGCAGAAAAAACATTGCAATATACTTCCAAGAGGAAAAAATAGGGTACCAAAGTGTATATAGTGTACAATTACAAGTATTTTTTATTTATTTTATTTATTTTATTTTTTTGCGGTACGCGGGCCTCTCACTGTTGTGGCCTCTCCCATTGCAGAGCACAGGCTCTGGATGCACAGGCTCAGTGACCATGGCTCACGGGCCTAGCTACTCCATGGCATGTGGGATCTTCCTGGACCGGGGCACGAACCTGTGTCCCCTGCATCGGCAGGCAGACTCTCAACCACTGAGCCACCAGGGAAGACCCACAAATATTTTTTAAAAGAAAGAAAGAAAATTATGTCTAGATTCTAGAAAAAAATTTATCAAAATGTTATTGATAGTTGTGGTATTATGGGTGGGATTATGGGCTACATTTTTCTTCTTTCTATATTTTCTATTTTTTGAAAAAACGATAGCAAACATTTAAAATTATCAATAAAAGGAAGAAGAAAAATAACTGATAGCATTCCTCAAGTGTGTTGAGCAATTCTTAAGTACAATTGATATATACATTTCCTGAGGGACCAACAATCTATCTCAGGGGTCAAAGCCTGCGGATCCTGGAGAAGGGCCCCAAGGGCACGCAGAACAAGCTAAAGTGCCCACACTAGGAATTGGGGAGGGAGGCTCTGGTTCTCTAACATGAGTATTGAAACAGAAATAGGTTCGAGGGGCAAATGTCTTGAGCAGATATGTACGTTAGTGCAAGTACGTGTGCCTGATGAACAGTGAGTCCAAACAAACTGAAACATCGGAGTTTGGAGCAGAGAAAGATTTATTGCAGCGTCATGCAAGGAGACGGGTGGCTTATGCTCTAAAATTCAGCAAAGCTTTTTTTTTTGGCCACATCATTTGACTTTCAGGATCTTAGTTTCCTGACCAGGGATTGAACCCTCACCCTCTCCAGTGAAAGGTGGTGAAAGTTCAGAACCCTAACCACTGCAACGCCAGGGAATTCCCTCCACAAAGCATTTTTTAAATGCCCGGGGAGAGAAGGGGTTGCAGGGTATGTAATCAGCTCATGCACAATTCTCTGACTGGCTGATGGAGAGGTAACAGGGTGGTGTCACAGGGGTTAACATTATGAATCCTTAGGCTCCAGGAGGCTCCAGGTCATCAAGTAGTTAACATCTTCCATTTAGTGGGAGGTTTTCACATCTGTAAAACAACTCAGGAAATGTGCCTCAAATACTGTTATCTGGGTACTTCAGAGAGAAGCTAAAGCAGAGGATATGGGTGAAGTGCCTGTCCTGGGGAGGCCCCATAAAATTCCGCTCAGCTACACATAGTGGTAACAATCAGATAGAAGTGCGTCTGGGAGGAAAGCAGGGGCCATTTTTGTGGAGAGACAAGTTTTGCAGGGCAGACTTACTGACAAACTCTGTGTTGTCTATCAGGCACCTTCAGAAATAGGGCAGAGGGGTATTTTTCAGACTCTGGGTGTTTGATCCTGGTTGGGTAGGGAGGACAGCCAAAGGGAAGACAGATATCCCCATCTCCCTCCTCCTTCTAAGGTATTCTACAAAGTTTTCACTACAGAGCCAACCATGTTATTTTTTCCTGGTCAAAATCCTTCAGTGGCTCCCAACTGCCTCTCAGGTAAGTGCAAACACCAGATGTGCATTTAAGGCCCTTCACCTCATGGAGCCACCTCCACCAGTACTGCCGCAGATTCCTCCCCTACACATCCTGAGGCTGCAGGGTAATTCAGCTACTTGGTGTGTCCTTTCCATGTTTACTCTTTTACACCTTCACTCACACCATTCCCTCCCTAGAAACATCCTCCTCACAACCATATTATGCAGTCAAAATCCACTGATTTCCCTCTTCTCTGTTATTCATTCATTCATTCATTCATTAATACTTAACCCTTTGTTATGTTTATGGCCCTTTGGAGGGATGAGAAAAGGTTTTATCCTTCCTTGTATCTTAATATCAAGCATAAGGGCTCCATGATCAGCATATCCCCTGAGAGTATTGTGTCGAGCTAAAGACTAGGATGGCTATAGACTTTATTCTGCTTTGCTGCTGTCTAGATTTCTGGGGCAGGGAATTACCTAGTGAAATACATAGTAAGAACGTGATGACCAAAGCTGTTGCTGAGATAGCCTCCTATTCTGTACCTGGTTTTCTTGTCATTCGCTCATCCATTTATGCGTTTATTCATACATTCAGTAAACACTGTGTGCCACGAAAAGCTAGATGCTGTAGAAGATGTGCTATGGTAGAAATATAAAGGAAAATAAGATATAATTACTCCTGTCTGAGAGTTTATAATCTATCAGTGTAAAAAGCCAAGTTTAAAAGAAGGATATGGACAGGTCTGCTTCCAGTATTAAAGTGCCTGTTTGTTTTACATTACTCTACCACTGAAAACAACTATAAACACTGGACAAGATACAAGAGACATCTGTTTGAGGGTCTTAAGGCAGTCAAGATTCAGGGTCAGAGAAGTTGGAGAGAAGAGAAATCCACTGAGGTGATTCAGACATTCTATGCAGATTTTCCACTTAAGGCAATTCCATAAGGCTGATTCATAAAACCCGGGGATAGAGAAGCTGGGAAGCCTAGCAGAAAATAGCTACTAAGAAACAGAGAAACTGAGCAGTGCTTTTAATAGTATCATGGAGTTGGGGAAGTAAAACTGGAGTTCAGGACTTCAGGGAGAGCTTGGGTTAGTTGTAGAGAAGGGAAGCAGCCCAACCCTTGGAGTGACTTATCCCCTCAAGGCATTCACTAATTAGCAAGTAGCAGCATAGACAGAAACTGAACCAATAACTATAGAACCAAGAGATTATGGAAGTAAACAGAGTCTTTCAGAGTCTCACAAACAGAAATGAGCCTTGAGGGCTTGTCAAGAAGAAACAGTCCTCATAAACAGTGAGTTTTTGAGTGAGAGCCATTTAAGGATTATACCCAAGGAATAAAGGAATCAGAAATAGGTCGGGCCTTTAAAGACTTTTGAAGAAACCAGGCTCTAAAGAGCTCAATCCTAATTGGATTCAGGTGACTGCCCCCATTCTAATTGCTTGCCAGAAGCTGAAGACTCATCTATAGCCTTTATAATTTTTTTTACACAGTGTCTAGTATTTAATCAACAATTAACAAGCATAACAAGAGGCAGAGTGGAGAAACATAATAAAAACAGACCCACAGTGATCCAGATACTGTAGTCATCAGACATAGACTTTACAATAACTAGAATTAACATGTTTAAGACAGCAGATACACTGCTTCTTAGAGAACCAGCATTTGGGTGGATCTTTGAAGACTACTTGGGATTTCAGTCAACCAATCCTTACTTCTCAAAGGACTCGGCGTTAAGATACAGCTCATTCTAGCCAAAGGTGGGTCTCAGGGAGGAAGAATAAAGCAAGGAAGGGTCAAATTCAGGGGTATTTTATCCAGGGCTGGATCAAATGTGTTTGTGCAGGGGGTAGGGAAGCAACTCATTTCTGCTTATTTATTGTAGGATTTCTTCAGTAAGTCTGACCCATTTCTGGAAATTTTTCGAATGAATGATGATGCAACTCAGCAGCTTGTGCACCGAACTGAGGTGAGAAGAGCCGTCTTCAGCTGTGCCATCTCGTCTCTTTAAGATGAAACACTGACCTGTTTTGAGAAACCCCTTCCCTTTCTTAATGTCTGTAGCTAAACCTCAAGACCTGAAGTCTTCCCAGTCCTTAACAGGGCTCTTTATTCTCAATGTGGGTGTTGTAAGAGGAGACCCTTTCTCACCCAGATTTTCCATTATTAACCTTTAATGCAGAAAGCCAGCAACTTATTAATAATAAAAAGATGAATACTAGCTAATATTTAATAAACATGACTAGGTACCAAGCATTTGACTGACTGATCTCATATGCATCATTTTATTTACTTCTCACAACTATGCATTGACATGAATTATTACCCCATTTTACAGTTGAAGAAACTGAACTTTGAGGAGGTCAAGTCACCTTCCCAGTGAGCAAGGGGGAGAGCTGAGGTTTGAATTGAGTTTGACCCTGAGCTTTGCTGCAATTTGAGAAGCCAATGTGCCTCCCCAGGGAAAGTCCATACACGGGACTGATGTCAGATCTGTCGTACGAATGGCTGTCCTGTATCAGCAGGCATTTGGTCTGGCTGCATCTCCCTCTCACCCTCCTACATTCTCTCCACGTGACTCTGAATCTTATCCTTCACTATCCCACCCCCACTACCCACCACCACACACCCACTTAACAACCAACCCTAGTCTCCACTTTTTATTTTATTTTATATACAAGCCAGTTCAAGAGAGACTGTGTGGGGGTGAGAAGTGCATTGATAAGGAGGAATGGCTTGGAGCTGAGAGAAAAATGTGCTTCCAGTGTGGGGTAAAGGAAGAAGGAACTCTTATGACTCTCTCAGGATGATAGTGGGGTGCTGTGTTCCCATACCCTACACTGGAAATCCATTTCCTTTTTCCTGAAGTAGCAGAGTTGCAGGTAGCATTAGGGGAACTTTTCATGTCATATTTAAGGTAAACAAGAATCAAATAGTCTTGGACGGGCTAGTTCTGTGGATGTCATCTGGTACATGGTTAGCATTTAATAAAGTGTGTCTACTAAAGAACGAATACATGAATGGAGTTGAATATTGATAGTTATGTCCACTCCCTGTGATAGTATAATGTGATTCTTTGGACAGTCACAAACTATTCCCTGGGGAATAGTTTCAAATGCAACTGGGATGGTTTCCCTGAGTGGCACCCCATCACCATCACCAAATAGAACTTTTTCCCACATAAAGATTCCTTTGGTGGGACAAAGTTCTCTCAGGAGAAGTAACTAAATGTTGGGGAGAATCAGAAGTCGTACCCATTCATGACTTTTCTCGAGCCAGTGCACGGGGACTTGAATGTGCAGGGAGAAAGAAGAGGGGTGGCATATTGTTAGACTTCTTCACTCCTGACGGCATCCCTCCAAGAAGAGGTAAATTCCCCTGTTCCCCTCTAACTCTTCCCCATACCCCATTGTGAGGGGCTCCTGGAATCTCATAAGAATTGTGATTGTGAAGTTTTCCAATGAGTCAATCAACATAACATTGATTTTTCCTCTTTCTTACTCAATAGATACAAAAAAAATACCAGGCAATACCTTTCTTTCTGGGTAAGCACATGTGTGTGTGTGCATACACACACACACAGAGATTTTAATTTCAGCGGAAATTTCTAGTTGAAATTTTGATCTGCTATTGAGTTTTATGAAACTGTTGTAATGAAACATCTTCACTTTTTAGTATTTCTATACAAGGGTGAGAAATTTAAATTAACCAAAACAATTTTATCTAACTTTTCTTCTCACTATCACTTTGCTCATTCAGCGAATGAGAACAAAAAGCAGTCACATAGGAACATTATTTTTCTACTTTTTAATGCATTAAAGGAAATGTAATAATGAGCCTACAGTATAATCAATAATTCATCATTATATTAAGGAATTCAGGAGAAGAGGGAATCACTTATAAAATAATTATGTTATGTAGATAGAGAATTAATTTTTTTACAATTCTAAGGCTCTGCTAACTAAAAACTTCATAGGAAGAAAAGTCAATATGACAGAACTCCATTTAACTTCGTTTGTATGTCCCCTAGAGCAGTGGTTCTCAAATATCATGCATCAGAATCACCTAACGGCCCACCTCGAGAGTTTCTGTCAGTAGGTCTCGGTGGAATCTAGACATTTGCATTTTTACCAAGTTCCTGCTGGTCCAGGAACCACACTTTGGTAGCCCCTGCCCTAGAGTACACAGTACAATCTTAGGCACAGAGCAAATACTCATACGCTAAACCAAATTGAATTACTGAATCATCTGATGGCAGAATAAGACTTGACTCGAATAGACTCAGGCAGGATTTAGCCAAGTTCATGATTAGTAAACTGCTTTTAAAAGGGTTTCACAATATTGCAGTCTTAGTTTGTGATCCTGAAGATCTGCCCTGTTATGCCTTCCGAGCATACCTAGTATAAATGTATTCCTGGGATTTTTCTTCTAGAAACTTTTCTTCTGACTTGCAATCTGATCTAACCAAGGTCACAGGTCACCAAAGACTGCTCAGTTCTTCAGCAGCAGAATTGTCCTGCCACACACCCCACACACACACCGACAGGCTTTACGTATGCTGACCTCATTAGAAGAGAATTTATGCCATAGGACTGACAGTCCTACAGAACTGGCGATACTTTCTCAGAGGCAGAGGCAGCCCATCTCCTTAATCCCAACCCCTTTGGATATAGAAGGGGTCTTCTCCAGCATCCACATACTGGACAATATTATTGTCATTATTCATGAAATAACAGCCAGGCCAGTGACCGCAAGAGTTCTGCCCATAACGATCCACCTAGTGGGCACCCTTGAAAGGTTTACTACTCCAAGTTTTCATTAAGGCACCTTTTCCAGACAATTGTCCTTATCATAAGCACCACAGTGTTTCTCAAGCAGTTTTTATGTTGAAATGTGAAAATGTCAAGCACTTACTCTCCCACCCACCACTCCTCTCCTTTTTTCCTCAGGTTGTGATGAATAACTTAAGCCCAGCCTGGAAATCATTCAAAGTATCAGTAAATTCTCTATGCAGTGGAGATCCCGACCGCCGGCTGAAGGTCAGAAATCTGTCTGTCTGAGAAATGTAATTTTACATATTTACCCCTCCTCTTTCTCTTCAAGTGAATGTTGGCAAACCCCAAATCTTCTGTATCATTTACCCAAATCTCTTAGCATCTTGATGGAAGAAACAAGGGCTCTCCTTTCTGCTGGAGCCATCGAAGCTCCTGAGATAACATGAGATAAATCTCAATCATGTTACGTTAAGTGGCAAATCCCATGGCCTCTAGGAGAGAAACTGTGGCAATAAGTTCAGGGTATATTTGGGAGTTATTAAAAACACAAATACTGTTGTTATCAGTTATCTACCGCTGCATGACAGACTACTCCAAAATTTAATGCTTAAAACAATAGCCATTTATTTAGCTTATGATTCTGTACATTGTCAAGTTGAGTTCATCTAGGAGCCTCTTTTCTTGGTCTTGCATGGACTTCCTCATGTATTTGCAGTCAGCTTACCTGAGCAGGACACCTCTGCTTCTGGAGTTTGTCTGGCTGTCATCTGGAATGATCAGGGTGGCGGGGCCATTTGTCTCTCATCGATCAGCAGGCTAGCTTGACTTACACACTCAGCAACCTTAGGGTCCAAAAGAGCCAGGACAAAACATGCACGTCTCGAGGCCCAGTCTCAGACTCACATGAGGTCACTTCCTCTGCGTTCTATTGGCCAGTCACACAGCCATCCCAGATTCAGGGATGAGGAAATAGGACATGGACTCTACCTCTTGGCGGGAGGAGCTGCAGAGTATGGTGGCCACTTTTTTCAGTCTACCACACAGGCTTTTTGAGAATCATGGGAATGTAGAAGTTGGAAGAAAAGACTCATTATAAGAGTCAGGACGATCAAAGGAGGACAATAGGCTAAGTGCCTGAAGCAGACTCCCAGAGTCATTCCTTATGGTCCCTCGTCTGGCCCTCTCTCTACCTTGGAAGTCCAGAAGCTCCATGTTGTCAGTGTCCCAGAGGTGACTCTACCAACTCAGGACGACTGAGTAAATTCAATAGAGGCCAGAGCTATAAATCAAAAGGCCAACAGGTTCATGTTCAGTGAGAAACATGACCCTCAAGCAGACTCAACATTCATATCAGCTTTACCAGAGCATTTTCTCCATGTGGGCAAACCATGGGGAAGACAGTTTTCAGAAGGTTGTGTGACAGCCTAAAAGCAGAGCCAGGGAAGCTGGATAATGGAGGTGGTTAATGGCTTGAGACCTTAAAAGCCTGGGACACCTACCACCCCAATGGAATTATATGTCTGTTAGGCAGACTAAACATTCATGTTGGGGGCACCAACTCCCCTGGAAAGTGTTAGATGGGCACTGCCAATGTTTGTCTTTGTAACTTTACACTTTCCTCACTCTTTTTGCCCTGTAAACCTTCTTCTAATGGATATAATTATTTGCATTTGTCAATGTCATCCATCAGTTTAGAATCCTATCCATTGGTTAGTCCCAAACTCTTAATGTGACTTTACATCTTTGTTTAAAACCATTTTGTTTGGACTTTGTACTATCTTTGGACATGCTTACTTCTGTGGTCTGGAGGAGCTGCTCAGAGTTGTCCCTAATATCTCCTGTGGGAGCCTCCAAGCCCACTGGAATTGTCTTTCATGCCAAAATCAGGACTCCTGGCTGTTTGGGCCTCGTGTATAAGCTCATATTCACAGTTGCCAAGACCTACAGCTTCAGGCCTGGGTTGGGGATTGTCACCTATACTCTGAGCCACCCCATCCCAGTCCCAGGGAGATAAATGGACCCTTTGGGGAGAAATAAGATAATGCCTACATTAGCCATAGGTCAACTTAGTCATGGTGAGTTATCAGATAAAAGGGGAGGGTTATCTCTAACTGAATAAATTAAAATGCAGAAAAGGAGCATTTTGTGGCCTTTTGAGTGCTCTGCTGTCTGTAGAGGACAAGTGGGAATAAAGGAGAGAGAGAGAAAGAGAGAGAGGGAGAGAGGGAGGAAGGAAAAGGAAAGGAATGAAGGAAGCAAGGAGAGAGAGACAGAGAAAGGGAGGATCAGGATTTCTCAACAGCTGTACCATTGACATTTGGACTTTGTTGTGGGGACCTGTCCTGTGCATTGTAGGATGTTTAGCAGCATCCCAGGCTACTAAACACTTGTAGTAATACTTCACCCCCATCAGTCTTACAGCCAAAAGTGTATTCAGACATTATGAAATGTCCCCTGGAGGGTAAAATCATTTAGACCAATGCGTCAGAATCACCTAGAAGGCTTGTTAAAACGCAGATTGTTAGGTGTTATCCCCAGGGTTTCTGATTAGGTGGGTCTGGAGTGAGCCTGAGAATTTGCATTCTACAATTCCTGAGTGACGCTAATGCTGCTGGTCCCAGCCCACACTGAGAACTCCTGGTACAGATATTTGCTCCTTCATTACAGTCCTTCCGCGGCTCAGTGCCCCCCACCACCTTCCACCACCCAGCCTCCCCTCCACCACCTTTTCTCTGCCCAGCACTCATACCCACCCTGCCCTCTCCAAGCCTTCAGGGCTTGGCACATGCCTCTCTCTGCCTGATGCCTTCTTCATTCTTCTGCTTTTCTTGGATTATCATCATCTGCTACTTTCCTTCAGGTCTCTCCAATATCCCTCCACTTCCAGAAACCTTCCCTGATCTCTTTAGCTTCTATGGGTGCCCTCTAGCCCTCTGTACCCACCTCATAGAGATACTTCACTTGTTTGGAACATTTCCGTTTCCATCTCTTTCCCCAGCAGGTGACTCTTTCTTCCCAGTTTGCCCCTTCAGGGTGAGAACCATGTTTTTTCCCCTGTGTATCCAGGCATCCAGCCCAGCGCTCGGCACAGAGCAGATACTCAGTAACTGTTTCTGGAGTGAATGGACAGAGGAGCAGGGAGGTGCTAAGAGGTCAGCAGTGCGTCACTGGCGGGTGCAGTGGGGGGGGGAAGGGGGAATCCCCCCACACAGGTGTGCTGAGCTCATTAGGTGACAAACCCAATATCATCACTCACCTGCTCACAATCACCAAATGCAGCTTTTCTGAAAAGCTGGAGAGACTTCCTGTATTGCCCTTTATTTGTATTGATTATTTCATCACAAAGGCCACTGAGAAATGCTCATAATGTTGTTCCCATTCAGCTTTCTCTGAAATAAAATGGTACCATATTGGCAGGCAGCAACTCCTCACCACCAAAAAAACCCAGAAAGTGAACTTTTAAATTAAAAAATTTGGGGACTTCCCAGGTGGTCCAGTGGTTAAGGATCTGCCTTCCAATGCAGGGGGTGTGGGTTTTATCCCTGGTCAGGGAGCTAAGATCCCACATGGCTCACGGCCAAAAAAATAAAACAAAAGCAATATTGTAACAAATTCAATAAAGACTTTAAAAATGGTCCACATCAAAAAAAAAAAAAAAAAAAAAGACCAGAAAAGAAAACATTTTAAAACCCTCTGTCCATTTAGATTCTCAGTCTTGGCAAAACTCTCATAATGAGGTCTTTGTCCCAAATGAGACTTGATATATATATATATATTTTTTAAGAAGATGTTGAGGGTAGGAGTTTATTAATTAATTTATTTATTTTTGCTGTGTGTTGGGTCTTCGTTTCTGTGTGAGGGCTATCTCCAGTTGTGGCAAGCAGGGGCCACTCTTCATCGTGGTGCACAGGCCTCTCACTGTCGCGGCCTCTATTGTTGCGGAGCACAGGCTCCAGACGCGCAGGTTCAGTAGTTGTGGCTCACGGGCCTAGTTACTCCGGGGCATGTGGGATCTTCCCAGACCAGGGCTCAAACCCGTGTCCCCTGCATTAGCAGGCAGATTCTTAACCACTGCGCCACCAGGGAAGCCCCGAGACTTGATATCTTTAAATCTCTTTTATTCAGGGTCCACACTAGCACGAAGTTTAAATAAAACCAGGTTTTTCTTTTGGTTTTATTTATTTTTTTCCTCCTCTATGGGAAAAGTTTTTTAAAAGCATTCAAATAAGTACTTTTCAGAAATTGATGCTTTAATTTATTTATTATGAAAAATTTTAAACATCCATAAAAGTAGTGGGTTATGATAACCCACCCCCCTCCCCACACCCATCACACAGCCTCAACCATTATTAACTTGTGGCCAATTTTATTTCATCTGTACTCCCAATACCCATTTTCTGTCACCCTGCCCCCCCCAACTACCACTAGATCGTTTTGAAGCCAATCTCAGACCAGGGCTCACTCATTCATTAGGTAAAGCAAGCGTAGTGCCAGAACACATGATACTTTTAAGAACCTACAAGAACGTTTTAATTTCTTTTAAAGTCAGAAGGAAAAATGAAATTGTAAGGTTGAATAAAATGTTTCCATTTTTTTCTCACATCAGAAAACAATAACATTTTTAGGATCCCCAAAATCTATTATGGTAAGAGGGGGTCCATGAAGGCAAAAGGGCCTGGGGCCAATGTAAGTCACTATGGGGTCCTCTCCCAAACACCATACCATTTCATCTGAAAATACTGCAATATGTATCTCTAAAGGACAAGGAATCTTTCTATAAACATAAGCACAAACCTATTTCTATACCTAGAATATTATCTAAGCTTCCTTAATGCCAGCAAATGTTCTGCCACTATTCATATGTGACCATCTAATTTACTTAATAGTTTTTTTTTTTCAAATTGGAATCTAAACAAGGTCCAAGCATTGCATTTGACTGAAATGTCTCTGAAGTGTCTTTCAATCTGTTAGTTCTCTCTCCCTCTTTTTTTTTTCTTTTTCCTTGCAATTTAATTAAAGAAACTTGAAGAAACTTCTTTTACTTGAAGAAATCAGGCTGGTTTGTTCTGTCACATTTCCCCCACTCTGTGTTCCCTGTAAACAGCTAGTTGGGACTTGATCAGATTCAGTGGCTGTTTTGTAGCAAGAACGTTTTACAAGGGATGGTGCTCTTTTATGGTCTTAAAAGTTATTGAGGAGCATTGCCTAGATTCATTATTTCATTAGAATTTCCAAAATGGTAATTTTCTAATTCTATTATTCCTTCTTTATCTGTTATTTAGAGTTCTTCTGTAAAGAAGAGCTCCCTTTAACAGCTGTTTGGTTCCCTGAGGTGTGATTTGTACAAGAAAGGCTGGAAAATGCTTTATTCTTTCTTTTTTTCAAACAATTTTCAGAATAACAAGTTACTTCTCTAGCGTCCTTCATAGGTGACTAATGGGGTCCCTCACTATTATTAAGAATTCATGGATTTTTTAATATATCCCAGTGTTTCAATCTATTTCAGTTATAATTATTCCTTTGAAATCTTGTATCGTCCCTTGTTTAACCCGTTAAAACCACTTCAAGTTGGCTCTTGAGTTCTTAATAGTTTCTTTGCTTTCTGGTATGAATTTTTTTAATTCATGAATTTTGAAATTTTGAAATTCCTTTTTTCTGTAAGATATGTATCTCTCTATAGATGCTAACTCATACTTTAAAGTCTAGAGACAATTCCTCTCTATAGTTGAAGCTCTAACCCATAGAACGGTTGGGTTCCTTTGTTTCATTTTGCTTTCAGCATTTAGAATTTATTTTTTCAAGTTTAATTTTGTCTTATAATTATATAAAATGTTTACATGATTCTAAAGTCAAAACTACAAAACAAAGTATATTCAGAAAAGTTTAGCTCCCATTCCTGTTTCTCTAGTTTTTACTCTCTTCCCTTACAGGTATTCATTTTGTAGCACATTTTAATACCTGATAGAACCAGCCTCTCTCACTTCTGTATTCTTTGTATTTTTAAGGGTCTTCAGGTCTGCTTGGATATTTTGCTTGTTGTTCTTTCCATTAAGCTTTATAAGCAACTAGTACCAGAATAAAAAAAAAAACTGATAGTATTTTTATTGAGATTGCAAAGGAAATCTCTTCTTTTTTATTTTTTACATCTTTATTGGAGTATAATTGCTTTACAATGGTGTGTTAGTTTCTGCTTTATAACAAAGTGAATTAGTTATACATATACATATGTTCCTATATCTCTTCCCTCTTGCAGAAATCTCTTCTAATATTGTCTCTCCAGCCCAGAACATAGCTCGTCTTTCAGTTCATTCAAGTCTCCTTTTGTGTTTGCAGGAGCACTTACTGTTCCTCTTAGAGGTTTGGAATGTTTGTTTTTAAGTTTATGCCTAGTTTGTTTGTTTCTTTCTTTCTCTTCCATTACACCTTCTAACAACTATTGTTTGTATACATAAAAGCTATTGAATTGTTTTCTTAAATAACTATTTGATTAAATTTTATTGTTGTTTATACTAATTTTCTCTTAATTTTTTGGAGTTTTTAAAATATAGATCATATGGAAATAGAGATAGTTTTGCCCCTACTTACTTAACTAGTCGTTCTCCTTATTTCTTTTCTTTATTTGTGTGTACCAGTTCTCCCAACACAATGTTAAATAGTAGTAGAGATGGAGGGCATCCTCTGGTCTTATTCACCAGTATGATGGAAAATGCTCTGGTGTTTCTCCATTAATTCTGACAGAGGTTAATTTTTTAAAGTAATTGTGAAGGTGTCAGAGGCTTAGAGTTTTCTCAGCCACATCTACTGAGCCTTAAGTACCTATGGTAGGATTCAGAGAGGATTCTTTCTTGGTAACTCAAGAGACAACCCTGCAACAAGCTGAAATGTCTTCTGAACTATGTAAAAGACATTGCATTACTTCCTAAGTAGATTTAGGGTTACATTTAATATTAACTATTTAAAGAAATATATGTATTTAATATTTAATATTTAATACTAGCTGTTTAATGACATATATTTAATATTTAATGTTAGCTATTTAATGAAATATATATTTAATATTTAATAGTAGCTACTTAATGAAATGTATTTAATATTTAGCTATTGAATGAAATTATCCATGATTTCTATGGCATATTAGAGTCCTTATCAAAATCACAACTTCATTTACTTCTAACCATACTGTGAGGTAGATTCCATTGTGTTCATTTTACAGATGAAGAAACTGAGGCTCAAAACCCCATGCAGTCAAATGTCAAATTTCATGCTTTTTGTTGAATCGTACTGCCTCTATTTTGTTGTATCCTTAGAAAATAAATCATCCTGATAAAGGATGATTTATCCCATTACTCTCACTCAACCAAAATGCTTATCATCATTCAAACATTTAACAGAAAGAAGACTTGTCTCTATGTAACATATTTCATAAAGTCTGAGAAACTATCAACTATTCACCATACCACTAAAGGGGAAAAAACACTCTCAATGAAATTATAACACAGTGTTTTCTATTAATTTGTGGTTGTTAAGAAAATAAATATGTGCCTCTTTGATTCTATGAAATATGGTATTAATAATTTCCTTTGATTTTTATCAACACATTATTAATACCTAGTACATATTTGTTAGGAGACAGTGCTGGTATTCAGAATAGATTCTTCCAGATGGGGATCTTAGAAAGAAAGAGGAGAAGGGACCACCAGCAAGTATTATTAACACCCTAATTGTGCCTAGTACTGGGGGAAAGGTCATGCCAGAACAATCAAGACAAATACCATGTAAGCACCTTGAGGTCATTTCCTGTCCCTTTCTCTGGTGCTCAAACTGCACAGGTAACTTGGAGACTTTCCCCTAGAGTTTATCGGACATCCTCTGAGGATAATTGATAGAAGCCACTTGCCTTGAAGAGGGATCTAGGGTGAGGAGGACCAGTTGCTTCTGTATCAACTTGCCCCCAGGCCTTATTCTGGAGAGAGGCCCAGGTTATTAGCTGAGGTCTTAGTGGGGTGGACACAAGCAAGACAGAACCAGGAGAAGGAAATAGCAGAAAAGAAGGAGAAGCAAGTCCCCAAAATCAAAGCAGAGGTGATGAAACTCAGGAGGCCATGAGGATTGAGAGGGGGCCCGGACACAAGTCTAAAGCAACCATAAATGGCATTTTTACCCACCTAATATCTTGCTCATTCTTCATGCCCTCCCTTCTTCTGTAGTGCTTCCTGGGTGATTTAAAACAGCATGTTCACAAGCTCCCTCCTGACACCCCAAAGTTGGATTCCCGGCAGGTCAGAAAAGTGCTCTGTTGAATAAGAATCCCAGTGGTCCCGGAATCTTCAGTTTAATGGTTTTCCTAAACAATTCTCGTGCAGGCCATTTGCCAAGAGCACATGGAGAAACAGTGTCTTCCCACTGATTATGCAAACCTAGCTGACTTCTTGGCACCTCTCTTAGGTAGCTCAGTGTTTTTCCTGCCACCTCACTGCAAAGCTAATGTGTGTATATATTTGCTCTTCCTCCTGTATGAAATCCTAACATTCGTTCATCCTTGGCTTCTATCCAGCTATTCCCATCCTCCCTTCTCAGGTGTGACCAAGCCATCTTCTCCACAAATTCACTGTCTTTGCTTACTCTCTGAGCCAGACTGGCTCACAACTGCCAAACAGATTGGACTCCTGGAGTGTGTTCTTGGAGTTTGCCCTGGACATTCCCCCTTTACTCCCAACCCCATATGACTCCTAAATCCTGGACCCCTAAGTACCTCTTATTTGGCCTCAGATCCTTTGGACTTAGTTCCATACTTGTTTCATCCTGATTTTCTCTAACAAACCTCTGGCTCTTACTGCTTAGAAAGGAAGAAACCCCACCCCAGTTCCAACCCCCAGATCTCAGTCCTTGACAGTGGCCTCAGTTCAGCCCCATAGTTCCCCCAAATTCATGGAAAGGGCTTCAATCATTAGAGAGCCCACAGCTTACACCAGCATTTCCTGATTCTTGCTACAAAACATGGAAATTTGGAATTTAGGGGTTCATTGCTATGTTCAGTGTGGCTGGAAACACCTGTAGTAAAGAATCTGACATTCCCAGGTGGGTGGAAGCAAGTTTACTTCCTTCTCTACCTACCTTATAATGGAAAGGGAAAAATTTGGGGGTGGCTTATGGTCCTATGAAGCTTTGTTGAGATCTGTTAAAATGTAAGTGCTTTCTTGATGTCCTCTGGACTCGAGGGTTGCTGGTTTTATGACTCTGGATATCCCACTCAGCCTAGATGCCCTGCAATTACCAGAGAACTGCAGACTCACCAAGGTGTCTCTGTGTTGGATCAGCTCTGACACAGGAATTCTCAATGCCACTTAAGTAAATGGCACCTGAGCCCAGCAGCCTGCCTCTACTGAGATCTGTAATCTATACAGTACTGCAGCAAAGAAAAGCAACAGCCAGCTTAAATACTGTTAAATTGTGCAGGAATAGAGAAACTTCTGAATGAGAGAAAAACTACATATTCTCTTAAGTTTAATAATATTTTTCCTTTTCATTAATATTATCCCCCTTTTTACAGATGAGGAATTCAAAACTCTTTGTTTAAGGAAATTGTTGAAGATTACACAGTGAAGTAGTGCAGGATTAGTTTAAACCCAGCTCTCTCATGCTCCATCGTTCTTGTCCTTAACTATTGAAGGACAGCTAACATTCACCGAGCATTCACCCACCAGCTCCCAGTTGCTTCGCTGGACACTGCTTAAGTGACTTCATTTAACCCTATAATTATCCTAGGTTATACAATGCTGTGGTAACAAAGTGCCCCCATGAAATATTAGTTTCTCACTCACATAACAATCAGAACTAAAGATTTCTAATCAGTGTCTGCCTCTCCTGTGTGCAGTGATTCAGAACCCAAGTTGCTTCTATCTTGTGGCTCCTCCATACCTTAGAGCCTCACTGTTACTTGTATCCACAGGTAGAAGGGTAAAAAATGTGGAGAGGGATGCGCGGCCCATGAAGAAGCCGGTAGCTTAGTTGTGCCTGTATAGAACTAGGAGTGCCTCAGCTTTTTCTTATCTCCAATCACTTTTCCCCACTTTCCCCACAACCAAGCTTTATCCCAAAAACATCTCGAGCCCTTCAACTTTGCCAACAGGGATTTGAGATTTGTTCACCCATCTCCTCACTTGGCTGCCTCATGAATAAAGCCTTTCTCTGATGCAAACTTTGGCATCGCAGGTTCTGGCTTGCTGCACCCTGGCCAATCACGGCTTGTCCTTCAAGATTCCACCTGGTTCTTACCTCCCTAAGAAGGCTCGTTTGATGCCTCGACCTAGGGTACATAGGAGGTGTATTTGCTGAAGCCCTGTATAATCAAAGAAAATCTACTGAAGGCTCTACAGGTAAAAGGCAATGGATTTAACAGTAGACTTTTCTTCAATGTTGTCTGACATCCAATATTACATAGAAGTTTGAGTGAGGCTAATGGCAGACTCTGGGAAGGCTCATGCCAAGGAGTACTTCCCAGACTTCCACTGCCAGTGTCCTTATCCCTGCAGTGAGTCACAGCCACCCCCCACTTTTGCAGGAGACCCTCCAACACTAGCAGCCATATGGCTAACAGGGTCTTACTGCTCCAGCCGGGTGTCAGACCTGAGTCTCTAAGGTGGGAGAGCCGAGCTCGGGACATTGGATCACCAGAGACCTCCTGTCCCCACATGGTATCAGTTGGCGAGAGCTTTCCCAGATATCTCCATCTCAACACTAAGACCCAGCTCCACTCAATGACCAGGAAGCTCCAGTGCTAGAAACCCCATGCCAAATAACTAGCAAGACAGGAAAACAACCCCATCCATTAGCAGAGAGGCTGCCTAAAATCATACTAAATTCACAGACACCCCAAAACACACTACCAGATGTGGTCCTGCCCCCCACAAAGACAAGATCCAGCCTCAGCCACCAGAACACAGGCACCAGTCCCCTCCACCAGGAAGCCTACACAACCCACTAAACTAACCTTACCCACTGGGGGTAGACACAAAAACAATGGGAACTATGAACCTGCAGCCTGCAAAAAGGAGACATCAAACATAGTAAGTTAAGCAAAATGAGAAGACAGAAATATGCAGCAGATGAAGGAGCACAGTAAAAACCCACCAGACCAAACAAATGAAGAGGAAATAGGCAGTCTACCTGGAAAATAATTCAGAGTAATGATAGTAAAGATGATCAAAAATCTTGAAAATAGAATGGAAAAAATACAAGAAAAGTTTAGCAAGGACCTAGAAGAACTAAAGAGCAAACAAAAAATGATGAAAAAAAAATAAATGAAATTAAAAATTCTCTAGAAGGAATCAGTAGCAGAATAACTGAGATAGAAGAAAGGATAAGAGATCTGGAAGATAAAACACTGAAAATAACTACCACAGAGTAGAATAAAGAAAAAAGAATGAAAATAAGTGAGGACAGTCTCAGAGATGTCTGGGACAACATTAAACTCACCAAAATTTGAATTATAGGGGTCCCAGAAGAAGAAGAGAAAAACAAAGGGACTGAGAAAATATTTGAAGAGATTATAGTTGAAAACATCCCTAATATGGGAAAGGAAATAGTCGATCAACTCCAAGAAGTGCAGAGAGTCTCATACAGGATAAATCCAAGGAGAAACATGCCAAAACACATATTAGTCAAACTATCAAAAATTAAATACAGAGATACCCTCATCCACCAGAGGGCAGACAGCAGAAGCAAGAAGAACTACAATCCTGCATCCTGTGGAACAAAAACAATATTCACAGAAAGATAGACAAGATGAAAAGGCAGAGGACTATATACCAGATGAAGGAATAAGATAAAACCCCAGAAAAACAACTAAATGAAGTGGAGATAGGCAACCTCCCAGAAAAAGAATTCAGAATAATGATAGTGAAGATGATCCAGGACCTCGGAAAAAGAATGGAGGCAAAGATTGAGAAGATGCAAGAAATGTTTAACAAAGACCTAGAAGAATTAAAGAACAAACGAAAAGAGGTGAACAATACAATAACTGAAATGAAAACTACACTAGAAGGAATTAATAGCAGAATAACTGAGGCAGAAGAATGGATAAGTGACCTGGAAGACAGAATGGTGGAATTCACTGCTGCAGAACAGACTAAAGAAAAAAGAATGAAAAGAAATGAAGACAGCCAAACAGACCTATGGGACAACATTAAATGCAACGACATTCGCATTATAGGGGTCCCAGAAGGAGTACAGAGAGAGAAAGGACCATAGAAAATATTTGAAGAGATTATAGTCGAAAACTTCCCTAACATGGGAAAGGAAATAGCCACCCAAGTCCAGGAAGCGCAGCGAGTCTCATACAGGATAAACCCAAGGAGAAGCACACCGAGACACATAGTAATCAAATTGGCAAAAATTAAAGACAAGGAAAAATTATTGAAAGCAGGAAGGGAAAAATGACAGACAACATACAAGGGAACTCCCATAAGGTTAACAGCCGATTTCTCAGCAGAAACTCTACAGGCCAGAAGGGAGTGGCATGATATACTTAAAGTGATGAAAGGGAACAACCTACAACGAAGATTACTCTACCCAGCAAGGATCTCATTCAGATTCGATGGAAAAATCAAAAGCTTTACAGACAAGCAAAAGCTAAGAGAATTCAGCACCACCAACCAGCTCTACAATGCTAAAGGAACTTCTCTAAGTAGGAAACACTTAGAGAAAGAAAAGAACCTACAAAAACAAACCCAAAACAATTAAGAAAATGGTCATAGGAACATACATATCGATAATTACATTAAACGTGAATGAATTAAATGCTCCAACTAAAAGGCACAGGGTTGCTGAATGGATACAAAAACAAGACCCATGTATATGCTGTCTACAAGAGACCCACTTCAGACGTAGGGACACGTACAGACTGAAAGTGAGGAGATAGAAAAAGATATTCCATGCAAATAGAAATCAAAAGAAAGCTGGAGTAGCTATACTCATATCAGGTAAAATAGACTTTAAAGTAAAGAATATTACAAGAGACAAGGAGGTAATTACATGATGACCAAGGGATCAATCCAAGAAGAAGATATAACAATTATAAATATATATGCACCCAACATAGGAGCACCTCAATACATAAGGCAAGTGCTAACAGCTATTAAAGAGGAAATCGACAGTAACACAATAATAGTGGGGGATTTTAACAACTCACTTACACCAATGGACAGATCATCCAAAATGAAAATAAAGAAGGAAACAGAAGCTTTAAATGACACAATAGACCAGATAGATTTAATTGATATTTATAGGACATTCCATCCAAAAACAGCAGATTACACTTTCTTCTTAAGTGCACATGGAACATTCTCCATAATAGATCACATCTTGGGTCACAAATCAAGCCTCAGTAAATTTAAGAAAATTGAAATCATATCAAGCATCTTCTCTGACCACACCGCTATGAGATTAGAAATGAATTACAGGGAAAAAAATGTAAAAAACACAGACACATGGAAGCTAAACAATACGTTACTAAATAAGCAAGAGATCACTCAAGAAATCAAAGAGGAAATCAAAAAACACCTAGAGACAAATGACAATGAAAACACGGCGATCCAAAAACTATGGGATATGGCAAAAGCAATTCTAAGAGGGAAGTTTATAGCTATACAAGCCTACCTCAAGAAACAAGAAAAATCTCAAGTAAACAATCTAACCTTACACCTAAAGGAACTAGAGAAAGAAGAACAAACAAAACACAAAGTTAGCAGAAGGAAATCAATCATAAAGATCAGAGCAGAAATAAATGAAATAGAAACAAAGAACACAATAGCAAAAGTCAATAAAACTAAATCTGGTTCTTTGAGAAGATAAACAAAATTGACAAACCATTAGCCAGCCTAATCAAGAAAAAGGAGGAGAGGACTCAAATCAATAAAATTAGAAATGAAAAAGGAGAAGTTACAACAGACACCGCAGAAATACAAAGCATCCTAAGAGGCTACTACAAGCAACTCTAGGCCAATAAAATGGACAACATGGAAGAAATGGACAAATTCTTAGAAAGGTATAAACTTCCAAGACTGAACCAAGAAGAAACAGAAAATATGAATAGACCAATCACAAGTAATGAAATTGAAACTGTGATTTAAAATCTTCCAACAAACAAAAGTCCAGGACCAGATGGTTTCACAGGTGAATTCTATCAAACATTTAGAGAAGAGTTAACCCCCATCGTACTCAAACTCTACCAAAACTTGCAGAGGAAGGAACACTCCCAAACTCATTCTATGAGGCCACAATCTCCCTGATACCAAAACCAGACAACGATACGACAAAAATAGAAAATTACAAACCAATATCACTGATGAATATGGGTGCAAAACTCCTTAACAAAATACTAGCAAACAGAATCCAACAACACATTAAAAGGATCATACACCACGATCACGTGGGAATTTTCCCAGAGATGCAAGGATTCTTCAATATACACAAATCAATCAATGTGATACACTATATTAACAAATTGAAGAATAAAACAGTATGATCATATCAATAGATGCAGAAAAAAGCTTTTGACAAAATTCAACACCCATTTATGATAAACACTCTCCAGAAAGTGGGCATAGAGGGAACCTACCTCAACATAATAAGGCCGTATAAGACAAAGACACAGCAAACATCATTCTCAAAGGTGAAAAACTGAAAGCATTTCCTCTAAGATCAGGAACAAGACAAGGATGTCCACTCTCACTATTATTCAACATAGTTTTGGAACTCATAGCCACAGCAATCAGAGAAGAAAAAGAAATAAAAGGAATAGAATTTGGAAAAGAAGCAGTAAAACTGTCACTGTTTGCAGATGACATGATACTATACATAGAGATCCTAAAAATGCCACCAGACAACTATGAGAGCTAATCAATGAATTTGGTAAAGTTGGAGGATACAAAATTAATGCACAGAAATCTCTTGCATTCCTATACACTAATGATGAAAAATCTGAAAGAGAAATTGTGGAAACACTCCCATTTACCATTGCAACAAAAAGAATAAAATACCTAGGAATAAACCCACCTAGGGAGACAAAATACTTCTATGCAGAAAACTATAAGACATTAATGAAAGAAATTAAAGATGATACCAACAGATGGAGAGATGTACCATGTTCTCGGACTGGAAGAATCAATATTGTGAAAATGACTATACTACCCAAAGCAATCTACAGATTCAATGCAATCCCTATCAAATTACCAATGGCATTTTTCACAGAACTAGAACAAAAAATTTCACAATTTGTATGGAAACACCAAAGACTCTGAATAGCCAAAGCAATCTTGACAAAGAAAAATGGAGCTGGAGGAATCAGGTTCCTGGACTTCAGACTATACTACAAAGCTACAGTAATCAAGACAGTATGGTACTGGCACAAAAACACAAATATTGATCAATGGAGCAGGATAGAAAGCCCAGAGATAAACCCACACACATATGGTCAGCTTATCTTTGATAAAGGAGGCATGAATATACAATGGAGAAAAGACAGCCTCTTCAATAAGTGGTGCTGGGAAAACTGGACAGTTACCTGTAAAAGAATGAAATTAGAACACTCCCTAACACCATACACAAAAATAAACTCAAAATGCATTAAAGACCTAAATGTAAGGTCAGACACTATAAAACTCTTAGAGGAAAACATAGGCAGAACACAATCTATGACATAAATCAGAGCAAGATCCTTTTTGACCCACCTCCTAGAGAAATGGAAATAAAAACAAAAATAAACAACTGGGACCTAATGAAACTTAAAAGCTTTTGCACAGCAAAGGAAACCATAAACAAGAGAAAAGACAACCCTCAGAATGGGATAAAATATTTGCAAATGAATCAACGGATGAAGGATTAATCTCCAAAATATACAAGGAGCTCAAGCATCTCCATATCAAAAAAACAAACAACCCAATCCAAAAATGGGCAGAAGATCTAAATAGACATTTCTCCAAAGAAGATATACAGATTGCCAACAAACACAAAGGACGCTCAACATCATTAATCATTAGAGAAATGCAAATCAAAACTACAATATGGTATCACCTCACACTGGTTAGAATGTCCATCATCCAAAAATCTACAAACAATAAATGCTGGAGAAGGTGTGGAGAAAAGGGAACCTTCTTGCACTGTTGTTGGGATTATAAATTGATACAGCCACTATGGAGAGTAGTATGGATGTTCCTAAAAGACTAAAAATAGAACTACTATACAACCCAGTAATCCCACCACTGGGCATATACACTGAGAAAACCATAATTCAAAAAGAGTCATGTACCACAGTGTTCTTTGCAGCACTATTTACAATAGCTAGAACATGGAACAACCTAAGTGTCCATCAACAGATGAATGGATAAAGGAGATGTGGCACATATATACGATGGATTATTACTCAACCATAAAAGGAAACAAAATTGAGGTTTTTGTAGTGAGGTGGATGGACTTAGAGTCTGTCATACAGAGTGAAGTAAGTCAGAAAGAGAAAAACAAATACCATATGCGAACACATGTATATGTGATCTAAAAGAAAATGGTTCTGAAGAATCTTGGGGCAGGGCAAGAATAAAGACACAGATGTAGAGAATGGACTTGAGGACACAGTGAGGGGAAAGAGTAAGCTGAGACGAAGTGAGAGAGTGGCATTGACCTATATACACTACCAAACATAAAATAGATAGCTAGTGGGAAGCAGCTGCATAGCACATGTAGGTCAGCTCGGTGCTTTGTGACCACCGAGAGGAATGAGATAGGGAGAGTGAGAGGGAGACACAAGAGGGAGGGGATATGGGGATATATGTATACGAATAGCTGATTCACTTTGTTATACAACGGCAAGTAACACAACAATGTAAAATAATTATACTCCAATAAAGACGTTAAAAAAAATGTGAAGAGAGCTTCCCTGGTGGTGCAGTGGTTGAGAGTCCACCTGCTGATGCAGGAGACGCGGGTTTGTGCCCTGGTCCTGGAGGATCCCACATGCCGCGGGGCGGCTAGGCCCATGAGCCATGGCCATTGAGCCTGTGCGTCCAGAGCCTGTGCTCCGCAGCAGGAGAGGTCACAAGAGTGAGAGGCCCATGTACCGCAAAAAAAAAAAAAAAAAAATGTGAAGAGTGTTCTCTCTAGAAGTTTCAGCTGAAAACAGCACTTGACATTGCTCCCTATATTTCAATGACTAAAACTCAGTCATACAGCCACACTGAATTGCAAAAGCGGCTGAGAAATGTGGTCTAGTTGGATTTTAGGTCGTTTTTGGTGACTATCGAGCTGGCTCTTCCATGGGGAGACACTGTTAATATTCTATTTTGCAGATGAGAAAACTGAAATCACTTCACTAAATCCATGGAACTTGCAAGTGACATAACCAGAGTCATGTCTGTCTGACTCTATCCAGTAAAACTCTCTGTGATGGTGGAATATTCTGTACCTGTGATGTTCAAGAGAGTAACCCACTGCCCATATGTGGCCAAAGTCATCCTTGCCCACACTCTCCTCTCTTTCTCTTCAGGAAGCCTCCCTATTTTCATTCATCCCATGCTGGGAACACATTCCTTCTTCTCCAATAAACACCATCCCAGGAGAAAATTTCACCCCTTCATGTGTCAAGCCTCCACTGCTCATGGGAGTCCTCCTCTGCCAAGTTCCAAAGGGGAAGGAATGGGTGTCCTGAAAATGAGGTCAAAAGTAGGTACTGCCATGCAGAGATAATCTTTTCATCAGTGAGAATCAAGTCTAATTTCCTCAATATCTAAGAAGAGAGAACACCTTGTCAAAGCAAGCGCTATGTTTTTTCTCCCCAAGAAACTATATAATCTGGTCTTACATA
The DNA here is from genome assembly GCF_949987515.2 of Delphinus delphis. Classification (NCBI taxonomy): domain Eukaryota; kingdom Metazoa; phylum Chordata; class Mammalia; order Artiodactyla; family Delphinidae; genus Delphinus; species Delphinus delphis. The sequence continues at coordinate 131,420,890 of NC_082686.1, forward strand.
AAAAAAGAACTTTGCAAGTTAGTGCTTGATGGGTATACATTTTCAGTGGGGAAGATGGGAAAGTTCCAGATGTGGATGGTGGTGATGGGTGCACAGCAATGTGAATGTACTTAATACCACAGAGCTGTGCACTTAAAATGGTTAAAAGTAGACTTTATGTTATGTATCTTTTTCCACAAAAAAAAAAAGTGTGTGAAAAAAGAATCTCCTTCCTGTTTGATGTGACTTTGAACTTGCCCCTCGTGGAACACCTGCTTGGCGTTACTGTACTAACGAGCGTTTGAGTGCTGCCCATACCTGGCAAACCTCACCTAGGATGGCTCTTGCTCTCACTGCAGCCTGGGATGAGGGTGTGGCAGCTCTGCAGATGCCCAGACTCCTCCCTTTCCCTCTCAGAAACCCTTGTGGGGTACAGGGGAGGTCCTTCATTGCACCGTTATGAGTGAAAAGCACAGAAGAGTTGGCATGATCTGGTACAACTGTTTTTTGGGGAAAATGGTCAATCTCTGTCTGGTCAAGCTCTGTCTGATTAACTCAAAAAAGATTTTTGAGGAAATTACCTTTGGAAAATACTTTGAAATTCTGAACTAAGAGAACCAAATAAACACTAATCAGTGCCCTGGTGAGATCTCTCGTGTAAGGTGAAGAGGGAGTCGTGTTGTCTTCCAAGATGGACATTTTCCTGCTAGAGAGAACATCTATTCCAATAAATCGTGATTTATTGTTGTGAGGAGAAGCAATTTCCTCACATTATTTAACCCTTCTATGCCTGCATCTGCACTGAAAATTAAGATAGCTAACCAGCTCCTGGGAAGATGCTTGGGGAGAACTAGGCAGCTGGACCAAGTTGCTGAATGATGATGGGGAGGGAACGTTCTAAGGAAAGTATGAGGATGCTCTGTGCATCATTGAGGCATAATTCAACCCGATGGGGCTCCCTGTCCCATCTGAATAATGCTGTGTGTGGGCAACATGGACATTCTCTTACGCCGGTTGCTCTTATTTGCTTGTGTGTTTGGGTTTATTTAGGCCACTTTTCATCGTTCATTGCACCACTTTGTTAACGTTGAAGCTGAAAATGTTGCCTCAAGATCTCAATTTTCATTTTTGCACTTTTGGAAATGTTTTGAAATGTAGCCTTGTCAATAGGAAGGTTTTCACAAATTGGGTTGACATCCCGAGAGGCCGTTGTACTGAGTCCATTTCTGTAGGGAATTCAGCTACTCTCCCACATTTTAAACATTAAAGAGGAATGTAGGTTTTTTGGAAAAAGTATTGCAATCTGCAGCCATCCTGGACATTTCTTGTGGAAAGTCTTTTCAATAGAATTTTCAAATAAAACATTAAGAGAGCTCTCTCTTAGGAAGAAGGACAGCTTTTATAGAGTTCTTGAGGCCAAGAGAAATGACCCTTTCTTAGGTGCTGGGCAGAACAGTCCCACAGACCCTCCTCCTCAGAAGCTGGGGGAGGTGTCAGCATATTTTCATGACCACGGTGCTCATGAAACCCCAGCTGCTATAAGGTGCTCAGACTTCCAAAAATGTTCGGAAAGGCCAAGATTTTGTCTCTGGGGACCACATGAAACCACTGTCAGGGGAGAACAGACTGACTGACATAAGAAATAAAGTATTTGTCCCCTGGGAGCATGTGAGGACCTTCCTTCCTGTGACCTTAAACTCATGACAGAGGATGCAGATGCCTTTGAGCCATCCCAATAAGGAGAAGAAAGCTAGAATGATCATTACCCTGGTCTCTACCCAATGAGTTAGAAACAAGTGAGATGCCTCCTTGTGTTACCTAACGTGGCCACTCAGCTAGACAGCTCCAGCCCAGGTCCTATCCACCAGCTGTGGTCTCCAGCTTCTTTGATTAGAGAGCCACTCACACTTGATGGGTCCTGGAAAAAGTGACTCATGTAAGAGTCAGATGTATACATCAGGAGGCCAATATATGAATTTATAAAAATTTTAATATAATTTATTATTTATTTAATAAAAACTATAAGCATGCTCCACCATACTCCTTCCCTGATGTCTAAACTTTTGTGAAGCAGAGTTAGCCATCAGAACATTGCTTGGTGAGCATGGAAAAATCAAGGCCAGGGCATATGAGGAGTCTTCAGAGATTGTACTGTGGTCAGCAGTTGGACACAAAGACCCTTTGGAGAGTTTGATTAAGTTAATAGGATATTTGCCTTTTAAAAGGCAGAATACATGAACTCATTAAGGCTGATCTCTGGACTCTAGAGCCCTGGGATCAGCCATGGTGAGTCTTGTCAAAATATAATTTCCAAAAAGTTAAAAGCATAACCCATCCAACTATCAATGATCATGTGTCAAATTTTAATCAACTCATTCATGAATGAGGAAACCAATACGATGATAAGCTATTTTCCAAGACGGATAGGTTTTACACAGTCTTTTTCTTTAAACATGACTAAGATTTCTAAACACAAAATTGATCAGTGTCCTTCACAGCAATAAATCATAAACTTCAGGGTTATCTTGGCTACTAGATAGAAATCATTGCATCATATGTAAGTTTAACATATATAACTTCACAGAGTCTGAGCTCTTAATTAATAAATAATAAAGAGCAAAATCATGCAATGGTACATTCTTGTAGGAAAATCAATCATCCTTGGGTCTGTTAAGCAAAGCTTCAGTATGCCATTGAAAGGACTTGCAGTCACACGCTTGACTTGTTTCCAGGTTATGGATAATTTTTCTTAAACTCATTGGCCCCCTAGTTCATATTTCTAGAAAGTGATACATGCCTGAAATTCCTGTCTGTCCTCCTTTGCTCCCTCTCCATCTCTGAATGGCTGGCACATTGTTAAATTTCAGATGTCAGCTCAGAACCCAACTGCTCAGAGATGCCTTCCCAGAGCTCATGGTTCATACATACCTTCCTCCAAGTACTCTCCATCTCATCACCCCATTAATCTCTCTGATGGCACTTACCATCATCTGTCATCATCATGTTTATTTCTTTACATGTTTATTGTCTGTCTGCTATACTGAAATGCAAGTACCAAAGTCCAAGGGAAAGGAATTGGCCTATCTAATTCACCTCTATATCCTCAGCTCCTAAAACAGTGCTGGGCATATAGTGGATGCCTAATGGATGGATGCATGCATGCGTGCATGGGTACATGGATGGATGCATGCATGCATGGTTGGATGGATGAATGCATGCATGGATGCATGGATGGATGGTGTGTATGCATGCCTAGTTACATTAGCGACATCTTTTGGAAGACTTCCTGCCAAGTTTTTGCTATTTGGTCTGCCCTTCTAAAGTCTCCAAGAAAAACACTCCTCTCATCTACTTATTCTTACCCTCACATATATTGACACTGCTGATTAACTTATTATTGCCACCTCATCACTTTTGACCTAGGGTACCACCTTTATGTAAGGCAAAGGTAAATGCATTATAGAAATGTCCCTTCCTCATTGTCAGTGTCTTGGAGAACACCCCACTACAGCCCATTTACAATCATACTCTCTCCTAATAGTTTTCTCCCTCAAATTAAAGCACATCTTTCCTTGCACCAGCCCTGTAGGGTTGCAAGAAGGAAAGAAAGGAAGGGAGGAGTCTGGATGAGGGAGAAACCAATAGGGAAAGACATTTCTTCAGAATGAGGGCCTGGAATGAAAGCCACAAAGATGATAAACAAGATCTTGGCCTCACCTGGATCTCACAGCATACCTTTTGGAGGCCAAAGGGACCTAAATTCCTCCAGAAAAGGAAAGGGAAGGAAAGCAGCCTTAAGGATTTTCCAAATGTCAAGGATCTCATTTCACAGCATATTTCCTGCTCAGGTATTTACCTCCTTTAGACAATCTCTGAAATAGCTAGAACCAAGTCTAGGACTAAGAATGGTAAATTCTAGCTCATCTGTAAGCTGTGAGATTTTCAATGGAAAAAATCAGGAGACGGAGGTAGGGTGAGTAAGACAAGCAGGATTCAATTAAGTCCCAGAGTGGGTGAAAAAAGGAAGGACTATCTTCTATATTCTGATCCTCAGAACGTTTTCTATAATTGCCTTGTCTTTTTCTTCTTGTCTTTCCCTTGGGAATTAAACATCTACCCAAATTTTATTGTTGTTGACCATCCAGCATGGCTGGCTGCACTCTCATTTAAAATATGTTATGACAGCTATCTCACGAAAGAGTAAAACCACTAAATGGACTTGCCAGGAAGTGTTACCTCCAGCTCATCTCCCCTGGAAACCAGCTGGCCCTCTTCATACACTCTCTTAAAATTCACTCATCCCTGCTGCTCCCAATAATGAAACCAACTCTTGGAGGTGTACAGCATACCAAACCTCAACAGACCTTTTCACAGGTCAACATATCTAGAACAATGTTGTCAAACTTGAGCATGCATCAGAATCTCCTGGAGGGCTTGTTAAAACACACATATATGGGCTCTAACCCCAGAGTTTCTGATTCAGTCAGTACAGGGTAGAGCTGGAGAATTTCCATTTCTCACAGTTCCCACGGGATGCTGATGCTGCTGGTCCAGAGTTCACATGCAGAGAATCACTGATACTGAAGAAGCAGTCAAGAGACAACCTCAACAACATCTTTCCTTCAATTCACCCATCTCCACCTTAAAATTTCTCAGTATCTGCATCTATTGTTTCCCTCTTGCCAAAACTAAGTTATTTATTCATTCACTCCAGTTCCTCATAATACTCAGACTCTTCCATGGCTAGTCACTGACACAAGTACTTTTTTTTTAAACATCTTTATTGGAGTATAATTGCTTTACAATTGTGTGTTAGTTTCTGCTTTATAACAAAGTGAATCAGCTATACATATACATATATCCCCATATATCTTCCCTCCTGTGTCTCCCTCCCTCCCACCCTCCCTATCCCACCCCTCTAGTTGGTCACAAAGCACCGAGCTGATCTCCCTATGCTATGCGGCTGCTTCTCACTAGCTGTTTTACGTTTGGTAGTGTATATATGTCCATGCCACTCTCTCACTTCGTCCCAGCTTACCCTTCTCCCTCCCTGTGTCCTCAAGTCGATTCTATGGCAGGTCTGTGTCTTTATTTCCATCTTGCTCATAGGTTCTTCATGACCATTTTTTTTTTTTAGATTCCACACATGTGTTAGCATACAGTATTTGTTTTTCTCTTTCTGACTTACATCACTCTGTATGACAGACTCTAGGTCCATCCACCTCAATAAAAATAACTCAATTTCATTTCTTTTTATGGCTAAGTAATATTCCATTGTATATATGTGCCACATCTTCTTTCTCCATTCATCTGTCAATGGACACTTAGGTTGCTTCCACGTCCTGGCTATTGAAAATAGAGCTGCAATGAACATTGTGGTACATGATTCTTTTTGAATTATGGTTTTCTCAGGGTATATGCCCAGTGGTGGGATTGCTGGGTGGTATGGTAGTTCTATTTTTAGTTTTTTAAGGAACGTCCATACTGTTCTCCATAGTGGCTGTATCAATTTATATTCCCACCAACAGTGCAAGAGAGTTCCCTTTTCTCCACACCCTCTCCAGCATTTATTGTTTGTAGATTTTTTAATGACGGCCATTCTGACTGGTGTGAGATGATATCTCATTGTAGTTTTGATTTGCATTTCTCTAATGATTAGTGATGTAGAGCATTCTTTCATGTCTTTGTTGGCAATCTGTATATCTTCTTGGAGAAATGTCTGTTTAGGGTTTCTTCCCATTTTTAGATTGGGTTCCCTGTTTTTTTGATATTGAGCTGCATTAGTTGCTTTTATGTTTTGATGATTAATCCTTTGTCAGTTGCTTCATTTGCAAATAATTTCTCCCATTCTTAGGGTAATCTTTTCGTCTTGTTTATGGTTTCCTTTGCTGTGCAAAAGCTTCGAAGTTTCATTAGGTCACATTTTTTTATTTTTGTTTTTATTTACATTACTCTAGGAGGTGGATCAGAAAAGACCTTGCTGTGATTTATGTCATAGAGTGTTCTGCCTATGTTTTCCTCTAAGAGTTTTATATTGTCTGGCCTTACATTTAGGTCTTAAATCCATTTTGAGTTTATTTATGTGTAGGATGTGAGGGAGTGTTCTAATTTCATTCTTTTACAGGTAACTGTCCAGTTTTCCCAGCACCACTTATTGAAGAGGCTGTCTTTCTCCATTGTATATTCATGCCTCCTTTATCAAATATAAGGTGACCATATGTGCGTGGGTTTATCTCTGAGCTTTCCATCCTGTTCCATTGATCTATATTTCTGTGTTTGTGACAGTGCCATACTGTCTTGATTACTGTAGCTTTGTAGTATAATCTGAAGTCAGGGAGCCTTATTCATCCAGCTCCATTTTTCTTTCTCAAGATTGCTTTGGGGCTTCCCTGGTGGCGCAGTGGTTGAGAGTCCGCCTGCTCATGCAGGGGACATGGGTTCGTGCCCTGGTCAGGGAAGATCCCACATGCCGCAGAGCAGCTGGGCCCATGAGGAATGGCCGCTGAGCCTGTGCATCCGGAGCCTGTGCTCCACAATGGGAGAGGCCACAACAGTGAGAGGCCCGTGTACAGCAAAAAAATAAAAAAGATTGATTTGGCTATTTGGGGTCTTTTGTGTTTCTAACAAATTGTGAAATATTTTATTCTGGTTCTGTGAAAAATGCCATTGGTGATTTGATAGGGATTGCATTGAATCTGTAGATGGCTTTGGGTAGTAGAGTCATTTTCACAATGTTGATTCTTCCAATCCAAAAACATGGTATATCTCTCCATCTATTTGTATCACCTTTAATTTCTTTCATCAGTGTCTTTCATCAGTGTCTTATAGTTTTCTGCATACAGGTCTTTTGTCTCCTTAGGTAGCTTTATTCCTAGGTATTTTATTCTTTTTGTTGTAATTGTAAATAGGAGTGTTTCCTTAATTTCATTTTCAGATTTTTTAACATGAGTGTATAGGAATGCAAGAGATTTCTGTGCATTAATTTTGTATCCTGCTACTTTACCAAATGCATTGAATAGCTCTAGTAGTATTCTGGTAGCATCTTTAGGATTCTCTATGTATAATATCATGTCATCTGCAAACAGTGACAGCTTTACTTCTTTTTTCTGATTTGTATTCCTTTCATTTCCTTTTCTTCTCTGATTGCTGTGGCTAAAACTTCCAAGACAATGTTGAATAATAGTGGTGAGAGTGGGCAACCTTGTCTTCTTCCTGATCTTAGTGGAAATGGTTTCAGTTTTTCACCATTGAGGACAATGTTGGCTGTGGTTTTGTCATATATGGCCTTTATTATGCTGAGGTAAGTTCCCTCTATACCTAGTTTCTGGAGGGATTTTATCATAAATAGCTGTTGAATTTTCTTGAAAGCTTTTTTACATCTATTGAAATGATCATATGGTTTTTATTCTTCAATTTGCTAGTATGGTGTATCACATTGATTGATTTGTGTATATTGAAGAATCCTTGCATTCCTGGGATAAACACCACTTGATCATAATGTATGATCCTTTCAATGTGTTGTTGGATTCTGTTTACTAATATTTTGTTGAGGATTTTTGCATCTATGTTCATCAGTGATATTGACCTGTAGTTTTCTTTCTTTGAGACATCTTTGTCTGATTTTGGTATCAGGGTGATGGTGACCTCGTAGAATGAGTTTGGGAGTTTTCCTCCCTCTGCTATATTTTGGAATAGTTTGAGAAGGTGTTAGCTCTTCTCTAAATGTTTGATATAATTCACCTATGAAGCTATCTGGTCCTGAGCTTTTGTTTGTTGGAAGATTTTTAATCACAGTTTCAATTTCAGTACTTATGATTCGTCTGTTTATATTTTCTATTTCTTCCTGGTTCAGTCCCATAAGGTTGCACTTTTCTAAGAATGTGTTGATTTCTTCCAGGTTGTCCATGTTATTGGCATATAGTTACATGTAGTAATCTTTCATGATCCTTTGTATTTCTGCAGTGTCAGTTGTTACTTCCCCTTTTTCATTTCTAATTTTATTGATTTGAGTCTTCTCCCTTTTTTTCATAGTAAGTCTGCCTAATGGTTTATCAATTTTGTTTATCTTCTCAAAGAATCAGCTTTTAGTTTTATTGATCTTTGCTCTCGCTTCCTTCATTTCTTTTTCATTTGTTTCTGATATGATCTTTATGATTTCTTTCCGTCTGCTAAATTTGAGGGGTTTTTTGTTTTTCTTTCTCTAATTGCTTTAGGTGTAAGGTTAGGCTGTTTATTTGAGATGTTTCTTGTTTCTTAAGGTAGGATTGTATTGCTATAAAGTTCCCTCTTAGAACTGCTTTTGCTGCATCCCATAGGTTTTGGGTCATCGTGTTTTCATTGTCATTTGTTTCTAGGAATTTTTTATCTCCTCTTTGATTTCCTCAGTTATCTCTTGGTTATTAAGTAGTGTACTGTTTAGCCTCCATGTGTTTGTATTTCTTGAAGATTTTTTCCTGTAATTGATATCTAGTCTCATAACGTTGTGGTCAGAAAAGATACTTGATACAATTTCAATTTTCTTAAATTTACCAAGGCTTGATTTGTGACCCAAGATATGATCTATCCTGGAGAATGTTCCATGAGCACTTGAGAAGAAATTGTATTCTATTATTTTTGGATGGAATGTCCTATAAATATCAATTAAGTCCTTCTTGTTTAATGTATCATTTAAAGCTCGTGTTTTCTTATTTATATTTAGTTTGGATCATCTGTCCATTGGTGAATGTGGGGTATTAAAGTCCCCTACTATGGTTGTGTTACTGTCAACTTCCCCTTTTATGGCTGTTAGTATTTGCCTTACGTATTGAGGTGCTCCTATGTTGGGTGCATAAATATTTACAATTGTTATATCGTCCTCTTGGATTGATACCTTAATCATTATGCAGTGTCCTTCTTTGTCTCTTGTAATAGTCTTTGTTTTACAGTCTATTTTGTGTGATATGAGAATTGCTACTTCAGCTTTCTTTTGATTTCCATTTACATGGAATATCTTTTTCCATCCCCTCACTTTCAGTCTGTATGTGTCCCTAAGTCTGAGGTGGGTCTCTTGTAGCCAGCATATATACGGGTCTTATTTTTGTATCCATCCAGCCAGTCTGTGTCTTTTGGTGGGAGCATTTAATCCATTTACATTTAACATAATTATCAATATGTATGTTCCAATTACCATTTTCTTAATTGTTTTGGATTTGTTATTGTAGGTCTTTTCCTTCTCTTGTGTTTCCTGCCAGAGAAGTTCCTTTAGGTTTTGCTGTAAAGCTGGTTCTGTGGTGCTGAATTCTTTTAGATTTTGCTTGTCTGTAAAGGTTTTAATTTCTCTATGAAATCTGAACGAGTTCTTTGCTGGGTAGAGTAATCTTGGTTGTAGGTTTTTTTCCTTTCATCACTTTAGATATGTCCTGCCACACCCTTCTGGCTTGCAGAGTTTCTTCTGAAAAATCAGGTCTTAACCCTATGGGGATTTTCCTGTATGTTTTTTTTTTTCCCTTGCTGCTTTTTACGTTTTTTCTTTGTATTTAATTTTTGACGATTTGATTAATATGTGGCTTGGCATATTTCTTCTTGGATTTATCCTGTATGGGACTGTCTGCACTTCCTGGACTTGATTAACTACTTAGGGAAATTTTCAACTATAATCTCTGCACATATTTTCTCAGTCCCTTTCTTTTTCTCTTCTTCTTCTGGGACCCCAATAATTTGAATGTTGGTGTGTTTAATGTTCTCCCAGAGATCTCTGAGACTGTCCTCATTTGTTTTTATTCTTGTTTCTTTATTCTGCTCTGCAGTAGTTATTTCCACTGTTGTGTCTTCCAGGTCACTTATCCATTCTTCTGCCTCAGTTATTCTGCTATTGATTCCTTCTAGAGAATTTTTAATTTCATTTCTTGTGTTTTCCATCACTGTTTGTTTCCTCTTTAGTTCTTCTAGGTCTTTGTTAAACGTTTCTTGTATATTCTCTATTCTAGTTCCAAGATTTTGGATCATCTTTACTATCATTATCCTGAATTCTTTTAGGTAGACTGCCTATTTCCTCTTCATTAGTTAGGTCTGGTTGGTTTTTACCTTGCTCCTTCATCTGTTGAATGTTTCTCTGTCTTCTCATTTTGCTTATCTTACTGTGTTTGGGGTCTCCTTTTCATAGGCTGCATGTTTATAGTTCCCATTGTTTTTGGTGTCTGCCCCCAGTGGCTAAGGTTGGTTCAGTGGGTTGTGTAGGCTTCCTGGTGGAGGGGAGTAATGCTTGTGTTCTGGTGGATGAGGCTGGATCTAGTCTTTCTGGTGGGCAGATCTACATCTGGTGTTGTGTTTTGGGGTTTCTGTGACCTTATTATGATTTTAGGCAGCCTCTCTGGTAATGGATGGGGTTGTGTTCCTGTCTTTCTATTTCTTTGGCATAGGGTGTCCAGCACTGTACCTTGCTGGTCGTTGAGTGGAGCTGGGCCTTGGCATTGACATGGAGATATCTGGGAGATTTTCACCACTTGATATTACATGGAGCTGGGAGGTCTCCAGTGGACCAATATCCTGAACTTGGCTCTCCCACATCAGCAGCACAGTCCTGATTCCCAGCTGGAGCACCAAGACCCTGTCATCTGCACAGCTCAGAATAAAAGGGAGATAAAAAGAAAGAAAGAAAGACAATAAATAAAACATAATAAACTTATTAAAATAAAAAATAATTATTAAAAGTAAAATAAAACATTTAAAAAGTAATAAAAAAAGAAAGAAGGAAAGAAAGAAAGAAGGGAGCAACCAAACCAAAAAACAAATCCACCAATTATAACAACCACTAAACACTATCCTAAAAAAAAAAAAAATACGGACAGACAGAACCCTAGAACAAATGGTAAAAGCAAAGCTATACAGACAAAATCACACACTGAATCTTGCACATACACACTCAGAAAAAGATAAAAAGGGAAAAATATATGTGTATTGTTGATCCCAAAGTCCACTGCCTCAATTTGGGATGATTCATTGTCTATTCAGGTATTCCACAGATGCAGGATACATCAAGTTGATTGTGGAGATTTAGTCCGCTGCCCCTGAGGCTGCTGGGAGAGATTTCTCTTTCTCTACTTTGTTTGCACAGCTCCCAGCATTCAGCTTTGGATTTGGCCCCACCTCTGAGTGTAGGTCTCCTGAAGGCATCCATGTAGGTGGGGAGTTTCTTGCCTTTTGGGAGGTCTGACATCTTCTGCCAGCCTTCAGTAGGTGTTCTGTAGGGGTTGTTCCACATGTAGATGTATTTCTGATGTATTTGTGGGGAGGAAGGTGATCTCCACTTCTCAGTCTCCCAACAACTTGAAGCTCCTCCACAAATACTTTTTAAATTTATTTTATTGATGTACAGTTGATTTACAATGTTCTGTTAATTTCTGCTGTACAGCGAAGTGATTCAGTTATACAAATATATACATTCTTTTTCATATTCTTTTCCATTATGGTTTATCACAGGATATTGAATATAATTCCCTGTGATCTACAGTAGGACCTTGTTGTTTATCCATTCTATATACAGTAGTTTGCATATGCTAACCCCAAGCTCCCAATCCACCCCTCCACCACCCCCCTCCCCTTTGGCAACCACAAGTCTGTTCTCTATGTCTGTGAGTCTGTTTCTGTTTCATAGATCAGTCCATTTGTATCATATTTTAGATTCACATATAAGTGATATCATATGGTCTTTCTCTGTCTGACTTCACTTAGTATGATAATCTCTAGGTCCATTCATGTTGCTGCAAATGGCATTATTTCATTCTTTTTTATGGCTGAGTAATATTCTACTATATATATATATATATATATATATATATATATATATATATATATATATATATATATATATCACATCTTTTTCATCCATTCATCTGTTGATGGACATTTAGGTTGATTCCATGTCTTGGGTATATTAAATAGTTCTGCTATGAACATAGGGATGCATGTATTTTTTTTAACATCTTTATTGGAGTATAATTGCTTTACAATGGTGTGTTAGTTTCTGCTTTATAACAAAGTGATTCAGCTATACATATACATAAATCCCCATATCTCCTTCCTCTTGTGTCTCCCTTCCACCCTCCCCATCCCACTCCTCTATGTTGTCACAAAGCACAGAGCTGATCTTTTTGAATTATAGTTTTGTCTAGATATATGCCCAGTAATGAGATTACTGGATCATATGGAAACTCTATTTTCAGTTTTTTGAGGGACCTGCATATGGTTTTATATAGTGGCTTCACCTATTTGATACAAGTATTTGAAAGCTAGAAAGAAGCTTTGGAGTCATCTCATCTATCAATCAGGGATTCTTAACTTTAACACTACTGACATTTGGAGCCAAATAAATCTTCACTGTAGGGGGCTGACCTGTGCATTGTATATTTACCAGCATCCCTAGCCTGTATCAACTAGATGCCAGTAATATACTCCCCATTGTGACAACCAAAACCATCTCCAAACATTGCCAAATGTACCCTGAGGGACAAAATTATCCCGGTTGAGAACCACTCCTCTAGTCAATTGTATCTTTACTATCTTCCTCACTGTTGGGGTTTAAGGGTGAAAATGCATTGCATCCCTTCCTGAGTTTGTTCCAATTGAGAAATTAGGACAGATTTCAGAAGCATGGAGATCAAAATATCACTTCATTTCTGCTAAAACTGACTCCTGCTAGAGAGGTTTGTAAGTAACAATAGGCAAGGAAGCCCATAGTTAAACTCAGGATGAGCAGAAAATAATTGTGTAGCAACACCAGGGGACACTGCAGTGGCATGACTAAGGCAGTGGTTCTCAACCTTGGATACATACTGGAATCACCTGGAGACCTTTAAAAAGTATTGATCCCACTTCAGACCAATTAAATAATTTCTGGGTATGAGCCCAAAACATCAGAAATTTTGAAAAGTTGCCGAAGTGATTCTAATGTGCACCCAAGGTGGAGAACCTCTACTTTAACCAAATAGTCAAAGGAAATAGTCCCTGGTTGGATATTTCTTAAGGGTACTGAGGAGACAACATTCTGATACAAGATCTCTCCGGAAGTTTTGTAAGTCTTTTTCAGTCAACTAGTCTTCAAAATTCTGCTGACATGTAACTTAAATTTATTATAAAGAACATAAAATATTTACAGCCTTCAGAGCAGGCTTCCTGTGAAAATAGAGCATCTAAGTCAGGACCTTGGAGATATGTAAAAAGACCCAGAAGTTCATGATTAATAGGCCCAGTGCTGCAGGCTTTTAATGTGTTGGGGAAGAGGCCCCAGGGGTGGATTAGAGGTGGGTAAACAGAACCCTGTGGGCCACTTTAAGGAATTTGGATTTTTATCCTGAGAACAATGGGAGGCACTGGAGTTTCTATGCAGGAGAGTGACATGGTCGTACTTGAATTCTTGGGATCAATACTCGCCTCTTTGTGGAAGTTGGATTGAAGGAGAGCAAGGCTTGAAGTGGGAGATCTGATTAGAAGTCAGGGCAGTCATCCAGGTAAGGGTTACTTACCAGACAGGGATGATGAGACTTGTTACCAGATTGGCTGTTAGATGGAGAGACAGGAAGAGGAATGCCTCAAGCATCAGTCCCTAACTCCTGACTTGGTCACATGGGTGGAAAATGGTACCATTCCTTAAGACCAGACCATCAAAGGGGCAGGAGTTTTGGGGCGAGAATGATGAGTTCAGTTTTTTACCTGCTAAGTTGAAGGTGTATGGGTCATCCAGTGGCAGTTGGCCCAGGGTTGTCTCAGTTTTAGCACAGAAAGTCCTGCATCCCAGGAAACCATCAGTCTTGGGCAAACCAGGACAATAGTCTGACCCTCAGAAGAGAGAGCTTTGCTGGAGCATGAATGTAAGTGTTGTCAATGAATAGATGGCATGTGTGTGTGTGTGTTTGAACATGTGTGCAAGTGCATATGTGCATGAGATTAGAAGAAAACACACCAAAGTGATGTTAACAGTACACATTTCTCAGTGGCTAAGCAATAAAACTATTTTTAAAGAATTTTTAAAAAAATATCTACCTTAAGAATGTGTTACTTTTGCAACAAGGAAAAAGAAAAGACCAGTTTAAAATACACATACAATTTTTAGTATCCATGCCAACATTCTCTATTTGCTTAGTCCTTTTTAGTTCCTATTGAAAAAGTAAAAATTGAAGTAATTATTTTTAAAAGTCCCTGTGTGTTTTCCTGGTGATAGGCAAACATACCTTATTTTTGTATCCAAAAAATGTTTTGTATACAGAAATTATTTTTGGATACATACCTTATTTTGGTAAAATTTGGAATACCTTATACAAAATTAGGAAATAGACTATAGATCAATTTGGCTTACCTCCTCTTAAATTCCAGTGTCTTAAAGGCTTAAAGTAATTTTAGGCTTAAAGTAACCTGGCAATAGACTGATTGGTGATAACAAACTTACACAAGTAGAAATATTGTCCTTCTATACTTGTGTTAGTTTTCTGAAATCGGTTTGTCTTTTACCCCATTTCTGCATTGTTCATTCTTTTTTTTTTCTTATTTATTTTTTTTAACATCTTTATTGGGGTATAATTGCTTTACAATGGTGTGTTAGTTTCTGCTTTACAACAAAGTGAATCAGCCATACATATACACATGTTGCCACATCTCCTCCCTCTTGCGTCTCCCTCCCTCCCACCCTCCCCATTCCACCCCTCCAGGCGGTCACAAAGCACCGAGCTGATATCCCTGTGCTATGCAGCTGCTTCCCACCAGCTATCCACCTCACGTAGTGTGAACATGTCCATGCCTCTACCCCACTCCATCACAGCTCCCCCTTCCCCCTCCCCACATCCTCAAGTCTGTTCTCCAGTAGGTCTGTGTCTTTATTCCTGTCTTACCCCTAGGTTCTTCATGACATTTTTTTTTCTTAAATTCCATATATATGTGTTAGCATACAGTATTTTTCTTTCTCTTTCTGACTTACTTCACTCTGTATGACAGACTCTAGGTCTATCCACCTCATTACAAATAGCTCAATTTCATTTCTTTTTATGGCTGAGTAATATTCCATTGTATATATGTGCCACATCTTTATCCATTCATCCGATGATGGACGCTTAGGTTGTTTCCATTTCTGGGCTATTGTAAATAGAGCTGCAATGGACATTTTGGTACATGACTCTTTTTGAATTTTGGTTTTCTCAGGGTATATACCCAGTAGTGGGATTGCTGGGTCATATGGTAGTTCTATTTGTAGTTTTTTAAGGAACCTCCATACTGTTCTCCATAGTGGCTGTACCAATTCACATTCCCACCAGCAGTGCAAGAGTGTTCCCTTTTCTCCACATCCTCTCCAGCATTTATGGTTTCTAGATTTTTTGATGATGGCCATTCTGACTGGTGTGAGATGATATCTCATTGTAGTTTTGATTTGCATTTCTCTAATGATTAATGATGTTGAGCATTCTTTCATGTGTTTGTTGGCAGTCTGTATATCTTCTTTGGAGAAATGTCTATTTAGGTCATCTGCCCATTTATGGATTGGGTTGTTTGTTTTTTTGTTATTGATCAGCATGAGTTGCTTGTATGGTTTGGAGATTAATCCTTTGTCAGTTGCTTCATTTGCAAATATTTTCTCCCATTCTGAGGGTTGTCTTTTCATCTTGTTTATGGTTTCCTTTGCTGTGCAAAAGCTTTGAAGTTTCAGTAAGTCCCATTTGTTTATTTTTGTTTTTATTTCCATTTCTCTAGGAGGTGGGTCAGAAAAGATCTTGCTGTGATTTATGTCATAGAGTGTTCTGCCTATGTTTTCCTCTAAGAGTTTGATAGTTTCTGGCCTTACATTTAGGTCTTTAATCCAGTTTGAGCTTACTTTTGTGTATGTGTTAGGGAGTGATCTAATCTCATACTTTTACTGTCCAGTTTTCCCAGCACCACTTATTGAAGAGGCTGTCCTTTCTCCACTGTACATTCCTGCCTCCTTTATCAAAGATAAGGTGACCATACATGCGTGGGTTTATCTCTGGGCTTTCTATCCTGTTCCATTGATCCATCTTTCTGTTTTTGTGCCAGTACCACCCCTCTTGATTGTTGTAGCTTTGTATTATAGTCTGAAGTCAGGGAGCCTGATTCCTCCAGCTCTGTTTTTCGCTCTCAAGATTGCTTTGAATATTCGGGGTCTTTTGTGTTTCCAAACAAATTATGAAACTTTTTGTTCTAATTCTGTGAAAAATGCCAGTGGTAGTTTGATAGGGATTGCATTGAATCTGTAGATTGCTTTGGGTAGTAGAGTCATTTTCACAATGTTGATTCTTCCAATCCAAGAACATGGTATATCTCTCCATCTATTTGTATCATCTTTAATTTCTTTCATCAGTGTCTTATAATTTTCTGCATACAGGTCCTTTGTCTCCTTAGGTAGGTTTATTCCTAGATATTTTATTCTTTTTGTTGCAATGGTAAATGGGAGTGTTATCTTGATTTCACTTTCAGATTTTTCATCATTAGTGTATAGGAATGCAAGAGATTTCTGTGCATTAATTTTGTATCCTGCAACTTTACCAAATTCATTGATTAGCTCTAGTAGTTTTCTGGTAGCATCTTTAGGATTCTTTATGTATAGTATCATGTCCTCTGCATATAGTGACAGCTTTACTTCTTCTTTTCCAATTTGGATTCCTTTTATTTCCTTTTTTTCTCTGATTGCTGTGGCTAAAACTTCCAAAACTGTATTGAATAAGAGTGATGACAGTGGGCAACCTTGTCTTGTTCCTGATCTTAGTGGAAATGCTTTCAGTTTTTCACCATTGAGGATGATGTTGGCTGTGGGTTTGTCATTTATGGACTTTATTATGTTGAGAAAAGTTCCCTCTATGCCTATTTTCTGCAGGGTTTTTATCATAAATGGGTGTTGAATTTTGTCAAAAGCTTTCTCTGCATCTATTGAAATGATCATATGGTTTTTCTCCTTCAATTTGTTAATATGGTTTATCACACTGATAGATTTGTGTATACTGCAGAATCCTTGCATTTCTGGAATAATCCCCACTTGATCATTGTGTATGAACCTTTTAATGTGCTGTTGGATTCTGTTTGCTAGTATTTTGTTGAGGAATTTTACATCTATGTTCATCAGTGATATTGGCCTGTAGTTTTCTTTCTATGTGATATCCTTGTCTGGTTTTGGTATCAAGGTGATGGTGGCCTCGTAGAATGAATTTGGGAGTGTTCCTCCCTCTGCTATATTTTGGTAGAGTTTGAGAAGGATAGGTGTTAGCTCTTCTCTAAATATTTGATAGAATTCGCCTGTGAAGCCATCTGGTCCTGGGCTTTTGTTTGTTGGAAGATTTTAAATCACAGTTTCAATTTCAGTGCTTGTGATTGGTCTCTTCATATTTTCTATTTCTTCCTGATTCAGTCTTGGCAAGTTGTGCATTTCTAAGAATTTGTCCATTTCTTCCAGGTTGTCCATTTTATTGGCATAGAGTTGCTTGTAGTAATCTCTCATGATCTCTTGTATTTCTGCAGTGTCAGTTGTTACTTCTTCTTTTTCATTTCTAATTCTATTGATTTGAGTCTTTTCCCTTTTTTTCTTGATGAGTCTGGCTAATGTTTTATCAGTTTTGTTTATCTTCTCAAAGAACCAGCTTTTAGTTTTGTTGATCTTTGCTATTGTTTCCTTCATTTCTTTTTCATTTATTTCTGGTCTGATTTTTATGATTTCTTTCCTTCTGCTAACTTTGGGGTTTTTTTGTTCTTCTTTCTCTAATTGCTTTAAGTGCAAGGTTAGGTTGTTTTTTCGAGATGTTTCCTGTTTCTTAAGGTGGGCTTGTATTGCTATAAACTTCCCTGTTAGAACTTGTTTTCCTGCATCCCGTAGGTTTTGGGTCGTCGTGTCTCCATTGTGATTTGTTTCTAAGTATTTTTTTATTTCCTGTTTGATTTCTTCAGTGATCACTTCGTTATTAAGTAGTGTATTGTTTAGCCTCCATGTGTTTATATTTTTTACAGATCTTTTCCTGTAATTGATATCTAGTTTCATGGCATTGTGGTCAGAAAAGATACTTGATACAATTTCAATTTTCTTAAATTTACCAAGGCTTGATTTGTGACCCAAGATATAATCTATCCTGGAGAATGTTCCATGAGCACTTGAGAAAAATGTGTATTCTGTTGTTTTTGGATGGAATGTCCTATAAATATCAATTAAGTCTATCTTGTTTAATGTATCATTTAAAGCTTGTGTTTCCTTATTTGTTTTCATTTTGGATGATCTGTCCATTGGTGAAAGTGGGGTGTTAAAGTCCCCTACTATGAATGTGTTACTGTCGATTTCCCCTTTTATGGCTGTTAGTATTTGCCTTATGTATTGAGGTGCTCCTATATTGGGTGCATAAATATTTACAATTGTTATATCTTCTTCTTGGTTCGATCCCTTGATCATTATGTAGTGTCCTTCTTTGTCTCTTCTAATAGTCTTTATTTTAAAGTCCATTTTGTGTGATATGAGAATTGCTACTTCAGCTTTCTTTTGATTTCCATTTGCATGGAATATCTTTCTCCATCCCCTTACTTTCAGTCTGTATGTGTCTCTAGGTCTGAAGTGGGTCTCTTGTAGATGCATTGTTCATTCTTTATCACAACCTATTATACACAGAGCTGTGTGTATTATTTGAGACTGTAGCTGCAGCATCTAACTTCTTTACAAAATGTGTGAGCACAGAAATAATCAACTGTTCTTTAAAATCAATGGGCTGAGAATGATGACACTGGAATGAGGAGTACAACATGGAGGACACTTCTGTGACTTGTCCCAGGTCCCATGGGATCTTGTGCAGCAGTGCTGGGGTTTGAACCTAGGGGTCCTTAGAATCGTGGAATAGAGGCCCAGAGAGGAGAAAGGATTCATGGACCTGGACCACATGGCTCCTTAGAAACCAAATCATGACTTGAACCTGGACTTACAGAAGGGAAAAAAGCATTAAGCCCCTACTGTTCACCTACTGTATGCCAGGTACTTTCCCACCTTCTGTCCCCTCTAATCCATGCAACAAAATTGCGGGGCTAACAAAGAAGGAAACTGAAGCTTAGAGAATTGAATAAACCCCTAAAATTTCAAGACCTCTTAAGGACAGAACCTGAGCCCAGGTCTGGTTGACTCCAAAGTCCATCTGATACCTCCTGAAGGTTTCTGGAGGCCCTTCTCTATGTCTCGAATTCTGTTGCCTGGGGGAAATGGGAAAATGGGTTCAATTGCTGTCTCCAAGGTAGGAGGAAAAAACAAAATAGCAGTTTTGTTTATCCATCATTTTCAATGATTTAAGGATGAGGGAAGAGGAGGAATACCAAGGACTTTCCTGAAACTTAATATCACCCATCACATTTCAGGTGAAGTGCCCTTGCAGTGAACAGCCAGGAAACAAGAACCCCAAGGGTTATTGTAAGCTTGTAAAATCCCAGAGAGCCCTATAGTATTTTAAATCTCTTGGGAGGATCTTGCATATATGTTGGAGAAATCAAGTATAGGCAGAAAGGAGATGGCATCTTGAACAATTCTTTCTCACTTTTCTTAGTGTAAAATCAGAGATGATAAACTCTCCTTTGATTTTCTGCCTACTTTGTATGTATTGTGTCTATTTCCAAATGCTTCCCAACATTTTCTCTTTAGAACCTCATCTAGGTGGTAGACAGGGCAGGAATTATTATTCCCATTTTTGCAGATAAAAAAGCTGAGTCATAGAATACATCATTTGCACAGGATATCACAGATAATTAGCAAAAGTGAGAAGAGAAAGTAGGGGAAAGAGCTGTTGCTTGAAATCACAGTTTTTTATGATGCATTTCTATCAATAAAAGCACTTTCAACATATACATATTTTATTAATTATACACCTTTAATCTTGTACTAATACAGTATGTATATTTTAAATTTTATATAACAATAAAATTGTAAGGGCTGTGATAAAAATGAATATAAATGCAAGTGCTAATATTCCCCTTTCACTCCAGTTGTTCACGCACCCATGGTGTGGTGATTCCCACCCCCTAGTATCCATGTCTTTGTGTATTTTCCTCCCCTTTAGTGTGGGCAGGACCTGTGACCTTTTAACCAGTAGATACATGAAACGTGGTGGCACATATTCTTGTGGTTATGTTACATTATATGGCAAAGGTGAAGATGTCATTAAGAGCCCTAATCAGTTGACATTTAATTGCTCAAAGGGAGATTATCCTGGTGGACCTGACCTAACTATAGGCCCTTTAAGAGAGGACCTATGCCTTCCCTGAAGTCAGAGACTTCAAGGAGCAGAGACCCTGTCTCTCGGTTTCTGGCTTTCAAGAAAAAACTGCCATGAATTCTACAGCCACAAATTCTGCCAACGACCTGAGGGCGGTTGGAAGCAGATCCTTCCTTAATCCAGCATCCAGATGATAATGCAGCCCAGCCCACACTTAGATCTCAGCCTGTGAGAGCCTGAGCAAGGATGCAGGTAAGGTGTGTCTGGATTCCTGACCCATGGAAATCGTGAGATAACAAGTGTGTGTTCTTCTAAGCCACTGTGTTATAGTAACTTGTTACACAACAACATAAAATGAATACAGCAGGGATTTCCCTGGTGGCACAGTGGTTAAGAACCCACCTGCCAAATGCAGGGGACATGGGTTTAAACCCTGGTCCTGGAAGATCCCACAGGCTGTGGAGCAACTAACCCCATGCTCCACAACTACTGAGCCTGTGCTCTAGAGCCCACGAGCCACAACTACTGAGCCCACGTGCCACAACTATTGAAGCCTGCATACCTAGAGCCCATGCTCTGCAACAAGAGAAGCCATCACAGTAAGCCTGTACACCACAATGAAGAGTAGCCCCCACTCACCGCAACTAGAGAAAGCCCTCATGCAGCAAAGAAGACCCAATGCAGCCAAAAATAAATAAATAAATTTATAAATAAATAAAATAAAATGAATACACCAGAGGGTGGTTTCTGCACCCCTTTGGTTTTGCAGACCTTATTTTCTAGTCAAAAATCTGAGCACCAAGCACTAGGCACTCTGCTCAGCACTTTACCTGTAAGATGTCATTTAGTCATCCCTACCTTATGGTGTTGGTATTTTTCTACCTATTTGGAGGTAATAAAACTGAGATCATCAAGATTAAGCAACTTTCCACAGGCCCCACAGTCAGAAATGAAAGGCAAGGGTCTTGACCCTCAGCTTGGAGCTGAGAATAAAGCCAGTTACTCTCTTCACTTCCTCTGTTGGATCCAGATGACCTTACAGAAGACAACAGGAAACATTCCCCATGCCTTTTTCTACTCGTGAAATGCTTACTGACTGTGTACAAGGTATTCTGATAAGTCTTAAAAAGTAACACATATCAGGATGCCCTACTCTTGCAAACAATTTGGCTAAGAGAATGACAATAAATATCCTCTACTTAAGGGAATCTAGTCCACACTATGTTTTAATACTAAGTCTCTGGCAGTGTGTTTTCTTCCCACATTTTTCTAGGACAGCTAACAACCTGCTCTCTTAAGGAGAAAGTTGAGAAATTATTTTCTCCTCTATACCAGTCAGGATCCTGACAGGGCATTTAATGAAGGACTGTTTTACAGATGTAAAATGAGAGATGGTTAAGTGCCCAGGAATAACAATAGCAGGAAGCTTTTACCACCCAGGTCAAAAGGGACAAGACAAGGAATTATGTTACCAGAGAGTAAAGCTGTAGAACCCATCTCTTTCTCCCAGGAGCTGTGTTGACAAAGGAACACAGGTACTGCCAGAACCTCAGCATGGCAGGGAGGGAGCAGAGGTAGATAACCTGATGCTCCCCTCTCCTGCTGGTTCTTCCTATAATAGGAAGGAAATCAGCCCTTAACTAGCCTTTCTACTGGGTTTCCATTTATGCTATTCACACTGTCCTGAATGCATTTACTTTAGCGATGATGCATCTTATGGCCTATATCTCTTAAGTGACAACAGTGGGTTCTGTAGTTACACATGAGAAGTAGTCTATGTGAGAACCATCTATCAGGGCCAAAAAATATATTGTGTATTAGCCTGGACAGTTCAAACTGTTGAATGATTCGGTATCAGTGGAGCTTGGAGCTCTTGGAAGCAATTTGATATGACCTCCCTTTCATTCTACTGTGATGTGCTAATAAAGTAGAACAATGTGCCCCCAACTGCTGCTTTTTGCAAATCAGTTTTTCACCTGGCAACAGCTATTCTAGCAGCTGCTCTTCCTGCATTTCCATGTTCCCGGCCTTGCAAATCCATCACTAATCAACCCTAAGAAAATAGAGCAAAGTAGGAAAAATTCTTGGTTTCCACACTTGGTTTCCCAGCTGGTTGCATTGTGTTCTGGTGAGGAAGGACTTTTGCAGAACTGATATGGCAGGCAAACCACCAGCACTTACTTCTGGCCCTGCCACCTACTTCCAGGTGATTGACCTCCTTTGGCATGTCCCAGAGCTTAGTAGCAACTTCTCTAAGCCTTATTTTCTTCCTTAGTCAAATGGAGATAATAGTACCTGCCCCTATTCTATAGGAGTCATTCATTCATCCATTCATTCATTTGGTCAACAAATCTTGGATCACCTACTATATACCAAGACAGCCTTAACAATCCACACCAAGAAATGTCATCAAGGAGCAAAACCAGAATTTTCAGAACCGTCTCAATTTCAAATATTTAAACCATTTATTCCTTGAAACTGATAATCATTTGCTGAATATCTTTTAAGTGCCAGCTTCCTTATTACATTAAATATGTAATCATTCACTCAATTATATATAAATCTCCATTCAAGACCTATAAAGAAGATGTGGTGTATATATACACCACATACACACACACACACACACACACACATACACTGGAATATTACTCAGCCATAAAAAGAGTGAAATATTGCCATTTTCAGCAACATGGATGGACCTAGAGATTATCATAAGTGAAATAAACCAAATAAAGACAAATATCATGTGATATTACTCATATGTGGAATCTTAAAAAAAATGATACAAATGAACTTATATACAAAACAGAAATAGACCCAGAGACACAGAAAACAAACTTATGGTTACCAAAGGGAAAAGGTGGAGGGAGGGATAAATTAGGGGTTTGGGATTAACGTATACACGCTACTATATATAAAATAGATAACCAAAAAGGACTAACTGTATAGCACAGGGAAATATACTCAATATTTTGTAATAACCTGTAAAGGAAAATAATCTGAAAAAGAATATATATATGTACTATAACTGAATCACTTTGCTGTAAACCTGAAACTAACACAACATTGCAAATTAATTATACTTCAATTAAAAAAACAAGGCCTACTCTCTGTGAAGCACCATGCTAGTTTCTGGAGGTACAGAGATGAATGTCTCCACCATCAGGACATTCAAAGTGTGATGAGGAAACCTGATCTCAATGTATAAGCAGACAGATATTTTTTAAAGTGCAGGAATACCAGGGAAAGAAAAATCTATAGGACACCCATCCTGGGCTATGTGACATGAAAGCTATGGTCAGACTTGCATTTCTGATAGTTAATCTGACTCCCTGAACTTGAACAAGAAAAAAGGCAGTTAAGGTGCTTCTGTGGTCCAGACAAGAGATAATGACGTCCTGAAGTGCAGGGACGTTGAGTGTAAGAGAGCAAAGGAGTCGTTTGGAGACTATTTAGGCAGTACATTTTACAGGAAATAGTGATGGCCTAGATATCAGGTGGAGAAGAGGAGAAAGGAATGGGGGATTAATATTCCTCTCCAATTTCTCACTTAAGTAATCTTAATTCCCCTAGTCAGCCCTGCAGGGTAGGTATTATTATTGACATTTTACTCAGAGCCTCAAGATCAAGTAGCTAGTAAGGTCAAGGCCAAGATTCACACCCACAGCCTGATTCCAAAGCCCATGCTTTTCTACTACAAACCCAGCCCCCTCCAGGATCTTCATATTAGTCTTTCTATGGATCCCTCTTCTTTTTTTTTTCTTTTTTTTCTTCTTGGCTGCATTAGGTCTTTGTTGCTGCACGCGGGCTTTCTCTAGTTGCCGTGAGCGGGGGCTACTATTCGTTGCAGTGCACGGGCTTCTCACTGTGGTGGCTTCTCTTGTTGCAGAGCATGGGCTCTAGGTGCACAGGCTTCAGTAGTTGCAGCCTGCGGGCTCAGTAGTTACATAACACGGGACCTAGACCACGCAGGCTTCAATAGTTGTGGCCCATGGGCTTAGTAGTTGTGGTGCACGGGCTCTAGGGAACACAGGCTTCACTGGTTGTGGTACACGGGCTCAGTAGTCGTGGCACATGGCCTGTACAGTGCAGGCTCAGTAGTTGTGGTGCAGGGACTTAGTTGCTCCGTAACATGTGTGATCTTTGTGGACCAGGGATTGAACCCGTGTCCCCTGCATTGGCAGGCGGATTCTTAACCACTCTGCCACCAGAAAGTCCTAAACCCCTCTTCTTAGATTCAAAAATCTGCTTCCTGGACCATTACATGGGACAAGGGAAAAGAAAAGGTACGGCAGGATTGGAGATGATGGAGGGCAGGAAAAGGGTGAGTCTGCTAACTAGTCTTCTCTCTCTTCCATCATCTGCATCCCTTCCCCACCTCTCTTCTCCACCAGCAGGTGCATGGTTCTAGGGGCTCAGGGCCTTCCTCATAACCTGGTCCTCTCTATAGGAATTAGCACAGGCAGTCTCTGCTGTGGCTCCTGGCAGTCAGATTTGCTGGGATTTCTCACAGCATCTCCAGGTTTGGGGACATATCTAATGTGCTCCAAAGAGAATCGTTTAAGAGATGAGAATCAGGAAACTCTAATTTGCTGTTTGCTTACCAGCATTCTCAGGCTGCATCCTCACTCCAGCTGTCATTTGCAAGGCAGAACTTTCTTTCTGGCCAAAGCAGTATCTTGACAGTAGGTGGGAGCTATTTTGCCATTCAGAGTTTCCTCTGGGTCTGCACAGCAGTCTTAAGACAGCTGGGGGTAGAGTAGAAAGCCCCTCTTCCCCCATCTTTTCCTTGAGGCTCTGCTCCCAAAGACTGGAGGTTAAGGGTTCCGATGACAGAATGGTGCCATCTGTGGACCAAAGTTCTGTATCATCAATGATCTCCAAGGTAGCAAAGATGTTACCTAGCAGCAGCGGAGCCCAGAGATGATAACTGTCATCACTGGCTGCCCAGCCCTTTTCCTCATCCTGACGTGCTTGCATTTCTCTTCTTCTTCAACTTGACTATTTACTGCTGCTCCAGATTGCCAAAGAAAATGTCAAAGAATGCTAATAGCCCAGAGTTGAGATGGTTTCCTAATACTACACACTGTCCTCAGCAGGACTCACTCTCCGAATTTACCCTGTGACATTTGTTGGGCCTTGGAGACCTGGGAGAGGTTTTATGAGATTTCCTGAACACAGAATTCTGCCTCGTGAGTTCTGCTATCATAATATGTAGGGGAAGAATTTTCCTTGTTTCACAGAATAGGTGGTTTCAGTGAAAGTTATCAATAAAATTATCTAAAGCATTTAGATAATTTCATTCCATTTTATAATAAGAAATATGTTGCTGTGGATGGGGGAAAAACACTTTGACCTGACTCAATTCTTGGGGCATCGTATGTTTTAAGAGAAATATAACCTGAACTCTTCAGTATCTTAGCCTGATATACAGTGAACGATTTTCTGTTATTTTCCTTCTATCTGTGTATACTTTGTCACCTTTTTGCAGCAGAGTTTGTGTTCTTAAGCAATCACAAAGAGTGAGATTCTGATTGCTTTCTGCACAAAGTAACCTCCTACGTTAGAAATTGGATATTCTGCAGCTGTTGAAAAGAGAGGTCTTTTATGGGCTGGTTCTTTAGCTTCCTGAGTCCTCTCCAAGGTCAAGGTCTGAGTTCCACTCATGATTCTGAAACTCTCCTTACTGACTTCAGATAAATAACCTTCTTGTTCTTAAATTGCATCACCTACAAAATAAAGATGGTAATGTCTGCCCCCACCCACTTTCCAGTGACATTTTTTGAGTCAATGAGAATGTCTGAAAAGCACTTGGATTGCTCTACAGGACCTGTTATTTTAGAAATGCCTTCTTAGCAGAGTAGCCAGACAGATGCCACAAAGGCTTTAAATGCTGAGACTTCAAAGAATGAAAACCCAGCTCATAGTTCACTTTATCCAGACTCTATACTTGAAACTTTGGACTTGTTTTAATTTATGATTAAGTGAGATACTTCGCTCGACCTCCATCATGGGCATAAATAGTACTTACTTTATAGAGCTGTTGTCAGGATTAAAGAAAGAAGTGCAAACAACTCGTTCAGCATATAATAAGTGCTCAGAAAGCATGGGCTATGTTACCTGTATTAGAGGTTATAATACATCATTCATTAAGATGTTTTATTGGCCAGGGACCAAATGAAATCAAATGTACATGTGTTCCCTGAGGCACCAGCCATCACGATATACAGTGTCAGGATTTCCAGGAAAAAATGGCTAAACCGGAAAGATGTGGAGATACTATCTGTAATTGGTAACCAAGAGGGTGTCTGCATAGATAACTCCAGCTCTTAGTGGTGAAGGCCTCGTTTCATCTCAAGGTATGTGCAGTATTAGTTTGGACATCACAGATGGACAGTGGATGGATAGCAACACAGCAGTGTGATTTAAGACATCTGTGTCCTTTCGGTTTGGAGAACTTTTCCCCAAGGTGATTTCAGCCTTCCAGATTTTACCTGTTTCCTCTTCCGGGCAGTGATTATGGTTTGGTATCTCGAGCATCTCTCTTGGCAATAGATTCCCAGGCCTGGTTCATCAGAGGCGAATTGTTAGTGCAATATCACTTTCCATCTCTTCCCTCCTTATCTGAAACCTGTTTTTTTATTGAGCTGCTGTTGGATTATCTAAAGCTAGAATAAATTGTTTGCTGTTTTTTTGCTTCTGTCCACTACTAGAAAGCCATTTAAACTTTAAATTGTGCCCAACTTTTCTTGACTTTCCTTGATTATGCCCCTCTTATATTCCTGCTAATTTTATCTGGAGTCCATATCATCCTTAGACCTTTCCCATTCTCCTAAGGCCCAGAGGGTTGTATGACTTGCTTGAAGTTGCAGATTCAATCCACAGGCTGAGACAAGAAGCAAAGTCTCCTAACTCTTCATTCTAGAATCGTTTTACTTTCTATATGGATGAGCTCTTCTCCCATAAACATAAATGTGACTCAGAGCTACAAACTGGATGTGGAAAATGGCCTAAGCTGAAAAGAATGATTAGCAAATACTTAAACTAGTATTTCTCAAAGTGTGATCCTCTAACCAGTAGCACCAGCATCACTGGGGGAACTTGTTAGAAATTCAGAATCCCAGGCTCCACCCAAGACCTACAGAAGCAGAAATTCAGGCCCTGCAGGTGATTCTGATGCATGCTAAAGTTTGAGAACCTATGGTACAGGCTGTGTTAAAATCGTATACCTTGATCACATAAGGCCATTAAATGGCCACTGATGCATGAAATTGTGTTTGGATTTCAGAGGTATGTTTGAATTTCAAGTCTGTTATTTTACCTGAAAGACAAGATAAACTAATACATTTCAAGGTCCAAAGTTTTACTGAAATTAGCGGAAGTGTTTTCAGGGCCCTGTGGGATCACAAACATGGCTGAAAAAAATCAGGATCCAGGGTAGACACTGCTAGATGCAAGCAGTTATTTCTCTGAATAGAACATGTCCTCTGCACTGTCCAATTCAACAGAGATATTAAATCGCTCTCTAGTGTTACACTGTGTTGCTCTACCCACCTATTTTACCTTCCTGGTCTCTGAAGACATTTGAGTTTACTACTCAGCCTAAGTGCTATTTACTCTTTTTTTTAAAAATTGAAGTATAGTTGATTTAAAATATCTTGTTAGTTTCAGATGTACAACACAGCGATTCAGTTTTACATACACACATGTATATATTCTTCAGATTCCTTTCCCTTATAGGTTATTACAAAATATCGAGTATAGTTCCCTGTGCTACACTGTAGGTCCTTGTTGGTTGTCTATTTTATATATAGTAGTGTGTATATGTTAATCCCAATCTCCTAATTTTTCCCTCCCACCACCCCCTTTTCCCCTTGGTAACTGATAAGTTTGCTTTCATGCCTGTGCATCTTTTTCTGTTTTGGAAATAAGTTCATTGTATCATTTTTTTTAGATTCCACATATAAGCAATATCATGTGATATTTATCTTTCTCTGTCTGGCTTACTTCACTTATTATGATAATCTCTAGGTCCATCCATGTTGCTGCAAATGGCATTGTTTCATTCTTTTTATGGCTGAGTAATATTCCATTATATTATATCTTCTTTATCCATTCATTTAGGTTGCTTCCATGTCTTGGCTGTTGTAAATAGTGCTGCAATGAACATTGGAATACATGTATCTTTTCGAATTATGGTTTTCCTATTTACTCTTTATGCAGGATCTCAGATAAATGTGTCTCAGCTAGCACTGTCCAGTAGGACTTTCTGGGCTGTTCTATTCTGTGTTCAGTGTCAGTGTTGTCCAGTAGGGTAGTGAGTAGACATGTATAATTAGATTATTTAGAAAATTGACAAATTGATAATCTAAGACAGTCTTTTCTTAAGTAAGTGGACAGCTTTTAGGGTCAATCCAAAAGTGATTATGTCTAATCGTTTATTAATATAGTTAGACAAAGTTAGGAGCCTTCCATTCATGATGGGGTTGAATAATTCTAGGACCAATGGGTTTCTGAGACTTTTTATAACTTCACTTCTTTGATGTCTATTTTAAATGGCAAAAGGTTGCTGGATCCAACTTTGAAAGAAATCATAGAATGTGCAATAACAGTTCTTCAACAGAAACCATACAAAAATTGTTCCAAAAATTTGAATTCACTTTTGATCCTGAGTGATGTCACCCATTAAAAAGTTGTGATTATCAGGTTTTGCAAAAGAATAAACTCTCAATAAAAGAATTTGAAGTTTAGAAGTTCATATGTGACTGAATCTGAGTAATATTTGATGTATTGTCAAGTTGATGGTGCCAGATGTTTTTAAGTGTCCAGTAATTTTCTTGGCCAAGAGGAACAATGCCCGCTCCCTTCATTTTACACTTAGGACGATTTCAGTTTACAAAATAATGATTAAAAAAACAAGGAATAGTCTCTCTTAAAACATAGCTAGAGATTCTTTAAACTTAAGTTTCTCACATCTGTTCAGAAAGGACGTTGCATCCACATAATCTTCCTATCCTCTCGTCTCCCTTCCAGTTATAAGATATTGTCAGGCTCAAGAACAACAATCCTGGAGGTCAGAGTAGGTTTCAGGTAGAAGTAACCATATTTACCCAATCTGAAACATTCACCTCAAGAATGGAGATGAGCAGAAAAAGACTGACTGTGAAATAATTGACTATAATTATTGACCTGGCCCCTTCATTGGAGACCCAGGTTTAATTGTCCCTAGAATTGCTTTGCTGGCTGAAGTTCAGACAAATTGGATTGTGATAATAGGTGAGTTTGATTATTTACTTTCTTCATTGATTCTGACAGCTCTACCTGGGGAAATTATCCAAAGTGAATCACTCTTTCTAATCTACATTTCCTATGGATAAGGCTTTGGCAAAACATTTGCTAACCTTGGCATTCGTGTCTTCTAAACTTATTGAGTTAGTGGATGTTCGGAGCATGGAAAGTTCAGGAGACTATTGGATGTGTTTCCAGTATCTGAGGGATAAACATACCTGTTGGTAGGGAGGATGCATTGTTGTTTTTTTGTTGTTTTTTTCCTTTTTTGTTACCACTCCCAACCCCCGCCACTTTCCCCCCTTGGTTTCCATACGTTTGTTCTCTACATCTGTGTCTCAATTTCTACCCTGCAAACAGATTCATCTGTACCATTTTTCTAGGTTCCACATTTATGCATTAATATACGATATTTCTTTTTCTCTTTCTGACTTACTTCACTCTGTATGACAGTCTCTAGAGCCATCCACGTCTCTACAAATGACCCAATTTCGTTCTTTTTTTTTTTTTGTGGTACGCGGGCCTCTTCACTGTTGTGGCCTCTCCCGTTGTGGAGCACAGGCTCTGGACGCGCAGGCTCAGCGGCCATGGCTCACGGGCCCAGCCAATCCGCGGCATGCGGGATCTTCCCGGACCGGGGCACGAACCCATGTCCCCCACATCGGCAGGCGGACTCTCAACCACTGCGCCACCAGGGAAGCCCCTCGTTCCTTTTTATGGCTGAGTAATATTCCATTGTATATATGTAACACAACTTCTTTATCCAATCATCTGTCGATAAGCATTTAGGTTGTTTCCATGACCTGGCTATTGTAAATAGTGCTGCAATGAACATTGGGGTGCATGTGTCTTTTTGAATTATGGTTTTCTCTGGGTATATGTCCAGTAGTGGGACTGCTGGGTCATATGGTAATTCTATTTTTAGTTTTTGAAGGAACCTCCATACTGTTCTCCATAGGGGCTGTATCAATTTACATTCCCACCAAAAGTGCAAGAGGATTCCCTTTTCTCCACACCCCCTCCAGCACTTGTTGTTTGTAGATTTTGATGATGCCAATTCTAACTGGTGTGAGGTGATACCTCATTGTAGTTTTGATTTGAATTTCTCTAATAATTAGTGATGTTGAGCAGCTTTTCATGTGTTTCATGGACATCTGTATGCCTTCTTTGGAGAAATGTCTATTTAGTTCTTCTTCCCATTTTTGGATTGGGTTGTTTGTTCTTTTAATATTGAGTTACATGAGCTGTTTATATATTTTGGAGTTTAATCCTTTGTCCGTTGATTTGTTTGCAAATATTTTCTCCCATTTTGAAGGTTGTCTTTTCCTCTTGTTTATGGTTTCCTTTGCTGTGCAAAAGCTTTTAAGTTTCATTAGGTGCCATTTGTTTATTTTTATTTCCATTACTCTAGGAGGTGGATCAAAAAAGATGTTGCTGTAATTTATGTCAAAGTGTGTTCTTCCTATGTTTTCCTCTAAGAGCTTTATAGTGTCTGGTCTTATATTTCGGTCTTTATTCCATTTTGAGTTTATTTTTGTGTATGGTGTTAGGGAGTGTTCTAATTTCATTCTTTTACATGTAGCTGTCCAGTCTTCCCAGCACTTCTTGTTGAAGAGACTGTCTTTTCTCCATTGAATATCCTTGCCTCCTTTGTCATAGATTAGTTGATTATAGGTGCATGGGTTTATCTCTGGGCTTTCTATCTTGCTCCATTGATCTATATTTCTGTTTTTGTTCCAGTACTGTATTGTCTTGATTACTGTGGCTTTGTAGTATAGTCTGAAATCAGGGAGTCTGATTTCTCCAACTCTGCTTTTTTCCCTCAAGACAGCTTTGGCTATTCGGTGTGTTTTGTGTTTCTATACAAATTTTAATATTTTTTGTTCTAGTTCCGTAAAAAATGCCATTGGTAATTTGATAGGGATTGTATTGAATCTGTAGATTGCTTTGGGTAGTACAGTCATTTTCACAATATTGATTCTTCCAATCCAAGAACATGGTATATCTCTTCATCTGTTGGTATCATCTTTAATTTCTTTCATCAGTGTCTTATTATAGTTTTCTGCATACAGGTCTTTTGTCTCCTTAGGTAAGTTTATTCCTAGGTATTTTATTCTTTTTGTTGCAGTCATAAATGGAAGTATTTCCTTAATTTCTCTTTCAGATTTTTCATGATTAGTGTATAGGAATGCAAGAGATTTCTGTGCATTAATTTAGTATCCTGCAACTTTACCAAATTCATTGATTAGCTCTAGTAGTTTTCTGACACCATCTTCAGGATTCTTTGTGTAGAGTATCATGTCATCTGCAAACAGTGACAGTTTTACTTCTTTTCCAATTTGTATTCCTTTTATTTCTTTTTCTTCTCTGATTGCCATGGCTAGGATTTCCAAAACTACATTGAATAATAGTGGTGAGAGTGGATATCCTTGTCTTGTTTCTGATCTTAGGGGAAATGCTTTCAGTTTTTCACCATCGGGAATGACGTTTGCTGTGGTTTTGTCATATATGACCTTTATTGTGCTGAGGTAGTTTCCCTCTAGGCCCACTTTCTGGAGAGCTTTTATCATAAATGCTGTTGAATTTTGTGAAAAGCTTTTTCTGCATCTATTGAGATAATCATATGGTTTTTATTCTTCAGTTTGTTAAAATGGTGTATCACATTGATTGATTTGCCTATATTGAAGAATCCTTGCATCCCAAGGATAAATCCCACTTGATCATGGTGTATGATCCTTTTAAGGTGTTGTTGGATTCTGTTTGCTAGTATTTTGTTGAGGATTTTTGCATCTATATTCATCAGTGATATTGGTTTGTAATTTTCTTTTTTTGTAGTATCTTTGTCTGGTTTTGGCATCAGGGTGATGGTAACCTCATAGAATGAGTTTGGGAGTATTCCTTCCTCTGCAGTTTTCTGGAAGATTTTGAGAAGGATGGGTGTTAGTTCTTCTCTAAATGTTTGATAGAATTCACCTGTGAAGCCATCTGGTCCTGGACTTTTGTTTGTTGGAAGATATTTAATCACAGTTTCAATTTCATTACTTGTGATTAGTCTGTTCATATTTTCTATTTCTTCCTGGTTCAGTCTTGGAAGTTTATACCTTTCTAAGAATTTGTCCATTTCTTCCAGTTTGACCATTTTTTTGGCATACAATTGCTTGTAGTAGTCTCTTAGGATGCTTTGTATTTCTGAGGTGTCCTTTGTAACTTCTCCTTTTTCATTTCTAATTTTATTGATTTGAGTCCTCTCCCTCTTTTTGTTGATGAGTCTGCCTGATGGTTTATCAATTTTGTTTATCTTCTCAAAGAACCAGCTTTTAGTTTTATTGACCTTTGCTATTGTTTTCTTTGTTTCTATTTCATTTATTTCTGCTCTGATCTTTATGATTGATTTCCTTCTGCTAACTTTGGGTTTTGTTTGTTCTTCTTTCTCTAGTTCCATTAAGTATAAGGTTAAATTGTTTATTTGAGATTTTTCTTGTTTCTTGACGTAGGCTTGTATAGCTATAAACTTCCCTCTTAGAACTCCTTTTGCTGCATCCCATAGGTTTTGGATCATCGTGTTTTCATTGTCATTTGTCTCTAGGTAGTTTTTAATTTCTTCTTTGATTTCTTCAGTGATCTCTTGCTTAGTTAGTAACGTATTGTTTAACCTCCATGTGTTTTTTTTTTTTTACTTTTTTTCCCCTGTAATTCATTTCTAATCTCATAGTGTTGTGGTCATAAAAGATGCTTGATATGATTTCAATTTTCTTAAATTTCCTGAGGCTTGATTTGTTAACCAAGATGTGATGTATCCTGGAGAATGTTCTGTGCGCCCTTGAGAAGAAAATGTAATCTGCTATTTTTGGATGGAATGTCCTATAAATATCAATTAAATCTATCTGGTCTATTGTGTCATTTGAAGCTTGTGTTTCCTTATTAAATGTCTGTTTCAATGATCTGTCCATTGGCGTAAGTGAGGTGTTAATGTCCCCCACTATTATTGTGTTGTTGTCAATTTCCCCTTTTATAGCTGTTAGCAGTTGCCTTATCTATTGAGGTGCTCCTATGTTGGGTGCATATATATTTATAATTGTTAAATCTTCTTCTTGGATTGATCCCTTGATCATTATGTAGTGTCCTTCCTTGTCTCTTGTAACATTCTTTATTTTAACGTCCATTTTATCTGATATCAGTATTGCTACTCCAGCTTTCTTTTGATTTCCATTTGCATGGAATATCTTTTTCCATCCCCTCACTTTCAGTCTGTATGTGTCCCTACGTCTGACGTGGGTCTCTTGTAGGGAGAGTATATATGGGTCTTGTTTTTGTATCCATTCAGCAAGCCTGTGTCTTTTGGTTAGAGCATTTAATCCATTCACATTTAAGGTAATTATCGATAAGAATGTTCCTATTACCATTTTCTTAAGTGTTTTGGGTTTGTTTTGTAGGTCCTTTTCTTCTCTTGTGTTTCCCACTTAGGGACGTTCCTTTAGCGTTTGTTGTAGAGCTGGTTTGATGGTGCTGAATTCTCTTAGCTTTTGCTTGTCTGTAAAGCTTTTGATTTCTCCATCGAATCTGAATGAGATCCTTGCCAAGTAGAGTAATCTTGGCTCTTCCCTTTCATCACTTTAAGTATATCATGCCACTCCCTTCTGGCTTGTAGAGTTTCTGCTAAGAAATCAGCAGTTAACCTTATTGGAGTTCCCTTGTATTTATTTGTTGTTTTTACCTTGCTGCTTTCAATAATTTTTCTTTGTCTTCAATTTTTGCCCATTTGATTACTGTGTGTCTCAGCATGTTTCTCCTTGGGTTTATCCTGTATGGGACTCTTTGCACTTCCTATACTTGGTTGGCTATTTCCTTTCCCATGTTAGGGATGTTTTCAACTATAATCTCTTCAAATATTTTCTTGAGTCCTTTCTCTCTCTCTACTCCTTCTGGTACTCATATAATGCAAATGTTGTTGCCTTTAATATTGTCCCAGAGGTCTCTTAGGCTGTCTTGATTTCTTTTCATTCTTTTCTCTTTATTCTGTTCTACAGCAGTGAATCCCACCATTCTGTCTTCCAGGTCACTTATCCATTTTTCTGCCTCAGTTATTCTGCTATTGATTCCTTCTAGTGTACTTTTCATTTCAGTTATTTTATTGTTCATCTCTGTTTGTTTGTTCTTTAATTCTTCTAGATCTTTGTTAAACATTTCTTGCATCTTCCTGATCTTTGCCTCCATCCTTTTTCTTTCTTTTTTTTTTTTTTTTTTTTTTTTTGCAGTACACGGGCCTCTCACTCTTGTGGCCTCTCCTGTTGCAGAGCACAGGCTCCAGATGAGCAGGCTCAGCAGCCATGGCTCATGGGCCCAGCCACTCCGTGGCATGTGGGATCTTCCTGGACTGGGACAGGAACCCATGTCCCCCCCATCGGCAGGCGGACTCTCAACCACACTGCCACCAGGGAAGCCCTGCCTCCATTCTTTATCCAAGGTCTTGGATCGTCTTCACTACCATTATTCTGAATTCTTTTTCCTGAAGGTTGCCTATCTCCACTTCATTTAGTTGTTTTTCTGGTGTTTTATCTTGTTCCTTCATTTGGTCATAGCCATCTGCCTTTTCATCTTGTCTATCTTTCTATGAATGTGGTTTTTGTTCCACAGGCTGCAAGATTGTAGTCTTTCTTGCTTCTGCTGTCTGCCCTCTGGGGATGCATTGTTACATCACACAATGTGCAAGATTAATAATAGGGGAAGTAGGTTGTTATTCAATGTACCAAGATTGTGGTATAATCTCCAACATTAATTGAGATGAATATGGCTAACCATAACAATCTCCAAATATATCTAGGATGTTAAGCATGTACACATTTTTTAACCTCACAGTTCTATTTTTAAAAGATTATTCTATGGAAATCATTATGGGTTTTATATTTTTAAATGAAATGCTCATCATAAGATGAAAGGTAATATTTACAATAGAACAATCTGCATAACAGAATTTTCTGCATCTTTTAAAAATAATGTTACCAAAGAAATATGACATGTGGTGGGGTAGAGTTTGAGCTAAAATCATCTGCAAATTTTTGTCCTTCTTTCTACTTTCTTTCGGTTTATTCTGTTATTTTTAAAATTTATTTAAGTTGAACATTTGTCCTATCAATATTTAACCTTTCTTCATCACTAATATAAATATATATAAGGCTTTAAATTTTAATTGAAGGTTCACTTTAAGCACATTATACAAATCCTGATATTTAGTATCTTCACTGTTACCTAGTTTCAAGTTATTTTCAGTTTCCATTATTATTTCTTTTTTCATGCATTTTTTTTATTGGAGTATAGCTGCTTTACAATATTGTGTTTGTTTATACTGTACAGCAAAGTGAATCAGCTATACGTATACATATATCCCCTCTTTTTTTGATTTCCTTCTCATTTAGGACACCACAGAGCACTGAGTAGAGTTCCCTGTGCTATACAGTGGGTTCTCGTTAGTTATCTATTTTATACATAGTATCAATAGTGTATATATGTCAATCCCAATCTCCCAATTCATCCCACCCACCCCTTTCTCCCTTAGTATCCATACATTTGTTCTCTACGTCTGTGTCTCTGTTTCTGCTTTGTAAATGAGATCGTCTATACCAATTTTTTCAGATTCCACATATATACGTTAATATACAATATTTGTTTTTCTCTTTCTGACTTACTTCACTCTTTTTGACAGTCTCTAGTTCCCTCCATGTCTCTACAAATGACCCAATTTCACCCCTTTTATGGCTGAGTAATATTCCATTGTGTTTTTTTTTAAATTAGATATATGGAGATGTAGTTGTGTTTTAAAATCGATTTTTAACTTAGTAGTAATCACAGAACATGGTCTGTCTTATACTGATTCTTTGACTTTTTTGAGCCAGAGGTCAATTTCATAAAGGTTTCATGTATGCTTGAGAAGCGTATGTTTCCTCTACATGGAAGGGACTCCTATGGCATGGTGGGAATGAGGGTGGGGAGGTGAATGGAATTAGAAAGGGGAAGCGTGGGAGCAAACGACCAATTAGGAAGCTATTGTGACCATTTAGGCAAGAGATGATGCCTGGGATCAGGAAGGTATTAGTGAAAGTGATGAGATACAATTGGATTATGGATGTATTTTCAAAGTAAAACCAACAGGATTTCCTAAAGGATTGAATGTAGGAGAGAGAGAAGTCTTGCCTAAGCAGCTGAGATGGGTGGGACTATAGGTGGAGCAGACTTGGGGGCAAAGACTCAAATGGAGAGTTTGTGTTAGACACCCAAATGGAGAGGTCAAGGAGGCAGAGGAAAAGTCTGAACTGAAGATACAAACTTGGGATATAAACTTGGGTATTTTTGGCTTGCTGGTGGTTTTTAAAACCATAAAAGTAGATGAGAATACCTAGGGTGATGGTTCTCAACTGGGAGTGACTGGGGTGGTTGCTACTGGCATGTAATTATTAGAGGTCAGGGATGCTGCTAAACATCCCATAATGCAGAGGATTGTCCCATCATAACAAGGAATTATCTGGCCCAGATGTCAACAGTGCCAAGGTTGATAAAACCTGACCCTGGGGCATGAGGGCATAAGAGTAGCTGGAGAAGAGAAGCTACTCAGAGACTCAGCTCTGGGCACTCCTTCCTAGGAGTTCAAGGAGATAATAAACAATCAAAGGAACTGGAGGGTGTAAGGAATTGGAGGGTGTATGTCCAGTGACACTGGAAGGAAACCAAGAGAGTATCATACACTAGAAGCCATGTCTAGAAAGTCTATTAAGGAGCAGAAGTGATCAGCTATGTCAAATACTGATCAAGAAAAGTGAGGACTGAAAATTGACCATTGGATTTTTCATCGTGTGGTCATTGAAAAGACCCCCACTTTGACAAGAGCAGTTTTAGCAGAGTGGTGTTGGCAAAAGGTCATTGAGTGACCTTGAGCAAGCTATTTAGCCTCTCTGGGTTTTAGTTTCCTCACTCATAAGATGAAGATAATAACCTATATCACAGAGTTGCATGAGATAATGTAAACAAGGTATGTAGAGCACCAGCTCAGAACTGGCACGTAGTAGGCACTCAATAAATGTAAGATCTCCTTCCACAACTATTCCATCATTTCAAACTTCTCTCCTCCTGCACACCCTACACTCACATACAAACCTGCTGCTTCAGTGCCTTATCACACTCCAGGTACTATTTAGTATCAGATGAGGCAGTTCTTTCATTTAAACACACTTTAAGATGGGAACCATATTTCAATTATCCCTTATTATGAACTGAAGAAAAAGAAATGTGTTAATAACTTGAGTTTTTCTGTATGAGGTGATAAAGTGTACTGGGAGAGAACCAGGTAGCAATTTAAAAATATACAGAATCACAAAGAAATTTCTCATTAATTTAAGTATTCTCTTGTTAAGCTGCATTATGTATGAAGTCTTTCTACAGTTTTGGAATTGTGCAAGCCTGAAACAGTGGTCCCATGTACTAGATCTACTGTAGCTCCACATATTTTCTTCACATTAAACTCCTCTATTTCAACCTCTCAGTCAAAATCAAAAATCCTCAAAGAGATGTCAAAGGATGGAGATTGGGAAAAATCTAGAGAGGTGGACATTCACTCCTTAAAACCTTTTACTCTGGAGTCTCCCACTGATGTCTTCTCTTGGGACTCATAAAATGATTATATTACTATAATGATTGCACAGTAACTTTATAAAATTAATTGAGTTTCAAAAGGTCAAAGGTAGCTATATTGTGGGGGAAAAGCTACCTGAAAATATGTCATTTGGCATTCAATTCTAATTTTCACAGAACTAAGGGCCCTGGAAGGTCATCCAAGTAATGAGATTTTGTGCTAATTCCCATCAGTCACACACTATGAGCTCTCAGCCCAAGTGGCTCCTGACTGCTCTAGAAACTCAGAAGGCTGAAGAGGAATTCTCCATGATTTGGAACTTCATGTCATGACTCAGTTCCAAGTGATTCTGAGGCAACCTGATTTTCACATCTGCCAATTCCTCAAAGCAAAGCTTTCATTCATCTCTCTACTTCTGCATCTACTGTATTTCACTGAGTCTTAAGACACACATTTTTCTCAAATTCTTGTCTCAGGAATCAGACCACATCATACAATCAATGGCTTGTTACTGTTTCTGCTGGTCAGTGCCGTTCAAAAGAACACTTTGTTATGTTGGAAATGTTGAAATGCTGTTGGTCTGTTCTGTCCAATATGGTCTCCACTAGCCAACTATGGCTTTTGAACACTTGAAATGCAGCTCATGCAATAGAATAACTGAATTTTTAATTTTATTTAATTTTCATTGTTTTAAATTTAAATAGCCACATGTGACTAGTGACCACCATATTGGACAACACAAGTACCAGTTGAATTCTTTTAGAAAGTATTTTCATTTGTTCCTTCCACACATTTGAGGAATGATCAACTTGAGGCTCCTTTAAATTAAATTCTCTGTTTGAGGCTTTTTTGCACTGCTCCGGTAGTGTGATTTCAGATCATGGCCCTGAATGAATACCAGCTTTGGCTCAAATTCTCAGAAGAGATTTTTCTTTTCCTCCTTTTAACCAGTGTCAATATTGAGATATGTAAATTTTCCTGCCATCTCTTCCTGCAGGGTAGACTTTTTTTTTTTCCTCACCTGCTCTTACTCTCAGAGGGTGGCCTTTGAGTTCCAACATGCAGAAATAATTTCCTATTAAACTCCTCTTCGTGGATGTTTTTTAGTTTCATATTGAAACCAAAAATAATGATGCTTCCTTCAACCAGTAAAAACTAGATGGATGGGACAGCATCACCCTGGTCTGGCTTCTTCTTTTTTTTTTTTTAACATCTTTATTGGAGTATAATTGCTTTACAATGGTGTGTTAGTTTCTGCTTTATAACAAAGTGAATCAGATATACATATACGTATATCCCCATATCTCCTCCCTCTTGCTGATCTCCCTATGCTATGCGGCTGCTTCCCACTAGCTATCTATTTTACATTTGTAAATATATACATATATTAGGCCATATATATATGTTATATATGTTACATATATATATGTTATATATGTTACATATATAAGGCCATGCCACTCTCTCACTTCGTCCCAGCTTACCCTTCCCCCTCCCTGTGTCCTCAAGTCCATTCTCTATGTCTGCGTCTTTATTCCTGTCTTGCCCCTACGTTCTTCAGAACCTTTTTTTTTTTTTTTAGATTCCATATATATGTGTTAGCATATGGTATTTGCTTTTCTCTTTCTGACTTACTTCACTCTGTATGACAGACTCTAGGTCCATCCACCTCACTACAAATAACTCAATTTCATTTCTTTTTATGGCTAGGATGTAGCCCTGTTTGCACAGGGGGAGATTGAAAGCTAAAGATACTGTTTCATCAGCATCTTTATGAGCTTCCGTGTACAAGAAGTGCAGGTTTAGGGTCCAGGTGATGATGCAGGGTGCAAGCAGAGGGTCTCTCTCTTCACTTCTGTAAAACCCAGCCCTCTGGGTGCTGGGCCTCCCACATCTTGGAGCTTTGAGAACTTTGAGGGCCACTTTCCTTGATGGAGGCATCATTCTGGATGCCAATGGCAGCTGCAGTCATAAGGCAACCTTAAGAGGCTAAGGAAGAGACTGAGCAGGAAAAGAAGAAACATGACCATGCCCCATGGGGATGCAGCTAGACAGGTTGGTTTCTGGGTTTAACTGGGGACTGCTTAAGATACTTGGGGTAAGAGGGTGACTATGAAACTCTGCAAATGACCATCATTTCTGCTTGAACACGTGTGGCTCATTGCTAGAAAGATTTTAATTAATAACATTTCTGGGACCTTACTTCAGTTGAGGACAGGGTGAGAATTGGGATAGTCAGATCATAAGAGAAGAAGAAAAATAAAGGAAGAAGTGTAGTTAGTTATTCCTGAGGCTGAAACTGAAATTGCAGAGGAAATATTTTTTATATTCCTTTCTGTCTGATCCATTCAGATTTTATCCAGAAGATGCAAAAACTGGGAAACCTGTTTGAGGATTTCTGGAAGGTCGTAAGCCTATTGGGCCCAAGACATAAGGCTGGGATTTGTGCAGAGTCCACTTTTGGCCTCTGGGTTGTTGGGCATCAAAATGGCCATCCTCTGTCCCCACTAGGGGAGCATCAGGCACTGTAGACAGAGAGCACCAGCCTTGGGTCGACTTGTGTTTGAATCAATTCTGCCAAAGGTACAGTGAATTCACTTAACCTGCTAACTATGAGATCCTTATCTGAAAATAGGATATGATACACCCCCAGGAGACTGCACAGAGTTTTTGTATCATCAAATGAGATAATAGAAACCCAGTAAAGTGCTATATGAATGTAGGGGGAAAGAGCATGTTTAAATAGGGCCAATCTACAGTGAAATGTCATTCCGTTGAAGAGCGTAAAAAGCACAAATGATGCTCACCTAAAACAATTACTCCAAATTAAGATCTGTAGGTACCAGTCCAGCTCTCTCAACTTAATTGAATCTACTTGTATTTGGGGTTGAATTGAATGTATATTAAGTTCTGTCAGCAATAATAGGGAATGAAAAGAATACGGAAAGTTAACAGGCTGTCTAAAAACTAGACCCATTTGCTATTCCAACTGTGGCTCATTACTCTGATATTGAAAAGAAACACTTAAATTGGGGAAGGGACAAAAAGAAGCTTCTAGAGGAAGGATCTACCTTGTGTAGTTGGAAAATAAGGCCTTTTGTTTTCCTGTCAAGGGCAGGTTACTTCTCCCTATGGTATGTTGCTGGAAGTCTCTAGGGACAGCCAAAATTCCTAGAACCTGTACACAGATCTCAGCAGCAGCTAGGGTAATATGCATTCCATAGTTAAAATGAGAAAGCTATGTTCCAAAGGCATATGTAACAAGGGGACATGGCCACAGGGAAAAGAGTCTCAGGAAACTTGGTAAATAAGCCAGAAATTGATGGTCAGAAAGATGTCTCAAATTATAATCAGAAAATCCAGATGGATTCATGGCAGCACAAAATAAAACAGCCAAATTATCAGGAAAAGTTTAGAAAAACACATGTAACAGAGAATAGAGCCAAGTCAGGCATTCAAAATTAAGAAGAGTGGTGAGAAAGGGGAAGACCTGTCAGAGCTAAATGGCATGGCAACGTGGTGAACAAATGCCATGACAAATAGAAAGAAAAGGAACTGTATCCTCTTTACCTTTTATCCACAGAACCTAGGGACATGCCTAATATAGAGTAACTATTGAATGAATACATAAACCCAGCAAACAGATTTAGGATATTGAAAACTGACTCTTCTAATTCAGCCAACTGATACCCTAAACCAGTGCTTCTCAAACTTTAATGTGCATACAAATCACTCGTGAATCTTTTTTAAATGCAGGTTTTAGTTCTGTAGGTCTGGGATGGGACCTGAGAGTATGCATTTCTAATGTGCCTGTGACTACCACAGATACACCGATTCACCCCATAATTTGAGTAATAAG
This sequence comes from Delphinus delphis, assembly GCF_949987515.2. Classification (NCBI taxonomy): domain Eukaryota; kingdom Metazoa; phylum Chordata; class Mammalia; order Artiodactyla; family Delphinidae; genus Delphinus; species Delphinus delphis. The sequence goes on from NC_082686.1 coordinate 131,462,837, forward strand.
GGCCTTGACTCAACTCAGCATCTTGTATTAGCTTTTTGTTAAGGCAGAAATCTATTACAAGAAGAAGGACTGTGAGTGGAAATAAGGAAAGTATCTTCCAGGAGTAAGGAAGTCAAGCTTGGGCAAGAATGACAGTTCTTGAGAAGAATGATTTGGGGAACTTTCCTGGGACAGTGGCTGCCAACAGCCCTGTGCCCAGAAAGAGGAGACCACAGTGGCCCAGAATTATACATGCAGAACTGGGGGAGAGCAACATTTGTAAAATGGTTTATCCACCGGAGCCATTACAATTTTTCATAACCTGAACAAAACTCATCCAATGATGGACTTCATTTCAGCATGCCCCATCTATCTTATTGAATAAAAATAAAACTTTAGGTTTATTTTTTTAGTTTGAGTATATCACTACAATGGAGCTTAGTGACATAGAAAGCTGATATAAAAATAGAATTGTGTGTCACAAAAGGGTAGAAATAGGAAACTGTAGACATTGCAGACAGAGAATTATCACATGAACCCTTTGTAGTCTCCCATTAACTGACCCCTCCTTTACCTTGTACCTGTTGTCCTCTATGAACTATAGCATGTGGTCCAGGTTTAAAGAGAACTTGGAAAATACCTTCATCTCTTATAGATGACCCTAGATATGGCTACCAAGCAACAGTCCCAAGCAGTGGTGCAGAATCAACTCCACCTTTACTGTAATGACATTGTGTTCTGAGATCAGCACCTTCAGCACTGGGGACAGAGGTAAATCCCTGTGGACACACAACTCTGGTTTCAGTATGAGCCTTGCAGGGCATCTCCCCCCCCTCTCACCACTGTGCAGAGGACAGTCATTTGTGATGTGCCCTATCAAGTGCCCACCTTTCCTGCCAATTATGCCCCCATCCTTTATATTACAGGACTGTTTCATGCTGTGCTTATGCATACAGGATGACATACTCCTTTTCCCAGGGGCAGGCTTTGCCATTTTAATTACTGGAACTAGGCACCCATATATCAAACAAGTTCTCCAGGATGCATTGTTAGCTCCTAGACTGTTTCATACTGATTTTCTACTCTGCTTTGGTGTGTCTCTCTCAGCTATGGGCTGTCAGATGACATCTCCTCATGCACATTGGAGTAGGAGGTGATCTTCAAAACTTTTACATGAGGCACACTTTATGACAAGAATTAATGATACATGTCATAGCACAACAATCTTAAGGTCATGTGTGGGGTGCTCAGATATTCTAAGTTATTGACAAACTGAACAAAATCAAGCTGCCGCTCTTCCTAGTATAGTATAGCATGTGACATCCCCTTTGCAGTAGGGGATTAACTGCACACCTAAGACCAAAATTGTAGTAAGGAAGTGAAGCTAAAGAAGGTTCCTGAGAGGGGTGAAACCAGGCTGAAGACAAAAACCAAAACCAGGGCTGATGACTACATATAAGAAACTTTCTCTGAGTTACAGAGTCATGAAACATAGGTCTCAGCCAAGGGAGCCAGTTGATTATAATTAGGAAAGGACACATTGGAATGAGATACCCAGACACAAATGGCCTCGTTTCTAGCAAACATTTATTTTAATTTCCTCAGAATGAGATTTGCAGGCTGAAATGGTCAAAGGGGAAGATTCTCTGAAGCTGGCCATGAGCACTACAATTCTAAGGGATAATGGCCTAGGGGACACCTGAAGTGGCAGCATCAGGAGATGTAAGAGCAGATGGCCATAGGAAAAATATTGAGATGGGGCACTGTTACTAGTATTCATAATGAATAAATACTCCATGGATCTTGTAGTCAAGGGAGAAAATTAGGGCTTTTTGCCCAATGGTGGTTCCAAGTCAGAGTCAACACCATAGACTTTGAACTTAGGTCTTAATTTGACCCCTATGCTGGCTTTTCCTAAGGGTCCCTCTTGGCTTCAAGAGCCTTCCTAGTCAAGATGGAAATAACAGACAAAAGTCACTCAGTGATGGTGTATTAATTTCCTATTTCTTCTGTAACAAATTACTACAAACTTGGTGGCTTAACACAACACAAATTTATTATCTTACAGTTCTGGGGATCTGAAATCCAAAATGAGTCTCTCTATAGGCTAAAATAAGTGTCAGGAGAGCTGCATTCCTTACGGATGCTCAAGGGGAGAATCAACTTCCTTGCATTTTCAAGCTTCTGGAGGCTGCCTGCATTCCTTGGCTCATGACCCCTTTCCAGCAATCAATCACTCTGACCTCTGCTTCCATCACCACTTCTTCTTTGGTTCTGACCTTCTTGCCTCCCTTTTATAAGGACCCTTTAGGTTACATTGGTCCCACCTGGATAATCCAGGGTGATCTTCCTATCTCAAGATTCTTAATTTAATCACATCTGCAAAGTCCCTATTGCCTTAAAAAGTAACATATTCACAGGTTCTAGAGATTAGGATGTGGACATCTTTGAAGAACCATTATTTTGCCTATCATAGGTGGTATCTTCACTGAAGGCCAAAAAATTAGCAAATGTTAATCTGACCTTCAGGTAGCCGGTAACTCTGGACCCAAGGGCTCAGGGAAAATGGCCTGCTGTGCTAAAAGGAAAAGGATTTATCCTGGTACAATTTGGTCAATTTAAAAACCTTTTAAAACATAATTTCTTGCTCCAAGAAACTCTCTCTTTAAGTCATCTCATTACAATACATCATCATCATTATTTTTTAAATCAACCAATTACAGTAATTTTTGTGTTCTGAAAACAGAGACATGATAGTTGGCTGCTCTCCCAGAAACCCTTTTACATTTCTTTCCACATATGAGTATTATGAAAATCATCTCCAGATGAGTAGAGCTGCATGCTGATATGCTTTGGCTGAAGCTCTCTTTGGGGGCTCACACCCAAGGGAATGTGGCCGCAGGGCCAATTGCTGCTTTTGTCGTGGTTAGAGGAGGATGTGATTGTGAGGCAGGGGTTTAAAGCCCACAGAACTCTGGACAGAAAGTGCTGATCAGGGACTGGAGACTTTATTTTCCTGTAGTCACTGTCAAGTGACTTAATTCTACCTCCTTAATCTCTCTCTACGCCACCCCCTTCCTCTCCAATCTCATGCTACTCGTCAAGACAGTGTGATATTTACATTGCAAGATTCCCCAAAATGACCTGATCCTACGAACCGCCTAGGATGTGTATAAAACATCCCAGGCACCTCACTTAGAAATTCTGATTCTAAGTCTTGCAGGGGCCTTGGAATTTGAAGGGGCCAAGCAATTCTATTATCTGGCAAGGATGGGCAAGACACATTTCTAAGCCGGGCTGAGAAATCATGCACACTTTTTCACACTTCTTTAGTATTTTTCAAGCTGGTGAACTTGGACAAGTTACTTAGATTCCCGGAACCTGTACAATGAAGAGTTTATAGGTTGTTTGGAGAATTTAATAGGATTGTCTGCACTTTTCACTGTACACAGATTGTGAATTATCTTCTCTCCCTGCCCTTCATGCCTCTCCCCATAGTACCTGCCATATTGTGGTTTTCATACCTGGCGGGTGTTGACTGACTGCACATGCCATAAAATACCAACCAGCAACACTTGGTTAATCTTTCTGCCAGGACCTTCCCTACCTACCCACTCATCAACTTTATTGTGTAATTACATGGGCTTTCAGAGGCCTCCCTGCCACACAGCTTCCTCTCGTCCACAAGGAAATGTCCACAAAGGTCCTCCTTTCTTCACAGCACCCAAAGAAAGCTAATCTTCCCCCACAGTTGTGTCAACCAACTTCACAGTTCTAGGAAGTGCCTCCAGGAAGTGCTTGACTTTTATTATACAAGAGAAAGAATCATGACAGTTTTACTACCCTAGACAGGGGCCCCTGCTGGCTAGAGAGTTTCTTCACCAGTCTCAAAGTCTCATGTCTCCCTGCAGCAGGAATATGTGTCACATGCCACAGGCTACATGCTATTGTGATATATACGTTTAGCACATGCTGTGGAATCAGCTCGATTTTAATTACCATCCCCATTTTATTTTTGGCAATTTTAGGGTTGATATTTTAGTCTTCCAAAGAATCTTGGGAGTATATTATGACTGATACCCTATTTTATTCTCTCTCTTTACCACTTGTCTCAAGTCTCAATCCTCTTTTTCTTCTTAAGATGATGGCAGTGGGTGCAGAGTGATGATCATGCTCTTATAGTAGTTTATACCTATTAATCCCCTACCCCTATGTTGCCCCTCCATTCTCCCCACTGGTAACCACTAGTTTGTTCTCCGTAATTGTGAGTCTGCTTCTTTTTTGTTATATTCACTAGTTTGTTGTATTTTTTACATTCCACATATAAGTGATATCATACAGTATTTGTCTTTCTCTGTCTGACTTATTTCATTTAACATAATACATTCCAAGTCCATCCATGTTGTTGCAAATGGCAAAATTTAATTCTTTTTTATGGTTGAGTAGGATTCCATTGTGTATATATATATATATATATATATATATATATATATATATATATATATATATACCATATCTTCTTTATCCATTCATCTGTTGATGGACACTTAGGTTGCTTCCGTACCTTGGCTATTGTACATTGAGGTGCATGTATGTTTTTGAATTAGTGTTTTTGTTTTTTCTCAATATATACCCAGGAGTGGAATTGCTGGGTCATATGGTAGTTCTGTTTTTAGTTTTTTGAGGAATTTTTATCCAAACCATTTACATCTCTTTCTCTCTATACTTCCCACTCCTGACACTATAGCAAAGTGTCAAAGTGTGGCCTCTAGACCAGCAGCATCACCTGAGCACTTGTAAGAAATGGAAATTCTTGGACTCCACCCCAGATCTGCTGAGTGAGAAATTCTGAGAATGAGGTCCAGAGATCTGTGCTTTAAAAGCCTTAGGTGATTCAGATGTACTCTATTTTGAGGTTCATCACGCTGTAGCAACTTCCTGTCTATCAGCCATCTCCTGAAGGCACATTCACAATACATTTAATTGTTAGTAGCTTGGAATACAACCAAGCTGTCCATAGAATGCTTAGGAATCCTCCCCACCATCCCAACTGACCTCATTTTAATTCTTTTTTCCCTCAGATTTTCTTACCCCACTCCGTGAACATGGAGCCACTATCTCATTCTCCACACCCCCGTTTCCAAAATTTAAAGCATAATAAGCTAAACTGGAAATCACCTGAGAGACAGTCTAAGCCAAATGTGGTAGTGGTGTTATTTCAGTTGTGAGACCTGGACTGTCATGTTGAGTGGTATTCTGAAGTCATGTTCAAGTTCAATGAGTAAAAGCTGACAGGCGCTGAAATGCAAAGTAGCAGCAAAGTGCCCTGCACAAGTTTTACCATGAGGCCTGGGGAAAGGAAATGACTTGTGTAAAGTCACACAGCTAGAGAGTGGTGGAGATGCCTCTTGAAACCATGAATTATATTCAATACTCTTCTCACAAGACTCATGTTCTTTCCCTTTGCTCTCCCTCCTTTTCTACATTTCTCCTCTTGGCTCTCCATCACCCTTGTAGACTTTCTGCTCATCATTAACATGACTACCACAAATGAGTAAAGGAAATGGGAGATGGGGGAAAAATCAACAAACTGAGCTCCTTTTTACTGAGGAGTCTTGGAGAGAGGGCAGGTGGAAACCAATTGCTCCATAAAATGTGCTGCAAGTCTCCCTCATCAAACTCTCTTACCACATGAAAGTGAACATGCCTTTCTTCCTTTTTCTTTCCTTCTTTCTCTCCTTCTTGCTTCCTTCCATCAACGTATTTTTGTTGGGCACATACTAAATCCAGGCATTTTTATAAGCTCTGAGGATACAGCAGTTAACAGACCCAAAAAATCCTGCCCTCATGGTCTTTGAATTCTAGTAAGGAAGATAGACAGAAAACAAATAATATACGGCAGAATATATGGCATGTCAGACGGTGATAAGTCTTATGGAGAAAAATTAAATAGGCAAGAGAAATATGAGGAGCAGAGAAGAAAACAGTTGTCATTAGGATGGTCAGAGAAGGCCTCAAAAGAGGTGACAGGTTAGCACAAACCAGGAGGGAAGGGAGCACACCATGTCACAATCTGTGAGACATGTGTGTTAGGGCGAGCAAACATGAGCACAAAGTCCATGAGACAAGCACATTCCAGACAAATTTGAGGAGGGATAGGAGGACACCATATATGGGGCAGAATGAGCAAGGGGGAAGGTGCTGGGAGATTTAACTAAGGAATTGATGGTGGGACACGTTGTGTAGGGTCCTGTATGCCATTGCGGGGACTTGAGACTATACCCAACTCCAAAGTGATGTCTCAGTTCCCTTACAGTTTTGCTGGTGACAAAGCTGCTCATAGTTGATAAAGTAATGAACTCTAAGGTTGCAATGATAGACTGTGCTTTCTTCCCAGAAGTCTCTGACATCCAGCTTTGCCCCACTTATGATGGACACTCTGGCCCCTGAGAGATAAATATTTTAGGGGCAGAGGGATCTTTGGGGCATGGTCCTTCAAATCCTATTAGACAGGCCTTCTCTATATTTATGTAAGACAATAAATATCCTTATCCTCTCAAATTACTGTGAAACTAAACAGCTCTTGACTGTACAAAGCCCAGCCTTATTCCTTTTGGCCTCTCAGTGCACACAGAAAACAAATACAAAAGAGCCTATTTCTAATTTAAAGGGAAACATATTGAGGGAGGGGGCAGCTGTGCTCAGGAGACTTGGGTTTCAGTTATCCCAAGCAATGACTGCCTGTCTTTGGAATACTCACTTAATTTCACTGAGTCTCTGCTTATTTGTAAAGTGGATCCTTGGATAAGACACTTTTTAGAAAGTCTGTGCCCTAGCTTAATATAACTTGAGACTTAGATGTCAGCAAGGTTTCATTATTCCTTCTTGATATTTCCATTTTGCCATAGAAGTTCCACTGATTTGGGATAGCAGAATATAGAAAGAGAAAGAAGCATTCTCTGCAATCTGTAGCCATCTGTTTTTTTTTTTTTTTTGAATTTTAGAATTTTATTTTATTTATTTTTTATACTGCAGGTTCTTATTAGTTATCCATTTTATACATTAGTGTATATATGTCAATCCCAACCTCCCCGTTCATCACACCACCACCACCACCATGCCACTTTCCCCCCTTGGTGTCCATACATTTGTTCTCTACATCTGTGTCTAATTCTGCCCTGCAAACCAGTTCATCTGTACTATTTCTCTAGGTTTCACATATATGTGTTAATATACGATATTTGTTTTTCTCTTTTTGACTTAACTCACTCTGTATGACAGTCTCTAGATCCATCCACGTTTCACCAAATAACCCAATTTCATTCCTTTTTATGGCTGAGTAATATTCCATTATATATATGTACCACACCTTCTTTATCCATTGGTATGTCGATGGGCATTTAAGTTGCTTGTATGACCTGCCTATTGTAAATAGTGCTGCAATGAACATTGGGGGGCATGTGTCTTATTTTGTCTTTAACATATTTATTAGAGTATAATGCTTTACAACGGTGTGTTAGTTTCTGCTTTATAAAAAAGTGAATCAGTTGTACATATACATATGTCCCCATATCTCTTCGCTCTTGCATCTCCCTCCCTCCCACCCTCCCTATCCACCCCTCTGGGTGGTCACAAAGCACCAAGCTAATCTCCCTGTGCTATGCAGCTGATTCCAACTACCTATCTATTTTACATTTGGTACTGCATATATGTCCATGCCACTCTCTCACTTTGTCGCAGCTTACCCTTCCCCCTCCCTGTATCCTCAAGTCCAGTCTCTAGAAGGTCTCAATCTTTATTCCCGTCTTGCCCCAGGTTCCTCTGACCTTTTTTTTTCCTTTTTTTAGATTCCATATATATGTGTTAGCATACGGTATTTGTTTTTCTCTTTCTGACTTACTTCACTCTATATGACAGTATCTAGGTCCATCCACCTAACTACAAATAACTCAGTTTCATTCCTTTTTCTGACTCAGTAATATTCCATTGTATATACATGCCACATCTTCTTAAGCCATTCATCTGTTGATGGACACTTAGGTTGCTTCCATGTCCTGGCTATTGAAAATAGAAATGCAATGAACATTTTGGTACATAATTCTTTTTGAATTATGGTTTTCTCAGGGTATAAGCCAAGTAGTGGGATTGCTGGGTCGTATGGTAGTTATATTTTTAGTTTTTTTAAGGAAACTTCATACTGTTCTCCATAGTGGCTTTATCAATTTACATTCCCACAAACAGTGCAACAGGGTTCCCTTTTCTCCACACCCTCTCCAGCATTTAATGTTTGTAGACTTTTTGATGATGGGCATTCTGACCGGTGTTAGATGATATCTCATTGTAGTTTTGATTTGCATTTCTCTAATGATTAATGATGTTGGGCATTATTTCATGTGTTTGTTGGCAATCAGTATATCTTATTTGGACAACTGTCTATTTAGGTCTTCTGCCCATTTTTGGATTGGGTTGTTGCCTTTTGGATATTGATCAGCATGAGTTGCTTGTATGGTTTGGAGATTAATCCTTTGTCAGTTGCTTCATTTGCAAATATTTTCTCCCATTCTGAGGGTTGTCTTTTCATCTTGTTTATGGTTTCCTTTGCTGTGCAAAAGCTTTTAAGTTTCATTAAGTCCCATTTGTTTATTTTTGTTTTTATGTCCATTTCTCTAGGAGGTGGGTCAAAAAGGATCTTGGTGTGATATATGTCATACAGTGTTCGGCCTATGTTTTACTCTAAGAGTTTGATGGTGTCTGGCCTTACATTTAGGTCTTTAATTCGCTTTGAGTTTATTTTTGTGTATGGTGTTAGGGAGTGTTCTAATTTCATTCTTTTACATGTAGCTGTCAAGTTTTCCCAGCACCACGTATAAAAGAGGCTGTCTTTTCTCCACTGTATATTCTTTATCCTTTATCCTTTATCAAAGATAAGCTGACCGTATGTGCGTGGGTTTACCTCTGGGCTTTCTATCCTGTTCCATTGATCAATATTTCTGTTTTTGTGCCAGTACCATACTGTCTTGATTACTGTAGCTTTGTAGTATAGTCTGAAGTCAGGGAGCCTGATTCCTCCAGCTCCGTTTGTCTTTCTCAAGATTGCTTTGGCTATTTGGGATCTTTTGTGTTTCCATACAAATTGTTAAATTTTTTGTTCTTGTTCTGTGGAAAATGCCAGTGATAGTTTGATAGAGATTGCATTGAATCTGTAGATTGCTTTGGGTAGTAGAGTCATTTTCACAATGTTGATACTTCCAATCCAAGAACAACATGGTCTATCTCTCCATCTATCTGTATCACCTTTAATTTCTTTCATCAGTGTCTTATAATTTTCTGCATACAGGTCTTTTGTCTCCTTAGGTAGGTTTATTCCTAGATATTTTATTCTTTTTGTTGCAGTGGTAAATGGGAGTGTTTTCTTAATTTCACTTTCAGATTTATCATAATTAGTGTATAGGAACACAAGAGATTTCTGTGCATTAATTTTGTATCCTGCCACTTTACCAAATTCATTGATTAGCTCTAGTAGTTTTCTGGTAGCATCTTTAGGATTCTCTATGTATAGTATCATGTCATCTGCAAACAGTGACAGCTTTACTTCTTTTCCAATTTGTATTCCTTTTATTTATTTTTCTTCTCTGATTGCTATGGCTAAAACTTCCAAAACTTTGTTGAATAATAGTGGTGAGAGTGGGCAACCTTGTCTTGTTCCTGATCTTACTGGAAATATTTTCAGTTTTTCACCATTGAGGACAATGTTGGCTGTGGGTTTGTCATATATGGCCTTTATTATGTGGAGGAAAGTTCCCTCTATGCCTACTTTCTGGAGTATTTTTATCGTAAGTGAGTGTTGAATTTTGTCAAAGCTTTCTCTGCATGTATTGAGATGATCATATGGTTTTTCTCCTTCAGTTTGTTAATATGGTGTATCACATTGATTGATTTGCGTATATTGAAGAATCCTTGCATTCCTGGATAAACCCCACTTGATCATAGTGTATGAACCTTTTAATGTGTTGTTGGATTCTGTTTGCTAGTATTTTGTTGAGGATTTTTCCATCTATGTTTGTCAGTGATATTGGCCTGTAGTTTTCTTTCTTTGTGACATCTTTGTCTGGTTTTGGTGTCAGAGTGATGGGGGCCTTGTAGAATGAGTTTGGGAGTGTTCCTTCCTCTGCTATATTTTGGAATAGTTTGAGAAGGATAGGTGTTAGCTCTTCTCTAAATGTTTGATAGAATTCTTCTGTGAAGCCATCTGGTCCTGTGCTTTTGTTTGTTGGAAGATTTTAAATCACACTTTCAATTTCAGGGCTTGTGATTGGTCTGTTCATATATTCTATTTCTTCCTGGTTCAGTTTCAGAAAGTTGTGCATTCTAAGAATTTGTCCATTTCTTCCAGTTTGACCATTTTATTGCCATACAGTTGCTTGTAGTAATCTCTCATGATCCTTTGTATTTCTGCAGTGTCCGTTGTTACTTCTCCTTTTTCATTTCTAATTCTATTGATTTGAGTCTTCTTCCTTTTTTTCTTGATAAGTCTGGCTAATGGTTTATCAGTTTTGTTTATCTTCTCAAAGAACCAGCTTTTCGTTTTATTGGTCTTGGCTATTGTTGCCTTCATTTCTTTTTCATTTATTTTGGATCTGATCTTTATGATTTCTTTCCTTCTGCTAATTTTAGGTTGGTTTTTTTTTGTTCTTCTTTACTTGCTTTTGGTGTAAGGTTAGGTGGTTTATTTGAGATGTTTCTTGTTTCTTAAGGTAGGCTTGTATAGCTATAAACTTCCCTTTTAGAACAGCTTTTCCTGCATCCCATAGGTTTTGCGTCGTGTTTTCATTGTCATTTGTTTCTAGGTATTTTTTGATTTCCTCTTTGATTACTTCAGTGATCTCCTTGTTATTAAGTACTGTGTTGTTTAGCCTCCATGTGTTTGTATTTCCTACAGATTTTTTCCTGTAATTGATATCTAGTCTCATAACATTGTGGTTGGAAAAGATACTTGATATGATTTCAATTTTCTTAAATTTACAAAGGCTTGATTTGTGACCCAAGATATGATCTATCCTGGAGACTGTTCCATGAGCACTTGAGAAGAATGTATATTCTGTTGTTTTCAGATGGAATGTCCTATACATAGCAATTAAGTCCATCTTGTTTAACGTATCATTTAAAGCTTGTGTTTCCTTATTTATTTTCATTTTGGATGATCTGTCCATTGGTAAAAGTGGGGTGTTTAGTCACCTACTATGATTGTGTTACTGTTGATTTCCCCTTTTATGGCTGTTAGTATTTGCCTTATGTATTGAGGTGCTCCTATGTTGGGTGCATAAATATTTACAATTGTTATATCATCTTCTTGGATTGATCCCTTGATCATTATGTAGTGTCCTTCTTTGTCTCTTGTAATAGTCTTTGTTTTAAAGTCTGTTTTGTCTGATATGAGAATTGCTACTCCAGCTTTCTTTTGATTTCCATTTGCATGGAATATCTTTTTCTATCCCCTCACTTTCAGTCTGTATGTGTCGCTAGGTCTGAAGTGGGTCTCTTGTAGACAGCCTATATACTGGTCTTGTTTTTGTATATATTCAGTCAGTCTATGTCTCTTGGTTGGAGCATTTAATCCATTCACGTTTAAGGTAATTATAGATATGTATGCTCCTATTTGCATTTTCTTAATTGTTTTGGGTTTATTATTGTAGGTCTTTTCCTTCTCTTGTGTTTCCTGCCTATAGAAGTTCCTTTAGCATTTGTTGTAAAGCTGGTTTGCTGGTGCTGAATTCTCTTAGCTTTTGCTTGTCTCTAAAGCTTTTAATTTCTCCATCAAATCCGAATGAAATCCTTGCTGGGTAGAGTAATCTCGGCTGTAGGTTTTTCTCCTTCATCACTTTAAATATGTCCTGCCACTCCCTTCTGGCTTGTAGAGTTTCTGCTGAAACATCAGCTGTTAACCTTATGGGTATTTGCTTATGTATTATTTGTTGTTTTTCCCTTGCTGCTTTTAATATTTGTTCTTTGTATTTAATTTTTGATAGTTTGATTAATATGTGTCTTGGCATGTTTCTCCTTGGATTTATCCTGTATGGGACTCTCTGTGCTTCCTGGACTTGATTAACTATTTCCTTTCCCATATTAAGGAAACTTTCTATTATAATCTCTTCAAATATTTTCTCAGTCCTTTTATTTTTCTCTTCTTCTGGGACCCCTATATTTCGAATGTTGGTTTGTTTAATGTTGTCCCAGAGGTCTCTGAGACTGTCCTCAATTCTTTTCATTCTTTTTTCTTTATTCTGCTCTGCAGTAATTATTCCACTATTTTATCTTCCAGGTCACTTATCTGTTCTTCTGCCTCAGTTATTCTGCTATTGATCCCTTCGAGAGAATTTTTAATTTCATTTATTGTGTTGTTCATCATAGTTTGTTTGCTCTTTAGTTCTTCTAGGTCCTTGTTAAACATTTCTTATATTTTTTCCATTCTATTTCCAAGTTTTTGAATCATCTTTACTATCATTATTCTGAATTCTTTTTCTGGTAGACTGCCTATTTCCTCCTCATTTTTTAGGTCTGGTGAGTTTTTATTTTTCTCTTTCATCTGCTATGTGTTTCTCTGTCTTCTCATTTTGCTTAACTTACTGTGTTTGGGGTCTCATTTTTGCAGGCTGCAAGTTCATAGTTTCCATTGTTTTTGGTGTCTGTCCAAAAACAGTGGCTAAGGTTGGTTCAGTGGGTTGTGTAGGCTTCCTGGTGGAGGGGACTAGTGCCTGTGTCCTGGTGGATGAGGCTGCTTGTCTTTCTGTTGGGAAGGTCCACGTCTGGTGGTGTGTTTTGAGGTGTCTGTGGCCTTATTATGGTTTTAGGCAGCCTCTGTGCTAATGGATGGGGTTTTGTCCCTGTCTGCTAGTTGTTTGGCATAGGGTGTCCTGCACTGTAGCTTGCAGGTCATTGAGTGGAGCTGAGTTTTGGCATTGAGATGCAGATCTCTGGGAGATTTTCGCCATTTGACATTACATGGAGTTGGGAGGTCTCTTGTGGACAAGTGTCCTAAACTTGGCTCTCCCACCTCAGTGGCACAGCCCTGATGCCTCGCTGGAGCACCAAGAGCCTGTCCTCCACATGGCTCAGAAAAAAGGGAGGAAAAAAAAGAAAGAATGAAAGAAGATAAAATAAAATATAATAAAGTAAAATAAAATAATATAAAATAAAGTTATAAAAACAAAAATAAAAAGTAATTATGAAAGAAACAAATTTTTAAGTAAAAAAAAAAAAACAACAACAGACAGACAGAACCCTAGGACAAATGGTAAAAGCAAAGTTATACAGACAAAATCACACACAGAAGCATACACATACACTCACAAAAAAAGAAAAAGTGGAAAAAAATATATATATTGTTGCTACCAAAATCTACCTCCTCAGTTTGCGATGATTCACTGTCTATTCAGGTATTCCACAGATGCAGGGTACATCAAGTTGATTGTGGAGAGTTAATCCGCTGCCCCTGAGGCTGCTTGGAGAAATTTCCTTTTCCTTTCTTTGTTTGCACAGCTCTCGGGGTTCAGCTTTGGATTTGGACCCACCTCTGCGTGTAGGTCGCCTGAGGGCGTCTGTTCTTCGCTCAGACAAGATAGTGTTAAAGGAGCAACTGATTCAGGTGCTCTGGCTCTTTCAGGCTGGGGGAAGGAAGGGATACTGATGCGGGTCGAACCTGCGGCCGCAGAGGCCGGCGTGCGTTCTCTCGGGGAAGTTGTCCCTGGAAACCGGACCCTGGCAGTAGTGGGCTGCACAGGCTCCCAGGAGGGGTGGTGTGGATAGTCACCTGTGCTTGCACACAGGCTACTTGGCTGCAGCAGCAGCCTTAGCATCTCATGCCCGTCTCTGGGGTCCACGCTGATAGCCGCGGCTCGCACCCATCTCTGGAGCTCCTTTAAGTGGCGCTCTTAATAACCTCTCCTCGCGCACCAGGAAACAAAGAGGGAAGAAAACATCTCTTGCCTCTTCGGCAGCTCCAGACTTTCCCGGACTCCCTCCCGGCTAACTGTAGCGCACTATTCCCTTCAGGCTGTGTTCACACAACCAACCGCAGTCCTCTCCCTGGAATCCGACCGAAGCCCGGGCCTCACTCCCAGCCCCCACCCGTCACGGCGGGTGAGCAGAGAAGCCTCTCGGGTTGGTGAGTGCTGGTAGGCACCAATCCTCTTTGCGGGAATCTCTCCACTTTGCCCTCCGTACCCCTGTTGCTGCGCTCTCCTCCATGGCTCTGAAGCTTACCCCCTCCGCCACCCACAGTCTCCACCCATGAAGGGCCTTCCTAGTGTGTGGAAACCTTTCCTCCTTCAAAGCTCCCTCCCACTGGTGCAGGTCCCGTCCCTATTCTTCTCTGTTTTTTCTTTTGCCCTACCCGGGTACGTGGGGTGTTTCTTGCCTTTTGAGAGGTCTGAGGTCTTCTGCCAGTGTTCAGTAGGTGTTCTGTAGGGGTTATTCCACATGTAGATGTATTTCTGATGTATTTGTGGGGAGGAAGGTGATCTCCACATCTTACTCCTCCGACATCTTGAAGCTCCTCCCTGCATGTGTCTTTTTGAATTATGGTTTTCTCTGGGTATATGCCCAGTAGTGGGATTGCTAGATGATCTGGTAATTCTATTTTTAGTTTTTTTTTTTAACATCTTTATTGGAGTATAATTGCTTTACAATGGTATGTTAGTTTCAGCTATATACAATGGAATATTACTCAGCCATAAAAAGAGACGAAATTGAGCTATTTATTTTTAGTTTTTTAAGGAACCTCCGTACTGTTCTCCATAGTGGCTGTATCAATTTACATTCCCACCAAAAGTGCAAAAGGGTTCCCTTTTCTCCACACCCCCTCCAGCATTTGTTGTTTGTAGATTTTCTGATGATGCCCATTCTCACTGGTGTGAGGTGATACCTCATTGTAGTTTTGATTTGCATTTCTCTAATAATTAGTGATGTTGAGCAGCTTTTCATGTCTTAGCCATCTCTATGTCTTCTTTGGAGAAATGTCTATTTAGGTCTTCTGCCCATTTTTGGATTGGGTTGTTTTTTTTTTAATATTGAGCTGCATGAGCTGTTTATATATTTTGGAGATTAATCCTTTGTCCATTGATTCATTTGCAAATATTTTCTCCCATTCTGAGGGTGGTCTTCTCATCTTGTTTGTAGTTTTCTTTGCTTCGCAAAAGCTTTTAAGTTTCATTATGTCTTATTTGTTTATTTTTGTTTTTATTTCCATTTCTCTAGGAGGTGGATCAGTAAAAATCATGCTGTGATTTATGTCAAAGAGTGTTCTTCCTATGTTTTCCTCTAAGAGTTTTATATTGCCTGGTCTTACATTTAGGTCTTTAATCCATTTTGAGTTTATTTTTGTGTTTGGTGTAAGGGAGTGTTCTAATTTCATTCTTTTACATGTAGCTATCCAGTTTTCCCAGCACCACTTATTGAAGAGACTGTCTTTTCTCCATTGTATATCCTTGCCTCCTTTGTCATAGATTAGTTGACCACAGGTGCATGGCTGTATCTCTGGGCTTTCTATCCTGATCCATTGATGTATATATCTGTTTTTGTGCCACTATCATACTGTCTTAATTACTGTAGCTTTGTAGTATAGTCTGAAGTCAGGGAGCCTGATTCCTCCATCTCTGTTTTTTTCCCTCAATTCTGCTTTGGCTATTCGGGGTCTTTAGTGTCTCCATACAAATTTTAAGATTTTTTGTTCTAGTTCCATAAAAAATGCCATTGGTAATTTGATAGGGATTGCATTGAATCTGTAGATTGCTTTGGGTAGTATAGTCATTTTCACAATATTGTTTCTTCCAGTCCAAGAACATGGTACATCTCTCCATCTGTTGGTATCATATTTAATTCTTTTCATCAGTGTCTTATAGTTTTTTGCATACATGTCTTTTGTCTCCCTAGGTAGGTTTATTCCTAGGTATTTTATTCTTTTTGTTGCAGTGGTAAATGGGAGTGTTTCCTTAATTTCTCTTTCAGATTTTTCATGATTAGTGTATAGGAATGCAAGAGACTTCTGTGCATTAATTTTGTATCCTGCAACTTTACCAAATTCATTGATTAGCTCTAGTAGTTTTCTGGCAGCATCTTCAGGATTCTCTATGTAGAGTATCATGTCATCTGCAAACAGTGACAGTTTTACTTCTTCTTTTCCGATTTGTATTCCTTTTATTTCTTTCTCTTCTCTGATTGCCATGGCTAGGACTTCCAAAACTACATAGAAAAATAGTGATGAGGGTGGATATCCTTGTCTTGTTCCTGATCTTAGAGGAAATGCTTTCAGTTTTTCACCATCGAGAATGATGTTTGCTGTGGGTTTGGCATATATGGCCTTTATTATGTTCAGGTAGGTTCCCTCTATGCCCACTTTCTGGAGAGTTTTTATCATAAATGGGTGTTGAATTTTGTCAAAGGCTTTTTCTGCATCTATTGAGATGATCATATGGTTTTTATTCTTCAATTTGTGAATATGGTGTATCACATTGATTGATTTGCATATATTGACGAATCCTTGCATCCCTGGGATAAATCCCACTTGATCATTGTGTATGATCCTTTTAATTTGTTGTTGGATTCCGTTTGCTAGTATTTTGTTGAGGATTTATGCATCTGTGTTCATCAGTGATATTTGTCTGTAATTTTCTTTTTTTGTAGTATCTTTGTCTGGTTTTAGCATCAGGGTGATGGTGGCCTCATAGAATGTGTTTGGGAGTGTTCCTTCTTCTGCAAGTTTTTGGAAGAATTTCAGAAGGATGGGTGTTAGCTCTTCTCTAAAAGTTTGATAGAATTCACCTGGAAACCATCTGGTCCTGGGATTTTGTCTGTTGGAAGATTTTTAATCACAGTTTCAAATTCATTACCTGTGATTGGTCTGTTCATATTTTCTATTTCTTCCTGGTTCAGTCTTGGAAGGTTATACCTTTCTAAGAATTTGTCCATTTCTTCCAGTTTGACCATTTTTTTGGCATACAGTTGCTTGTAGTAGTCTCTTAGGATGCTTTGTATTTCTGAGGTATCCTTTGTAACTTCTCCTTTTTCATTTCTAATTTTATTGATTTGAGTCCTCTCCTCCTTTTTCTTGATTAGGCTGGCTAATTGTTTATCAATTTCGTTTGTCTTCTCAAAGAACCAGCTTTTAATTTTATTGATTTTTGCTATTGTTTTCTTTGTTTCTATTTCATTTATTTCTGCTCTGATCTTTATGATTTCTTTCCTTCTACCAACTTTGGGTTTTGTTTGTCCTTCTGTCTCTAGTTCCTTTAGGTGTAAGGTTAGATTGTTTATTTGAGATTTTTCTTGTTTCTTGAGGTAGGCTTGTATTGCAATAAACTTCCCTCTTAGAACTGCTTTTGATGCATGCCATAGCTTTTGTGTCATGGTGTTTTCATTGTCATTTGTCTCTAGGTTTTTTTTTTTTTTTTTTTTTGCGGTTATGCGGGCCTGTCACTGTTGTGGCCTCTCCTGTTGCAGAGCACAGGCTCCAGACGCACAGGCTCAGTGGCCATGGCTCACGGGCCTAGCCGCTCCGTGGCATGTGGGATCTTCCCGGACCGGGGCATGAACCCGTGTCCCCTGCATCGGCAGGCAGACTCTCAACCACTGCGCCACCTGGGAAGCCCTAGGTATTTTTTTATTTTGTCTTTGATTTCTTAAGTGATCACTTGGTTATTTAGTAATGTATTGTTTAGCTTTCATGTGTTTGTGTTTTTTACGTTTTGTTTTCCCCTGTAATTGATTTCTAATCTTATAGTGTTGTCTTCAGAAAACATGTTTGATATGATTTCAATTTTCTTAAATTTCCTGAGGCTTGTTTTGTGACCCAAAATGTGATCTATCCTGGAGAATGTTCCATGCACACTTGAGAAGTATAATCTGCTGTTTTTGGATGGAACGTCCTATAAATATCAATTAAATCTATCTGGTCTATTGTGTCGTTTAAAGCTTCTGTTTCCTTATTAAGTTTCTGTTTCAGTGATCAGTCCATTGGTGTAAGTGAAGTGTTAAATTCCCCCACTATTATTGTGTTTTTGTCTATTTCCTGTTTTATAGCTGTTAGCAGTTGCCTTATGTATTGAGGTGTTCCTATGTTAGGTGCATATATATTTATAATTGTTAAATCTTCTTCTTGGATTGATCCCTTCATCATTATTTAGTTTCCTTCCTTGTCTCTTGTAACATTCTTTATTTTAACATCTATTTTATCTGTTATGAGTATTGCTACTCCAGCTTTCTTTTGATTTCCATTTGCATGGAATATCTTTTTCCATCCCCTCACTTCCAGTCTGTATGTGTCCCTACGTCTGAAGTGGGTCTCTTGTAGAAAGTATATATATGTGTTTTGTTTTTGTATCCATTCAGCAAGCATGCGTCTTTTGGTTAGAGCATTTAATCCATTCACATTTAAGGTAATTATCAATATGAATGTTCCTATTACCATTTTCTTAATTGTTTTGGGTTTGTTTTGTAGGTCTTTTTCTTCTCTTGTGTTTCCCACTTAGGGAAGTTCCTTTAGCATTTGTTGTAGAACTGGTTTGGTGGTGCTGAATTCTCTTAGCTTTTGCTTGTCTGTAAAGCTTTTGATTTCTCCATTGAATCTGAAAGAGATCCTTGTTTGGTAGAGTAATCTTGGTTGTAGGTTCTTCTCTTTTATCACTTTAAATATATCATGCCACTCCCTTCTGGCTTGTAGAATTTCCACTGAGAAATCAGCTGTTAACCTTATGGGAGTTCCCTTTTATGTTATTTGTCATTTTTCCCTTGTTGCTTTCAATAATTTTTCTTTGTCTTTAATTTTTATCAATTTGATTACTATGTGTCTTGGCATGTTTCTCCTTGGGTTTATCCTGCCTGGGACTCTCTGCGCTTCCTGGACTTGGGTGGCTATTTCCGTTCCCATGTTAGGGAAGTTTTTGACTATAATCTCTTCAAATAGTTTTGGGTCTTTTCTCTCTCTCTTCTCCTTCTGGGACCCCTATAATGCGAATGTTGTTGCATTTAATGTTGTCCCAGAAGTCTCTTAGGCTGTCTTCATTTCTTTTCATTCTTTTCTCTTTATTTGTTCCATGGCAGTGAATTCCACCATTCTGTCTTTCAGGTCAGTTATCCATTCTTCTGCCTCAGAATACACTTATCCATATTTTGCTATTGATTCCTTCTAGTGTCTTTTTCATTTCAGTTATTGTATTGTTCATCTCTGTTTGTTTGGTTTTTAATACTTTTAGGTGTTTTTTCTTTAATTCTTCTAGGTCTTTGTTAAACATTTCTTACATCTTCTCCATTTTTGCCTTCATTCTTTTTTCTGAGGTCCTTGATCATCTTCACTATCATTATTCTGAATTCTTTTTCTGGAAGGTTGCCTATCTACACTTCATTTAGTTGTTTTTCTGGGGTTTTATCTTGTTCTTTCATCTGATACTTAGCCCTCTGCCTTTTCATTTTGTCTTACTTTCTGTGAATGTGGTTTTTGTTCCACAGGCTGCAGGACTGTAGTTCTTCTTGCTTCTCTTTTCTGTCCTCTGGTGGATGAGGCTATCTAAGAGACTTGTGCAAGTTTCCTGATGGGAGGGACTGGTGGTGTGTAGAGCTGACTGTTGCTCTGGTGGGCAGAGCTCAGTGAAACTTTAATCTGCTTGACTGCTGATGGGTGGAGCTGGATTCCCTCCTTGTTGTTTGTTTGGCCTGAGGTGACCCAGCACTGGAGCCTACCTGGCTCTTTGTTGGGGCTAATGGTGGACTCTGGGAGGCCTCACACCAAGGAGTACTTCTCAGAACTTCTGCTGCCAGTGTTTCTGTCCTCACGATGAGACACAGCCACCTCCTGTCTCTGCAGGAGACCCTCCAACACTAGCAGGTACGTCTGCTTCAGTCTCCTATGGGGTCACTGCTCCTTCCCGAGGATCCCAATGCACACACTACTTTGTGTGTGCCCTCCAAGAGTGGAATCTCTGTTTCCCCCAGTCGTGTTGAAGTCCTGCAATCAAATCCCACTAGCCTTCAAAGTCTGATTCTCTAGGAATTCTTCCTCCCATTGCCGGGTCCCCATTTTGGGAAGCCTGATGTTGGGCTCAGAACCTTCACTCCAGTGGGTGGACTTCTGTGGTATAAGTGTTCTCCAGTTTGTGAGTCACCCACCCAGCAGTTATGCGATTTGATTTTATTGTGATGATGCCCCTCCTACCGTCTCATTGTGGCTTCTCCTTTGTCTTTGGATGTGGGGTATCTTTTTTGGTGAATTCCAGTGTCTTCCTGCCAATGATTGTTCAGCAGTTAGTTGTGATTCTGGTGTTCTTGCAAGAGGGAGTGAGATCACGTCCTTCCACTCTACTATCTTGAACCAATCTCCATCTGCAGCCATTTTGACTGGCACCAAGAACTCTCCTGTAGATTCAGAAGGGCAGGTGGTCATTACAGAGGGAAGGTTCCTGAGATGTATATCATCTCCTCCAAAATGCCTTCCCTGACCCCTCCTTCTGACTTAGAACCTTCTTCTGTGGTTTTACAATATCCTGTCCTCATCTCTAATATAGTAAAGATATGTCATTTGTTGGTGTGTTTGCCTGTCTTTCCTATTTCCCCCTTCTCTGCCTAGTACCTCACCTCCCTACACACACTAAATTATATGCTCATGGGAAAACAGGTACCCACCTTTTCATCTGTATATCTTTAGCCTTTAACACAATGTCTTGCACATAGTAGTTGCCCAAGAAATGGTGAATGAATGAATTAATGGTTTGGGTGGTGGTAGGTTAATGTTGGTGTCAAACAGAAGCCTCTGAAGAAAATGGTCAGAATGTTTTGGGGGTGGGAATTTTTTAAAGTTACCAGCATTCTAAAGGATTCTGTTTATAATCCAGTGGAGATTCTGAGTTAATTTGTGGAAAATTGTTGTAATTGCAAAGTGTTCAGAGAACCAAAGGTACGAATAAGACACTGTCCTTAAGGATGGACCTTTGCTATATTCCAGGGAATATGGCATGGAAATTAAGGTGAAGGTTATGATGAAGACTAGTGCTTCTATTTCAAATTTTAGTTTACAAATTGTTTTCAAACATGTTATTCATTGGAAAGACATCTGGATTAGACATCAGAGAATCTGGGTTTCCAAAAAGTGGTCTAGCCTTTCTGAGCTTTAGCCTCTTGACCTGTAAAATGGAAATGATACATATATGCCCATCTCAAAGGGCTGTTGAGAGGATCAAATGAGACAAGATATGTGATGGCTATTTTAAAACTTACAGGCATAGCTGCTGGTGTGGGAAAGTGAGTCTGGGGAGCTATTATAAATGGCTCCACAAAATAAGTGACTGAATAGGTCAGTAAGATGAAGCTTTTACTGCCTCTGAGCTAAGAGCAAGACTTTAAAATCAATAGTATCATGAATAAATTTTGTGAAGTTCACCCTCAGTTTTCTTATCCTTAAAATTAGAGAGTCTTACTGAAATGATCCCCAAATTACTATTGAACTAAGATACTAAGATGTTAGTGACATGCTTGAGACAAGGCATGGTGAATAAGTTCCCATTTAATGAATCTAAGAATACCAACACTCCTCAGAACAGTGCTTAGACCCTATAAATCTACATCACATGAGTGCAGCGTGAGTATCTGAAGCACATTGTCCTCTGGCTCGTGTTATAGCTGAGC
The DNA here is from genome assembly GCF_949987515.2 of Delphinus delphis. NCBI lineage: Eukaryota > Metazoa > Chordata > Mammalia > Artiodactyla > Delphinidae > Delphinus > Delphinus delphis. Next base: position 131,484,482 of record NC_082686.1, read on the forward strand.
TTGTTGGCAGCATTTCTAGCCCTTATTATCCCTAGTGGGCCTGTACCAATTGGCCAAAGCCTCACAGAGACTGGAAGAGCTAATTATTTATAGATGCAGCTCATCAGAGACTTTGAACCTTCGTTTGTCAACACAAATGAAGGGCTGATCTGCTGACTCCCATTCTTCCTTTCTCTTTTATGTACTGTCTGTTCCTTAATTCCTTGCATTTTGATGTGCCTTCAGTTCTGATGAATTCAAAGGTATGAGGATTTTAACTTCCTAATCCATCAGTTGGGAGTGATCAGGAGGCAGAGGAGAGAAATACTATCCCAATTCTTCAACTAATCTGTCACTAGGGGATTTCCATAGGAGTTTATGTTGGTTAGGCTATTTTTGTTAAAAGGAATTTTGATGGCCTTTAGTTTGGGTAAGTTATGTAAGAACTCACCTGAAAAAAAGGAAGAAGATATGGGGGTTTTGCTACAGCCTCAGGATTCTGGGAACTGCTAAACCACCAGGTCTCACAGAGCTTACTAAGTAGTTCGACTCAATAGATCATTCAGAATTCAGAGCAGCACAAGTGACTGGGTCATTTGGTCAACCTCCTAAGGAACAGGGGTTCACAAATATCTATTCTCATGCTCTACCATTGTGGCAACTTGGCTAGTCTCCCTGTGTCCTTCAGCTACTATTCCCAAAACCAGCTGCTTCATTCTTTCTCTCTGTCTCAAGTTCTGATTGGTCTAATTAGTTCCCGTTGTCCATGATGAACAAAACTTCCACACCAGGTCATCTCATAGACTCCTGGCCAACCTACAGGTGGGCTGTCCTTAGACAAAGTGCCCACTTTAGGGGAGCACAGGCAAGAGTCACCATTGTGGCAGCTTGTGTGGACAGAAACCCTCAGAAGAGGGATGTGCGAGGAGCAGATGTTCTGAAGCCCAGCCTCCCGTAACACATTCAAAGTCAGTGCCGTAATGGGCTGAGATGCCTATCTGAACCAAATCTTCTTTCCTACAAGTAACTGTGATATATTAAAAGAAAATCCAACTTAAAAAGCACAAAGGTTTTAAGAACTCCTTTATGCACCATTTCATTATTTTTATTCCATGCTCCTCTTTGGTTAAAGATCATCCAATTAGTGAAGTTCCTAATGTACTAAAATAAACTTATCAAAATATAGTTGCCATATAACTTCTAAGTATCATCTGTTGGACAGAGTGAAGCACACATGTTCAAGGTTGTGTTTGATTTAACTAGTGGTATGGCCGTGGTGTTATTTTCTGTGATTATCTATTGCACAACTGAGTGCATTAGATATATTTAAGGTGACCTGGGCTTTTGTGGTGAGCTGGAGACCTAAACACTATTTACAACTTTGTTGTTCTGAGCTCTCAACATCCAATTAACAGTAAGAACTTCCAGAGTTATAGTCATTTATAAATTAGAAATTAATGCAGAAATCTTATATCACCTGAAACCAAGCATCTTTGAAACAGCCACCTTCAGCAGACATTTTTAAAATCTCTGACCATCACAGCCATCTTATGGCATTTGATTCTCTCCATGTCTTGGGAAATGGTGTAAATATGAGGGAAGGTAACTGTATATTTATCTAAGACAGTGTCTCAAACTGTGGTCACAGAACTAGCATCACCAGAGGACTTGTTAGAAGTACAAATCCTCACGCCTTACCCCAAATCTCCTGAATCAGAAAGTTTGCTGATGGGGCCCAGAAATCTGTATTTTAACAAGCCTTCCAAAAGACTCTTGTGTATACTAAAGTTTAAGAAGGCTGAACTAAGACTTTTGTGAGCTTCAGAAGACCCCAGGAAGACTCTATTTCCATAAGAACAATGCAGTATCCCCATCACTTGGTTAGAAACAAGAGCATGTATTATTTCTCTAAGTACTTCTGACTGGGGTCAGATCTGGGAGGAAGCCCAGACTAAGGATGAATGTCATCAATGTACGTTTGTTCTCTTTCTCTATTCTCTGTCCTTCCCTTCTGCTCCAGCAGGCTGCCCCTCACCATGTCTAAGCTCCTTCAGTTTCCTACATAGTATTTCCTCCTCCTTCCTCTTTGTTAACCTAAACTCCATGTTTCCTTCCAGTTCTGCTTCAAAAAGGACTTCCTCCAAGAATTTTCCATGTTTTCTCTCAGCTGCATTCATCAAGCATTTATTGAACACCTACTTTTTCCCTGGCACAAGTTACAAAGACAAATAAGACTCTGTCCCTGTTCTCCCATGCAATGAGGACACACAACAGATGATGCTCCTTTTTTGCTTTCACTCAAACCTTTCTCTACAGTTCCTAATAAATTGCCAGACAACTTTGCTCTGGTTTTAGGTTACTTCCAATATATGTTTATCTTCCCTACTAGATGGCAAGCTCCTTGAGGGCAGTGACCACATTTTTAAACTCATTTTGTATATTGCGTGTTTCCTGGCAGCCTGCAGAGAATGTGTTGGGAGAATGTTGTTGGGTTGAATGAATGAGGTAATGGTTGAAACAGTAGTATAGATGTGCACAGAATGGATTCAGTACCTTCACGGTAAGCCTCTCTGTCTTTTCTTCCTCTGCCCTTTGAGTTACTCTTACCCACTTACCTAGGTTATGAAACCAATAAAATCCCAAAGACAACTTGCTTGAACAAAAGTGGATTCATGTTTCTCCATGCTGGGCTGGAGTGAATCCCAACAAATGCCAGGCCAGCCACCAGGTCAAATGCCAATTAAAAGTTTAAAAATAAATATTAAATCTGTACCTTAATTCTACCCCCTGCTTTTGGTTGGGATGATGTTTGGGTTTTGAAGAAAAATTTTGTAGAATCCTGACTTAGGGCCAAAAAGACCAATAGTTTTCCCTTAATTAGTGGAATTACAAAGAACCTGCCAAATGAATGATTTGTATGTGACCAGAGAGACACAGAGGAGAATGATGGTCTGTGTAGTAGTTATTATATGTCCACATCTTTCAGCTGAATTAGATTACATGCCAAGCTGAATCCTCCAAGAGCAGCTGCCTGCAGGTTGCTAACAAACTCTCTTTTGATCCATATGTCAAGTCAGTACTTAGGTTTATAGAGCACATACCTGCTTGCCAAGGTAACTGTTGGAAATATGAAAAATAAGATATTACAAACTCCATGTTTGCCAATTTGTTCAGCTCTTCATAGATCAAAGCTCCAGAGAGCATCTTAAAGGTTAAGCTTCTCAGCTGCATAGCACAGAGAGATCAGCTAGGTGCTTTGTGGCCACCTAGAGAGGTGGGATACGGAGGGTGGAAGGGAGACACAAGAGGGAGGGGATATGGGGATATATATGTATATGTATAGCTGATCCACTTTGTTATACAGCAGAAACTAACACAACATTGTAAAGCAATTATACTCCAATAAAGATGTTAAAAAAATTGAAGCTTCTAAGTAAGAACAGAAGGATAAGAAGACAAGTTTCCTGTGGCTCTCTTAGAAACTCATACCAGGGAAATCATCATCATCAATATTATATCCATGGGATGTTGGGGCTTGAGTCATCAGGAAACTTTGAGATTTGCTACCTGAATATGTGGCTTTAGTGACATAAAATTAGAAGGACTCGTCATGGAAAACACATGACTTTGTGACTAGGAGAGGTGGGAAGAAAATGGATGGGATGGTAATTTCTGTTAATGAAATAATTTTTTGCCACCTCATTATGATTCTTGACAGTCTTGGCAAGGTGGCAAAAATGAAAGCTACCTTTTAAAATAAAATAGAGCACTCAGGATCACTAAAGTTGTCAGTAGGAGGAAGAATCTCAGAGTAAGAAAAAGCGGCTGAACTATGGGACCTAGGCTTCCTAGGAGTGTTTATTAATTAGCAGTCTCAAGGTAACCTGCTTCCCACTTAACTCTGACCCAACCATGGACATATGGTTCTCCTCTGAGTGCTGTGAGGTCTAGCTATGACAAAGCCAAATTATTCAAACCAAATGTTGCTAACAGACAGGTAAGAACAAATAGAAAGTAAACCCAGGGAGTACTCTTAAGTGAAAATGATGTGGTTTATAAGATAATGCTCACTCTTCAGGGCTTATATCCCTTCCCTGCCCCAATGGGTAAGGCAGTGACATTCACGTAGTTCTTTTCCTCCTAGCACTCACCCTACAAACATGCATCCTGACTCATCAGATTGAGACTGACAGTAGGAAACAGGTATGAATCTTATATTCCAACTCTGAACAATAAATAATGACTGCCTGGGATGTTGGATTGAGGAGGAGTCTAAGTGACGAAAGTATGATTGACTGGTGATGTCTGCAATGGGCAAAGATAAGAGGATGGACAGGAAGTAGTGGGGGAATGACTATGCCTGTGCCAGGTATCTGGCATCCTGGTCTAGACCTAAGAAAGAGATACCAAGACAGAGGTACAGAATTCTCTCTTTCTCCACCCTAAGGACCTTACTCTTCCTCTATGTTGATACTTGAAATAATGCCTCCCCATTTCAGGTAAGACCCCACCTAAGAACAGGGTCCACTTTCTATAGGCAGCTGTGTTAGACTCTTGCATATTAGCCTCAGTATTCACACAGAAGAAACTCATGCTGATGGGGGAGGCATATCTTTCCATCAGCAATTTTTCTCTCTGGAATGAATCTCCATAACAGTCTCAGTCTTCCACTTGGCCACACGGGACCTGGAGTTTCTGAAGTTACAAGTAGCTGTCACAGGTAGAAGGCTAACCCTGTGGGTTGACAGTAAACTTTACAAAACAGTCCCTGCATGAGAGGGAAAATCTGACCATGCCTTGTCTCCCCTTGCTTGTGGTGAAGTCATTCCTGATCAGCTCAAAGAGGAGGACAAGTTACAAAATAGCTGTAGTGAGGGGAAACCTGAAGAAGAGGGGAAATTGATTGCTTTAAAGGCAAGTGGCAGTAGGAAAACTTAGTGAAAGTAGGGACTAGGCAAAGGAAAAAATCATGAGTCTGGGGGGACCTAAAAAGAGGAAGCCATTCTAGATAAAGAGGAACTGACAGATTCTTCATATTGGTCACCCTCCCAAAGATCAAGCTAGATGGCAAGATGAGACTGAATATCAAGGTACAGCCACCAACTTTAAATCTGGATCTGAGAATAAAGTCCCCATCAGTGGTGGGCCTCACACCAGCCCAGAGCAACAGTCTAGACAGGGTAGCACTGAAACATCACAAGTCAACCTTCTCATCCCGCATGTAGCCTGGTGACAAGTGTTTATACAATATGATTGATCACGCTGCAGTTTGCTTTGTCAGTCAGTCATGTAGTTAATTACATGTTACTCTTGGGCACTATTATAAATAATGGTATGGCAAACAGTGCTAGGTTTAATGGTCCTGAGTGTTCAGCTATTAAATTGATGACACAGCTACATCAGTATTGATGAACAGGGATCTCCTCCATCAAAGATAATTTATATTCCTTAGCATAATGGGCTATTCTGCTCCCATTTTTGCCAAGGCATCATTCATACTGATACAGGCAATGAATCCATCAATAAAGGAGGAACAAACATATTTTGTTTTTTAGTTTTTTTAAAAATCCCCTGATAAATGCTGATCATAAGGAAACAGGGATTTTTGTATCGCTGACACAGAGCTTAAGGAAAATGTGAGCTCACCATAAAACTTGCCAAAACAGAAAAATAAGATGGATTCAGGAGAAAGAATTTGCATCCAAGCACAACTTCTCCAGAATGTACTGTCCACCTGCCTAGGGCATCCTTCTTTTCCACTCACTCTACAAATACACAGCCAAGTTCCTTGACCAAGTAAGCTGTGTATTATATACTGTGTATTATGCCCTAATCTTGGAAATTATTCACAATACACATTAGCAGGACCTGGAGTAGGGGAAGGCAAAAGGAGTATTGGCACAAAATTTAAGGAAGCTGTCACTCTCAGCTTTACACAAGTGGCAACCCTGTGCTTGTGGTGCCCTAAGAACAAATGCCTCATTAAATTTTGTGCCCTTGATGGCTGGTTAGCCTCACGTTGGCATTTCAAAGTCTGCAATAGAGAAAACTGTTTAACTTCTATTATCTCAGGGTAACCCAAGCTTATTTGAGAATTCAGCCCTTTTTTATTTTTTATTAATACCCTATTAACCTCCCATAAACCTGGTGCTCTATGAAATTAACTTTTAAAATGTTTTGCTACCATATTGATTTTGATTTCTGCCCTTTAAAATGATAACCTTGATGTGGAGAATGCAATTTAGATGGAAACTCGGGTCCATTTATCATAAACCACCATTGAAAATACATTGACTATTATGAAAGCCAGAAAAAAATTCTAATTATTTTCCACTACTTTTGCTGCCTTTTAAAATAGTTATTGATGAGCCTGTTACTAGGAGGGCCTTCCTATCAGTGAATGGATGGGTTTACACCCATCCATGGGTAAAGAAGGTCTGTGTCATCTCCCCAGAGACAAATAAAGCTATTGCTCTGTATAGTGATAGAAATGGAATGAGAAGAAAGGTTCAATTACTTGGATAATAAGTCTGATAAGCTAGGTCAGTGCCCCTGCTTTATACTGTCAAAATCTCAGCTCTCTGCTTGTCCATCTTGAAAATGTGTGTCTGACTCCATCCAGATGAAAAGAATAGGGTATCTTCCTGGATGACTCAGAACCAAGCCCTCCTATCTCGCAGGAAAGTGTTCGACTCAAAAGTCTGTCTATAATAATTATTGTTTAGAAGAGGAGAAATTATTCTCTCTGACAAGGAGAGTTTCACCAGTAGCAATTTTAGGCTAACAACTTAGTACAGTTGTTTGGTTTTCTTGTTTCATGTAGGAACTGTAGACTCTTCCTCACACTCACTAAGTAGGCAGCATAGCTCAGGGAGGTATAGATTGACCAGGAAGGGCTAGTTGTATGTAGAAAGGCTGAGTGACAGAGGGACCCCATCACAAGGAACTAAATGAAATTAATAAAAAGTATTGGACTACCGGAAGCTTGGTTTCAAGGGTGGCTGGGGTAAATCTACACAAGACTTCAGTCAGAAGCCAGTTCCTGGATGAAGACTCAGAATCCAGACCAGGGTCAGAAGTGATGTCTGCCCACAAGAGACATGAGTGAGAGGGTAGCCAGACCCTGAAGAGCATGAGCATGCAAGGTCCCCTGGTGCCCAAAGGATAACCTGGATGCCCCAGCAAGCCAAAGAAACATTGTAAACACGGGAACGGAGCAGGGACCAGTCAGTGGTGGTGATGAGGCAGGAGGATCCAGAACAATGTTTGTGACTCTGACTGGAATGCCTCAGTTATTTTATACTGTCTGTGGATAGAGGATTAGTCCAGTTTAAACTCCCAGAATTGGCTTGGGCGTGGCAGCAACAAATCTGTTTTCCATAAATTATTTCATGCGATTGGTTAGGAATGGCTCATTTCTCTATGCTTTTAGGATCTGTTTTGTTCCCTTGTTTTAAAACCTCCAAGTCTTGAACACCTATGATGGTTCCATGGGCAATAATTAAACAAGAGAAGCAAGTAAATGAGCTTATGTCGGAAACACACTGTAATCAAGCTGCCTGGCTGCACCGGGGCTCCCTCCTGGCTGCTGCGAGACCCACGTTGCCATTTTGTGGTTTTCAGACTGATTAAGCCATACGAATCGAGTCATCTGTTCTTTTCCGGTCTTCAAGCACCTTTTCCTCCTCAGGGACCAATGGAGTTTGCCTCCAGGCATCAAATTACAGCAATCAATAAACCACGAGCAGCATGGCTCATTTAGGAATAAAGACACAGGAATTTTTCTAGAAGAAACAATGATTACCTGTCATGAGTCGGGAGATTCACGGTGTTTATTAGAGGTCAAGAATGTGGGATTCAACATTTGACATGACCAAATACTAAACTATCCCTTGGGCCTCAAGCCTATTCTTCCTGTGATTCCTACCCAGATGAATGGTACACTGCATCACCCAAGCCAGAAGCTTGTGGGTAATATCATGAAATTTTATTGTGTATATGATTTATACTTCAACAAAGTTGATTAAATGAAAAAAAAACATATTGTTAGGCATATAGGAACAAACGTTCAATAAACTTCAGTTTGCCTTTTACAGTAAAAAGTCCCCATCATTTAGAAAAAAAAAAAAGATGTAAGGAGCAGAGTGAGGTAAATGGTGCTGACCCAAGTCTGCAAGGGGAACTCGTGCTTTGGGATGCTTCTCCCACTGAGCACCTGGTCTGAGTTTCAGGATTAGAAGGAGCCCTACCAGTCTGGACATAGGGCGCTGATGATGAAGGTGGTGCACCCCCAGGATGAGCACAGAGCACCCACCCCTTCTGCCCTCAGCCCCAAGCAACACCTCCCCTACATGGAGAAACACTGAGCCCTCGGGATGCTTAAATCTGGGCCTCTTAGTGCATCTAACCCCTCTGTTCTCCTGACCTACATAAGACCCTGCTATTTTGTGAAAACTTTTCTTTCAAGCTACTTTTCTACTTACAGCTCCCTCCCCAGAACTCAGACATGAATCCATAGGGTTTAGACCTGTGGAAAATTCTGAGCATTTGTCACCAGACTCTACTCAGCCTTGCCCCACTCCTCTAAGATGTGGTTCTTTGTTCTTGGGCCCATCTTGTTGCCCCACTCTCTCCTCACCTTAGGTTGAGTCCCCAGAAGATACTCAGGCTCTCATACAGACAGATGTCTGCTAGTCCTGCCCACCAGCACAGCAAAGATGACTGCCAGAGATGCACATGGCTGAGGCCCCAGCCCTGCCCACCATTTCTGGAGCTGTACCTACATTTTGTTTATTTGAGAAACTCTCCCCTCCATCTGGATGCTGCATATGCCCATCTCTCAGGGTCCAGCTTCGTCCCTGCTCTACTGTGAAGATTTCTGTCTTCACTCCCTGTGGCATCCTGCTCTGCCAAACCTCAGAGGTCCAAATCAGAGTGTTCATGTTACAAATGGGGGAGCTACTTTTAATTCCCATCCAACTAGCTGCGGTGATGTCTGAAGGTTATTGCCAAGTCTGCAGTGAGTAAAAGCAATCAAGTGATGAGAAAATAATCAAAGGGGCGTGGACCCTCTTCCCATGGACACACCCTACCAAGGTCTGCCTGTGCTCAAGTCACAACCACCAGATAAGCAAATATACATTTAATACTCTTTTTTAGATGTTTACAGTCCTGTGTAAACCATTAAACCGATTTTGTGTTAAGGGTTGTCATTAAATTTTAACAAAAAAGAAGCCATGCCGAGTACTAAATTATGAATGAAATTGTCCCAAATCCCTAATCATAGCTATCCTGAAATATAATTTTATGTATTTGCCTAAAACTCCTTAAAATGATAGAAATCAGATTGCCTGATTTCCCAAAAGCTGCAGTTAGGAGACTGGTCTAGACTAAGTGATGTTAGAACACAGTTTGGTTCCTATGTTACTTATTCTGTTAGCATTTAATTTTGATGGTTTCAATTTAAAATTCTACCTTTAAATGAGCTCAGTAAGGCCCCACCTAGATTAATCATTCTGGATAATCTTAGAGTGCTTATTATCAAAAAGAACGTTAAAGATGTATATAAGTATATTCTTCCCTGGGAGAGGTCAGATATCCATGATTTAGTTGGTTAGTTAAAAAAAAAGAAAAAGAAAAATGGCCTGCCATTGAAAAGGCACATGGCATGAGTATGTTATGAAGCTATGTGGTATAATGAAAAGGGTCCTGAGTATAGAGAAATAAATCCAGGTCCACAGCCTAATTCAACTCTTGCTAGCTCTGTGCTTGGGAATAAGCCACCTTCAGTTGCTCTATTGAATTTTAGGATCACCATCTGTGAAAATGGACCTGCCATCTCATGGTGCTCTTGTGAGAATCACCATGAGAAGATGAACAACTGACTTTCAGTTGTCCAAGGGATATAAATATACCTAGTGAAAGAAAAAATTGTCTTTTTGTCTTGTTTATGGTTTCCTTTGCTGTGCAAAAAGCCTTTAAGCTTAATTATGTCCCATTTGTTTATTTTTGCTTTTATTTTTGTTACTCTAGGAGGTGGGTCAAAAAAGATCTCACGTTTTATGTCAAAGAGTGTTCTGCCTATATTTCTTCTAAGAGTTTTATAGTGTCTGGCCTGACATTCAGGTCTTTAATCCATTTTGAGTTTATTTTTTGTGTATAGTGTTAGGGAGTGTTCTAATTTCATTCTTTTACATGTAGCTGAACAGGTTTCCCAGCACCACTCATTTAAGAGGCTCTTTTCTTCATTGTATAGTCTTGCCTCCTTTGTCATAGATTAGGTGACCATAGAAAAGACAACGCTCAGAATGGGAGAAAATATTTGCAAATGAAGCAACTGACAAAGGATTAATCTCCAAAATATACAAACAGCTCATGCAGCTCCATATCAAAAAAAAAAACAACCCAATCAAAAAATGGGTAGAAGGCCTAAATAGACATTTCTCCAAAGAAGACATACAGATGGCCAACAAACACATGAAAAGATTAAACAACATCACTAATTGTTAGAGAAATGCAAATCACTATTATTATCTCCTTTAACAGGGAGAGTAGTGAATAGAAATGCAACATCATTAATTATTAGAGAAATGCAAATCAAAACTACAATGAGGTATCACCTCACACCAGTCAAAATGGCCATCGTTAAAAAATCTACAAACAATAAACGCTGGAGAGGGTGTAGAGAAAAGGGAACCCTCTTGCACTGTTGGTGGGAATGTAAATTGATACAGCCACTATGGAGAACAGTATGGAGGTTGCTTAAAAAACTAAAAATACAACTACCATATGACCCAACAATTGCACTACTGGGCATATACCCAGAGAGAACCATAATTCAAAAAGACACAGGCATCCCAATGTTCATTGCAGCACTATTTACAATAGCCAGGACATAGAAGCAACCTAAATGTCCATCAACAGAGGAATGGATAAAGAGGATATGGTACATATACACAATGGAATATTACTCAGCTGTAAAAAGGAATGAAATTGGGTCATTTGTAGAGACATGGATGGACATAGAGACTGTCATACAGGGTGAAATAAGTCAGAAAGAGAAAAACAAATATCATATATTAACACATATATGTGGAATCTAGAAAAATGGTATAGGTGATCTTATTGGCAAAGCAGAAATAGAGACACAGACATAGTGTATGGACACCAAGGAGGGAGGGGTGGGTGGGATGAACTGGGATATTAGGATTGACATATATACATTATTGATACTATGTATAAAATAAATAACTAATTAGAGCCTATGTATACTTAGGGAACTCTACTCAATGCTCTGTGATGACCTAAATGGGAAGGAAATCCAAAAAAAGAGGAGATACATGTATATGTATAGCTGATTCACTTTGCTGTACAGTAGAAACTAACACATTGTAAAGCAACTATGCTCCAATAAAAATTAATTTAAAAAAAAGAAAAGAAAGGGAGTAGTGTTACATTATCAGGTATTGATAAATAATTAAGAATTTTATGACTTTAATATAATTATCTCAGACTTTGGAACATAAAGTTGAAAAAGGAATAAAGATGCAATGCCATGTAACTAGGGAATTCTGGATCTGAAAGGACCTCAGAGCGCACTCACTCCAGCTCCCATTCCCCAGACACCCATTTCATAGAGAAGGAAACTGAAGCACAGAGATACTGAGAAGACACCCTAAGGTCTCACAGTGCTATCTGCAGAGCAAGGACAGAACTCGGCCTGCTGCTTCCCAGGCCCTGGCCCCTGTGTCTACAACAATTAAACCGTGTCCATAATCCCATGCAGACAATCCTTTGCCTGTGCCTATATCTACCACCAACAAAACATATTACCGAGTTTGATCATCTCCTTTAATAAAAATTAACCAGTTGATTGCAGTACCCTCCCTTTGCAGTGTGGAAACAGGGCCAATCTGAGGACTGCCATCCACTCAACTTAAGAAGAAAGACCTTTTTCATGAACTCATCACAGATTTATCTGAGTTCTTACTTGTGCCCAAGAACTGTGCTCAACCCTGATAGAAAGCTGAGTACTCAAATTTCCTTCAAGTATTGGATAGAGACCAGTGGTGACCACATAGCTGGAGACACGTTAAAGCAGATGTAAACAGATTGCAATGGAAGCTTTGGGGGTGGTGTAACCAAGGAGCCAAGAGAAAGTGGACAGTGAACCCTACTTCACCTGGACAAATGACAGGTTACAGTGTTAAAACATATATAAAAATTTAAAAGGCAAGGGAAGAATAGATTTCCTTTAAACATGAGAATTCTGCAGTGATGAGCCACAGTTATGTAATTTTATAATCACAGTTTGGGTAGCTCACCCTGGCCTTCCAGGACCTGGATCACATTCAGATCCCGAGAACTCTGATGTTAAAGCCAATTGTACTTTAAAACCCAAAATATTCCATAATAGCAGGAGATCATTCACCTCTCTGTGTCTCAGTTTCCTCATCTGTAACGTGGAGATAACAATAATAGTGTCCCACTGATGGGGTTGCTGTGAAGATTAACTATCAGAGCATGTCAAGGGCTTAGAACAATGCCCGGGACAAAGTAAGTGCTCAATAAACTTTGGCATATCAGTATGAGAAGACCGATGGTCACTGAAAACTCACTTCTTAATATAAAGGTATGAATGCCAAGGGAGAAGATTAGGGAAGGTGCGTCAGCCAGGGTTAACCGGAGAAACAGAACCAGTGGAAGATAGACATTAAGAGATTTATTGCAAGGAATTAGCTTATGCTGTTTTGCGGGCTGGCTGGACAAGTCTGAAATCCCTAGAGCATACCCTCAGGAAAGGCAGGCTGGAACTCTCAGGCTAACTGAAGTTAAGTTATGGCCCAAAGGCAAAATTTCTCCTTCTTCAGGGAAGCCTCATTCTGCTCTTAAGGCTTTCAATGGATTGTGTCAGACCTACCCAGATTATTAAGGAAATCTCCTTTACTTTTAGATTTCTTAACAGCTTTATTTAATTGATACATAAAGAACTGTACATATTTAATGCATATAATTTGATGAGTTTGGACATATGCAAACATATGCAAACTCATATGCATATGAGTTTGAACCTGTGAAACCATCACCAGAATCAAGGTAACAGATCCCACACGTTCCAACATTTCCTTATGTCCTTTTGACTTGTTTTGCGATAAAAACACATAACATGAGATCTACACTATTAACAGGTTTTGAAGTGCACAACACCATATTACAAACTATAGGCACAATGTTGTACAGCAGGTCTCTAGAACTTACTCATCTTGCGTGACTGAAACCTTACACTCATTGAACAACAAGACCCCAATGCCTCCACCCCTCAGCAACCTCTATTGTATTCTCTGCCTCTATGAGTTTGACTGTTATAGATGCCTCATAAAAGTGGAATCAGGCACTAGTTGTCCATCAGTGACTGGCTTATTTCAGTTAGCATAATGTCCATCCAAGTCACAAATGGCAAGATTTTCTTCTTTAAGGCTGAATAATATTCTATTGTATGTATATACCACATTTTCTTTAGTCATACACTTGGGTTATTTTCATATCTTGGCTATTGTGAATAATGCTGCTGAAGTTAACATGGGAATGAAGATATCTCTTCGATATCCTGACTTCAGTTCTTTGGATGTATACCCAAAAATGAGATTGCTGGATCATATAGTAGTTCTATTTTTAATTTTTTGAGAAACCACTATACTGTTTTCCATAGCTGCTGCACTGTTTTATATTCCCACCAACGGTTACAAGGGCTCCAATTTCTCCATATCTTTGCCAACAATTGTTATCTTTTGTGTTTTTTTAATAATTGTCATCCTAATAGATATGAGGTGATATCTCATTGTCATTTTGATTTTTCATTTCCTGATAATTAATGATGTTGAGCATCTTTTCATATACCTGTTAGCTATTTGTATATCTTTTTTGGAGAAACATCTGTTCAAGTCCTTTGACCATTTTTTAATCAGGTTATTGGGGGTTTTTTTTGCTATTGAGTTGTAAGAGTTCCTTATACATTTTGGAAATTAATCCCTTACCAGATATACAGTTTGCAAATATTTTCTCCCATTCTGTAGGATGCCTTTTCATTTTATTGATGGTTTCCTCTGCTGTGCAGCAGATTTTTATAGCTCCTGTAGGAGTTTGATATAGTCCCACTTGTCTATTTTTGCGTTTGTTGCTTGTGCTTTTAGTATCATATCCAAGAAATCATCGCCAAGATGAATGTCAAGAATATTTTCCCCTGTGTTTTTTTTCTAACTGTTTTACAGTTTCAAGTCTTATGTTTAAGTCTTCTATCCATTTTGAGTTGATTTTTGTGTATGGTGTAAGGTAGGGATCCAATTTCATTTTTTTGCATGTGGATATTCAGTTTTCCCAACATCATTTGTTGAAGAGACTCCCTTTTCCCCATTGTATATTCTTGGCACCCTTGTCAAATATCAATTGACCATATATGTATGGTTATTTCTGGGCTATGTATTCTGTTCCATTGGCCTATAGATCTGTCTTTATGGGAGTACCATGATGTTTTAATTCCTGTGGCTTTGTAATATATTTTGAAGTGATGTCTTCAGCTTTGTTCTTTTTCTCAAGATTGCTTTAGCAATTCTGTGTTGACAAAATTCAACACTTTTTCATGATAAAAATGCTCAACAAACTAGGAATTACCTCAACATAATAAAGGCCATACATGACAAGTCCACAGCTAATATATTACTCAATGGTGAAAATGTTAAAGCTTTTTCTCTAAGATTAGGAATAAGAAAAGAATGCCCTCTCTTGCCACTTCTTTTCAACATAGTGCTGAAAGTCCTAGTCAGAGCAATTAGACAAGAAAAAGAAATAAAATCCATTTTTGTCACTTTCTAGATGTCTAGTCAAGTCACTTGACCTCTCTAAGCCTGTGACTGATACCTGTGAATGGCAATAATAATATTGTCATTTCAGGGTTATCATACAGGATTAGAGACCATAAACACAAATGGCCTGGGTTCATAAGAGATGATCATTTAGGAAAAGCTCCAAAGTTTAACTTCTTTTAGTTCAAAGATTACCTATTGTTAACTGTGTGGTGTTGGAAAACTTACTTCACCTCTCTGTGTCTCAGTTTCCTCATCTGTAAAATGAGCATAATGAAAAATTATTCTGGGTATTAAGTGAATTTACATATGTAAAGTGTTCAGAACAGTTTCTGGTACATAGTAAGCACTATATATGTTGTAATTATTATAATTTGCTGTTTTGTGGTTGGCGGGGGGAATTAGGTAGGCAGGAAACCTGGACTTTCGTCTGCACTGGGTGAACTTGCAGGAGTCGCTTCCTTTCTCTTCCATTAATTTCCTTCTCTGTAAAATGAGGGAGTTGACAAGACCATCTGTCGAGCTCAGACATTTTAAGATGATATACCTAAACTATACTGTGAGCTGTGGGAATGTGGAAGGCCTCCTGACTTGTAGACAGTTTTGAGCTGCCACTCTGTCACCAATCTGTCAAAGTTTCCTTATTGATTCACACCAAGAACCTGCCTCTGTCTCAGCTTTTCTGCAGGGCAGTTGATCTGTTTACTTTTCACCATGACATGTTCCTCTGTCAACTGTATCAGAGCTGTCATAAGCCAGCTTCATGGCAGGGAGAGAAAGACCGTGGTTTTATTTTTCTGCCTCACTGTGTCTTCTTTCCTCTGGGACCTTTCTGAGAAAGGTCGAAACAGGATTCTGCAACTGGCATGATGAGGAATGCCACCAATTGAAGAAGCAGGGCCCATGTAAACAGCGGTGCCTGCCCCCCAGGAGGCCAGGCCTGGAACCCTGTTGGGCCTGACTCATCATCCAGCCCAGGGGAATTCTGCCCCAGAGAGAGCAAACGTCCTGAGTGTTATGGTGGCAGGTGGAAGGAGGGCAGTAACTAACCAAAGCATGACGGGAAATCTAAGAGAAGGCAGATAGGTGGTTTTGCTTGAGATCTGGTGACAAACCAAAGTACTACGTACATTCCCTCTTGCTTTTCCTGTATTCTAACGGAGAGATTAAAAGAAACACAGTAAAACACAAGGGAGTGTTGAAAAGACTCTTTTGGCCCCTTTGCCTTTTTATCTGCTTCCCCCCAAGATAGAAGACTGAGTAAGTGTCAGACTCAGATGTCCCAGGGCTGTGTTCACTACTGCGCACAGTTAGGAGCCTGAGAGGCAAGGTCCCAGAAACACACTTCCTTCTCTTTCTGTGCCCAGGCCAGTCAAGCTTTCTTTTGCTTCTGGCTCCAGGTAATGACTGTGTGAGTGTCAGGGTCAGTAAGGAGGGGCTGGCAAATAGAGAGAAAAAACCCTGTTGTGAGTAACTGAGATCAGTAGACAAGTCTTTGACAGTGTGATGTTCACAGTGCACATCCTGAGTGATGTTTCCCACTGGGTGGATGTTGATACAATCCACTGTGACAGAAAATAAATGAGGAGGAATAAGTTTGGGGGGGATTATGTTTCATTCGGGGCATATTTCATTTTAGGTCTGTGTGGTATCCCACAGGTCAGAAAATAGATTTACAAACCAGGTTTTCCAGGCAGGACTGGCCACTGAGGTCTTCATCCCAAGAAAGAACTAGGCTGCCCCTTGAACACCAATATTCCAGGGAAAACCTCTGAGTAAATGTCTCCTTGCTGCCTCGATCTTATCTGACTTCTGGGGTTCCTGGCTGCAGATCCCTGGTTTAAGATGTAGAAGCGATATCTGAAGTGCTTGAAACCCTAATCCAACCTCCACCCCAGAAAAAATGGGGACTCCCTCTTCATCTAAAGATGTGTGACCAAGCAGAGGGATGGCTACTGATTTAATCTGCATCACACTGCAAAGTGTTACTTGCAAGCCCAGAAGTTAGCCTTAGTGGTGTTAGATGGAGCCCTCTTGTTGGAAGGTTGCATCTTAGGTGTGATGGACGCCTGCTTTTTACCAGTGTAACTCACCTCTCACTGTTTTTCACCTATTTTTCATGTGGGTACAATTAAAGCTCTCACTTTTTGCCCTCTGACTTGTTTTTCTTAGCATCGCTCTTTTGCCTTCAGAAAAAAAATAATAAAATGTGATTCATATGATCAAATCATTAAACATAAGCTGCCACTGTGGAAGCTACAGGCATGGACTCAGGCACCTGATTCCAGCTATAAACCACAGAGGCTCTCTTCTGTGGGAAAAACAACACTGGAATTAGAGTCAGGATACCTGCCTTCAAATCCCAGGTTTCTCATTCACTGGATAGTCCCTTTGGCAAGTGACTTATCTCCTTTTGGTCTTACTGGCCTTACCTGAAAAATCGGCAAATTATTAGTCACTGCTGCATCACAGGGCTGCTTGAAAGTCATGACAAAAAGGCTAAGTAAAACGAATGGAAACCAAAGGGATACCTCTTCCCACATGCTGTCATCCTAGACTTTTGATCCAGACCAACTGTCCTTCATCAGGTCTTCCTCATAAAGTTTGCATTGCCTTTAGCTGCTGTGGATGAATTCTTAAGTTAAAAAAAATACTTATTTTCTCTTGCAGTGCATAGTATGGGACTGGGACTCCAATGGCAAACATGACTTCATTGGAGAATTCACCTCAACATTCAAGGAGATGAGAGGAGTAATGGAAGGAAAACAGGTACGTGGTAAGCCCCTCATGGCATTTCCCCCAGACTCGCCTCTTGCAATGCCTCCTTAGCACCCAGCTATACACCGAGCAGCTAGAGGTGAGACATTAATACATGATTAAACATGGCCAGGAGGGAGCATGGTGGGAACTGAAATCTGGGTTCTAGTGCCAACCCAGCTCATAGCAATTGGTTGTGACCTTGGACAGGACCCTGCTCCAAGGTGGTACAGTTTCTCCACTGGCAAAATGGAGAAGTCAGATGAGAAAGTTTCTAATTTCCTTTGGCTGTGTAGCCTTGGACAAGTGCCTTAATCTCTGTGCGCCTCAGCTTTCTCACCTAAAATAAATGAAGGTGATAATGGTACTTACCCGGTAGCATTCAGTGAAGATTAAATGAGATAAATCATGATACGCATTTGGCAGGGTGTCTGGAACTTCCAAAATATGTGCTGGTGTTATTATCATGTTGCAGTATTCTTTCTAGATCTACATTTCCATGACCTGGTGGCATTAATTACACGTTTAATGCTTTGGGCAAATTATTTGATTACTCCAAATTTTTATTTTGGGCACCAGATTTTCATTTAGTCTCACCATTTCACTCTTACACTCTTAATACCAAGACATAAACCCAAACACTACCACATACCACAGGGGCACATAGGGATTTCATTGCATCACACAGAAGCCTACACCTCCTCTTTGTATCTCTCAGACACCCGTACTCTGATGGATACATATATACATCTGTTGGTCAGTTGCTGTCGTCTGGACCCTGACCATGTAACTTCTTCTCTGATCTGTTCAGGATTCACCTGCCCAGTGTCAGCTGCAGAACCTGAATCTCTTTGCCTGAGGGCTTTCTGTGGCTGCTGGAGCCTGCTCTGCCCATGCCTACTGCAGGCTGGACATGTTGGGGGAGTTGTACACATTTCAGGGAGCAGCCCTCAACAAATTGCTAGTGGGAGATGGAATATAAATACCCCAGCTCTCTTGCCCTTCAGGCAGCAAAACTCTGAGGCATGCTCTGTGAAGTTGCCCAGAGTTCCCCAGCAAGAAGCAGCCCTGGTTGCCCATAGGGTTACCTGAATGGATCACGTACCCCTTTTTGGCTGCTTCCCTATTTCAATTCCCCACTCTTTTATTGTTCCTTCCTGGTATTACCTCCCAGATGAATTACTTGTACTTAAATACTTGCCTCGGCGTTAGCTTCTGGAGGAAGTCAAACCAAGCTACCTGCCATCCTTACTCTGGGAGCCACTGTCCCCATAGAACAAAAAGGAGTGACAGCAGAGAAAGACTTTTTCCCCTAAAGACCCTGTGCCTGGCCTGCTCAGAAGTGCTGCTTGGGGAAGGTTGTCCCAACTCACTGTTCAAGTTTCTCCTTTCAGATGTAAGTCAAGATGTAACCAGACTGGATGGAAATAAACTAACATTCTTTAGAATCAGAGGCTTAATCTGAATCAGACCATTTGTTGAATACCTCCCTTTGGCCTGAAAAGTCAAGGGCAGCTTTCTGCATAGCTCCCACAACCTGCTTAACACGCTGTTACATACCCAGCATTGCAGGAAACTTGTCAGACACACAGAGACCTTCACCCACGAGCAGGCTTGCAGTTTCAGGGGTACAGTGAAAACCAACACTAAACTATAAATTAAGTCACTACCCAAATAACTAGGAATTTATCCAGAGACGTTGTTGCTTCTTTGAATGTACAAGACCAGGCTCTGTTGAGCTAATAAATCAATGACAGTTATCAATACCACCCGCTAGAGTTCTAAAGAGTTTTACGAAGTTTTGCCTTGTTCTGCTTTACAAATAGAAATAGCCAAACCAATAAACATGGGAAACACTTCATCTTTAGAATCCTAGGAGGATATTATAGCATACATCACAATTGAAGCATGCTGAAGTCTGATGCTTTCAAACAAACAGAAGTGAATCTTGAAGTCTCTCTGAGGAAATGGATGATATGCTACTGTACTTTTCTGTATCACTGAGACACCAGAAAGGTTTTGGTGCAACCACTCAGTCCCTATTCTGACATGTCTGCACCCAGGGAACTGTTCTATTATTTATTGACCCCACTAATATTTACTGAGGAGCACCTGCTAAGTGTCAGGCTCTAGGTGTGACATGAGTGTGCATCATAGTAAAATATAAATATGAATCAAGTAAACAAAATATGTAATTATACATTGTGCCAAATGCTATGAAAAACTGAGCCAGTTTAGTTATAAAGGTATAACATAGAAGAGATCAACTGAAAAGGTGACATTTAACTTGAAGGCCCTTAAAGATGAAGTGAAGCCAACCATGTAACAAGCAAGGGAACAGTATTTCAGGCCGAGGGAACAACATTGCAAAGTACTGAGTCAGGAAAGAGTTCGGTGTGATTAAGGATCTGGAAAGAGACCAGTGTATCTGGATCAGAGAAGGTGAGGGAGCCATGCATGCGATGTGGTCAAGAACAGAGGCCAAGGCCAGGAAAAGCAGATTCTGATAGCTCAGAGAAAAGAGTTTCAATTTTCCTATAAATGTGTTGAGAGCACACTGAAGCCACAGTCTCCAATTTAATAGCTACTGGCTACATACACCTATTTCAATTTCAATTTTAGTAAGTTTAAGTTAAATTAAGTTAAAATTTCAATTCCTCCATCTTTCTCTCTCTCTCTCTCTCTCTCTCACACACACACACACACACACACACACACACACTCCAAGTGCTCGTGTGGCTAGTGTCTTCCACATTGATCGGTGCAGACATGGAATATTCCCATCATTGTAGAAAGTTCTATTGGGCAGTGCTGCAAAGGGGTCTAGGCTGGAGAATTAGATTAATTTTTTTAAAGATTACTCTGGCTACTGTGTAGATAATCAGTTACAGAGAGAGACAAGAGAGTGAGACAGGGAGATCTGTTAGGAGGCTACTACCATAGGCAGGACAGGAGGTCGGCAATCTGGGCTGAGTTCCCCTGGGAAACTTCTCTCTGTTCCAAATGGGACTCACTCTTGCACTTGTGCCTACACATCTGAGGTAGCTGAAATGTTTCTCCACGTGCTCTTTCATCCTCCAGGACACCAGCTTAAGCTAATACATGGTGAAAATGTCCCAGCAGCAAGAGGAGGGCAAGCCCCAGTGCACAGGGGCTTGTCAAGCCTCTGCTCATATCACTTGCTAATGTCCCATCGGTCAAAACAAGTCACCTGACTAAGCTCAGAGTCATTGTGCACTGGGAGGAATGGGTCATTGGCGCCAATGCTGTATCAATCTACCCACTCACATCTGCCTCAGAAATTGCTTCATTTTCAGATACTTCCAACTGTCAGAGTGTGAAAATTTGTCTTCTGAGTAGAAATCCAAGGATCTACTCCCATAGGATAGTAGGCAGGAGCATTCCATGACTCTTGGATGTTTGACTTTGTCAGTAGTCAAGGTGCAGTTGGCTTTGTCCCCTGAAGCCTTCTGTAGGCTGAAAGGGTTGAGATCTGTTCACCCTTTAGCTCCCAGCTACCTCCTCAGTTCTGATTCTACCTCTCACAGAAGCCTCTCTGGCAATCTAATGCGCCACCGTTGTGACTGTGTCAATCCATTATTTTAGTCCTCTGTGAAGTTAAGCAAACTTATCATCATCCCCATCAGCTTCCTGTAGCCAGTATTCAATGTCCCTCAGTTTTCCTACCTCTTAAGTCAGTTCCCAGACACTAAGACTCAGCATTTGGGTTACTCAGCTGTGTGTCCCCAGATCTCTCCTTCCCTCTGCTGCTTAATTTGGTCCCATTAATAGCAAGCATTTATAAGTGTCAGGCACTGTTCTAAATGTATTACAAGGGTAAATCATTCAATCCTCACAGTAACCCTATGAGATACCTACAATTACAAGCTCCATTTTACAGAGGAGACATGCAAGACATAGAGGAATCAAGTAATTGGCCAAAGATCACACAGCTGGAAAATGGAGGAGCTGGGATTCAAACCAAGCAGAGTAGTGTCGGAGTCTCCCTCTGCACCACTCCTCCTTACTGCCCCTCCAGATGTGAAGGGATCAGCTAGAGACCATGGGTCAGCCCTCAGGTCCATCTGCAACAGTGCCCAGGGGCCTCGTCACGAATGACTCCACTTCTTCCTGAGCTGGCAATCATGCTATAACCTTTCTTGTTTCAGGTGCAGTGGGAGTGCATCAATCCCAAGTACAAAGCCAAGAAGAAGAATTATAAGAACTCGGGCATTGTGATTTTGAATCAGTGCAAGGTATATACATAGCCCCTGTCTTCCAGGGGTATGAAGCTAGGGCTGTCTGGGAGGAAGGTTGTGTGGACAGAAGGAGAGAGTGTCAAAGAGATACGATCTTTTTTAAACAAAAATCAGAAAGTCAAGGTATTAATGGACATACATTGTAAGCATGGATGGTCTTGGAGCTGTGGTAGGCCAATGCCACCATACCCTCCACAAGGACAGTCCTGCCCCCAAAGATAGGAGAGTCCTGGTCTTCCCAGGGCAGCACCAGAGGGAGGTCCCCAGAGGGGGTCACCAACATTTCTAAAGCACCTATTCTGTGCCTATCCCAGCGTTCGTTGCTTTATATGTGACACCTCCGCCATGCCGAGAAGGTACCATGAAAATAAGACAGTGGGGGGAGATTAAAGGGCCTAAAAATTCCTCCCAGAAGGACTCTAACTTAGCAGAAAATCCCATCTGGGAATAATTTTGCTACCGGTTGAGTACTTACTATGTGAAAATAACTATAATACGTTCTGTTTACTCTTATCACAACCCTGAGATTTCTACTTTCAAATGAGATTGTGTAACCAGTTTGTCACACACATGGTAAGTTTAAGAGCTGAGATTTTAGTCTCCGTCTGTCTGACTCCATGACATAAGACTTACGTGCCATCCAGTTTCTCTCTATATATATCAGGTTCCTTCACTCAGAGTTGGCCTTTCCTGGCTGCCAGGAGCTGCAAGAACTCATCCTTACATAACAAGAGAGTAAAGGAAAAGACTGATGGGTCTGGCTTAGGTCACATGCCCACCCCTTGAACCAATCACTGGAACTAGGAGATAATGCTTGTGATTGGCCATCTGGGGGTCACTGTTTTAATAATGGCTTTTTTTCTGTATTTTATGATGCTTTGACATCTTGGGGCCTTGCATACTGAGGAGGAACTGCCCCTCCCAGAGTTACCTAATTCCTAAAGGTAGCAATCAACTTGCCTGTGAGCCTGTCTTTGACATGCAGACCAATCCATCCAGAGCCTATACCCCCAGCCACCCCCTTTCCTGAACTCTCACACACCAAGACAATATTCCGCCTGCCCTGTATCACCCCAGAGCCAGGTTTCAGATAATTAGAGACCATCCCTATCACCCAGAGCCTCGTAAGTTACTCAAACTATTGAATCCTAAACCTGCTTAACTTCTTACCTTGCTTCATGCATTCCTTCCCACAAAAACCATGATAAAGATTTTTGCCTGTGCTTTCCCCTCATTCCTCTTGCCTCCTGACTGACCCTAGTGCTTCCCCGTGTGGCCCCCTTGTGTGGCAGGACATTCCTCCTGTCCCTTGGGGAGCTGTGAGTAATAAACTCTTCTTTCAAAGGCAGTTGTCTCTGGTCATCTTACCTACCTGTACAGACCAAATCCTGGTACATTCAGAATAGACCTGTGACCATCCCTGTGCCCATAGCAGCAGGAGAAAAGAAGATCCAGATGAGCCAGTTCAACTATCCATCTCTGTAAGGTGGTTGTGCACATATCTGTTTTGATCTAAGAGTTCGGCACTCAAAGGCCATGGTGATCGAACTCATTTTTTTGGTGTACAGACAGTAGTAGGGTATCCCAACTATCAGGCAAAGCATCGCCATGAGGGAGCCAGGAGCAGGCACTATTCAGGGAGCCCAGTAAATATCAGCCCTGAGACAAGTCTGCCAATAGATGTGTGCCACCTGGAGGTGGTGCCTGGAAACACTACCATGGGGTTCTATGGGTCAGTCTCTGAGAAGCTGCCCTGAACGTCAGATGGAGTCTGAGAAGTGAGGGTCAAAAATCAGCTAGTAGTTGTCCTGGTAAAAGGATCCAGATTGTGAGCTCAGTGGCTGCAGGTACCATGCCTGTTTCTCACATCCCTGTATCCCTAGCATCCAGTGCATGGTGGGGGCTTAATAAATCCTTGTTAAATAAATAAGTAGATGAATGTCACCAAGACTCAAGCATCAGAATCATAATGAAGCAGAAATTAAGACTAGAAATCAGTAAGGTGTGTGAGAACACAGATGCCAGGGGTTGGGAAAAAAGCAGGGACCCTGCTGACTTCCAGCCTAGAGGTTGAAAGGATGAACTGTGCTGTCAAGACCGCCATCATTTGAGTTCCACCTCCATCATCTTAGCCTCAGTTTCCTCTTCTATAAAATGGGCACAGTAATAACAATAGCATCACCTTCACAGGCTTGTTCTAAGAATTAAATGAGGTAATGTATGTCAAGTGCTTGGCGTACAGTAAGTTCTCAATAAATGTTAATACTTGTTGCTCATGGCATGGGAGGAATCTCACTAGCTGGCAGCTGGCAGTAAAGACCTTCTCAGGTAATTGTGATCTTGAAGCTGCCCATCTTGATTACTGTGGTGTTAGGAATGTTACCAGAACTGGGACTTAGACACGGGCAGCGAGACTGAAGCCAAGTGTGAGACTTCATTCATTTCAAACCAGTGGTGACCCTTGTAAACACAGTATTAGTCTCACCCCAGAGGCAGAGACTGATTAAAATCATGTGTAAACCAGAAGAGAGGGTAGCAGGGGATGGATGGCTGCAGCCCTCACAGACCCATCTAAATTCAGCATTGCTTTCTTTCTTTCCTTTCATGGAACAAAATCAGCTGACCCATCTTTTTCTCACAGATCTTTCTCTGCTTTTTCCTCTACATCAGCATAACCCCAAAGTGTAGGCCTCTAATCTATAGGTATACAGATCATACTGTTCCTAATACAGTTTCCTCTCCTCCTCCTGTGCAGATCCACAAGATGCATTCTTTCTTGGACTACATCATGGGTGGCTGCCAAATCCAGTTTACAGTGAGTTGTTTCCATATTTGTCCTTATTCAGGAGTAAGATTGGGGAGTGGTGCTGGGTGTGGGGCACGAGGAGGCAAAAGTCTGTTAAGACCCTGGGTCAGCTTTGCTCACGTCTCACCGCTGAAATATCATACAGTAACATGTTTTTACAAGGAGGTCATAATGCTGTTTTCCTCAGTGAGTATGGTTTTCAGCGTCATGTCAGGAAATTCCTGCCATTCAACCTCAAGTGGTTCGGGCAACCAGCCTAATGCTTTCCGTTCTTTCCATGACTACATGAGGCAGGAGGCAGTGGGTGGGTTTCCAGGTCCCATCACTGCGTGAAAAGGGTGGGAAGGAAGTGAGCCGTGCTTGCGCATCCCACTGGACAACTGCAGACGTCTTGGTTGTGTTCGTGTGGCCAGACCACGAGCATCCATGTCATGTCCAATGGTCGGTGCCAAGAGTAAGCCATCCAAATGGTTCATCAGTCAATGAGAAAGAGAATTCCAAAAGATTGGGGAACCAGTCTTGCAAGGTTGAAAAATAGAATGAGTGAGTGGATTGAGGATCACCTCCTACATGGAATATGTGAGCCCATGGGATTTGCACACTCCTAATACAGATTGGAGGGTCGGGGTGGACTGGGTCTTTTTTAAGTGCCTGGGTGGGCCAAGATTGTGAGTCCATCTGCCCTGGAACAATTTGCTTTCAGTGGCTTCATATTCAAAATCCTACTAAGTTTAGGCAGACATGACCTGCAGAAAGAGAATACCCAGATGACAAGGAATAGATCTGCTAAAACCTATGGGAAATCAACGTGGATGTAAACAAGAGGAATCCAATTTGTGCAGCATTTGTTCCTCATCTTACAAAAGTGTACTCTTGAAACTCAGCCCTGTTTAGCTCCCTAGACAGGCTCAGTCATGTGAGGAAGGCAAGGAAATTGGTTTGAGCCCAAGAAAGTAGACAGGAGCAATGTATTCCTAAGACTAGGGATAGTGGTGCCCAAAGGACTAGAAGGGGGTTCCCCGAGGGGTTGAGATAAGGTATCTCCCTAGATAGAGGCTTGTCCTCTGCTATAACCTCAGAGGGGTCTACCTATGTCCTGCCTAAGCTCAGGCCATTGTTCATTTGCCCCTGAATGCTTACAGGAGTTAATTATAGATTTTGGTCATTTCTTTGAAGTCTAAGTTTCTCTAAAGACACACCCACACAGCACCCCCCCTTCCCCCCCTCCTCCCCCCCCTCCTCCCCCCCCCCACCATATACACACAGGCATGTTTAGAAGGTAGCAAACATGTGCATTGTGGGCACACACCCCTGCCTCCAGCTGTCCTGGGCAAATGGAGGTGGAGGAGTCAGCAGTGTCACAGAGGAGATAGTGTCCCATGATCTTAGGCAAAGAAATGATGCAGAAAACTATTTATAGATTCTTCAAGGGAAAGCTCTATCAATTTGGGTCTGTTTTAGATTCTATAGATCCCATGCTTTTGAACAGCTCTTTATTCAACCTTCAGGGGCTTGCTTTGCCCTTGGAGTTGGGCTACAAAGAATTGGCCCCAGGGAAAACTGAAGTTTGACCCCAGAATGTTTCCAGCTCTACACCCTGACTCATGAAGGGGAGGGGAGGGGAGATCGTGTGGCCCACCTGACAGGAGGATTGCTCTCCTGGCTTTGTTTTCCCCTCCTTCTCACTTTTGCTGATGCTCCCAGCCGGAAGGGACCACCTCAGTGGTTCTCACTACCACCTTCCCAGCCCCAGCTTCTCAGCCATCCAGGGTCCACGGATCGACCTGCGGGAGATCTGGAGTGAGTCTGGAGCAAGGCATGTGAACAGGGGGAGCATGTGCAGATAAATGCCGAGGAGACCAGGCCATCAAGCAGTGCCTCCAACAAAGCCCTTCCTCCTGGAGGGCTCCAGGCGGAGGACGCAGGAGAAGGTTGCTAGATGTTCTATTTTGAGCTTTCTATTAAAGAAAACATAGCAGCCACCTCATTGTCATTTTCCTCTAAAATTAAGTCAGCTTTCCCATTATTAATTTCTTATTACTCAAGCAGTGCAATCTAATGTAAATGGCAAGCTGTAATACAAATTATTAATAACAAATAACATGTCTTAATAAATTTGGTATTTATTATATACCCAATCATTTTATTGAGGCCATCTAGAAAAATGAAGGGAATGTGGCAGAGGGATGAGAAATGAGAAGAGGGCTTCCTGGCGTACAGACAGGCAGAGCAGAGGGAGGGAGGAACGAGGTTCTGTTGCAGTCACCCCACCCCTGAGCTCTCCAGAGTTGAAATCTCCCACTGGCGCAGAGGATGGCCCGAGATTCCTAAGCAGGCCCGGAGCTTCAGCCAGGATGAGCCTCCGTCTCCCTGGAGACAGACCTTCAGGAGCCAGCAGTGGAATACAGTTCTGCATGTTTCCTCCCCTCCTCACGCTTCTCGGCCCTGCCCCTGTGCCCAGGAGGCCTTCCCCTTCGGGTGCATCAGCCGGGCTCTCCTGCTCATGGATTTTGGTTGGATTTGACCAATGGTAGGCAGCAGCCAGAGGTCAAACAATAGGAGGAGAATGAAGCTGGGGCACTTCTTCCCCACTCTCTACCCCCCAGGTTGCTGTTTGGCGGTGACCACATTCCTCTACAGAAGGACACAGTTCCCTTCAGGTGTCCTGCCCTGCAAACACTACTCTTACTCGGTTCTACTAACTGCCCCTCTTGACCCTTTCTACTCAGCCTCCCTTAACATTTTAGAATTGTCCTTTTATTAAATTCTTCTCAATCATCCCTTTTGAGTGGACCATTTGCTTCCTGTCAAGACTCAGCCCAATACACACTACAAACAGTGGTGAGAAGAAAGCTTTTGCACCTTCCAGTGATGCCTGGAGCTCCTGGTTTCACCTTAAGAATATCAAGAGCAGAGCACCTTTCCCTTCAGGTAGTAGGCTGATATAAGTTACTCAGAATACTTCTGTTGAATGGTGGTGGATCAAAGCCTAAATCTTCAAGAAGAGATAAGGTTTAGGGAAAAGAAGAAATTGGATAAATAAATGTGATACTATGTTTTTGCTTTAAAAAGCACCCCTGTGAACTTAAATATTTATGCATCCATATATTCTAATGATAAATACTGAAACCTTACTTGGGTTAATGTGAATATGCAGGATATATTTAGGGATTGTTGGGGAAATGGTTTAGATTGAGAATTTGAAGGGCCTTGAATTTTGAGGTAATTAGGTGGATGTGGGAATGTTCAGAAGACTCTTGGGCAGGACTCAGGAGCAGTCAGGCACATGCTTTAGGGAAGTAAATCTGGGAGGTCTTCATGAAAGGGACTCTGAAAGAAGACATTAAAACCCACTGTAGCCATCCTGGTGATGGGTAGTAAGAGGTAACTAGAGGGGCAACAGTAGGAAGGGGCACTGTGGAAAGAGAGTCTACTAGCCTTGACTTATGATACAGGAGGAGACAAAAGGCACAGGAGAATGATGAGTCCAGGATGACTCAAATCTTTTGTGCCTGAAGACAAGCATGGCAGTCCCATTCACAGAAATATGGAAATCAAGAGGAGCTGCCAGACAACAAGATGAACTTCCTCATGGATGCGGTGGAAGTACTTTCAGGTATCCCAGTGGAGACAGCATTTATAAGTATGGACCTCAGTTTCAGGAGAGAGGTGGAAACTGCGCATACATGCGTCTGGAGGAGATGGCTAAAGAGAAAAATACAGAAAGACTGGGGGCCTGGTGACAGAATATTGTGGAAGATCTGCATTGGTCAGCAGGGGAGAGAGGGGCAAACAGTAAAGAGATGCCAGAGGGGGAGGTCCCAGAGGAGGCAGTTACTCAGATGATCAGGAGGAAGTGTTACAGGATCAGGGACAATAATCTCATATGCTAAAGAGAAGATAGAAGGTGAAGAATGAAAAATTGGGACTGGGCCATGTGATGAGTAGGCACAAATCATCTTCAGAAGAGCAACTTCAGCAGAATGAGACAGGAGACCCAGGGGGTGGGGTGTAACATACGATGAGGAGGTGAACACAGTGGGTGTGACTACTCGTTCAAGAAGGCCGACAGTGAAGGGAAGGCAAGAGGTGGAAAGGAGAGTGGCAACCTGAGGATGAGAAGAGGGGAGTTTTAGGCTATGAAATAAGCAGAGAAGGCCCCAGGGAGGGAAGGACATAAAGGATGCTAAAAAAAGCCCCAGTCGATGATTCTTCCTCTTTTTTTGTCACATGGACCATTTGAAATCTGATACAAGATCTATATCCTCTCACTGGAAAGTGCACACACCCAATTCTGCACACCATTTCAGGATGTCAAGGGCACCCCCGAGGACAACCTTTGTTCCTTGTGTGAATCTTTGAGTCGTAAGGACTCCGGAGCAACAGTCGTGTTGTGGTCTTGGAGGACCTGAGCAGAGGTGAAGCAGAGACTCGAGGGAGAGAGATTGGGTTCTATGTGTTTGGCACATGGCACAGCAGCTAAAAGGAAAACCAGATACCAGAACTTCATATACAAAATACACAACTACAGACAGCATAGATGAGGCCGACTCCATAAGATATTTGAAGAGAAAATGATAGAAGAATTCAATGTTTCTTTTGAAAGTTATTGCCTTTCCAGATGCAAAAAAATGTTCATTGTAAAATGAATTTTCACAGAAACAGGTTGTAAGCAACACAAATGTCCAACAATAAGGTAATAGCTATATAAATCGCAGTTTCTCATTTAGGTGGACTATGATAAAGCCATTTTAAGTGGTAATTATAATGATTGGTAATAACATGAGAATATGTTTATGTCATAGTGTTAAGTGAAGAAAAAAAGAACATAAAGCAAAGCTACCCTATGATTACAACTATGTTAAATGTTTATATATAATTATATTGTATGTTTTACATATAAATTTTAAAAATATTTTGGATATATATATTGTATATAACTAAAAAGAAAAAATATGACTTACCAGACTAGTAGAATCCTGAGTGGTCATTTTTTTCTTATTATATTCAGTTGGCCCTTTTTATTATTTGTAATTTTTTTAAAATTAAAGAGGGTATTGGGCTTCCCTGGTGGCGCAGTGGTTGGGAATCCGCCTGCCAATGCGGGGGACACGGGTTCAAGCCCTGGTCCGGGAAGATCCCACATGCTGCGGAGCAACTGGGCCCGTGCGCCACAACTACTGAGTCTATACTCTAGAGCCCGCAAGTCACAGCTGCTGAGCCTGGGTGCCACAACTGCTGAAGCCCGCGTGCCTGGAGCCCGTGCTCTGCAGCAAGAGAGGCCACCGCAATGAGAAGCCCGCGCACCACAAGGAAGAGTAGCCCCTGCTCGCGGCAACTAGAGAAAGCCCACGCGCAGCAACAAAGACTAAACACAGCCAAAAATAAATAAATAAATAAATAACTTAAAAAAAATTAAAGAGGGTATTGCTTTCCTTTATCTCTGATTGTATAGTCTACATTTTAATAATATAATATGATATAATATAATAAGCTGAATGTGGCTTCTCCCAGATTAACCTTGAAGCCTAAGAAAAGAGCACCTCTTAAAGGTCCTCTCATGTCATCTTTTCTGACCCTAACACACTTGAGACATCCTATGCCCAAGCTGTGTCTCAGTTTAAGTTTTAAATCCTGATTTTATATCCCAGACTAAACACTGACGGATTCTGGTGTAGAACCCTGAGAAATGAGGATGAGTCCTGGGATGAAGAGGAGAGTGCTTTGCACTTTCCAGGAAATGAACCAAGCGACCTCTGGGGTTTTTCCCATCTGGCCTAGGTTCTTATTTCTTTGCCTGCTATAGGGTTTTGAGGAAACAGAAAAGCACAATAATTAAACCTATTATTTAAGAAATAGTCCAGACTAAAGAGTATCTCCACCTATGTCTTGTTTTATAGGTCCAAATTGTATACAAATCTAAAAAACAAACAAAAAACGCTGCCCTATAGCAGGTGATATCACAAAGGTTGCAGAGAGATTGGGCAGCTAACCAGAGATGGGTTCACAGAAGCTTTCCCCAGAAAACATCTGGGAGGTTCTCAAAGGGCGCATTTTTTCACCGGCAGGGAAAGGATATGAGGCCTGGGCTCGTTTCAGGTAAGAAGCTAAAAATGTCCAAGGAAGGATACTCATCTTTAGCATCCAGCCTTTTCTGGAAGCAGTTCCCCACACTAGGGACTTGGCAGCATGGAGGAAGCAAGCATTTTGCTTTCTTACTTTACAAAGTTTTGCAAAACTGCTCATGGCTCTGCTTAATGAAGAGCGAGACCTCCTGGGCAGAAGGGGAAACAAAGGAGGCCTGTTCCTGGGCTGCCCGCTGGGAAGATGGGAGCGCACATCGGAACTGCAGGCTTTCCTGAATGCTTCATAGCAGAAGATGAAAACGGCAGCTCTGCAAGCCCGCCACATTAAGGAAGCCAGGAGCCGGGAGCCTCCTCCGCAAACTGGCATTTTTCGGTCATTTTCTTGCTTTTATTTCTCAACTTAATCCCATCTTTCACAGCCTCCCTGTTGCTTTTTAAAATAAACCTAACCTTTCTCTCTGTTCTCTTTGCACTCATGCTAACTTAAAGAGCGCAGAGAATTCTTGGTAGAAGGCCACCTCCTGAAGACAGAGATTTTATCTCCAGCCTCATCAAGGAGACCAGAAACCATCAGTTGCCAGGAAAGAAAAAAAGTCTTTTAGCTGCCTTGTACCTGAGACTGTCCATTTACTGTCTAGTCAAATGATAAAATATTTTTATGAGCAGTGGGAATTACAGAAAGTAGTAGGTGATAAAGGTCATTGGTTTATTTCCTTTTTCATCAGGTAATTTTTAAGTTCACACCCTTCCCCAAAGTTACATCAGCATCTTCTGAGCTGGAATAGCCTCTGAGGTTGTCACAAACATGGGGGCCATCTCCATGGGAAGAGTGGAAACCCTAGAGGCCTGCCTGCAGAAAAAAAGCAGTTTCCATTGGGCGTGTTTGTATGTCCCTACAGGACCACCAGGAACAGGCAGCACAATACCGCCTTCTAACCTTGAACTTCAGGTTGTCCCACTACATAATCTCCTCCATCCCCAAGGAGATCTGGCCGCTCCCTTTCCCTAACTGGCATCCAACTTCACAATCAGTCACCGAATCCTATTTGTTTTCTATGCTTAATATCTTCAATCACAATCCTCTTCTCACCACCATCTCTGCCCCACCCTAGTTTGTTAAGCGTAAGGGAATTATTCCAAGCCTGAGGATGAAGAGTTGATAGAAATGAAAAGATATACCAGCACTGGGACCAGAGTGAAGAAAGAGAGGCACCTAGGATGCAAAATTTAAGGAGGCATCACTCTCAGATCAGGCAAGTGTAGGGTCAGCTCAGATGAGTGCCTTCCTGAGCTTACGCCCTAGTCACCTCTCTTACTTTACCCTAATCCCAGCCCTATGATTTTTTTTAAATTTTAGTATAGATTGTTGCCAAAATCTGTTAAGCTCATCCAGATGTTACATCCACTTCTCCCCATACCACAGGTACTCATCCAGGTGATACACCTGGGCTCAGATGCTGCCACTTGGTGCCTGCATGCTTGGAGTATCTTGCCTATGCCTGGGAAGATAAGATGTTCAATTATGTTGCTTGAGTTGCCATTTTTCTTTATGGAGGTTTTTCCCTCTGTTCTTTATATTATCTGATTTCATTCTCTGGTTTTACATCAAGACACCAGCATATTTTTTGCCATCACAGGATACCCTTGACAATCAGGTAATCAACACATGGTACAGGTTGCCAGTTGCAGTGTTAAGAAACACTGGTAGATTGGGATGCTCCATGAAGAGGGGAATCATAAACACAAGTGAGGGGAGCCACAGGTACTCATTATTAATAATAAAATATTAAACCTGCCAGTGATTTGCAATACTTGCAATGATATTAATAAATCAGAACAGAATCAAGTTTGTCTCCATAATAACATCCTTGCATCCTCTAGAATTTTCTACAGCTCTAAAGTGCTTTCCTCAGTGGAAGAGAAAGAGGTGGCTTTACTTCTAGCCTTCCCAGCACTATTTTTACCTTCTAAACGCTATGTACACAGGTGAGGTGCCATGATCTCTTAAGTGTGTCTCATCAGAACAAAAAGGCAGAGAATGGTGGGTGTGTGTTGGAGCTTAGTACATCCAAGAGTCCCTGAGATGTTTGATTTCTCCAAACACTGTCTCTCAGGTACCTCTCGAGTGTCCTCCTTGGAGAAGTTTTCCAGGGATTGTCTGCATGTATCTGGACCTCTGTCTGGTTGGGGCCCCATGGGTGAGACCTGGAATGCTTTACACCTCCTTCTCGTTCACAAAATGCATGTAGGCTCCCCAACACCACTCCTGCCGCCTCAACTAGCTTTTCACCACAGTTCATGTTGTCTTCCTCACTTTTCTTCAGTGGCTTGGCTTTCACTTTCAGGATGAAATCTATCTCAGAAGATACTGGATTTCACTGGTCCTTTTAGGTCACCCGCAGTCGTCCTCAGTAACCCATTCTCCCACTGTTTCAGTTTTTTTTTCTTTTTAAATGTTTTTTTTCTTTTAATGTTTTTAGTGAAGTGTAGTTGATTTGCAATGTTGTATTAATTTTTGCTGCATAACAAAGTGATTCAGTTATACATATACATATTTTCTTTTTCACATTTTTTTCCATTATGGTTTACCGTAGGATATTGAATATAGTTCCCTGTGCTCTACAGTAGGACTTTGTTGTTTATCCATTCTGGTTTTTTTTATTTTATTGAAGTATACTTGATTATACTGTATGATATCACTTATATGTGGAATCTAAAATACAATGCAAATCAACATATCTGCAAAACAAAAACACTCACAGACATAGGTGGGGGGGTAAGGCAGGGGAGGAATGGGAGTCTGGGATTAGCAGAGGCAAACTATTATTATATATAGAATGGATAAATAACAAGGTCCTACTGTATAACACAGAGAACTATATTTTCAATATCCTGTGACAAACCATAATGGAAAATATATGAAAAAATATATATATGTATAACTGAGTCACTTTGCTGTACAGAAGAGATTAACTCCCACTGTTCTTCATACACACACACGCGCACAAACACACATATACACACACTTTAGTTGCTGTTTTCCTACCTTTTGCAGTTGCTTTGGTCATAAAGTGTTGTTCATTTAAGGTATTTCTTCTCTCCTAAATTACTGTAGTTGCCTCCTGGTTAATATCCCTACCTCCAGGCCAAATCTCCTCATCCTTCATAAGAATAAAACATGCCTACGAGATGTCTGGACATCCCAGTCACAGACTTACTCATTCTCTTGGGTATATAATGATATGATGAAGGAGCAGAGTCTTTGGAACCATATAGACTTGGGTTTAAACCCAGCTCCATCCCCTATGACTTTGTGACCTTCATCACCTTTGAGCATCAGATTCATCAATAAAAAGGAATAATAATCTCTACCTCCCAGAGTTTTTATGAGAATGAAATAACACAATGCCTGTAAAGCTGCCAGTGCAGGTGTCTGACACATAGTAGGGTTTCAACAGAGGTTACCCCTCCCTTCTTCCCTTTTTTGTCCAAAGTAAGGGCATCTAAGCATTGGGGGAATACTCATATGACCTTTTTTGAAACACTTAGTATTATATTAGCGTTTTATCAGTTTGTACTCCCTTATTGAAAACATCTGGAGGTTCTGAAAATAGAATTTGAATCCTGCTTAAATTTATTTTCAACATAGTCCTGTGGAGGGGTGAGGAAGAAAAGGGGAAAATTCAGTGATGAAAGAATAACTTTACAAAGGAACAAAAGAGAGGTTGTTAGTGAATTACTGTTAGTCAATGCTTTTTCTCTTCCAGTTACTTTGATCTGATTGCAGGCTTACAATATAAGATGAGGTGACATTTTTTTCCATCAATGTTACTGAGTCTGGTCTTTCAGAAGCAGACACAGAGCACGTAGCCCCTTTCCTCTGTCCTTCCAGAACTAGCATCCCACCTTAAATCCAATGAGATATTCCAGTGGTTTGTTATAATGGAATTTTGTCAAATGTTATGCAAATAGCATTTGTCATTCACAAGATCATAAGAGAAAATAGAGCCTTTCTATCATCAGTCAGCCAGTGAATGGATTCTATTGAGCTGGGTGCACCATGAACATTCCTTTCTTTCCCTACAACTCCTTTCATTTTAATCCCTCTCTCCCCACTCTCCACCTCCAAGATTAAGCATTTCTTTGGAGAGGTGTTTGCTAGGTTAACTTTCATTGAATTGGTGATGATATTAGAAATCAGAAGAAATACACCTTCCCGTTTTAGCACCACCCCCAGGTTAAAGAATTTTGTTGTTGTTGTTGTTAAGAAGTGTCCTGTGTGGGACTTCCCTGGTTGTCCAGTGGTTAAGAATCCACCTTCCAATGCAGGGGATACAGGTTCCATCCCTGATGGGGAACTAAGATCCCACATCCCTCGGGGCAACCAAGCCTGCACACCACAACTACTAGCTCATGCGCTCTGGAGCCCACACGCCACAACTAGAGAGAAGCCTGCGCACTGCAACGAAGACCCAACACAGCCATAATTTTTTAAAAAATTGTCCTGTGAGTCAACTTTTATTTAGATAATGATGATGTAGGGGGTCAGAAAAAACTTAAGTTCAAAGATAATGCCCACTAGGTGGCCAGACAGAGGTTTCTTTTCTCTACTTGCCACTGACAATGCTGTAGACTTCAGGCGTCTTCTCTGTTGTGGGTGGGTTTTTACATGAATGAGCCTTACACAGAGCTGCTTCTGGCAGAAATTTTATTATAACCACTTCAGCATCTCTCTCTGCAACTGGTCACTCATGAAAATAGTGGCTTTGTTATACAGACCACATCTTTAACACAGAATTTAGTTTTGAGGGAGTTTAGCTAGGTCTCAGAGATGGAATCGTCCTCCCCGGAGAGCACTAAGGACTCTTCTTAGTGAATTACAATATTCCACCCTTACCCTTGCTGCCTGGTGATGTCGTGGATCAGATGCTGGGTTTTCTAACCTGGACGTCAATCTCAAGTTCTGTTTTGGACAAGGAGAAAAGAGGGCATAGGGGAGAGGGAGGTTGAAGACTATAGAAATGGCCTCAACCAAATTAGTAACTAGTTTTTTTTTACTGAAGTATAGTTGATTCACAATGTTGTGTAATTTCTGCTGTACAGCAAAGTGACTCAGTTATACATATATATACACATTATTTTTATATATTCTTTTCCATTATGATTTATCACAAGATATTGAATATAGTTCCCTGTGCTATACAGTAGGACCTTGTTGTTGATCTATCCTATATATAATAGTTTACATCTGCTAAACCCAAACTCCCACTCCATCCCTCCCCAACACCCCTTCACCCTTGGCAACCACAGGTCTGTTCTCTATGTCTGTGAGTCTGTTTCATAGATAAGTTCATTTGTGTCATATTTTAGATTCCACATGTAAGTGATATCCTATGGTATTTGTTTTTCTCTTTCTGACTTACTTCATTTAGTATGATCATCTCTAGTTGCATCCATGTTGCTGCAAATGGCATTATTTCATTTCTTTTTATGGCTGAATAGTATTCCATTGTATATATGTACCACATCTTCTTTATCCATTCATCTGCGGATGGACATTTAGGTTGTTTCCACGTCTTGGCTATGATGAATAGTGCTTCTATGAACATAGGGGTGCATGTATCTTTTTAGAATAGAGTTTGTCTGGATATATGTCCAGGAGTGGGACTGCTAGGTCATATGGTAATTCAATTTTGAGTTTTTTGAGGAACCTCCATACTGTTTTCCATACTGGCTGCACCAATTTACATTCCCACCAACAGTGCAGGAGGGTTCCCTTTTCTCCACATCCTCTCCATTATTTGAATAACTAGTTTTTAAAGCTGATGAATTTCTTCTCTAACTCTGCTTATTGGCAGGTGTGTAACATACTGCTTCCCCCCACACACACACACACCCCGGCTGTGTCTCTCTCAGGGCTAATCACAGTTCCTATGAAATATGTTCATTTTAAATCAAATCCACCCATTTGCCTATCTTCTCTTCCAGGTAGCTATAGATTTCACGGCTTCGAATGGGGACCCCAGGAACAGCTGTTCCCTGCACTACATCCACCCCTACCAGCCCAATGAGTACCTGAAGGCCTTGGTAGCTGTGGGGGAGATTTGCCAAGACTATGACAGGTATGAGACTCCCCATCTCTGTGGGTTCCTGTGACCCTTGCCTGACCCTGGGCCAAAGAATGGAAATGAAGTTATGCTGAGGCTCATGAGAGGACAGAATAAAGCTTTGTCCCAAATGTGTTATCCTCTCCACACCTAGAGAAACTGAGTTCATGCCAAGCCTACACTGACCACCAAAACAATCCTTTCTTAGCTTTCTTCTCTTACTTGGCTGGCAGGACCACTGGATAGCGATTTTGGTTTCCCTTTTGTAGTTTCAGTATGTTCCTTGCTACTCAAAGTTTGGTGCATGGACCAGCAGCATAACGTCACCTAGGAACTTCATCAAGTCCCACTTGAGAATTTGAATCAGCATCTGCATTGTGACAAGATTTCCAGATGATTCGTGTGCACTTTGGAGTTTGAGAAGCACTGGTTTATTAGACACTATTCTATCTGATCCTCACATTAAACATTCTGTCATGGGTGTTGTTTAACAGAAGAGGAAAACTGTGCAGGGAGGTGAAGTGATCTGTGCTCTGCTCCACACCCAGGGGCAGGATTTAAACCCAGATCCAGCTCATTCCACAGTGTAAGCTCGTAATAGTGGGGTTTCATGGACCTCAAAAGCTGTTGGTAACTTTAACAGAAGGTGTGTGTGTGCCCACGACAGTGTGTGTATGTGTTTGTAAGTCTGTATAGAAAACACGATTTTGAGATTAGATCAGTATTACATTTATTTTTACTTGATAATGAATATTGACCTTGCCCACCAAGAGAATTCCCTGTAAGAAGTGATTTACATAAATTACATTGAACTGAATTTATTCTGCCTTCCAGTATTTCCAGATTGAGGTGAAGTTGTTCACATGTTTGATCAAGAAGGCTCTTTGACGTAGAACCAGTGTAAATATAAATATGGGTAAATCTCAGTTGACAGCCTGGTATGATTGTAATATAGGACTAGTTAGTAATGAGCAGCAACTAATTGACCTATTAAACCAGAAAAATAAAGAAAGTGACTCTGTCCTCCGGTTTCAGGGAGATTTCATGGAATAGCCTGATTTCTGTTCTTTCTAGTCTCATAATTGGTTATAAACCATGATAACCTGATACTCAGGCACCACAGGAAGTGACACAACCTAGTGACCAGAAAGTGCAGAGAAACCAAAAGGACAGGTAATAGGAAAGCTTCCAGCAGTGGACTTCCCACTGGCGAGTCTCTGGATTCATACTGTTCATCACCAATAACTCAGATGGGTGTGTGGCCAGTTGGGGATGAATGAACAGGTACAGTCAAATCAGACAGCTCTAAACACAAGGCCCCTGCTAACACTTCCTCTTTTCCACATTTGGAACAGAGGGCAATAATAACATTTTTAATTACCTTGTTGAAATGATACTTGTACTTAACCTTGAAATATTGTCTGTGAAGACAACTTGAATCTCAGCTCTGATTTCTTTAGACCCCAATTCGGGGAGGTTCTTAGAGGGGCTCGTGTCATATGGAGACTTCTACCAAGGAGGGAAAAGATGGACATATTGCATCCCCAAAACAACAAAACAGTAATTCTCTCCTTTCTCTCTCTCTCCCTCTCACATACACTCTCTCACACACACACACACACATACACACACAAGTGTGTCCATATGAGAGAAGAAGGAAGAGAGGGAACATCTTCTGGATTCTTAAGAACTTTTAAATGTTGAAATTCTCATAAAAGAGGTAAAGTAGGTAAAAGCACTTAATACAACACAATAGCTGCTTAGTAATAAAGTTGACTCTGCAAGGCACAAGGCAGTGTAATAATGAATTCCAAAGAGGAGATTTGGTGAGCTGGCCAGAAATTAAGATGCTGACACCCAGAGCCCTTGCTGCGGTTCTGCAGCAGATTTACTGGACAAGCTGCAGAACTTCTGTTTCCTGATTACCTTGCATGAAAGATGCAGATACAACAGTCAGAGGGACCTGCACATCTTTTAGAGCTGTTATCCCTTTATAACGTGAGCCAGACAAAGCCTGGGGAGGATTTTGTATTCCCTCAAAAATACAGATTCATTCTAAAAGTAAGAGATGACACTTTTGGTGTTACATGAAGAATCATCGCAAGTGATTCTTTTAAAAATTTAAAAATAAAATACCAAAGTTGTCAGCCCCAACTGGCCAAGAAAAACAGTTTCTTCAGCTCAGTGGAGCTTTTATATTTTTCATATAAAAAAGGCACCTCAGCATTGAAATGGGCACACTAATGGCTTCTTGAAAACTGACAAGGTTCCACCGCTTCTCCTCTGTGTGGGTGGAAAGACAATAGACAGGAAGTCAGGACATTTCAAGTTGGGGTTTTGGAATTAATTTATTCTTGCATCAAAGTCAGTGAGGTTGTTGCTCAAAAAGAAACACTTCAATAAAAACTGACAGAAGGCGCCGTTCCCCCTCCTGCAGCCACACGGAGATTTTTAATCCCCAAGAGGCTTGGAAATTCCTCCCAGCCTCTGACAGCCAAGGGTTTTCTTCCTGCCTTGTACAGTCACTGTTCACAGGTCATGATGAGCTGATCCGTGAAGCTGAACAGCTTGAGAGCCGCGTGAAGCTCGGAGTTCTCAGGGTGGCCTTGAGGGGAGACCAGACTCAGGTCCTGAGCCTGGAAGGCAGCCCTGCCAGCCCATTTTCTATGCACCTCTGAGAGAGAGACCCCTGCCCTCTCTCCCCTCCAGCTCCCCAAGAGCGTTCGCTCACAAACGAACTCATCTGTTCCCGGTTCGTTGTAGCCCTTCCCCAGCTCCTACGAACAACCTGGTCTCTTTAGGCTGCTCAAGACCAAGATGGTATCCATTCCTTGGGCTCAGCAGAGATGTGAGTCTCTGACCACGTGCCATGTCCCTCATAGAAAGACTGGTCTAGCTGCTACCAAGAGAGTATAAATACAGTACATTGCTCACAAATACAGACTGACGTTTAATAGGCTTGGCCACCCCAGAATAAGGCAGGGGTACTGGAAACCACTGAGGCAGGCGTCTCCTCTGAGGTGTGCTCAGAGCAGTGCAGAGGCAAGGTTAGAACTGACACAGGCATGTTTGAGTGCAGAAGGTTGGGTTAGAAGTCGGAAGGCAGGGTCACATCACAGCGCTACCTTTTCCACTCTGCCAACACCAATCCATTGTTCTCAACCTTGGCTCCACATTGGAACCACTCAGGAAGCCTTAAAACAAGCTGGTACCTGGGCCCTACCCCCAGACACCCTGATTTAATTAGTCTGGTGCACATCCTGAGGATCAGGATTTTTAATTCCAATGGGCATCCAGGATTGAGACCCAGAGTTAAATTGGGAGAGATAGGTGAGATGGAGCAGCTGAGGTCCTACTGGGTGCCAGGCCCCTCACGCAGTGCTGTAAAGGCACAGAGAGATTAATAAGCATGGTTTCCCCTCAAGTCGGTCACAGTCTCATGGGAGAGAAAGGCACATAAATGAATCACAGCCCTACATGGCCTATGTAAGGATGGGGACGCATGAGGAAGGAAGGATTAACTCTATCCTTTGTGAGAAGAGAGATTGACAGTCGAGGAGGGCCTCCTGGGGGTGGTGAGTTCTGCTAATTCTGTTATTTGCTGTTATTAGCACATTATTCTGAATCATTAGACCAGACCAACCTCCTATGGAGGGCAGAGTCAACAGGGTCCTGGTGACAGGGGGGCCTGGGTTCAGATCCCAGCTCGGCTCTCTTTATTCTCCTGATGTTATACTGGGCCTTGTTTCCTTGACTGCAAATGAAAGATTTATCTAACTTCCCCTGCAGAGTGGTTGTAAGGATTAGATACAAAAGTTTTGCCTTTTGTACATACTTGATAAGTGATAGAGGCTATTTTCTTTAATACTCTTACACAAAAGGGAAAAGGACTATAGTGTCAGACTTAAAAGTCATTTTGGACTAATGACCTTTAAAATTTTTTGGCTCACATACTCGTAAAAAGAGTGTTAAAACATATAGCCCTCACACACTTTTGCATTGAAATCTAACATTTTCCATCAAGAGTTTAAATAGTGACAAAGAATGAAAATTCTAGTGTAATGTAAATATGGACATTTAAAAATAAAACTCTTACCTAACTCTTGCAAATGCATCCAGCAGAATCTAAATGCCATAGCTATTTGATACCTACCATCGTCCATTTAAAAAATGCGCGAACAATTTCATCAGTTTGAGCTGAGAATTTTGTTTCTTCTTTTTCATGAGCTCATATTTACATTCCCTTCCCCCATAGAACTTCATTCCAATGTATCTTTAAAAATTTGGTTTGAAATTCCTTTATTGATCACTGTATCACACATGTCTTTAACTAAAATATGAATATAAATTTTTAAGTTTCCAATCTCTAAAATTTACTGTAATGAAAAGATTCAAAGTATTTAAAAATATCTTCTGGTTTTGTTCTTATTATAATCCTTATTAGTGTGTAATTGATCATAAATATTTGTGAAAGTTCAACACCTGATTATTGCCTATAAAAAATAGAAATGAAAAAATCTTAGTGAAACAGATAGTAGGTTATTTTCCCAATTAGCTTACATATCTGTGGATGACTGCTACCTATGACCAGAATGGGAAAATCTAGCATCAATACTAATCCAATTTTTTGTTTTTATCAATGTAAATACTAAGAAAGCTTGTTTTTATAAGTCCGTGGTAATGGAAAGAGTTTGCCTACGAGTATTATGTAATTCTTTCAATTCTAAATTTTATATCAAAAAATTACATATCTATCATCAAAAGGTATTTTTAATGATCTACCACCTGACATCAGCACTTCCTACAATTTTTGTAAAGCAAAAATGAGCAAAACTATCTGACTTACAAAAGGATTTGTTTGCTAGTGAGTCGTTCACATCAGGAAGTGTCTCTTTATTTTCTGCTGTGGAGCTTTTACACTCGGGAGCAACTCACCATGGTGGCTGAGATTCCTAGTGGGTGAGCAGAGGTTAATTGGGAGAGGGGAGGTGTGAATCAGGAGCAGGTATTTCCATCAGAGATGTTCCCAGAAGATGAATTTCAGTAAAGAATACATGGGGAGGTAGAGGAACTGAATACTGATTTCCCTTAAAAACAAAGAAGCCATGCTCTCATATCCCTCGAAGGGCTTTGCATGTCCATGTACCCTAGCTTTAAGACCACTGCTTTAGAGAACAGCCTTCATTAAATGTCTAGTTGTTCTGAAATGCTATTTTGCTCTGAGTTCATCTCCATTTCCTTATGGACACAGTCATTTGTCTTTTCTTTTATTAATCTCTTGCTTTAGCCCACTTTTCCTTACCAGGGAGGGTAAAAATGCATCTTCCATCTGCAGGTCATCTGATCAAGTTCTTTCCCTAAGAAGTTCAAGACGTCAAGCTCACTGCCACTGAAGACCCTGGGCTCTTAGATAGTATTTTATACTATTTTATTCCAATAGTAAGAAATACTGCCTTCAGCAATGTGGTGATCTGCCCTGAATTTTCCAGGTTGGAAGTTTCTACCAATCAAGTCCTCAATAATTGCTAAATGACCCCTTTACTCAGTGCTGCTGAATCCTATCTTAAGTTCCCTGATGTGTTGGCATGCTGATGCTTGCTTGTGTGCTCAGCTTGCCTTCCCTTGCCTCTTGCATAATAAGACTCCTCTCTTCCTAG
This sequence comes from Delphinus delphis, assembly GCF_949987515.2. NCBI lineage: Eukaryota > Metazoa > Chordata > Mammalia > Artiodactyla > Delphinidae > Delphinus > Delphinus delphis. Next base: position 131,526,991 of record NC_082686.1, read on the forward strand.
TTCTATTTCTAATCAGGGAAAATGAATGCTTAAATCTATTGTGCTTAGGCTTGAATTTTTTTCTTTAGTATGTTTATTAGAGTCTTTGTGACTTCAGAGAACTGAGACCATCCTGATTCATTAATTATTCCCCTTGTAGGTGAGGCATTTTCCCTACCTCCGTACTCTTGAAACTCGGTTATATAACAGTGCATCATGCTCAGCAAGCTTAAATCCACAAGGGTGGCTTGAAGGGTTAAAAGGAATATCATTACATCTGGAACACTGGTTTTGTGATTAGAAACGGGTGGACTATTAAATCTCACCCCTCCTAAACTTATCAAAGAAATTAAAAAATGTGGAGCCTTCTAGGTTTCTCTGTTTTGACTTCTGAGCCATCCGAGTTGGAAGAAGCAGGACCCATCCTCCACCCAGAACAGTTTTCTTCCAGACTTAACTAGAAAGTACCTCTAAAATCTCCCTTGCTGATTCCTCCCCACATCTGCTCACCCTTGTCTTGGCTAAGAAGGAATTTCTGAGACAAAGTATTTCAATATTTCCAAGGACCAGAAGTATTTTTTTCTCAGAGCTGTGGTTAATCCTTTATAAGATTTTATGATTTTCTATTTATCATCATTAATACCTTTTCTAATACCTGATAGGTGCAATGCCCCACGAAGCCCATATCTACACAATAGATAGGGAAAGAAGGAACTGGTGATTTTCTGGCAAATTTAGAGGTTGATTTCAGAGAATTCTGGTTTCCCTGTATCTCCCAACCCCTGTCCCAAATTTGGTCAAATGGGCTATATTTTGGTGAAGTTCTATCAAAGCCATCATTGGCTACTGATGACCTCTAAATCAGTTAGATAGTGATGGGTGACGGTCTGGCTTTGATCCTTTGACTTCTCAGCTTGGGACTCCCCTTTTGCATCCAGAGACATTCTGGGACAGTGAGCCCTTATCTGAATTTCCTTTTCTCCTTGGCTGGCTCTGCAAGAACTGCGAAATGTTCCAAGAACAAATCTCAGTTGTGTTTTTAATGGGAGAGAAAGTAAAAGGTAGATAGCCTGAGGGGGGCATGCCTTCTTCCAAGAGCAATACTCCAGAGCCCCACTGCAACAATCCCCTGACAGCACAAATTTTGCTTAAGAAGAGTCTTATTTGTGATCTGGTCAGGAGGCCCAGTTATGGGAAGTGCAAGAGGAAATCGCATTTAATGCTGTACATAATCAGTAAGTCATGATGGTATAATAGAAAAGGCATGGGCTTTGGAATCACACAGTGCTCACTGCTAAACACCTTAGGTCATTTTCTTAGCCTTTCTGAGACTCAGTTTATTCATCAGTAAAACAAGAATAATAAGTAGGTGGACCTTCAAACATTGTGTGAAAATTAACTAAGTATGTACATGGCCTAGCATCATATCTGGCATATTGTAGTGCCAATCAATGTTTATTCTTCTCCTGCCCATCGTCTCACCTATAGTAAAGGAAAGCAGTAAAGTGATGAACTTTGGGGATTGTTTCTTGATTTTAGTTGCTCACACTATTGCTATCCCCTGTTACCACAGGTAATCAAGAAGCATGGGTAGTCAGTATTTGGCATTGTGACCTATTCTTGCAAAGTAATGCAAGTTCGTGTTTTTCTTCCTCATTAAATGGACAAATGTAGCGACTTCTTTTTTTTAATTTCAGTGACAAAATGTTCCCAGCCTTTGGGTTCGGTGCCAGGATACCCCCAGAGTACACGGTGAGTGAGTGTTTTGCTATAAACAAAGGATGAGTTGGGTTTCCCTCACAGGAGTCTCACTCTTTCGACCTTTGATATAATTATGTAAGGGCCCAAAGAAGCAGAAGTGGTCTTCAGAACCAGTGAGATTAGCTCCTCGGAGCCTCTGTTTTGATGACAGCCAATCTCCTGGTATTCTGGATTGGGCTTCTCGGAGTCATTTCCAAATGAAGTGTTCCATTGTTTAGCTTCTTACAGACATAGGCAGAGACTGTGAAAACACTCGGAAGTTGATCTCCAGTGGCTCAGAACCCATGTATTCAGATCTCCCCTGGAGAAAGACCCTATTGACCATGTTGACAGTGAAAGTCCATGACAGTGAGGTCTACAGACTCCCTCATCCCAAGTCCCTAAGCACCAGTCTTTTGTGGGAGACACAGAAAAATCCTGAAGAAAGCGCTGCTCGGGCTCAGAGACTCTGGAGTTGAAAGGCTCGTGTAAAGACACTGGAATCCTATTTGGTCTCGATGCCAATTTCTCACAAAGAAGGCAGAGACTGTACGTGGAGAGATTTGTGCTGCAGTGGAACTGAGGCATTCTCCTGTGGTATACCAGATGGCCCTGTGGGATACTCTCCACAGGGGACTCAGCCTCCCAGGTGGGAGAACCTTGGAGAGGAACAAGGCTCCTACTGCGGCCTCAGGAAGCCTCTGAGGTCCCAGCTAAGTGCAAGCAATACCGCCCAGTCATCAATTTCTCTTTTACTGACCTTGTCTGAGCTGAACAGCAGGAGGCAGATGCCAACTTTTGCTTCTACCCCAGAGCCGTCAGACCAAGGGCCTTCAGTGAAAGAGGGAGTTCACCTCCCTTTTCCTGCTGGAGTGAGAGATGACGGAGTAGCCTGTCTCCCTGACCTGTCTTCCTCCTTGTTTGCTTTGTAGCCCACACTGGCCTTCCTGCTGACCATGCTACAGAATTCTAGAAACATTTGTCAGAAATCAATACATGGTGGGGGAAGAATATAGAACAAGAGTTGTTGACTGGTGGCCTGTAGACATTAGGCCATATTCTATTTGACACACAGTTTTTTTTAAGAATTAGACAATTTCATATAAAATGTCAGATTTCTGGCTTCTCTGGAAAAACTGAAAGGCCTGATAACACTAAAATTCAAAGATTACACATAAAAGTATTAGCCAGAGCTCAGGAGATGCAGTCCCCTTCAGACGGGGTATCAGTTCCTGAATGTGGGCAGGTGGGTGCCCACCTTCCTCACAGAGGTGCTGAGCCTCGAGCCTGGAATGCACCTGGACAACCACCAGTCCAGCTGCCCTGAGATGTTTGAGTGTCCTCCTCACATCACCCCAGACAGCCTTCCGGTCTCAGCTTGACCCAGCTGGGCTGAGGACAAAGGTGTGCAGCATACCTGGCTCCAGGCCTTTCTGTCCTCATCCCTGACATCTGCCTGGTCGCCCTCCTGAAGCAACTTCTTCTTCGTGCTGTTTGCTAAAGTCCTGATCCCCTGGCTCCACTCTGACTGGCAGCTAACTTATTCCTGCTGCCCTAACAGGCACCCCTTACGTATTCTCACTCTGCTCCCCCAAAGCCATTCAGATACCCTTTTCCATGCCTCATCTCCCCTCTGCCCCAGACAGGCCCTGATGGTCTCAGCAGCTCAGGTGCCCCCCAGAGTGTTTACAAAGTTACCATGACTTACTTCTTGAGGATAAAATCTCAGTTTGCATTGAAACTGAGCCACAAGTACCTCCGCCTTAGTTTGTGCTCTCCTGGGACCTTGCGACAGGGATTTAAGTAGGGAGGCAAGTAGTTTATTTGAGAGGTGGAGGAAACCTCAGTAGAGAGTGGGGAAATGGGGAGAAATCAACATAGGGTTTACTAACAAGCCATTACCAGCATGGACAGCCAGAGCTGAATCCCGGGAGACAATGCAGAGTGCACACAGACCCCAAGGGGTAAGAGACCTGGGATATTGACACACCACCTCCCATCGGCCCATGATGAAGAGCTACTCCCCGGGGACATTACTCCCAGGGGACATTAATTCCCCACCATTTTTAGCCTGTCACTTGGGCAGGCAAAGCAGGCTCTGGAAGCCCAAGAAAAACTTAAGGTAAATAAAGCAGGCGGGATGATTGGCAGTCGGCTGAGTTGCCTGGAAAAGTCAAGGGCAAGGGAGTGTGAGCGAGGCACCAACAGCATCAGCTCTGACCCCCGCTGAGAAAAGAGGGGTCTTTTAACACAATGACCTATTTTCTAGGCCCCAGAGAGTCAGTCCTGTGGGAAATAGCCTTTGAAATAGAAGTCTCAGTAAAATTCCAAGTGACCCAATAAAAATGTATAGATGCCAGGACACCCCTCTTATTTTATCAGATTTTAGAAAGAAAAAAGTAAACCACATATTATTTGACCTGGTACATATGTCCTGCCAGGTAGAGGAATTTGTGTTGGAATTATTTCTTTATTACTTTTCCAAAAGCAAGAGTCTATTTTTACCTGTATGTATGTGAAAATCCTCCTACCTGGCAGCTCTGTATATTATGTTAGAATGAGTCTTAAATGTCAACAGCTTTGCTGGAGCCTTTGTAACCATGGCCATGTCAAGCAGACAGCTTAGGTTATTGAGTTATCATTTTTTAATCACTGGCTCCAAATAGAACTCAACCAAATCTAAGCCTCTGGGCTGTGGACACTTCTATCCAGAAGCTATTTGGAGTTACATTTTTATGAAATATTTTCTTGGATTTTTTTTTTCGTATGCCTTATTCTCCCCCTCCTGCCAGCATTTATCTGATTCTAGAAAATCTCCCTGTCACCTCAACTCCACAGGGAGCTTAGAATCCACCCTCCATCTCAGAGTGATTGTGTAAAGGCTTAAAATGGTTCCTGCTGCTTGACACATAATGAATGTAATGAGCATCTGTTGGCAAACTCTAAGCCCCAGTGCCTCCTTACTGGATTAATGTTGTCATTCTCCTTTCTTCCTTTTGTAAATTTTAATTGGTGTCCAGGTATCTCACGACTTCGCAATCAACTTTAATGAAGACAACCCAGAATGTGCAGGTAAATCACAACGTGAAAGGAAGTCAGTGTTTCACAGCCCTTCCCTTCGTACTTTTCCCATTTTAGTTTCTCTCTCCTGATGCAGTATGTCAGTGATGATTGTCCACAGAGGAGAAGTAGGCTCCCTGGACCCAAATAAACACGCTACTCTGAAGGCCATAACAGAGCAGAGACGTAAGAGCTGGAAAAGACAGAATGCAGAAGAGGTCTTGAGCTTAGAGCAAGAATATTGATTCCAATTCTGGATTCTTCTGGCCAAAAACACCCAAAAAACAAAAAAAAAAAAATTGAGGGAAGGGTCACGTGATGGGCAGTGATGAGGTACCCCTCCTTCTGCTTTCCAAACTGTCATCAAGTATTTATTTTGCACAACTTCCTCTCTGTGAAGTAATAAGGAAAGGGGGAAGCGTGGAGATCATGTGACACGTTCATGTTGGCAAAGGATATGCCCTCAGCAACTTCAAACAAGTCACTTCATGGTTTTGTGCCAGAAAGAGCCTTCTCAAAGGCTTTGGTCTGTATTATGTTATTTCCAGCTAGAAATTTCCCAAGACATTCCACAAAATAATGACGATGACTATGATGATAAATTGTATCCTAGAATCATTTCTCCTGATTTCTAAATAATAAATAGAGCCAAGTACACCTGTTGCTATGAAAATGGTAAGACATTTTTGCAGTGGGCTGGTGGAAATGTCTGTGTCTCTCCTCCTTCCTATAGAGGAGGAAGAGGCTGAACAGGATTAATTCAGATCCTGTGGGGGTGTAGAACATCCCGCAGTTTCTTTCACATATTTGGCACTAACTGTCCAAGAACATGATATCAATATCCCCGGGTCTGCACGCAACAACCTATGAGACCAGATCTCCATTCTGCCCTTATTCCCTCTCATCATCCCTCACGCCAAGTTTATTACAGTTTAGGCTTCCCTCATCTCAAACCATTCCCTCTCTTCAACTGTAAGAATGGTTTTCCATCAAAGCAGAATGAAGGACATATCCAGTGTTAACCCATTTCACATCTTAGAATTCACCTGCCTGGTATTTTTGGAAGAGAACTCAGACTTGCTTATCTTAGGCAAAACCTCAAAAACCAAAACAGATAAAGAGCTTCTGTTCAGCATCACTTAACTTCAAAACCAGGCTATGTAATGATTTGGCACCTGTCTTTAGAATGGCAGACTTTGGGGCAGGACAAAGAGAATGAAGCATTTTCAGTCATTTTCATACACATTTTGTTACATGCATGTGTATGAAGGCAGAACAGAGCACAACTTGCTCATCCAAGATGCCCAAAATCTGGTTGGCAGGATGTGGAGGGAAAAAATTCACAGGAGGGGCTTTGTGGGTCTCTCTGGCTTAAAACAGGACCAGTGTGCTGTTTCAGGGTAGAAAGGGGTGCAGGAGGATGAGATGAAACAGGGGAAGAGAGAGGTAACACAGGCACAGACACAGAGAGGACCATTTGAACAAAAATCATAGATAATGGGACTGTCTCTGTGGGATCGTGGTTAGAACATTCAGTGTGCAGCCAAGACTTACGCTGGGAGGAGCTACACTAGCAGGGCTGCCTCTTCCAGCAGAGCCCACCCATCATGATCTCTTGGATGGAAGCCCCCCTTAAATGAGGGGTGCCCATGGTGATGGACGTCACTCACCTGTACTACAGTGCCCAGCAGATGACTGTGACTGTCATCTTGCTCATTCATCACACATTTGGGGAGCAGCTGCCATGTGCCCGACCTGCCTCGAGCTCATGAGAAAGAAAGTCACAATTCCTACCCACAAGGACTTTAACATTTGGAGAGACGGTTGTGGGTACACATCCTCACATAGGTGGCCCGGGGTGGTTATACTAGAGTCAACAGGATGGTGTGAAAATGAGAGGGATGTTAAAGCTGTGAGCATGGCCCTTAGAGCCAGACACACCTGGGTGTGAATCCTGAGTCTGCAACAAACCTCTCTGAGCCTCAGTTTCTTACCTGTAAAATGGGTACAATGTTGGCTTCATTACAATAGGAGGATCTAATGAAATCTATTGTGTAAGGTGAGACATAAGGGAGACATTGGTGGAAATGATCGCTTTTGACTTGAACCTTTAAAGAGAATGGTTTCAGACCAAAATGATTTCTCTCTGAATTTTAAGTTGTAGGGTTGCAAAATATTCCCAATATGAATTACTTATTTTTGAAAGTGTAGAAAAAGATTTGGGAATACATAGGTTTGTAACTGAGATTTTTTTAATGGGTATAGAATATTCTCTTTGTCATAAAAAGCTTGTTTGTATTCTGTAGCAAACACAATCATTCATTAATAAATTCTTCCCAAGTCAATTTCAAAAAAAAAATAAGTAAAATGAATAAAGAAAATTATTTTAGTGGGAGTGGAGGCAGAGATACCAGCCCAGATGTGGTATTTTCTTTTTTATCTTAAGAACATAGATGTGCTATTGATAAGGACTATTTGGGGGAAGTTAATGCTTCATTTGTGTGTGTGTGTGTGTGTGTGTGTTTGATTATAAATATATTCAGGGGGACTATTTAGCTATTGATCTTTGCCAATTCCACCTCAGGGATTCAAGGAGTTGTGGAAGCCTACCAGAGCTGCCTTCCCAAACTCCAGCTCTATGGCCCCACCAACATCGCTCCCATCATCCAGAAGGTCGCCAAGTCAGCATCAGAGGAGACCAACACTAAGGAGGCATCGGTAAGGAGAGAGGTGGTCTACCTGCTAATGGGCATTTACCCATCCTCACCTGGATACTGGCCATAGCACCCATCCCAATCTGACAATAAATTTGCATTTCTACCTGTGTGAGTTTGAAGAAGTGACTTAACCTTCCCCCTGTCCTCAGTCTCCTCACCTGAAAAATAGGGATAATCATGCCTATCTCTGCTGGATTAACATGAGGCTTAGAGATGACATAACTCAAATGTCTGCAATGTTACCTGAACACAGAAGGCCTTCAACAGGGAAAGCCACTATATTCACTGGAGTGTAGGTCATCCTCATAAAACTCATACTCACCTTCAGTTCCTAGGAAGGAAAAAAACTGTCCAAAATTAAGCTTGCTTTCCAGTGTACCCAGACTACAGATGGAAGTGAAGTAAAACAATGGGTTATTCTTCCGCCTGGTAGTCAAGTGAAGTAACACACAACATCACAGTGAAGGTTTATTTCAGGTCCTATTAGTGGTTTTCTAAGAAAAATGCAAACCAAGGTTACAAGGCCAAATAGAGTTTGTTTTTTTCCCCTAATATATTAGACTTAAATATATTGCTGTAATAGCTTTTCTATGCATCATTTTTCAATACCGTCATTATGTCCTATGTCCTTTTTTAGCTGTATGGCATTTTCTCAGATTTAGCAGAATATTGCTAATGTCTGAAATTTTCTCTGTGATTTTATCCTGGGTTCGAAGACACTGAATTTGCATGAAGAATATGATATGCTGCTCCCTTACCTTCTTGTGTGAGCTCATCTGACCCCCTTGCCCTGTGCCTGTGTTCTCAGCTTCTCTTGTGTTAGGATGGCCTGGACCACACTCCCGTCTCATGGCGACCTCTGCTCTGTGCACTGCAGCACACACCTCCCAACTATTAGGGACACTGACCTCATACTTATATTCCCTTTCTCACCTCATCACCTATTTTTCCCTTTCTACTGAAGACTCATTCCTATTAGCAAATAAAGCATGTTACAATATCTCTTGTTTAGGTTCAAAACTCTCTCTCGACACTTTACCCTTTAGGTACTGTCCCTCATTTTACTCTCTTTTACAGCAAAATTCATTGAAAGAACTGCCCATATTCACTGCCTCCATCTCTCCTCCCATTGACCCTTCCACCTGTACCACCCAAACTTTGCTCCCCAACACCCCTGTGAAGACCATGTTTGTCAAAGTCAATAGCATCTCCATCTTGCCAAACCCACAGAGGACTTGAAGCAAATCTGAATCCTCTCAGATGCAAGATTTAGGCATAAGGTTGGACAGGATCAGTATTTAATTTTATTTTTTTTAATCACCAAGACTTTAAATTCAAATACTTCAAATAATACCTTGCTCAGAAACCAAACACATAAAATAGATTTTAAGAAAACAGACTATTTTTTCTAAATATGGGCTGAAGGATGGGGTCCAAACTTGTCTATTCTCCTTGACCCCCTTTATCCCCAAGAGCATCCAAGGCATCCCTAGGGCTCCCCGGAGCCCAGTTTGAACCATCTCAGCCTCCCTGGGGTACCAGGACTCACAGGAGTAAAGAGAATCTGACATAGGTCTGAGTTCTGGACTAATACAAACCAGCATGAGGTTTTGGCTATTACTCAGTCCTCCAGGGACAGATGTGTCTGCTCTGAAAGGACAGGTCAGGAAACAGTACTGGAAGCGTCTAATCCACATCTCCCCAAATAACTCACTCCTATAGGCCAGCAACACTGATGCTTTCCCCCAGAGGTTTCCATTATCTTTTGAACAGTGTGTGGTCTAGGGCCCCTTGTTATCACTGATTGCTAAGGGTCCTAACCTTGAACCTTGTAGGCAAGTGGTGCCAGGAAGTCTGTGGCTGTAGGATTTTCTCCTCAGTTTTGTGGAACTCTTCTAGAAAGAAAAAAATGTCCTCTCCTTATGTAAGCAGGACCTCAAGTACATTCAAAGACTATAATATTTCACCCATGAGCACTTTCCTAGCCTGACTTTGGAAGCAAATGTTACTGCGACCTTTATTGGAAATTTCCATCAGAGTTTTGATCCAACAGTCTGCAGCCTATTACCTTTAGCTAGATTAAACCTGGAAGGATCAGGTTCTAGAATCTTGACAGTCTCTTCAGACCAGAGCTTCTTAACCATTTTTGTTCCATGGACACCATTAGCAGCTGGTGAAGCCCATGGACCCCTCCTCAGAAGGGCCTTTAAATGCACAAAATAAAACATATGTTATAAAATAAACCAATTATATTGAAATGCAGTTAGCAAAATATCTTTAAATGTTACATAGAAGCATCATAAATATAGTAATAAAATTAAATTATGAGAATTTGCGGCTGGCCTAATAATTCTGTAATTTCTAAGTAGTGTTGAAAGTAGATGACACGTTGAGATATTTGCAAACACTGTAAGATAACAGGAACGTATTCTGTGATTTCTATTAGTGACTCAGTCACAAGTACAGTTAAAACTAATTTTATTCGTTAATTATATTTAGAATTGAAAAAAATGGTAAGTTTTAGTTAGAGGTTAGTGAAAATAAAACTTTAATTTACCCCAGTTGCACAGACTGCCTGAATTCTTTCAACTCAACAGTCCACAAGTCTAGGTTAAGAACCCCTGCTCTAAATGAAAAGCCAGCCACATTCTGCAACCTGTTTTTCAGTGGCTTGCTAGGTAAGAATGGCTTTTACATTTTTAAATGGTTGAAAAAAATCAAAAGGAGAACAATATTTCATGGCACACAAAAGTTATATGACATTCAAACTTGTGTCCATCAGTAAAGTTTTAACGGAACACAGCCATGAACATTCCTATCAAGCACTGTCTATGGCTGTTTTCATTCTAACAGGCAGAGTTATGTCATTGCCACAGACATCATTATGGCCCGCAGAGCCTAAAGTATGTATTAGAGCCCCTGTACAGAAAATATTTTGCCAACGTCCGCTCTAGACCACAACAACTCTAAACTTTCTTGATGTGGTCGTGTGACTGTCAGGTTGTTTGCTCCTGTGGGTATTGTAGGGGGCAGGTAGGGGAGATCCGTGCCCTGGACCATGAAGGTCGAATCAGACAGGAGTTAGGGGAGGGTGGGGAGTGGACGATGAGGGCACAGAAGTGTGATTCACTCACAGGCCCACCTGATCAGGAATCAGGATGAGTCTCCATCCAGGTGTGGCACCTGCCATGGCCTCTAAGGCACACCCTGGGAAGAGTCATTTCTGGTTTCCTACACTGCTTCCCTCCAGCCCCAGGCCACCAAGCTGCCTCCTTCTGTGCCTTCTCCTTGCAACTCCCTAGCTCCTCAATCACTTCACCCAACTGAAACCTTCCTCCAAATTCCCAGGCCACCTTCTCTGTGAATGTATAAGACTTAAAAAGCATAGGTATGGATGAAAATTGACAATTCGAATGAATTTGAAAATTGATCAACTAGAACTAGGGGTGGGTAGTTAGTGGACATGGAACAGAATTAGTCATATATATATATATATTTTTTTTTGTTTGTTTGTTTGTTTTTGTCTGCATTGGGTCTTCATTGCTGTGCGCGGGCTTTCTCTAGTTGCGGTGAGCGGGGGCTACTCTTCGTTGAGGTGCTCAAGCTTCTCATTGTCGTGGCTTCTCGTTGCAGAGCACAGGCTCTAGGCTTCAGTAGTTGTGGCATGTGGGCTCAGTAGTTGTGGCTTGCAGGCTCTAGAGCTCAGGCTCAGTAGTTGTGGTGCACGGGCTTAGTTGCTCTGCAGCATGTGGGATCTTCCCAGGCCAGGGCTCGAATCTGTGTCCCCTGCAATGGCAGGCAAATTCTTAACCACTGCGCCACCAGGGAAGCCCCAGAATTAGTCTTTATATTAAACTGAATGGAAAGCATTCAGGACATGTGACTGTCTTCATCATAGTGTGAATTTCTCGTCTCTCTAATTGCATTTTTGACTGAGTTGTTTTGTTTAAAAACATTTTTTTCAGACTCACAGAGAAAAATGGGAACTCTTTAGCACTGCCAGCCTATATGCAGCTTTCTAAGTGTGAATCTCAAAAACAGATGTTTTCAACATGTGATTATTCTACCTAGCCTTTCACCTTTGAAATGTGGCAACTTGGAATGGTTTCATCATCCCACATTTATTCCCTGTAGATGTAGAACATATTGCAAAGATTACATTAGAAATTCTTTTGGGTTTGGCATGAGCAGCATCTCAGTGACCTCCTTCCCTCCCCTCTCACCTGAGAGGCTGTCATGATGCCTCTAACGACTAAGGACAGTGATGTCCTCCACTGGGCCTTCCCTCTCCAGACCCCGTAACCCTTCCCAAGCCCTTCCTGTGCTGATGAGCATGGAGCCTTCTCTCCAATCTCCATCTCAGATGAGTCACCCACCAGCCTGTCCAACCAGGACTTAGAGCAGGAAGAGTCTTCTGCCCACATCCTTGGAGAAGGGCAGCCACCTGCAGGCCACTCATTAGCCCAGGGCACACAGCCTTCAGAGGGAGAGACTGTGACCCTTGCCTTTTCTAGCAGGACTTTAGCACAGCGCCATCCACTAGAAATACAGTGAGAGGCATGCAGAGATTTTAATTTCTCCAGTAGCCACATTTTAAAAAGTGAATAGAAGCAGGGAAATTAATTTTAATAATATATTTTATTTAACCCAGTATAACTAAAACATTATCATCTTAAGAGGTATTCCATATAAAAATTATTAATAAAATATTATACATTCTTTTTTTTTGTACTAAGTCTTCAAAATCCAGTGTGTATTTTATACTCACGTCATCTCAATTTGGATGCTAAATTACCATGGAAAATACTTGATCCTTATATAGATTTTATAAGTTGATAATTGAGAAAGTGGATTCACTTATTTATAGTTGTTACAAACGTACTTAAAAGATTTCCAATAACTCAATCGGGTATCCACTTTTTAAAGTTAAATTTAAATTCATTCAAATGAAATAAAATGAAAATTTCTGTTTCTCCATTGCTTTCACCACATTTCAAGGGCACCATAGTTACATGGAGCTGGTGGCTATTGTAAATATTAGGCAGCTCGGCTTTAGACTCTTGCAAATCTCCAAGCTGAAGAGGACCGTATGAATGATCTAGCCCCACCCCTCATTTGAGAGATGAAGAGGCTGAGACCCAGAGGAGTTAAGGGAAAATTCCCAGCATCTCAGAGCAAGAGGCTTTGAAGCCAGCCCCCGACTCTTCTGCTGCTCTGTCTACACCCTGTGCTTTGTAACCATCACTAAGGTGATTATTAGAATTAACCTGCAATTACTGTGCCTGCCGTTAAGCTCCATTCATCCCAAGTCTTCAGTGTTTAGGGTTGTCAACACGGGCACTCAGGAAAAGTCAGTTGTCATTTGCTGTGGTCAGTATGCACCGGAGCCGCCGGAGTGTGTAACTGGCTTTGTCCTTGTCTCTCCCACCCCTCCATCCCCATCGTCTCCTGGTGTCCCACCGATGGCAGCAATACTTCATCCTGCTGATCCTGACTGACGGGGTCATCACAGACATGGCCGACACGAGGGAGGCCATCGTCCATGCCTCCCACCTCCCCATGTCGGTCATCATCGTGGGAGTGGGCAACGCAGACTTCAGTGACATGCAGATGCTGGACGGTGACGACGGGATTCTGAGGTCGCCTAAGGGAGAGCCCGTCCTTCGCGACATCGTCCAGTTCGTGCCCTTCAGGAACTTCAAACACGTACGTATATCTCAGGGGCTTCCCCTGGGAGAGCAGAAGCCCCCCCCCCATTTTTCCACCAGTGTTCGTAGTGAAGCAATGCCAGCTGTCCCTGCCTGGGCCAAGCCGATTCCCACCCAGGACATGTAGAGCTTGGCTTGCTGGAGAAAGAAGTATAACCTGAGTCAGTCATGCTAACTATGTGGCCAACATTTCATTGGAGCTTGGCCTCATCCACAGAATTTAGGGTCTCCAGTGTACCCAGGACTGCCATGTACAGTTGGGCAGGTAGTTCCCTGCTCAAGGTTGCCTGGCTGAAGTAGCAAAGAGCTGAAATTCGGCCTTGGTTCTCCTTGTCAAGCCATGTGCCCTGGCAGAGGTCTGTGTTTGCCTTGGCAAAGTATATTTTCAAAATGATAGAAACTTAAATCCTGTATAAATGTACAGTAAGCAGCATCAAAGATTTATTCAATTCATTAATGAGGGAAACAGCAAGATAATAAAGTTAGTTTAAAGCATGATATTAAACAGTTGTTTGTGGTCAATAGGGGAAAATGCTGGAATAAGTTTACTAAGGCAGAATCAAAACTGGTTCATCACCCACAGGGTTTAAAAAAAAAAAACTGATTCATACAGTTTCCCTCTGGGATGGCCGTGGCCCTGAAGAGCCCTGCAGAGCCTCCCCCACTGTGTCACAGACAGCCCCCTGTGTTCTTTTGTTCCATGCCCCAGTGAAAGCTCCCACAAGTGTGTGGACAGTGAGCCTGGGTGACTCACAGAGGGCAACTCAGCTACCATAGCCCATCTTCAACTTACCCAAGGGGAGGTTTCCAAGCCCCCAAGTTGTCTGCACAGGACAGCAAGGTGGGGCATCCTCTTCAAGTTGGGGTGTGCTGGAGCTGAATCGCCCACAGTTGTGTTCATCATTGAAACCACTTGCTCACATGGTGCCCAAGATGGGGGGAGGGTGTTCTTCCAGACTGTGATGTCCCACCCCGTCTTGTCAGCTTGACAGAAGTACCACAGGACTGACCACCACCCACAGCGTTGCCTGAGTGAATAGGGCTCCAAGAGCTTCTCCAAACCACCCTGTCCCCGCCCCCTACAGACACACACACACACACACACACACACATGCCACGGGGCCATGCACTGTTGCAGCCTCCACCCCGCCCCTGCTCTCCCTCACACACCTGCAGAGTGCCTGCTGTGTGCCAGCACTGGCACCACAGTGAGAGGAGGAGCCATGGGGCCCAGCCTCCAGGAATTTACTGGAGAACTGCCCGGTTGGGACACAGGTATCCGCAGAAAACTCACACCAAGCGATCTGTGGGCGATTGAGGTGGGCCACCCTGTGGCTACAAAACTTCAGAGAAGCAGCTGGAGCTGGGACATAAGGAGGACAGACCTTGTGGAGTGGGCAGGGAGGTGAGGGGTACCCGCAACAAGGAAGTGCCTGATCAGGGCGAGGAAGGGGGCTGACTCACTGCCCCGCTGCTCCAGGCTCCCAGCTCCCTGTGGTCCACTAGAGCAGAGTACCAGGAGTTTAGCACCCACCTTAGCTTCCTGAATTTCAAATTAGATTCTGAGAACCATTTCATTATCCAAACTAATCTATTCTGAATTCAATAAACCATAAATAAAACTCAAGATGAGGCACTGATATCATTTCATATAGCCAGGAACCCATGAATCGCCTCTCTTTTTCTGCTCTGCTTGGTAACTCAGAGCTTCGGACAGGGCAGAGGCTCTGAGCTGTGTGGCTTGGGGCAAGTTACTTAACCTCTCTGTGTCACAGACTTTCATCTGTAAAATGGGGCAAATAACACACACATTGGAAAATTAGAGGTGGGGCTTATATAACGCTCAGCACAGTGCCTGGTGCCTGTAGGTAGTTAATAAATGTGACTTTTATTACTGTTCTTGCCAGCTACTTTCATACTTTTTCTGCCTTATCCCAAGTAAATGGACCTCCAGGCCCTCTCTGCTCCCCAGAACCACCAGCACAGATATGCAAAGGGCGGGAGTATCATTGGGAACTGTGCTGTCCAACACAGTAGCAAAGAGCCACATGTTGTTATTTAAATTTAAATTCATTAAAATTAAATTTAAAAATCAGTTTTTAGTCACACTAACTACATTGCAAGGGCTCAGTGACAGCACGTGTCTGGTGACTACCACATTGGGCAGTGTAACTACAGGATACTTTTATCATCTGAGCAAGTTCTGCTTGACATACTGTTCAGGAATATTTTTGTCTTCAAATAACAGCAAATCCATCTCACAGTGGATTACATGGATTCTTAACCAAGGATGATTTTTCTCCCCAGGGGACATTTGGCAATGTCTGGAGACATTTTTGATGGCTACTTGCATCCAGTGGGTAAAGGCCAGGGATGCTAGTAAGCATCCTATGATGCAGAGGGCAGTCCCCACACAAAGAATTATCAAATATATCCAATATATCAAAATTGCAATAGTGCCAAAATTGAGAAACCCTGGATTATATAAGTACAGATATACTTTTCTCGTGTAGCTAGATGTTAGGGGCTGGTGGCTGCTGACATTAGTTTTTTTCAATGATTCAATAGTGTCAGGACCAGCACTTAAGAGATTCTTTTTGTTATTCCCTCACAATGATAAAATGGTTGCCATAGCTCTAGGAATCATATTCTAGTTCAAGGAAAAAAGGAAGAAGAAAGAGAAACAGAGCCAGTGATGTCTGTTAAAGAGCTCCAAGAAACACCCCCCAGGAAACTCCCACTTGGGTCTCAAACAATGAAATTGGATCACATGGCCATCCCTAGATGCCAGGGAGACTGGGAAGTCAAGTCTTTATCTTTCTAAACTTTGTGTGAGCAATGACCAGAGAGAAAAGGGAGGAAATGACTATTGTGTCTTCCCCAGTGTAAAAGTGGGCCATGATCTAACACATGACCCTGAGCAGTTATTTATAAAATAAAAGAGCATTCATGGATACCAATGTCCAACATACTATGGCATCTTCAAAATGTGAGCAGTCGCTTTAGAAACACTCCTCACTGTGTTTTCAGATTGTTTTTAAGGTACGTGTCTCTTACATTTTGAGCCTCCTAAAAACTCTGAGATAGGGGCTTCCCTGGTGGTGCAGTGGTTGAGAATCTGCCTGCCAATGCAGGGGACACGGGTTCAAGCCCAGGTCTGGGAAGATCGCACATGCCGTGGAGCAACTAGGCCCGTGAGCCAGGACTACTGAGCCTGCGCGTCTGGAGCTTGCACTCCGCAACAAGAGAGGCCGTGACAGTGAGAGGCCTGCGCACTGCGATGAAGAGTGGCCCCCCCACTCGCCACAACTAGAGAAAGCCCACGCACAGAAACGAGGACCCAACACAGTCAAAAATAAATAAATAAATAAAAATTAAAAAAAAAAAAAACACTCTGAGATAGAATGAATTCCTGTTCTTTCCTTTCTTGTCTCAGAATATCGGGGCTTAGCAAAGTTGAATGGCTGAGTGACAAGCCACATAGGAAGGAAAGAGCTAGAAACCTGGTCATCTGGCATTTAGTCCAGCCCCCTTTCCTTCAGGACTTTTCCAGAGGGACCTCAAACATTTCTCTCTGCTTCAAATTTTCAACCTCTTCAGTAATTGCTAACAATGAGGTTCAGGCAATCTTATTTGCCCAGTGGCTGGGGAGTTAGTAGTGAGTGCCAGGGTCAGAGGTCAGGCCCAGCTCTGCATGAGTCCAGAGTCCATGCAGAATATCAACCTCTACCTTTCTCTGCCCCAAGGCCTGCAGTGAGTCCATAATGCTGATATAAGAAAGGCTACATAAATTAGCACAGTATTCAAGACTCTCCATCACCTGGCCACAAGCTCATTTTCCAACTGAATGCCCCACCAATCCTGCATCCCCAACACACACACACACACACACACACACACACACACACACACACACATGCACTTCCTTTAGAGCCCCATCAGATGACTCACAGTCCCTAGAATGATCAAATGCCAATCCTTTCCTTCTCCTTGTTTCAAAATATACCCAATGTAAATACCATCTCTTCTTGGAAGCCTGCTGTGATTTCCTCCAAGATGCCTTAGTCTTGGTTTTTTGTGCTCTGGTCACACAGTGTCTGTGACTCCCTAAAGCAGTGCTTCTCAAATTTCAATATGCACAGGAATCACCTAGGCATCAAGTTAAAATGCAGATTCTGATTCATTAGTTCTGGGATGGGTCTAAGATTTTACATTTCTAACAAGCTCCCATTGATGTGATCTGCTGGTCTGTGGGATGTATCATGTTCTGCCTCATAGGAGGGTTAATTTCGGCCCCACCACGCTCCCCTCACATGACTGTAACTTCCTAATGGCAAGAATCATAGACCCTATAAACGCTCGCATAGTGCCTGGAACATAAATAGGTGTATGGATTTGAATGTAAATCAGACACAAAACTGCAAGGCAATTCTTTCTGCCATCCAGTGTTCACCCATCCTCAGATATGAATAGTTTTATATTTTGAAACAGACATGAAAAAATGTAATTATGAAATTAAAGGTTCATTTTCCAACAATCTGACAACTCTTGCTTGGAGTAGACACTGACAAGTACAGAATGAATGATGAATGAATGAATGAATGAATGAATGAATGGGACCAGCTGCTTAGAGCAGGACTCAAGTCTTTTAGGCTGATTTGGGTCAGATTCCCTTGGCCAGGTGCCAAAGTCACTGTGATTTCTTCTTCCCTGCAGGCATCTCCAGCTGCCCTGGCAAAGAGCGTGTTGGCTGAAGTCCCAAACCAAGTCGTGGACTATTACAATGGCAAAGGGATTAAGCCAAAATGTTCATCAGAAATGTATGACTCTTCCCGGACACTGGCTCCATGAAGTCTACACACTTTTACAGAGTCCTTGAATACTATTCCTGCTGATACTTAATACTTCTATTATCCTGTACTTAAAAAGACACAAAGGTACACATTTAAAAATAGCACGTTTTGGTGATTTTTAACTAACAATTTTTTTTGCATGTGTAGCCCTGAGGCCTGGATCTGCTAAGCCCTTGTATTGTTAAAGACTTTTTACAAAGAAACACAGATAATTATAACTTACTCTTTACATTACAGCATGTCGCCTTGATATAAAATGTTATCTGTATCTGTTTTTTATACAGGTTTGTTGAAATTTTGCTAAATTTCTTATTATCTTTACACTGTAAAGCATTTTGAAACATTTCTTGAACGTTGATAGCCAAAACATATTTGGTTTTATCTGCTACAGGATGAGAGACTTTTTAAAATGGCAGATGCATGGACTGTATTTTGCATGTTTAAAATAAAAAAAAAAAAACCATGCTGTTTTTGCAGTTGTCGGCCATAATTCTTCCCTGCTGAGAATGGTCCCTCCACTGAAAAAGGGGCTTATCCACCTAGAGGTGGTCTTCCTGAAGTGGGTCTGGGGCACCCAATCCAGCACCTCTCAGACTTCCCTGTGTATACAAATCACCAGAGAATCTTGTTTAAATTTTGACCGTGATGCAATAGGTGTGCATGGGCCCAAGATCCTAGAGCTCTGAGTCCCAGATGATGCCAGTTCAGGCCCCATGTTTATGTCACTCCTTAGGAATGACCTCAAAGTGTCTTCAATAGACCCATGACAGTGGAAACTTGTCAACAGCAAATAGCCATGTATTTTATGAATAAATTTGGTACTTAACGGAATTTTTTCTAAGACTTATAGTCTTGTTTCTCTTTTCAAGGCAATTTCTGAACAGTGTTCATGTAAGTGACTTGGCCTCAGGTTAGGAATAGCTCTTTCACAGTCCCATAGAAACATGTGGATCATGGTTTTTAACAGACAAGGAATTAAAATACTTAGACCCTGTTCGCCAGAAATAGCTGGTGGTTGTTTCTAACCCAAAACAAGGACATGAGCTTCAATGTCTATGTGCCAGGAACATAGTAAGCAATATGTGTAATGAATAGATAACTATTCAATAGATAGATGCTTAATGAATAAATGGAATACTACTCAAATAAGTGAATGCGTGAAAGAACGAATGAATAGACTTGTTAATGTGCTTCATGATCAACATCAAATCCACTGTAGATTTTTAAAATTTTTTTAACATTTTTATTGAAGTATAGTTGATTTACAATGTTGTGGTAGTTTTAGGTGTACAGCAAAGTGTTTGAGTTTTATATATATATATATATATATATATATATATATATATATATATATATATATATATATATACACATATCCTTTTTCATGTTCTTTTCCATTATGGTTTATTACAGGAAACTGAATATAGTCCCCTGTGCTGTACAGTAGGTACTTGTTGGTTATCTATTTTATTTTATTTTATTTTTTTACATATTTATTGGAGTATAATTGCTTTACAATGGTGTGTTAGTTTCTGCTTTATAACAAAGTGAATCAGTTATACATATACATATGTTCCCATATCTCTTCCCTCTTGCGTCTCCCTCCCTCCCACCCTCCCTATCCCACCCCTCTAGGTGGTCACAAAGCACTGAGCTGATATCCCTGTGCTATGCGGCTGCTTCCCACTAGCTATCTATTTTACGTTTGGTAGTGTATATATGTACATGCCACTCTGTCACTTTGTCACAGCTTACCCTTCCCTCTCCCCATATCCTCAAGTCCATTCTCTAGTAGGTCTGTGTCTTTATTCCCATCTTACCCATAGGTTCTTCATGACATTTTTTTTCCCTTAGATTCCATATATATGTGTTAGTATACGGTATTTGTCTTTCTCTTTCTGACTTACTTCACTCTGTGTGACAGACTCTAGGTCCATCCACCTCACTACAAATTACTCAATTTCGTTTCTTTTTATGGCTGAGTAATATTCCATTGTATATATGTGCCACATCTTCTTTATCCATTCATCCGATGATGGACACTTAGGTTGCTTCCATCTCCTAGCTATTGTAAATAGAGCTGCAATGAACATTTTGGTACATGACTCTTTTTGAATTATGGTTTTCTCAGGGTATATGCCCAGTAGTGAGATTGCTGGGTCATATGGTAGTTCTATTTTTAGTTTTTTAAGGAATATCCATACTGTTCTCCATAGTGGCTGTACCAATTCACATTCCCACCAACAATGCAAGAGTGTTCCCTTTTCTTCACCCCCTCTCCAGCATTTATTGTTGCTAGATTTTTTGATGATGGCCATTCTGACCAGTGTGAGATGACATATCATTGTAGTTTTGATTTGCATTTCTCTAATGATTAATGATGTTGAGCATTCTTTCATGTGTTTGTTGGCAATCTGTTTTTCTTCTTCGGAGAAATGTCTATTTAGGTGTTCTGCCCATTTTTGGATTGGGTTGTTTGTTTTTTTGTTATTGAGCTGTATGAGCTGCTTGTAGATTTTGGAGATTAATCCTTTGTCAGTTGCTTCATTTTCAAATATTTTCTCCCATTCTGAGGGTTGTCTTTTGGTCTTGTTTATGATTTCCTTTGCTGTGCAAAAGCTGTTAAGTTTCATTAGGTCCCATTTGTTTATTTTTGTTTTTATTTCCATTTCTCTAGGAGGTGGGTTGAAAAGGATCTTGCTGTGATTTATGTCGTAGAGTGTTCTGCCTATGTTTTCCTCTAAGAGTTTGATAGTTTCTGGCCTTACATTTAGGTCTTTAATCCATTTTGAGCTTATTTTTGTGTATGGTGTTAGGGAGTGTTCTAATCTCATACTTTTACATGTACCTGTCCAGTTTTCCCAGCACCACTTATTGAAGAGGCTGTCCTTTCTCCACTGTATATTCCTGCCTCCTTTATCAAAGATAAGGTGACCATATGTGCATGGGTTTATCTCTTGGTTTTCTATCTTATTCCATTTAGCTATATTTTTGTTTTTGTGCCAGTACCATACTGTCTTCATTACTGTAGCTTTGTAGTATAGTCTGAAGTCAGGGAGCCTGATTCCTCCAGCTCCATTTTTTGTTCTCAAGATTGCTTTGGCTATTCGTGGTATTTTGTGTTTCCATACAAATTGTGAATTTTTTTGTTCTAGTTTTGTGAAAAATGCCATTGGTAGTTTGATAGGGATTGCATTGAATCTGTAGATTGCTTTGGGTAGTAGAGTCATTTTCACAATGTTGATTCTTCCAATCCAAGAACATGGTTATTTTATATATAATACTGTGTATCTGTTAATCCCAACCTCCTAATTTATCCCTCCATGCCCCCCTTTCCCCTTTGGTGACAAGAAGTTTGTTTTCTATGTCTGTGAGTCTATTTGCGTTTTGTAAATAAGTTCATTTGTATCATATTTTAGATTCCACATATAAGCGATATCATATGATATTTCTCTTTGTCTGGCTTACTTTACTTAGTATGATAATCTCTAGGTCCATCCGTGTTGCTGAAAATGGCATTATTTCATTCCTTTCTATGGCTGAATAATATTCCATTGTGTATATATGTACCACATCTTCTTTATCCATTCATCTGTTGATGGACACTTAGGTTGCTTCCATGATTTGGCTATCGTAAATAGTGCTGCAATGAAATTGGTGTGTATGTATCTTTTAACGGTTTTAATGGTTTTCTCTGGATATATGCCCAGGAGTGGGATTGTTGGATCATATGGTAATTCTATTTGTAGTTTATTGAGGAACCTCCACACTGTTCTCCATAGTGGCTGCACCAATTTCCATTCCCACCAACAGTGTAGGAGGGTTCATCTTTTCTCCACATCCACTCCAGCATTTATTGTTTGTAGACTTTTTGATGATGGCCATCTGACCAGAATGAGGTGATGCCTCATTGTAGTTTTGATTTGCATTTCTCTAATGATTAGTGATGTTGTGCATTTTTTCATGTGCCTGTTGGCGATCTTCGTTTCTTCCTTGGAGAAATGTCTATTTAGGTCTCCTGCCAAATCCACTGTAGATTTAACAGGTGTGGATTGAGTGGCTGTGGCTGTCAATCAAAATGAGACACCATGTCATTCTCAAATATCTGTTGGGATCCACTACATTCATGCCAGGATGCCTGGGGTCTGGGAGATAGGGTGCTAAGGACAGAGTCCAGGTTTTCTGTCAGAACCTTAAGGCAGCCGACTTCCATTTTCATGGCCAGACTCAAGCCCAGCTCAAAAGACTAATAAAAATAATAACTGTCACTGTACCAGCCACTGTTCTAAGTGCTTGTCACAGGCTACCTCATTTAATTCTCCCAACAGCCCCAGAAAGTAGACAGTATTATGTCTCATTGTGCAGATAAGGAACTTAAACACACAGAGTTTGGGTGACTAACCCAAGGTCATACAGCTATCAAAAGACATAGTCAGGATTCGAACCAGATACTCTAGCTCTTGAGCACAAACTCATTTTATAATTCCCATTTCAGCTACCCTTCTGGCACCTTACCCATCTACTTGCCATATTCAGCAGCAGATTATTAAGATATTTGAGGGAATGAGCCTTAAAATATGGCCTTTGCCTCCGTTTCAGAAATCTCTGTCTCATCTGGTGATCTCATCTTCTTTTCGTGGGCTTTTGGCATCTTGTGATGTATAACATCCCGCTGGGAGCAGTGGAAGAATCTCGAGACACACCTAGGTCTTCCCAGCTTCTTGCTACCAAGGAGACCACGTAGATGAGACATTTCAAACACAGATGCTTCCAGGAGCCGAGACACCATATGAACAACTGAGGAGGAACAGGTTTAAAGGGAGGGATATAAAGAAAGGGGTGTGGTGAGGATGGAGGAAAACTGGAAGGCAAGTGTGCAAAGGAGGGCTGTTCCACCCAGCTCCAGGGGCCAGGCAGGACCATGGCCCCAGTGCAGCCAGACCGTTCAGTTTTTCAAGACCATTGAAAAATGTGATATTTCACATAAAACCTGCCAATTTGTAAATAGAAAAAACTCATTCAAAACGATTCAACAATCGTTTTAAACACTAAAAGGGCTAAAGTGTCTGCATCAAATGAAAAATACCTCTGGGTTCCCATTGGCGCTGGAGTGGCCTGCCCTCCAACAGGCCTCAGTAGATAATTCCTGAGGACCCCGAAGAGGTTTTATTTCTGTGGTTTGCATCTATTGATATTTGCTGTATTTTAAATTGAAACTGAAACTATAATATGTTTATTAATTCATTTATGTCAAATTATATATTAACATAAGAATATTTTTAGAAAAACCTATATTTTCAAAACCAAAAAAAAGTCAGTGAGACAAGCTGCATTGTGCCTTGCTTAACAAAAGCCAGCTGAATTCTTATATCTGCTTCTGCATTCAACCTGTTGTGAAATGATGTCTTGGTTGAAGTACAGTGAAGAAAATCTAGTCTTAGGTGGTTATGTAGTTGGTAAGGGGAGGAATATTTTTAAGATAATTGTGCTAATTCTTTTTACCATGACAAAATTCAACCAATGGTAGTTTCTTGAAGGTTAGTTGCAATTTGGAATATGGAAGCATATCAATAAATGCTTCCTGGCATTTTCCATAGTTCCTTTACCCATGCATGATTCTGCAACATCATGCATTGGTCATTCAGAAAATGATGACCCACTCAGTTATTCACATGTGCCAAATACTTCCACAGTTTACAGCATAAATAAAATCACATTCTTCTGCTGTATAATATCACAGCTGATCTCATCAGACAGTCTAAGTATTGAGAATCTGTCAAATTCCAGTGGCAGACTCAGGTTTTCCAAAATTCTGTTCTTTGCTAGAAAGCTCAAATGCTGTCATTGGAAACATGTACTGTCAGTTGTTTTTCTTGAAGTGGCAGGCTCACTTCATTCATTTTCAAGAAAATATCTCCCGAATACCCATTTGTGAATAACTCCAATTTCTGTATCAGCCTTTTGTTGAGTAAAAATGGTGTTCCATGTGGGGAAAGGGCACATGTGCTTTTCTTCGAGGTAGAGGGGCTTTCTGGTGCTTTGATTTGATCACCCAGCATATGAAAAAGACATGGGCTCAAGGGTCGAGATTTAATAAAACTAATAATTTTTCTGCTTCTTAAGACCATCCTTAAGAGAAACTGCATGTTCTTTCCTGCAAGGTTGTGCTGGTGAAAATAGAATGACCACTGGTAAAGTGATGCCACCTTGATGTGAGCCAAGACACGAGCAGTTTTCCCCACTGATGCTTTTGCACTATTGGTGCAAATGTCGACAACGTGAAAAAGGCAAATAACATCTTAGTGTTATTGTAAAAAAATGTTTTCACCTCACAGGCTTCCTGAAAGGGTCTCAGGGACCTTCGGGAACCACACTTTGAGAACTGCTTGCTCTAGACCTCCTGACAAGAGGTCTATTGTTTGTTTCGCTATTTCTCCGTAATAAATTACCACAAGCTCCGTGGCTTAAAACAGCACACATTTATTACTGAACACATTAAGTCAGAAGTCTAGGGAGACTCAGCTGGGTCCTCTCAGCCTCATAAGGCTGAAATCAAGTTCCCTGAAGTCAGAAGTCTAGGGAGACTCAGCTGGGTCCTCTCAGCCTCATAAGGCTGAAATCAAGATGTCATCGGGACTGCATTCCTTGCGGAATGCCCTGGGAAAGAATCTGCTTCCCAGCTCCCTCAGGCTGAGGTCCTGTTTCCTCATTGGCTGTCAGCTGGGAGGTTGGGTGGGAGTGGTCTTTACTCCTAGAGGCCTCCATATGGCTTTCCATACGGCCCCTCCAGCACTGATGGGTCAAGCACCTCTCAGACACTGACTCTCCCTTACTTCTTCTGCAGCATCTCTCTGACTCTAGCAAGAGAAAGTTCTCTGCCTTCAAGGTTCATGTGATCACATTGAACCACCCAGGTGATCCAGGACTTACTATCCAAAGATCTGTAACCTTAATGACATCTGCAACATCCCTAATGTCATGGAATATAACATGTTTATATCTTCCAGGGATTAGGGCTTGGACATGTTTGAGTGGCCATTCTGCCTACCCAGAGGGAATGCAGGATATTGCCAGATGATTCTAAAAGGAAACATGGAGTGTTCAAGAAATGTAAAAAGGGCTTCCCTGGTGGCGCAGTGGTTGAGAGTCCGCCTGCCGATGCAGGGAACATGGGTTCATGCCCCAGTCCGGGAGGATCCCACGTGCCGCAGAGCGGCTGGGCCCGTGAGCCATGGCCGCTGAGGCTGTGCGTCCGGAGCCTGTGCTCTGCAACGGGAGAGACCACAACAATGAGAGGCCCATGTACTGCAAAAAAAAAAAAAAAAAAAAAAAAAAAATATATATATATATATATATATATACACACACACAAAGGTTGCCCACGGAGACAGAAGGAGAATACAGACAAGGCCAAGGAGTGACGGTAAAAATACCTGCTGATTCCAAATCGCTGCCCAGGAGAGTATCCTCTAAATCTGTTTGAATACCTTGTTTCTTCAGTCTTTCCAGAACTTGCTAAATACCAACCTGCACTAAGCTTGGGGGTGGGGATGAGGATGTAGGGGGGAGTTAGGAGTGAAGGAAGCAGAGGATACATGGTCTCTGCGTCCAGAGGAGCTCCCAGCCCAGAGCTGCTCTCTGATTCTAGGACTTTGGAATCCTGTTAGACATACCATGCATGCCTTAACATTAAGACACACAAGATTTAAGGACTTTCTCATGAAGATGCTCTTAAATATTGAAAGAAGAGTGGTGCAGGGAAAGAGGTGGGGACACGTGAGAAGAAACAGCAAGCCTGCCAACTATTCTCATCCTCCTCCTCCTCCCTGCCCCCTACATGAGACTGACCTTCAAATCAGTCCAGAAAAAATTCTACTTTCTCAATACATCTAGACACTCTGCCCTCCTACTGAGCACAGTTCAGTGGAAATACCTAGTATTTTCCAGCCAGAACAACCTGGATACAAATCCAATCTTTGCTACTTCAGAGTTGTATGATATCCCTGATCGTCAACTTTCCCATCTGTGGAATGGGGAGAATAATTTCTACTTTGACAGGTTTCCTTGAGGATGTGAGATAATGTGTGTAACCCTGTCTAGGGTTGTAGGTTGGGTTTCCCAAGAAGCAAACTCTAAGACTGAGATTATTGTGCAGGTAGATTATTAAGAGAACATTATTAAGGGAATATTCTTGGGATTATGAGCTGTGGAAAGAGAGGGAAGGAGGTATTACTGGGCAGAGGAGATGTTGGATTGCAACATAGTCCTTCCAAGTTACCCCGAGTTGGGACAAGGTGGCCACGCCTTTATACCCCCTCATAGACCAGCCAGTGATGTAAGCTGCCTCAAGAAGAGGGGTGACTACTGGGCATATACCCTGAGAAAACCATAATTCAAAAAGATTCATGTACCAAAATGTTCATTGCAGCTCTATTTACAATAGCCAGGAGATGGAAGCAACCTAAGTGTCCATCATCGGATGAATGGATAAAGAAGATGTGGCACACATATACAATGGAATATTACTCAGCTATAAAAAGAAATGAAATTGAGTTATTTGTAGGGAGGTGGATGGACCTAGAGTCTGTCATACAGAGTGAAGTAAGTCAGAAAGAGAAAAATAAATACTGTATGCTAACACATATATATGGAATCTAAGAAAAAAATAAAAGGTCATGAATAACCTAGGGGTAAGATGGGAATAAAGACACAGACCTACTAGAGAATGGACTTGAGGATATGGGGAGGGGGAAGGGTAAGCTGTGACAAAGTGAGAGAGTGGCATGGACATATATACACTACCAAATGCAAAATAGCTAGTGGGAAGCAGCTGCATAGCACAGGGAGATCAGCTTGGTGCTTCGTGACCACCTAGAGGGGTGGGATAGGGAGGGTGGGAGGGAGGGAGATGCAAGAGGAAAGAGATTTGGGAACATATGTATATGTATAACTGATTCACTTTGTTATAAAGCAGAAACTTAACACACCATTGTAAAGCAATTATACTCCCAATGAAGATGTTAAAAAAAAAAAAAAAGAAGAGGGGTGGTTTGGAGTGAATAAGTCCTTCAGTCCTGAAGGGGAGATCTGGGTTTCACAGCACAACAGCCATGACACCTGGCATATGACAAGTACTTAACACATTGTAAGTACACATTGTATTATAATTGTCAGCATCATTTTTATCCTTCTTTTTATAGCCACTGCCCTGGCTTAGTTTAAGTCTTCATCATCTCTTGTCTGGGATATGAAAGAGCCTCCTAACTGGTTTTCCTAATCTACATTGTCTTCCTCAGATCTGTTCTCCATACCATTGCCAGAGTGATGGTTATAATCTAAGCCTCTCACTGCCCTGCCTAAAATCCACCAGTGGCTCCCCACAAACTTCAGAATAAAAAAAGGTCACTTTAAAGTGACCTTGAACATAACATATACCTGACTTTCCCATCTGATTCTTGCCCACTTTCACCGCCCCCCTTGGCCACCCCGCTGCTATTTGACAACCTCTTCACACTGCATTTGTTGAAGCTTCCCCCAACCCACCTCTTCACTCTGTTGGTTTCTGCTTATCTTTGAGGTCTCAGCTCAGGCGACAACTGCTCTCAGAAGCACCCCCCCCCCAAACCAAGACGTGGCCAAGTATTGGTATTCCTCTTATCATTTCCCTTTTCATCTGTGCATACTTATGTCAGAAGTCCCTCCGACTAGGACCTGAGTTTCTCCCAGAAAGCTGAGTCCTTCGGTCTTATTGTACAGATACAATATCAGAGCATGCAGGGTTAAACCAGTAAGAGGAGGTGCCCTTCTGGTCAATGACAGACCTCCCCACAGTCTTCTGAGAAATGCAGCTGCCACACACAAATCAGATTCTGGTGCATTAACTTCCATTCCACCACAAGTCACTGTTCAACACAAAGATTCCCAGACCAACAGGATGAAGTACAACAAACTTATAAGAGAATGTGACCAGTATCTTAAGGTTGATGTGATACAATGACATAATCCAGATGTTTCCAAAACTTCTCCTGCCTTTCATTAAAAACACCAACAGAATAGAGGGATGAAAATGTTTGGGAACTAGAAACAGAGGTTCACAACACTGTTAATGTATGAACTGTCATTGAATTGCTCACTTCAAAATGACTAATTTTATCTTATGTATGTTATCTTACATGAATTTCACCTCAATTTTAGAAAAAAAAAAAAAACAATACATACCCCAGCTTATTTGATGAGCAGACAGTCCAGTCATTCACCAGGTTTCCTCCTGGACCCACCCTCACTTCTCACCTTGGATGTGGCTCCAGGTTCTTCTGCTAATCACCCTCCTTCCACATTAGCACATTTCTGGGCTGCTGCATCTTCTCTCAATCATACTCCACCCCACCTCCCCCCACCCATCACCACCACCACCATGGACACAGTCCCCATGCTTAATTCCCCAAAGTACAGCCAAGAACACACAGTAGCGCTCAACAAAACTTTCCTGAATGTTTGAACTGAACAAAGAACATTTTTAATGTGATGGAGATGCATTTAAAAGGGGATGCCGTATTTGCTCTAAGAACTTGTGGATTATAAGATGCACCATTCATCTCATAACTCCTAAGAGAAAAAAAAACACCATAAAATATTTACAAGAATTTCACATTTGCCAATACAGCACACATTTATCCCCCAAATCCCATTCTTCTTTCTTCTTTAGAGTCAAAATGCATCTAAGCCTTCTTCATGTTGTGACTTTAAATGTGTTTCTACCATTTACACATAAGCAGAGCATCACAAATAAGTGTTGGGATTTGTAACTGCTTGGGACCTTGACCTTTTGGGATTTTTAGGGCAGATAATATAATCCTGACGTTTACCCAAGAACACTGAGGTTTTGTATGTGTTTCCAATTTGATGAAACTTACAGTGGTTTCTAATTTTAAAAGCCCATTGTGGATTCACAAAGGAACACCAGTCAGCCATTCCATTCCTGCCTGTTTCTGTGGCTCCTGAGAACATAAAAGGGCCCTAAAACTGCAGCCTTGCTAATGGAACAAAGAATACTTTTCTCCAGAACGTAAACACAGCTTCAAGTTCAGGCATTATGAATCATTTCTCTAGTCTTGCCCAGAAACTTCTGAAAGAAAAATAAAATAGATTCAAACATACATTGGTTTCTTATAGTATGGAGTGCCCTGTTCTTTTATACATCTATGTACATATATGCACATATATTCATTAGCTTTCACTTTGTAAAATTGAAAACAGAGCTGAAGGTTGGCAGGGTTCCCTCTAAGGTGAACAGACAGGATTTCCCTCATTATTGCCCCATCCTGATGGTCAGGTGAGATTTCTAAGAAAGGAATTTCTTTCACAGGTGATTAAAAGGCATGGTGTATTTCAAAAGAAAGATCTTTTCTTCCCTCTTGCATATTGAATGATTTTTCTAAATGACATAAAATGCTAAGGAGTACCTCCTGCATTCATTAACAATCCACAGGTAAATCGTTGGCAACCAGCTGGGATCCACTGGGACCACAATCCCTGCATTATGGAAAGCAATCAGAGCACCAAATGTCAAACCCAGGTGGACTGGAGTGTGGGATATGAAAAATATGTACACCCACAGGGACTGGATTAGGCTAAGAAAATAATTTCATAATCAAATTCATTTAGAGTTAAATATGAATCAAATGAATTGAAAGTGATTAAAAATATCATTAAATATAGCCACAGTCAAGAAATTACCATCATGTTCTGTTTATGTCTCTTTATTTAATAGCCTCAGGATCAGAATGAACTTAGCTGAGCTGCCATCCTGCAGGTCTCAGTTCATTCTAGAATGTGCATTTATCCATTCTAGCAAGAGTAGTTAACAAGCTGGTCCTACGCTCTTGAAGAAGGCTGACTCAACATGGTTATGAGCAAGAGTTTTGGTGTCAGGCACAAATATGTTTCCTAGAGAACATAAATTTAGTTACCTTCTCTGACCCTCAGATTTCTCATCTGCAAAATGGAAATGATACTATCTGCCTCTTGGGGTCCTTGTGAGGACTTCAGGAGATAATATCTTTAAAATGTTGAGCTCAATTGTGTGGCATATAATAAGCAGTCTCTAAGTCATTATTTGTAGCATAATGGGCAAGGTGTATAGCCTGGAAGACAAAAAGATGGCTAAAAAAATAATAAGTACGATGAAAAATGCACAAAACTGTAGCATTTGATGACCATTGTCACAGTGGCTAGATCACGGATAAACATGTGACCTCAGCCAGGCCAGAAAATCCAAACTCAGGACTTTTGCTGGAGCTCCCAGGAGAGAGTAACTGTGCCCTGACGTTGCTGCCCTGTGAGGACATGAACCTGCAGGTGGGGGAAGACTTCGCTGGTGCCTCATGGGAATGAGGCCAGTGCAGAATGAAGAGGTGAAAAGGGAAAAGGGAAGGCAGCATCCTGATAACCTTAGCCAGGCTCTGGATCCAGCCTCGCCCCTGGAATTCGCCACCACCAAAGCCTGTAGTTATCCTTTTGCTTAATCTAGTTGAAGCTGGACTTCTGTTGCTCACAGCCAGAGATTTTTGACTAATGTAGCTTGACCTTGGGCAGAGAGGAAACATGGCAGGGCAGGGGTGGAGAGAGGTGGTGCTGCATGGCTGTTCCTTCTCTCACCAGCTATGAAGGGAACCCGTTCCCCTCACTTCTTTCTGGTCACTGAACCCTTGTGGGGCTGTGAACTATCTAAATTAATACAAATTACTCATCTACTAATATTTGGTTGTAAGTCTTCCACCTTAGGACTTTGGAGAACAAACTCATCTTTGATTTCCCTGTAGGATTTAGGGTAGAGATAGCAGGTGGGATTTGGAACGTAGAAAGTCCTTGCATATCCATTGAATGAAACAAACATGTTGCCCATTCACCAATTTTTCCTTGTGTGAGATGGAAAAGAGACAGAGGAGATACAGGCAATTTGTTTCTGGAATGGATCAAATCATCTGAGTTGCCACTGCAGGTAAAGGGCAAAAGGAAAGTCCTCCTCTCTTCTGCCTGAGGGAAACCCACCCTGTTCCTTCTTAAAATTCTATATCTACCACTTCTTATTATTTCCCATATGATGACCCATTACATTTTTCATTTCAGGATTTGGAATAATTCAGAAACAAAGGAGAGATTAAAATCAAATCTTTCTCACATTCTTGGAAGCAGGAAGGACATTCTAATTAAGGTGTTCTCTAAACTTGCTAGAAGTTTAAGGGGAAAAACTGAGAAAGTTTCAGGGAGAATGGCTCCTTGTCCATGGGCTAGTGTCTTTTTCCTCCTGAAGAAAAGTCACTCTGCTTTAGAGTCCAAGAAAGCATCCATCAGGACCAGCATCTTTCTGCTGCCTGAGACCTCCAATTTCCAGTCCTGGGATGCTTCCCTGTGCTCATGGGAGGAAGAGCCAGATTTCAGTGGCAAAGTCAATTTCCCCAAGAATCAATTTCTGATATATTTTATTTTGTTGTCTGACCAAGTCCCAAACTCCCTTTCGCAGAAGGCCTTGCCTCAGAATGACATTTTACATTTAGACAGTTCCAATCTAGCTGATATTTCACTTAAAAGATCATTTCCCCCCTTTTCTACTGGTCATAACTTAAGCAAGGAGATGTTTTATAAATAACTTCTGCTTTCAGTCACCCAAAACAGCAAACCCAAGGGCTCAGCATCATGTAAAGTGGAAAAATAGAATGGGAATTAGGAGACCTGGGTTCTAAAGCAGGCTGGACTAGGTACATGCCTTTCCTATGGATGTTTACTAAGTATCCATCTTGCAAAATTTATCTAACCTCTCCAGCCACAATACTTTCCTAATAAACTGTTGTGGGGATTAAATAATAATATTTGCAAAACATTTACCATTACACCCAACACTATATAAGTGGCTCAAAAAATTATTATGAGTCTTTTCATTACTACCATTACTACTGGTGTGATATAGCAGTGGTTCTTTTTCCAGAAAACTCATATTCTCTCAGACAAATTACTGTTCCCATAATGACTATTCACTTGAAGGAAACTTTAAGACAAAGTTTGCCTACCCACACCTGGCATTCTCTGCACTGCTCCTTGACTGAAGAGTGTGGATTCCAAGGGTAAAGAAAGAAACAGAAGGAAGAGAGAAGAGTAGGCTTAGCATATTATACCTTGTCCAGAAAGGAGCCCAGTCTCCTTGATGGTAGTGTGATGATGAGGATGATAAAGATGATGATGGTGATGGTGATGATAAAGCTGATGAAGAAGGTGGTGGTGATGGTGATAAAGCTGATGATGATGGTGGTGGTGCTGGTGATGATAAAATGATGGTGACAATGATGATGATGGTGGTGATAATGGTGATGTTTTTAAACAATGAAAACACTATTCTTTCATATGCTATATTTCTGTGGTATTGGAAGGAGATCAGAAAACATGGAGATAAAGGACACTAGAGGCAAAACAATGACAAGGAGATGTCCTAACACCTGTTAGGAAACTTGCATGACTGCATCAAGATGAACTTGTTCATGTACAAAATACCAATGAGAAAGTTAGGAAAGGATAAGTCAAGATTTTTCACAATTATTACAATATCTAACAGAAAGTGAATGTAAATATTATTAGTAGTGATAGTAGTCGACACTTTTTTTAGTTCTTACTATGTGCCAACTACTGTGTTAAGCACTTTGCATGCATCATTTCATTTCCTCTGTACTGTTTCCTTAAGAGGGTTTTTTTTTTTTTTATAGATGAGGACGCTCAGAGAAACTAAGTGATTCCCCCCAGGTGCATGGAAATAGTAGCAGACACAGGATCTGAACCCCGACTTTCCCACTTCTAAAAAAAGTCTGCTCCTAGCTATTATACGAGGCTATCAAGTCCTTTGCTCCTGATGTTGGTGGATGAGGCAAAAGGAGCATGTTGGTGAGCAAAACAGAGTCTTTTGCTCTTGTTAGTCATTTGGTAACCCAAGTTCAGGCCCTTTCACCCAAGCTATGGTTCTGTGTTTGCCTCGACTTCTGTTGGTGAGATAATTCTGACTACTCTTGATATTTCACATCAGATTCATATATTTTTTACTGACGTATAATTCACATACCTCAAATTCTCTCTTTCAAAGTGTACATCTCAGTGGTTTTTAGTATATTCACAAAGTTGTGCCACCACCACCACTAAAATTTTCAAGTGTTTCCAGGGCTTCCCTGGTGGCGCAGTTGTTGAGAGTCCGCCTGCCGATGCAGGGGACACAGGTTTGTGCCCTGGTCCGGGAGGATACCGCGTGCTGTGGAGCGGCTCGGCCCGTGAGCCATGGCCGCTGGGCCTGCGCTTCCGGAGCCTGTGCTCCGCGGCGGGAGAGGCTACAGCAGTGAGAGGCCCGTGTACCGCAAAAAACGAAAACAAACAAACAAAAAATTTTCAAGTGTTTCTGGAGCTCTTATTATATATATATATATAAAACATATATATTATACATATATATATAATATTTCTTTTTCGTGGGGGTGGGTAACACATGGCTTGCAGGATCCTTAGCTCCCTGACCAAGGATTGAACCCACGCCCTTGGCAGTGAAAAATGTGGAGTTCTAACCACTGGACCACCAGGGAATTCCCCTGGAGCTCTTATCATAAATGTAAGATTTCTGGGAGAACTGAGGAAATACATTAATATTACCCTGCCTTGAAAGAGTTTGCAATCTTGTCAAGAACGCATGGCTCATAAACTTAAGCCTCCTCACTACTTATAATAAAAGAGAATAATACCGTACAAGAATGTAATATATGCAGTAAGTGCTAAGAGAGAGGAATTAACAGGCAGGTCTAGTGATGATGAGGGAGTCCTCAGTGGGGAGGTAGGCCTTGGAGACGAGGAAAAATTGGAGAGGTGGTGTGAGTGGGGAGGGCATCAGACGCAAGAAACTGTCAGGCTAAACGGCCCAAGTGTTAAACTCTTGCCAAGCATAACTATTTGCCCTACTGAGAGACTTGCTGGGACTTCAATAGGAAATACAAAAGAGATTAGATGAAGCCCAGTGATTTCAGCCAGAGATGGCCTGCCCTCTTTGAAGGTAATTTATATAATAGTGACCAGTGTTTCCTCTCAGTAACTTGGGTGTGATGCTCATTGGTTTCAGTGGGATGCATACTTTGTGGAGCAAAGACAGCGTTTGGCCCATGGTGGAAATTCCTGCTTTTAAAAGCCATTTTGTTCCATTTTGAAATAAAGTGGAAGTGAAAGTCATGCCCCATGATGTTTCATGGTTAAAACTGCAAAGGCATTTCTGCCTGGGCATAAAAGATTATTTTAAGCATCATCTTCTGGGCTCCTCAGTTACTAAGGGAATCCTGTCTCAGCTCAGCGGTGCAGACAGGCGAGTTGCCATGACAATCCTGCTAGGCCTGGTTGGAGTCTAAATACCACAGAGGGAGGAACCGCTGTCACTACCTGACCCCTGAGCAGCTTGGCAGTGCCCTCCCTGCCCCTGCAGCCGGCCACGCCTCCTGGACCCACCTCAGCTACCCAGTCCTTGCAACTAAGGGGCACAGGCACCAATTGAAGGGCATTTAGGGTCAGTGGCTCAGCCTGTTTGATGGTCAATCTCCTCTTCTGTCCCAGAATGTGCTGTTCATACTGGGTCATATTCAAGTCTTCCTGGACACCCACAGTCCTTCAAGCCTGGCCTTTGTCTCTCCAAATGGAGGAAATACTAGATATTTACCAAAAAGTTGCACTAGGAAGCAGAATAAAATCTGGAATAAATCTTATTTTCTTTCCAGCCAGACATAATCTGAAACATTTTCACAAGGGAGACCTGTCACAGTATTGGTCAATCAGCAATTGATCAATCCCTGCAACTGCATAGATGCAATTCTATCCTTTCACATGGACACACTCATGGTGTTTGTGGCAGACTATACTTTCTAAAGATGGTGGTAACCCTGTCTCCCATCCCATGTGACAATGTGACTCAGTGCTCACATTGAGGCATGGGTCTCTATTCCTTGAACCTGGGCTGGCTGTGTCTGAAGCGAAGTAATGACATGTGATTTCTGAGGTTAGGTCATAAAAGGTAACACAGCTTATATCTGGTTCTCTTGGGATGCTTGCTCTTGGGATCCAACCCTCATGTTGTGAGGAACCCCAAGCAGCCACATGGAGGGACCACATAGGTGTTCCAGAGAACAGCCTAGTTGAAGTCCTGACTGACAGGCAGCATCGAACACCAGACATGAAGTGAAGGCGCCTTCAAATGATTTCAGCCCCATAGCTGACATCACCCCTGGTCTTTGAGTCATCTCAGTGGAACATGAAGCAGAAACAAGCTGTCCCCACAGTGCCC
Organism: Delphinus delphis; assembly: GCF_949987515.2. Lineage (NCBI taxonomy): Eukaryota > Metazoa > Chordata > Mammalia > Artiodactyla > Delphinidae > Delphinus > Delphinus delphis. Next base: position 131,562,392 of record NC_082686.1, read on the forward strand.
TTTCTGAATTCTCAACCAACAGGAGGCATACAAAAAATTAAATAGTGGTTGTTCTATGCCAAAAAGTTTGCAGTGATTTATTACCCAGCAATAGTAACTGGAACTACATTTTCTTCCTAGGCTGTCCTCTCTCTATTCTGCTCCTGGGGACTCTTACTCTCCCCTCAAGGAATAATCCAACTGTTACCCTTCAGATGCACATTTTTCTTCTCTTGGGTGAGAGGCAGTGCAACAGAGCAGTAAAGCACTGGACTCTGGAGTCAGCCTGCCTGGGTTCAACTCCTGGCTCCATGGCTTACTTGATAAACTTATGGTTTGTGACCTTGGATGAGCTGCTTATCTTCCCTGTGCCTCAATTTCCATATCTGTAAATGAGGATGAGAATAATAGTACATACTTCATAGGTGAGGAGTGAGTTGGAAAGCACTTAGAACAGTGCTTGCCACTTAGCACAATTTAAGTGTTGGTTATGTCTCATCCTTCTGGGACCCTTTCCAACTATAATCAAAATCCCAAATGAACTCATTCTCTAGAATTTCTCAAGACTCTGTATATTCTGGGCTCAGACAGGACCATGACCATGGCTCCAGATAACAAGAGTATTCTCTGGTCTAGAGCTACACTTCAGCCATCAAAACTACACAGCACCTGGAGAAGACCAGGGGGAAGGAGCTGCCCTTGACTGAAAGCATCTTGTCCTTGGGTGTGTGATGCTCCACTGTCTGCTGCCAACATTTTTGTTCAGCCATCAGAGAACTGTAAAGAAATGTATATGGGTTTAATTACATTAAGTTTCAGAACCATTCTGAGTATAAGGACGGACTGCTGGGAAACTGTCACCCACATCACCACATGGTCACACTGCTGCTGCTGCTGCTGCTTCTTCCCCCTCCTCCTCCTCCTCTTTTTCTTCTTCCTTTTTAGGCTTCAAGACAAATGTGCTTTCATGCTGATCAGCTCTTGGAACCCTAAAATCTGTGGGAGAATTAGGATTTATAAATAAAAAACTATGTTTTTAAAAGCTTTATACTGAAATTGAACATTGTAATTTAGTCTTACCGGAGGACATTGAGGCAGAATTCGTCTTCTTACTGATTCTGCAATATGGCCATTTAAGTTTTCTATTCTAATTAGCAATGGGATCTCAAAGTTCAAAATTTCCTAAAGTTCATTTTATCTATTCCCCATCTAATGCTCAACAAACTTTCATAAAGTCTCTACCAATTTTAAAATATGCTAAATTCTCACAACTTTAGAAAGGGTAATTTAATTAGAAGTCTAAACTTAAATCAATTTTTAATTTCAAATATAAGGCATGTTATGAGCTAAGAGATAGCATAAAGGAATGTAAAATATAAACTAATCAGCAATGAAAAATGTATCATTCTGCAAGCAGCCAACCAAACAGGACATATCACAAACAGTGTAAGAACTAATTGAAGGGCCTAAAGGCGGGAACACATGAAAAAGATACTTTCCAATAAATCCTTGGTTTGAAACTTACTCCTTCTAAGATGGTTCTCTTTTGTTGGCCATGGCATTGGAAATTCAGAAGTGAACATTTATTACAACAGCTTTGGTCTGAATTAGAGGAACAAGGATTACAGAATGGTAGCACTAAAGGGAGATAATGGGGGCTATCTTTGTTCCAGTGAAGTCTGAAACGGAAGTCCCAGAGAGGCTGATATCAGTGTCCCAGGGTCCAGGGAGGTCTCTGAAGGATGACATTAGAAATGCTGGGAAGCTTGAGCTCAGCTCCCTAAAGGAGACCTGGTTGAGTTGCTTGAGAACTGGACTGGTCCTTGTGAATTAGCAGCACTCCATAGTGACTAAATCAAGTAAGATGATACCTCCCAGACCCAGCTGGCAATCAGGAGATGTGTGCTGTGTGACAGCAGACAAAGTATGTTTTGCTTTGATTCGGTTCAGCAGTAGCATCTGCTAAGGATTTCATTGACTCAAGGTTGCCATTATGGACCAGGAGTGTTTTGGCACTAGGGGAAAAGTTAGACTGAATGGCTGAGTCCTCAGGCCTCACAGACCACAGTGTGTGATAGGATCACTTACCAATTTTCCTCTTAGTGACAGGAATTCCAACAGAAGAGTAATAACACATTTGTCTTACAGAATCAAAGAAACAGAATGGCTGAGAGCACAGGCTCTGTGGGCACACTGCTGAGATTTAAATCTTGGCCCTTACTAGTTGAGTGAACTTGTGTGATCTCTCTGTGTTTATTTTCTCAATTGTAAAATGGAGATAATTATAGTATTATCACATGGGGTTATCATAAAGATCAAGTGAGGAAATACACTGAAAAAGTCAACATGAATCCTGTTAGGAATCAGACTGCGGTGTTTAATTTATAATGGAATGTCAACACAACACTTCTAACAGAACACAACCAAGGTCACACCTCAGCTACAAAATGACTAACAGTTCCTTCATCTGAGTGATTTCTGCTCCCTCACCATCATCATCCCCAGTCTCACTTTTTCCTTCGTTCCTCCAGAACAAAAGTATTGAGACACCCAAATGCTGAATTGTCCTTGATAGCATCCATTCCAAAATAAGTCCCTGTTTTCCTGATGCCATCCAGCATAAGTCTAAATCTTATAACTCGTTTGTATAGAGACATCCTCAGGTGTATGCTCTCTCTTGCTGCAGCAAGCTAATTAAACTTAACCTTGTTTGAGTTTGGGCGTGCCCCTGGTGGTCTCTGACGAATGGGCTTCCACAATACTCAGCACATATAATAGCATACTATATGCACAAGAAATGCTAGCCACTGGCAGTAATAGGCAAGTCTTTTTATTTCCAGCTTCTTGCATACAGCACACCTCAAGACATGCTTGTTCAATAAAGGGCTATTCTCAAATAACTGGGAAGCCAGGCTAAGATGAGAAAACAAAGCAAACATTTAGAGACTGTGCTTTGTTTTCTAATTTTTATTTTTAGAGAACAGTCCAAGTAGTTACCAGGAATTGACCATTGCCTGGACTTTTTAAGCTAGGGTAGCCAGATCTTGAATAAAAGAGGGTCTTGAAATAGCTAAACTTTTAAGTTTTTATTTCTGAATTTCTAAAAACACACATTTGACCAAGAAGGAAACAAACTTTTGGAGTAATAGAATGAATGCCCAAGATACATCCATGGTGATTAGGTTTATTTGCACTTAAGGTGTATTAGGTATCTATTTAGTGACTCAAAATGAGAGTAATCATTTATTCTCTGTGGCAGTTTCTTCTGGTCAGGAGCCCATGAGTTCCTTGGCTGGGTGGTTCAGGCTCAAAGTTTTTCATGAATTGCAATCATCTGAAAGGTTGCCTGGGACTGGAGGATCCCCTTCCTAGGTGGTTCACTCCTAGCTGGAAAATTGGTTCCTCTTCACATGGGCCTCTCCACAGGGCTGTTTGAGTGTCTGCAGAACATGACCGCTGGCTTTCCCCATAGGGAGCCGTCCAAGAGCCCAAGACACAGTAGCAATACCTTTTATGATTCACCCCTGGAAGTCACACATCATCAACTTGGCCATATTCTACTAGTACATTCCAACACTGTTTCAGTGCTGACTCTGCCCATCTGCTGGATGTGCTATTTTGGACCAGCACCAAAACTCTAAGTCTGTGTGCCTCCCTTCGGGGCTGTTTTGAACGAAAGCCAATGTAAGATTATCAAGCGCTGCTTAGTACAATGAGCTGCCCCACAACAGACATTACTTAGAAGTGATTTCGTTTCCTTAGGAAGCCTGTCCCTAGTTCGCCTCATTCTCCTAAAGTTTAAACTCCGAGCATCCTTTTTTTTCCACCCCTGGAGAGCCGAGTCAGTTAGACCCCACCCTCCCCAGCCGACTCGATCCCGACGTAGCACTATTCAGGAGGCGGAACTCTAGTTCCCGGGGCTCACCTCGGCCCCGGCGCGCTTTGCGAACGGACCGGAAGTGGCTCCTCCAGCTCTTCGTCCGAAAAGGCAGTGGGGGGCGGCCGGTTGGACGGTTCGGGAGGGCTCTGCGGACTGGGTCGCCGGCGCTGGGACACCCTGAAAGCGGAGCGGCGGGGCGCCCGGAGGTGAAGGGGTTGCGCCCTTCCGGCCTAGTCATGCCCGGTTGGAGGCTGCTGGCTCGGACCGGCGCCCGGGTGCTGGACCGCGGCGCGGGCGGCCTGGGCGCTGCCCGGGGCTCGGAGAACAGGTAGGTGCGGAGGACAGACGAGGGTGCGGCGTGGTGCCTGCACCTGTGGCCTCGGGCTGTGGCCTGGCCCGGCGTGGGGTAGGAGGGGGTTCCGTCCAGGCCTGAAGAGTAAGAATCATTGCTCTAAGGACGTGCCCTTTGAAGGATTGGAGGTGTGGGGTTTTTTGCTTTTTAATGCTGATGAGCATTAAAACAAGCATTACCAACAGCAATAATATTATCTGCCAATTAGTGAGCGTTTACTGTGTAATAAATGTTCTTTTAGGAACATTAGGCTCCTTACGTCATGTAGCCTCACCTTAGAGCTGCTATCGTCCGTTTTACAGATACCATCATTTTCCTGTCCTATCATTATTCCGCTTTGCAGGTAAAAAGGAAGCTTAGAGAAAAGTGATTTGCCCAAGGTCACTTAACTAATAAGTGAAAAATTGGGACTCTAGCCTGGATGTATCTACCTGCCTACAAAAGAGATAGATCGCAGGAAGATTTACTTCTTTTCCGACCCTCCTGGCAAGAATTACACATCTCTTTCCTGACCTCCGTCCCGTAAGGTCTCTCTTGGTGTGTTCAGCTAGTCACAGGTCATGTCTTTTATGGATTTTAGAATTTGCACACCCAATTTCTTCACCACTCTGAGCCAAGGCCATGTCATTACAGGGGTTTATCAGAGAAGGATCAGTAACCCCACATTTTGTCACCTCTACTGGATGTAAACTGTTAACGTACATGTTCTAGTGGACCTGTGGCTTCTCTTGTCTACATAGGACTACTCTGTTAGAAATCTGTTTATCCCAGAGGAGAAGAGGAAGAACTTTTCCTCCAGGGTAACTATTAACAGTTGAAATATGAGCCCCATTATTATCATGAGGAATGTCAGGGAAAAAACTAGAACAGAATCCAAACCCTTTCCAAAGGCCCTGACTACACTTTCCAACTCATGTGACCTCCCTTCTGTACATTAAGTGGGGAACCTTTTGAATTGTGCTTTGTTTTCTAATTTTTATTTTTACAGAACAGACATCTGGCTTTTGGTTAGAAGTCTCCATGGCAAGAGTGGTACTTGGTGGGATGAGCATCTTTCTGAAGAAAATATTCCCTTTGTTAAGCAGTTGGTCTCTGATGAAAATAAAGCCCAATTAGCAAGTAAACTCTGTCCTCTGAAAGATGAGCCGTGGCCTATACATCCTTGGGAACCAGGTGGTTATTTTGTATATGTTGTGTTCTCATCGCCTAATTACTGTCTGACTGGCACGTTTAAAATCGTAGTGACTTCTGAATCAATTTATCATCTCTTTAATTTATTTTTCATGTCTTAAGTGTGTCTATTTCATTATGGTTTGCTTTGCAAGTATATTTCCAGCATCCTAGTCTACTGTTAGTGACTGTCTGATGATCATCAAGACTTCCTCAAGAAACTGCTTTGTAGGTGAAAAGAGAATTGTTCTGCAAACGTTTTCTTGTTTTCTTCAGATGAAAAATAATATAAAATAAATCAGGGAAGAAAAGCTGGAAGAGTGTGATCTAAACTGTAAGGTATCACACAGACGTTTGTAGCTGGGGTATTCTGCCACTCCACGCCTGCCAAGCATAACCCCAGAATCAGCTCTGTGTGCCTGGTAGAGTGCTAAATCCATGTGTGGCCAGACCAAAAAGCATAAGGCCTTTCCTGTTCATGGAGTTGTCGTTGGTTGGGGGTTATTGTGGCTGTTGAATTGTTTAATGGCTAGAATTCTTAGTGGAGCAACTTTATCAATTTATGCAACAAATCTAAGTGTCATGGTGGATGCTGACATATTTTAGCAACATGACCACTTGTGTCATCTCAGTAACTCCAGCTAACTTCTTAGAATTTGAGAAGTAGATGTTCCCTAATTAATGAGGTTGGATATGAATTGATATTAGGAAAGCAAAGCATAATGATGGATTTATCATGCCCTCTATTAATACCACTATTTTAAATACCAGAATATATCAGTTTAACTATTTTCTTTATTTTGTACGGTTTTCTTATATTTTTTATTTTACAGAGATTTATTGAGTACCAGTATATTATGTCAGGTATGGCTGAAGGCATTTATATCTGTAAGGAACAGTTGTATTTTACTGTATGAATATATCAGCATGTTTCTTATCTGCTTGCTCCTTATATGAAAGCAAAATTTAGGAAATACCATTGTATCGTGTTGACAAATGTTGAAAAGTCTGTGTGAGTATTGATTTGTTTTTAATTGCCAGGTTCCTCTAGAGTAGGCCTTATTGCAATGAAGTTAGGCATGATGCCCTTGTGGACCAAAGATGGTCAGAAGCATGTGGTCACATTACTTCAGGTAAGAAACAGAAGATGTAACAAATCTATGTGTGTGCTGAGATCTATTTGTGCAAACCTAAATGGCCAATATTTGTATCCTGAAACATTTGACTGTGTGGTGAAGAAGAGGTAAAGTCGAGCATAGATACTGTAAAAGAGCTTTACTTCTGATGGTGTCAGTGAATGTTCTCACTCATGCCTGAGTGGTGGCTTTCTTTATACTGGCATTGGGATAACTGGGGCAATTAATTAAAAAAAAATTGTAACCTAGCTTCTTACAGATCTACTAGTTTAATTCATAATCAGAAAAAATCTCAGTCCCATCTTATTTTCATTTATGGAGTTCTTTCAATTCAAAATTGTAATTTTGATCTCTTTACTAACTCAGAATGTAACACTTTTGTCTGGGGAAGTAACATTTTGTTCTCTGAGATAAGGTTAAGCTCTAATGCTTAAGAATATAGGCCCTGGAACCAGAATACCTCAGATGTTGGTTCTGCCATTTTCTAGCTGTGTTCCTTGGAGCATTGTGTCTTATCTGTAAAAGAATAATTTTATTCTGTAGAAGAAATCACTATGATCTCCCTCAAAGGGTTATTGTGAGGCTTGCACAAGATTCTAAATGTCAAGCACTTAAAATTTAAAACAATGTTAAATGTCCAATAAATGTTAGCTGTTATTGTCTTTATCATTATTATAAAAAGATCACTGATAAAGTTGAGACCTTCATTGCCCAGATCACTTTGAACAGCTCAGTTCATATTGGAGTCAGGCCTTAGACAAGCGTTTAGGGAGGAGATGGGGAGTAAAATGAGACCTCATGCATGTAAGTGCTTCCAGTGCTGACAGACACAGGTGGCCTGTAAGCCCTTAGTAAGTTTTTACTGACTCTGAATGATCAAGGAAAGGATTATAGTTTCTGGAACTCTACAGAACTTTGGGAGCTTTTAGGGATGATGGGTGGGATTGTAAATTGGTACAGCTGCTTCAGGAAATAGTTTAGCATTATGGAAAAGTTGAGGTACGTGAACCAGTGGTCTCCCAGTTCCACTCCTGAGTGTTACTAGAAAATGTGAACAGATGATTTATAGCAGCATTACTCTTAATACTCCAAAAGTAGAAATAACTCCCATGTCCATCATGGTAGAATGGGTAAATAAATCATGGTGTATTTACATGATGGAGTGCTGGGTGACAGTGAAAATGGACAGAATAGAGCCGCACACAACAGTATGGGAGAACCTTACCTGTAGAATCTTGAGTGAAAGCAGGAAAATATGGAGGAGTATTTGTGGTCTGACTCCATTTACATAAAGGTTCAACAGGCAGCACTGAACTATAGGATTAAACAATACTTTCAAAGGTAGTAATTATAATGAAAAGTTAAATGATTACCATAAATGTCAAGAGAGGTGGTTATTTCTAGGGCAGCTCTTCTCAGACTTTACCTCAGAATCACCTGGAGGGCTTATAAAACACAGGTTCTGATTTAGTAGGTCTTGGCTGAGGCCTGAGAACCTGCATTTTCACAGAGTTCCCAGGTGACTGATGCTGCTTGCCTGGGGACCACACTTCGAGAGCCACTGCTCTAGGGGTAAAAAGGGTGGGGAGAAGGAATGGGTATGAGGGGGGAATTGGGAAGAGACACAGAGGTTTGGGGGATTTTTGACATGCCTAGTGGTTACATGCATATTTTCTTTATAAATACTCATTTTGTTGTATATTTATGTTTTATGCACTTTTCTGTTTGCCTTATATTCAGTATTTGACAGTGTTTTTTTAAGAGTGTGGTTGGTATGGTGAGATAAGATGGATTGGATGGGCCTCAGTGTGGCTGGTATGTAATGTTAGCATGTGTCCTGGCACATACTTAGTTTTTTTATGTTTGTTTTTTTAGGTACGAGACTGTCACGTCCTAAAATATACTCCAAAGGAAAATCATAATGGAAAAATGGCAGCCCTGACTGTAGGAGGAAAAACTGTATCACGTTTCCATGTAAGGATGCACTTTCATTCCTAGAATAGTGCCTTTCATTAGTTTTAGACCTGACTTCTTTGAGATTCTGAATTCTTTTAAGTTTTGAGGATATCCCATAGCCACAGACTTGTCCAGGAGGTGAACTGTGGATTTGGGGGGAGGCAGTCTGATAGAGCTACTGACCCCAGGAGTCTGGGAGACTTTGCGTTTGCTCCAGTACCTCCCTTCACTGTCTGGAACAAGTAACTTCACCTTCTAAGCTTCAGTATTTGCCGAGATGTAAAATGTGGATAAAAATACTACTTACCTAATAAGAGGTTTGGTACCAGGATTACGTGAGACTTTTCACATGTGCCTGGCATGTAACAGACACTCAAAAGATGGTAGCTATTTGATTATTTTGTGGTTGTTTTATGTTTATTTTCATTTTTTTCTAAATTGTCTCAACTCTTGACTCCAACAGCATGTGAGGATTAATTTTTCATATATTAGAAGTTTTCAGTATTGGGAAGAAAGCTGTGTATGAAGTCACATCAGATTTTTCTGAATAAAGTGTATTTCCCAAGTAGAATACTAATAGAATGCTGAGTTTGTAGTTTAAATGTGAAAAAAATCTGCACAATTAGTATTTTGGGGGGTTTGGGGATGACTAAAAGCAGAGAATGCCTTTCTAGAAATGGTGATGGTTTTCACTAATGGCTGCTAAAACATCTTTAGGTTTACTAAAATGTTGCTTGTCTCTAGATTAACATTTTTCCATTATAAATTATTTATGAAATGAATATGAATGAAAGTTAGGAGACAACCTGTTCTGTGCAGCTGTCAAAACTAACAAGTGTTTATCGATTGCCTCCTATTCCTTGTCATAGTTAACTTTTGAGCACTTATTACATGCTGGGTATGTAGGCATTAAGTCTTTTACGTTTATTAACTTACTTTTTCAGACTCTAAAGATAACGAAGTTAAGTAAGTCCCTCAGGGACACCCACCAATAAGAGGTAGAGTGACAGTTAGACTCTGAAAGCCTTACTTTGTTAATTGTGTCTTGACATGCACCCTTTGGGAATACATAGGGAAGGTGGACTAATAAATTGACTATCTCAACACAGTACTATAAATGCAACAAGCACATTAGCGAATTCTGCTTGTGGGAATTCTAGGAGGTTTCACAGGGAGAAGACCAGAAAGGAGGGTGGGTGCTAAAGGCATGCCAGGCAGAGTGGGCTCTGCAGAAGCAGATGCATGGAAGAGCATTGGTGCTTGGTAAGAGAAGGGCCATGTGTCTGGATCTTAGTGTGCAGTCGGGGAGAATGTGATAAAGGTGTGACAGGCTGGGTTGTCAGGATGGAGGGCTAACAAGTTTAGACCTCATCTTGTAAACTTTGAGGAACTTTCTGAATTCTTTAACCAGGGCAGTGGTCAAATTGTTATCATGGTTAACTAAATTAGAAGATGCCAGGTGCAGGGAGGACATTTAGGAGGTTGTTTTAAGCCCTCAGGGAGAGTTGATAAAAGTCTTTTGCCCCAGAGCAGTTGCATTGGGCTTGGAAGAGGCAGGGATTATAAAAGACCAGGTGAGTGTGGGCGTGTGGGAAGAGAACCCAGCAGGTCAGTGCTCATGCCATGACTTGGGACAGGGACAAGGAAAGGGTTGCTTTGGAGGAAAGACGTGTTTAAAGTGTTTTAGAAAATCCAGGTGGAATTGTCCTATAAGTATATACTGATCAGCAAATTGGCGCTGATTGGAGTCCTATGGTTTAATAGGCCTATCTCGTAAGTATTAGAGGACTTAGCTATTTTTGCATATTATGGTAGTATAGTTAGTTTATTTTTCATTAAGCCTTCATAGTAATATCTGCTATTCCTGACAGATTATTGCCTACAGGGTTCAGATAATACTACAGTAATTAAAAGCACAATGTGATATTTTGGGAAACATTTTTTAAAAATGCCAAATGTTTAAATTTTTAAGTGTGTAAATATCTGCCCAACTTCCTGTGAATCATGTGAACAGTTCTTCAGTTTGATAGACACCTCTGTTTTCTAATTGATTGTATTTCTGTGTTTTGTTAGGACTGTCATCTTTATTTCATTACCAATTTTGTAAATTTATGACTCTACAGCCTTGGTATTTGTAAGTCAGGTGTCCTGTTGGGATAATCCATTCTGCTCCAGCGGATTTGTGAACATTACTTCCTTGGGACTGTGCGATAGTGGGAAATGAGTGGACCTGGGGTCAAAAGAGCTGAGTTCTTCCATGGCTGCCAGTAGCTCCTTCACTCCACCTTTTTGAACAGCCATTTTCTTACCCATGAAGACAAGGAATTGGACTTGATGGTCTGTGAATTCTCTCCCAGTTCTAAGTCTCACATTGGTTCTCAAATATTTTAGTTTTTAAGAAAAAACAAAAGTTCCCCTCCAAAAATGAACTTGTCAGCTCAATTTATTCTATTTTACTTAGTGATAAAGATAATCTTATTGATGAAGTCTTATTAACATAATAACTAGGGCTTCCCTTGCGGCGCAGTGGTTGAGAGTCCACCTGCCGATGCAGGGGATACGGGTTCGTGCCCCGGTCCGGGAAGATCCCACATGCCGCGGAGTGGCTGGGCCCGTGACCCATGGCCGCTGAGCCTGCACGTCTGGAGCCTGTGTTCCGCAATGGGAGAGGCCACAACAATGAGAGGCCCACGTACCGCAAAAAAATAAATAAATAACATAATAACTAAACTATTACAGAAACGATAGTACTTTTATTTCTACTTTGATATTTGAGACTCTGGTTTTCATACCTTAAGCTTTATCTCACCAATGAATATATAGCACAGCAGGGTGATTTGGATGCTGTATTCTTATACTGTGGTGAATTTTAACCACTTATCTGACATAAACTTTTAAGACTGTTCACTACTCTGGTATAGAAGTGCTACAGAGGCCCTTTTATTCTTCAAGATACTATTTTTCTAGGACCAGAGGTCATGTATTATAATATTAAGAAAAAAGTTTTGTCTTTGAATGACTTTTCATCAGAATAGGATGTGAAAATGAAGTTCTAGAATTCTTTAAAAGTAAAGCATTTTGGTTCAGAAAGGAAAAAGATTTTTGAAATTAAAAGTATACAAACTTTCTCTTGCACATTGTAACCCTCAGGGAAACTGCAGGTAGATTGATTATAGAGGGTTTGAGAGAGAGAAGAGACACCTATGAATAGGTAATATTAAATAGTTAAGCATTCTAAAATGAGTTGATTGAATCAGTTTTATTTTTAATAGGGCTAGAATGTTATTTTTTTTAATCTGTAAAGAATTTATGCCTCCAAGAAACTAGACTGCTTTGCTTTTGCTATTTGTGTACCTTATAATAAATAAAAACTGATGTGGTACATAGTGTTTTTGAATAAGGAAGCTAAGTGGCCTTAAAGTTGGTTAAATCAATTCATCTTAGGAGCAGAGAAGCATTTTGATTGTGAGGAGGATAATTGCAGAGAACTCTGAAGAGGGAGGAAAAAAATGCAACCTCATAGATAGGATTATCCAAGTGTGACTCTGCTCTCAGTCTTTTAAATTGCCTTTTGAAATCATTTATTTGGAAGTTAGAGGAAAAAAAGCCCTTTGTTACACTGCTGTTGACTCAACTCATCTTGAACATCTGGTTTTTCTCAGGGCAAATACCCAATTAGTTTTATGATATTTTGATTTTAAAAGAAAAAAATTATTCACTTTTAGTGAAATTGGAAGATAATCAGGAAGTATGTATTACCTTTGTCCTTTTTATGTCTCAGTCTATAGTTACTTAGTCAAGATGTTTATCTTGTCCATTTTGTATTACTAAAAAAAGTACAGGATTTTTCTCATAAGCCTCCTGGAATACTTAAAAACCAATATTAATAAAATAATGTTTTTAAGTTACCAGGTGGAATATGTGAAGGTCAAAAATAAAATTGAAGTCTGTTCTAAAATTTAATAAATCTGAATCCAGTACATCAGGAAAATAATTTTAAGGATCCACATTTTTAAAATTTTTATTGAAGTTTAATTGACCTAAAACACTGTTAGTTCCAGATACACAACATAGTGATTCAGTATTTCTGTACGTTACAAAATGATCCTCACAGTTACCTTCTGTCACCATACAAAGTTACTACAATATTATTGACTATATTCCCCATGCTGTACATTTCATCCTCCTGACTCATTTATTTTGTAACTGGAAGTTTACCTCTTAACCTCCCTCACTTATTTCACTCATCCCGTCCACCCCATCCTCCTCTGACAACCACCTGTTTGTTCGCTGTATCTATGAGTCTGTTTCTGTTTTGTTACCTTTGTTCATTTGTTTTTTAGATTCCACATATAAGTGAAATCACATGGTGTTTGTCTTTCTCCATCTGACTTATTTCACTTTGCATAATATCCTCTAGACCCATCCATGTTGTTGCAGGCAAGATTTCTATTTTTAATGGCTGAGTAATATTCCAGTGTGTGTGTGTGTGTGTGTGTGTGTGTGTGTGTACACGTATATACACATCTTTATCCATTCATCTAGCATTGGATACTTAGGTCACTTTCATATCTTAGCTATTGTAAATAACACTGTGATGAACATAGATGTGCATATATGTTTTCGTATTAGTGTTTTTGTTTTCTTTGGAAGAATACCCAGAAATAGAGTAACTAAATTATATGGTATTTCTATTTTTAATTTTTGAGCAACCTCCATACTGTTTTCCGTAGTGGCTGCACCAATTTACATATCTAACAACCGTGTGCAAGGGTTCCCTTTTCTCCGCATCCTCTCCAAAACTTGTTGTTTCTTGTCTTTTTGATAATAGCCATTCTGACAGGTGGGAGGCAATATCTCATTGTGGTTTTATTTGCATTTCCCTGATGATTAGTGATGTTGAGCATGTTTTTTCAAGTGTCTTGGTCATTTGTATGTCTTTGGAAAAACGTCTATTCTTGTCTTCTGCTTACTTGTTAATTGGGTTGTTGGGTTTCTTTTGCTGTCAAATTGTATGAATTCCTTGTATATTTTGGATTTTGACCCCTTATCAGATATATCTTTTGTGGATATCTTCTTCCATTCAATAGGTGGTCTTTTTGTCTTAATAGTTTCCTTCACTTTTTAGTTTGATGTAATTTCATTTATTTATTTTTGCTTTTGTTTCCCTTGCGTGAGGAGACAGATCCAAAAAAATTTTGCCAAGATCTAGGTCAAAGATTGTACTACCTATGTTTTCTTCTAGGAGTTTTATGGTTTCAGGTCTTACATTTAAGTCTAATCCGTTTTGAATTTATTTTTGTATATGATATGAGAAAGTGGTCCAGTTTGATTCTTCTGCATGTAGCGTTCCAGTTTTCCCAACAACATTTATTGAAGAGGCTGTCTTTTCCCCATTGTATTTTCTTGCCTCTTTTGTCATAGATTAGTTGACCATTTAAGTGTGGGTTTATTTCTGGGCTCTCTCTTCTGTTCTATTGATCTGTATGTCTCTTTTTGTGCCAGTACCATACTGTTTTGATTACTGTAGCATTGTGGTATAGTTTGAAACCAGGGAGCATGATACCTCCAGCTTTGTTCTTCTTTCTCAAAATTGTTTTGTCTATTCTGGGTCTTTTGTGTTTCCATACAAATTTTAGGATTTTTTGTTTTGGTTCTGTGAGCAATGTCATTGGTATTTTGATAGGGATTGCATTGAATCTTTACATTGCCTTGAGTAGTATGACTATTTTAACAGTATTAATTCTTCCAGTCCATTAGCATGGTATATCTTTCCATTTCTCTGTGTCATCTTCACTTTCTTTCATCAGTGTCTTTTAGTTGTCCAAGTGTCTTTTACCTCCTTGGTTAGATTTATTCCTAGGTATTTTATTTTTTTGATAATTTGCAATTGCAAGTGGGATTGTTTTCTGAATTTCTCTTTCTGATAGTTCATTGTTAGTGCATAGAAAAACAACAGGTTTCTATATATTAATTTTGTATCCTGGCTCTTTACTGAATTCATTTATTCTAATAGTTTTTTTGATGGCATCTTTTAAGATTTTCCATATATAGTATCATGTCATCTGCAAACAGTGATAGTTTTATTTCTTCCCTTTCAGTCTGGATTTCTTTTTATTTCTTTTTCAAGGAGCCACATTTTTAAATGAACTTTTGTGTTTGCTTTTGTGGAAGAAGTGAGTATGACTGAGGATGAAAAGCAGGGGCCTTGGTAAAAGCGATGTTGAATATCAGTCTTAGATTTCAGCATATGGGAAGTGAAACCATAAAGAATGACTGGAGTGAATGTATGTTATCACTGTTGGAAGAAAGGATAGCTTCCCGAGGGGACTCTGTGAGGTAGAGAACAATCTTCTGTGGACATCCGGAGCAGAGCTGTTCAGTATTTGTTGCACAGTCCCACTGGGGGGCTCCAGGGAGATTCTTGGGGGGCTGCGGACTGATCCAGAAACTAAAGTTCTCTGCTTATAGGCCAATGCCACCCAATTTCATGTCAGCTGAGGACAGCCTACTCAGTAAGTTATAAAGGGGCACAGTTCTTATTTCAAACTGAAATTAGCAAGTACCTGAAGTTTGCTGCATATTCAAATACATGTTCTTCAGATAAGTGTGGCTTATCACTGGACCTGGGACTAGACATGTATTTAACAGACTTTCAGTGAGCTTTGGAAGTACATAGCGGGGGGAGATTATAGGCCAACAGACTGGCATGGGCAGGCACAGGTAAGCATACGTAGAGTACTGTGGCTCATTGGGGTCCTGCAGGTGCTTCGTTTAGGAGCATAGGGGAAGCAGAGGGAGAGGGAACAGCAGGAAGATAAATATTATTGCTTATATTCTCATGAAAGAGGCTCTTCACATCAGGAAGTGGTACAGCTTTTTTGGTAAGTCTTACAGTATCTATATCAAGAGTTAAGAATTAAAACAGAAAAAAAAGACAACAGGACATTATGGTAAGGAAATAAGTTGTCCATAAAGTTTTCTATTCAAGGATATTTTCTATTCAAGGATATTTACAATAGCAGAACGAAAAAACAGGGGTGGAGGGAAGAGCAGACAGTAGGACCTGCGAGGAGCTGGGGATGGAGCAGCCACTACAGTCTCTGCTCTCTAAAAGCTTACATTTTGGTGGGCTTGGGGGTGAGACAGGGAAGCTATTGCACAGAAGATAAACAATTAAAAAATGTGTAGTGTGACAGATGGAGGGAAGTGCTTTGAAGATTAATAAAGTGTGCTAAGGGCATTGCAAGAGACAGAAAGTGGTGCTATTTTAGGTAGAAAATCAGGAAAGGTAAGTTGATATTTGAGTGAAGACCTGAATGAAGTGAGAGAGCATATTATACAGAAATCTGGCAGAGGCGTGAGGAGAGACATAAGTGAGGGAGGTTAAGAGGTACAGACTTCCAGTTGCAAAATAAATGAGTCATGGGTATGAAATATACAGTGTGGGGAATATAGTCAGTAACTACGTAATATCTTTGTATGTGACAGGTGGTGACTAGACTTATAATAGTGATCATTGTGTAATAGAAATATTGCATCACTTTGTTTTGCACCAGGAGCTCACAGTGTTATAGGTCAATTATACTTCAACAAACAAATTCATAGAAAAAGATTTCAGTTTTGTGGTTACCAGAGGCAGGTGATGGAGGAGGGGGAATTGGATGAAGGCAGTCAAAAGGTACAAACTTCCAGTTATAAGGTAAATAAATACTAGGGATATATGTACAACATGATAAATATAATTAACATTGTACACTGTACATTATATGTGAAAGTTAAGAGTAAATCCTAAGAGTTTTCATCACAAAGAAAAAATTTGTTTTCGTTTCCTTTAATTTTTTATCTATATGAGATGATGGATGCTCACTAAACTTATTGTGATGATCTTTCCATGATGTGTGTAAGTCAGGTCATTATTCTGTGTACCTATAATAGTGAGGCAGACATTTTCTGCAGTTGTGAATAGCATAGGCAGTTTAAGACTATGGAGAGGAAAAGGTAAAGGGAAAAAAATCTGGCAGAATGGCATTCCAGGCAGGGGGACCAGTATGTGCAAAGGACCTGAGGCTGTTGTTTAGTGAGTTCTTAGACTGGTAAGGAGCACATTGTCCCCGAGGCAGGGCAAGCTGGGAGGAGAGTAGGTGGTGTAGAACCTTGGAAACCATGGTGAGGACTTAGGACTCGATTCTTCTGCACAAGATGCAGGCCATTGTGGAGACTAACGTAACTTGAGTTTAGAAGGATCATGCCAGCCTGTGAATGGAGAACATACCAGGGGGTCAGGAGTATAGAAGTTGGAGACGTGATAGGAGGCTACTGAAATAATCCAGACGATATACGGCTGGCTGGGGTCGGAGTGAGAAGTGGCTGATATGGGCTATATGTTTAAATAGAGGCTACAGGAATGGCTGATGGATGGACATGGGATGTGAGAAAGAGAAGAGTTGTAGGTGACCATAGAATTTTTGGTCTAAACAGAAGTATGGAGCTGCTGTTTATTGAGATTGGGAAGACGAGGAGAGTAGGCCTGGCGGGGCAGGAGCGTGTTGAGTTCAAGTTTAGACGTGTTAAACTTGAGTTGTTGTGTGACATCAAAGTGAAATGTTGACCTGGCAATTGGGCAGAAAAATTTGTAGTTCAGAGTAGAATTTGGGGTGGATGTTAGAAAAGTGGGTCATTAGCCTGTGAAAGAACCAGGGAGTAGTAGCTGGAAGTGGAGTGGAGGCCTTCCAAGGAGAGAGCAGCTGCCTGTGCCAAGCAGTGCTCATGGTGACCAGGGCATTTGGTGATTTTGACCAGCACGTCCCATTGAGTACGAGGGGCTGGAAGCCCCTGATGAAAGCCTTGTCGTGGGCAGGCACAGAAAGATTAGCTGGAGGAGATAATGTGGCCAAGGAAAGGTTTGTGTTTTAATGTGAGTTATTGTGATTCTTTTATGCTGCTAGGAAAGTTCGAGTGGAAAGGGGGAAATTGTTGATTAAGAAGATGGTGGGGACAGTTTCAGGAGTAAAGCCATTGAGTAGGTGAGAGGAGGTAGGAGTCAGCACACAGTGAAGGATTTGGCTTTAATAAGAACATGGACAGTTCATCTGTTATTGTGGTTCCCAGCCCCAGATTCACATCAGAACCATATGGAGTGCTGAAAATATGCTGACACCTGGATGCCCCCTTAGACTGGTGAAGTTACAGCCTCCAAGCTGAGGCCTTGGCCTTGGTGTTCTCTGAAAGCTTCCTATGTGCCTCTTGTGCACCTGGAGTGGGGTGGGAGGGTGATGATTGATTTGGTGGTAAAACCTTGGGGAAGAGCTCTCGATTCTTCTGTTTTTTTCAGTGCAATAAGAAGCAACATTATCAGCTCAAAGCAGGGAGAAGGAGGGGAGAATGCTGGAGGTTTTAAGAGGTTGTGGCGGAGCTGCCTTGGGGAGTGAGAGGGATTTAACAGGTGAATGTGGGTGTGAGAGGGATTTAACAGGGGAATGTGGGTTGTCCAGGCCACACTGGCACTCACTGTGAAGTCTGATTGTACATTTGAATGTGACTTGTCATGTTTCCTCCCAACTGCTTGGACACAGCAGGGAAATTAGAGTCAAATTTCCCAAGATTGGGGTTCTTGATACAGACGGTCTCCAGTCAAAATCCAAATATGAGGGCTTCCCTGGTGGCGCAGTGGTTGGGAGCTCACCTGCCGATGCAATGGACACGGGTTCGTGCCCCGGTCCGGGAAGATCCCACATACCGCGGAGCAGCTGGGCCCGTGGGCCATGGCTGCTGAGCCTGCGCGTCCGGAGCCTGCGTGTCCGGAGCCTGTGCTTCGCAGCAAGAGAGGCCACGGCAGTGAGAGGCCCGCGTACCGCAAAAGAAAAAGAAAATCCAAATATGAGCATGACTGTATTTCTTTTCCTGTGGAACAAAAGTCTTTCCCCGTATACTTTGAGCTACACTATGCCAGTTCTTTATATGAGCTACGCTATGCCAATTCTGAGTGTGATGGATAAAAATCTCACCTCCCTTAATTAAGGACTATAGAGTACTCTTTTGTTCATTGGGGAAGCAGAGTGCTCTTTAATTTGTTTTCCTGGAGTGTTAGTAACTTAGTTTAGATCTCTAGGCATTAAATTCCACTTTTTGTAATTAATGTGTTACTTATATGTGCTGCTTTTCCTCTAGAAATCTACATCTATATTGGAATTTTACCGAGAACTTGGATTGCCACCAAAAGAGAAAGTTAAAATCTTTAATGTAACAGATAATGCTGTAATTAAACCAGGTAATCTGAGGTCGGGGAGAAGAGGGAGGTAAAAATACCCAAATATGTGATTTGTTTAATGTAAGCCCTTTCAATAAAGCTGAATTCACAGTACAAAGTCCCAAACATTTATTTTTAAATATAGAACTGTAACTGATTTAATCACTAGGGACAAACAAGTCTTTTTCTTTTTTAAGTGGAAAGAACTGTAGAGAATTCTTTGTTTTCCATGAAAGAGGGAGGAACACTTTTGTTTTTAATGTACAGAGAGTTTCACATTTGGAAAAGCCACTCCAAATAAATAAACGAACTTTTAAAATGTGAAGTTCACTGTTTATAGGCTGGCATTTTATTAAGTGAAGAATAGACCCTCACTGAGATAGGATAATTTGAGAAAATGTAGCCTGAAACAGGAAAGTGACTGACCATAGCACCTTGAAAA
Source organism: Delphinus delphis (assembly GCF_949987515.2). NCBI lineage: Eukaryota > Metazoa > Chordata > Mammalia > Artiodactyla > Delphinidae > Delphinus > Delphinus delphis. The sequence goes on from NC_082686.1 coordinate 131,581,556, forward strand.
AGTAAGATTTGGCACTATGATTATATTGGTTCATATAGTTAATGGCATTTTGATGTCTTTGAACTTCAGAAAAGCTCCCTATCTCTTGAACTTGAGTTCTCTAACAAGTAGACTGTAGAAGGATGTTTTAAGATTTGATATTTTAATACCTGAACTGAATTTCTTGAAGTAGAATACAATTGCAATAGGCCTGATTAATAGGGGCAGTAGAGTCAGCCTTGATATAACTTAGAATTGAAGGTATTTTTTGAAGTGCAAGTTTTTCATCTTTGAGGTAAAGTACATGGAATTAAACTAACAAGTATAAAAATTAAGTCCACATTAACTTTTGCTGTAGCACAAACCATATGATATTTTTTGTGTGGGGGGGTGAAAAATGGTCAAATATCAGCAGTTCAGGTCATTCAACCTTGTAGAAATTCGGTCACTTTTTAATCTCCCCTATTTTTTCTTAAATGAAGGTTTTTCTCTGCCCATATAAATCCACGTTGGGTCCTACCTTAAGGACACTAAACCTACAGCACTTTACTCCCTGTTTTAAACAAACAAAAATAGCTTTTGATTACATTCTCTACTACATTGGTTCCAGCTTTAAAAAAAAAGTCTTTTACTGGATGATGTTAATGTTGATTCCTATTTTTGGATAACTTGTCTCCAATAGGAAAAAAAAAAAAGACTTGATCCAGCCCCAGTGTTTTTTGAGTCATTCTCTTATTTTTATTTTCCTTATTTGAAATAGGAAATACATCTTAACATATTGTTATTCACAGAAACAACCAAGAATCTCATGTATTTACCAGCAGGAACAGTGTTGTCACAGGAGTTGCCTGTTTCAGCCAGTATCACGTTGGCCTCTGTGAAGGCACAAGCGCACCAGTGGCCGTGGGCTGTTGGCCACTCCAGCACCATGTGCCCCATACTTCAGCCTACATACAGTCCATTAAAATACATTTGTTGAGCAGTTTTATTATTTTATTGTTGACATTTCTAATAATTAAAATTGCAGAAGAGACTCTCCTGACATTTTGAAATCTGATAGCTAGAAGGCTTCCTGTATGTAGTTTATGTTTAATGAAGTTGTTTTTGGGCTGATTTCATACTGATTTTTTGTTTTCTTTTCATAAAGGCACTCCTCTTTATGCTGCTCACTTTCGCCCAGGACAGTATGTGGATGTCACGGCCAAAACGTAGGTCCACGTAACAGGTTTTTTCCTTTTGTTTTCTTTGTATATTAAAACACAGCAGAGTGAGTGAAAGAAGTGCAGCCTTTCAAAGTCAGTGAATAAAGGATAAGTAACCATTATTCTCATTCATAACTCTAATCCTTAATGTTACTGATGGTACTGGTTTTTAAATTGCACCGAATTAGCTGTATGTGAAGAGTTCACTTTGGGTTACATCTTTTAAACTGAGATGTGTGCTTCTTGAGATGGGATTAAGAGAAAGGTCCATTACTGAGTTCCCACAAGGAACTCATGTTCCTTGTGAGCTGCGCCCACATCTGTTTGAAGACCAAAGGCGGCATTTGGTTTGTTGGTGAAAGATAAGGGAAGCAGTTAAATTACAAACATCTTGCACTATTTGCGATAGTTGTGCTTAAGGTTCCCCTAAGGTAACTAACTGTATAAAGCGTTTGTGGAACTGTGTTAAAATCCTATCATGAGCTGAAAGAAGAAATAGGATTGCACCTTAGGCGTCTACAACAGCATGGCATCATCTCTTAGCACTAGAAGAGACCTCTTCCATAAAAGCAAAATATTTTGTCATGTGTAAACAAGGGTTCAAATTTGGTAGAAATTAACACTTAATTTTCACTCTAACAGAAATGCCGACTTTGAATCATACTTATGTTGGGTGGTGGTATTTGGGGTACTGTAGTTTTTTTTAATATCTTACCATCTGTTAAGATAAGCCCAGTACTGGCTAGATAATCTCCAGGAAACTTTAAATCTTACAGAAGTATTTTTTCAAAAATCAGTTGAGGTTATCTCACTATGGAATGAAGTCACCAAGCCTTTAAATGTGTTTATATAGAAATTGTTCAGGCCATGCACATATGGTCACCTTATCTTTGATAAAAGGAGGCAGGAATGTACAGTGGAGAAAGGACAGCCTCTTCAATAAGTGGTGCTGGGAAAACTGGACAGGTACATGTAAAACTATGAGATTAGATCACTCCCTAACACCATACACAAAAATAAGCTCAAAATGGATTAAAGACCTAAATGTAAGGCCAGAAACTATCAAACTCTTAGAGGAAAACATAGGCAGAACACTCTACGACATAAATCACAGCAAGATCCTTTTTGACCCACCTCCTAGAGAAATGGAAATAAAAACAAAAATAAACAAATGGGACCTAATGAAACTTCAAAGCTTCTGCACAGCAAAGGAAACCATAAACAAGACCAAAAGACAACCCTCAGAATGGGAGAAAATATTTGCAAATGAAGCAACTGACAAAGGATTGATCTCCAAAATTTATAAGCAGCTCATGCAGCTCAATAACAAAAAAACAAACAACCCAATCCAAAAATGGGCAGAAGACCTAAATAGACATTTCTCCAAAGAAGATACACAGACTGCCAACAAACACATGAAAGAATGCTCAACATCACTAATCATTAGAGAAATGCAAATCAAAAGTACAATGAGATATCATCTCACACCAGTCAGAATGGCCATCATCAAAAAATCTAGAAACAATAAATGCTGGAGAGGGTGTGGAGAAAAGGGAACCCTCTTGCACTGTTGGTGGGAATGTAAATTGATACAGCCACTGTGGAGAACAGTATGGAGGTTCCTTAAAAAACTACAAATAGAACTACCATATGACCCAGGAACCCCACTACTGGGCATATACCCTGAGAAAACCATAATTCAAAAAGAGTCATGTACCAAAATGTTCATTGCAGCTCTATTTACAATAGCCCAGAGATGGAAACAACCTAAGTGTCCATCATCGGATGAATGGATAAAGAAGATGTGGCACATATATACAGTGGAATATTACTCAGCCATAAAAAGAGACGAAATTGAGCTATTTGTAATGAGGTGGATAGACCTGGAGTCTGTCATACAGAGTGAAGTAAGTCAGAAAGAGAAAGGCAAATACTGTATGCTAACACATATATATGGAATTTAAGGGAAAAAAATGTCATGAAGAACCTAGGGGGAAGATAGGAATAAAGACACAGACCTACTAGAGAAAGGACTTGAGGATATGGGGAGGGGGAAGGGTAAGCTGTGGCAAAGCGAGAGAGAGGCATGGACATATATACACTACCAAATGTAAGGTAGATAGCTAGTGGGAAGCAGCCGCATAGCACAGGGAGATCAGCTCGGTGCTTTGTGACCGCCTGGAGGGGTGGGATAGGGAGGGAGACACAAGAGGGAAGAGATATGGGAACATATGTATATGTATAACTGATTCACTTTGTTATAAAGCAGAAACTAACACGCCATTGTAATTGTAAAGCAATTATACTCTAATAAAGAAGTTAAAAAAAAAAAAAAGAAGAAATTGTTCAGGGACTTCCCTCGTGGCTCAATGGTTAAGAATCCGCCTGCCAATTCAGGGGATACAGGTTCGAGCCCTGGTCTAGGAAGATCCCACATGCTGTGGAGCAACTAAGCCCGTGCGCCGCAACTACGGAGCCTGTGCTTTAGAGCCCGCGAGCCACAACTACTAAGCCTGTGTGCCACAACTACTGAAGCCCACGCACCTAGAGCCCATGCTCTGCCACAAGAGAAGGCACTGCAATGAGAAGCCCACGCACCGCGATGAAGAGTAGTCCCCACTAGCTGCAACTAGAGAAAGCTGGCACGCAGCAATGAAGACCCAACTCAGCCAAAAATAAAAAAATTAAAATTAAAAAAATAGAAATAAATTGTTCAGTATCAGTTGTTAGAATCCACATGATCTAAGCTAAGCTTAACTCCAGATATCAGCTCTTGTCTATGTGGCTGGCAGGATCTTAGTTCCCCAACCAGAGATCAAACCCCGGCCCACGGCAGTGAAAGTGCCCATTCCTAACCACTGGACCACCAGGCAATTTCCCAGCTCTTGTCCATTCTTGTTTCGTGTTCTATCAGCATAGATGGTAGTTTCACTGATTTATGTGCCTGTTTTGTTTTTGGAATATTCTGACTGAGAACTCTTTGAAAATGAACAGTGGCCCACTGGTGCTCTGGGTTAACCTTAGAGTCACAGTGACTGAGACAGAGCAGCTTCTTATATCCAAGGAAACCAGATAAATCCAGCATCGGTTTCTTAAATGCGGTCAGATATTTCTTCACTTCCACATTATTACTGCCTACTTTTAAATACGGGCCATTGCACACAGGTCCTAGGGGCCTTAACTTTTTAATATTTATTTATTTTTGGCTGTGTTGGGTCTTCGTTTCTGTGCGAGGGCTTTCTCTAGTTGCGGCAAGTGGGGGCCACTCTTCATCGCCATGTGCGGGCCTCTCACTATCGCGGCCTCTCTTGTTGTGGAGCACAGGCTCCAGGGGCGCAGGCTCAGTAGTTGTGGCTCACAGGCCTAGTTGCTCCACAGCATGTGGGATCTTCCCAGACCAGGGCTTGAACCCATGTCCCCTGCATTGGCAGGCAGATTCTCAACCACTGCGCCACCAGGGAAGCCCAGGGGCCTTAACTTTTGATTAGCTCTTTCGAAGTGGAGTGGGCTAGGTTGGCGGTGGAGTAGAGGAAAGTGGGGCCTCTTTAAAGAGACTGTGAACCTTCCTCTTTTTCTCCCTGCTTCCTGATTGTTGCGAACTCATTCCTAATTGCTGGGGCGTCTGAAATTACTGGTCTTTTGGAAACGTTTGTCCTGCCTACCCTTGTGAAGAAGTCAAAATATTGGAGCTGTAAAGCTTTGGTTTGAGTAAGTGGGGAGACGTGTGTGTTGTGAATCAGATGGTTTTACTTTTTAAATGCCTGAATTATTACGTATGATAAAATGCCTCACGGTAATTTGTTAATTTACACACAGTTAATAAGGTGTGCATTCCGTTACATATTTTACAGGGTAAATGAGATATTCAGGAAGCCCTGCAAAGTCGGATTCCTTTGTTAGCAGATGCGCTGTGGCAGTGTTTGTGACTAGCTTGGGTTGGAGCCTAACCCTTTCAGTGCCTGTGTTCACTAGATGCTTTCATTTCATATGCTACTGTTGGGTTTCCTTGGCTTCCTAAAAGCTATTTTTAAAACTTCAGGCTTCTCCTTGTGAGTGTAAAGTGGAAGGAGAGTGTGTTGGTTTTGTTTTGTGTTTTAAGATCGTGTACCTAGAAAACAAGAGTGTGTACAGCCATGTGCCAGCCTCAGGACTAGATGGCTGATGAGAGCTGGGAGAGTAACTAACCCTGGGATTTAGAGTAGTTGACATTCAACTCTGGAAAAGGGGCGCCTGCATTTGAGAAAACCCTCATTGTTGTGTGGGTTGCAGTACCGTTTTCTGTTTGACTTTGTGTAGCATGTGCACTGTACTCTGGTGTGCGTACCTTTTCGGGGTATTACTTGAGATCAAAATGAAACAGACTTTGACCTTTCACTAAATGTTGCCAATGGCTGCAGCTCTTGGAGCTGGCATGTTATTACGGCCTCAGGATGCTTGTAAGTGCTTCCGAATTTACAGAGCTCTGTCCTCATGTGGAGATGTTTTGGATTCCTCCTGGGTGCAGGCTTATTAGGTCTCAGCTACACCCAGTCCTGGTGGAAGCTCTCTCTTTGCTGTTGACTTTCCTGTGCATGTGTACGTGCACGCACACATGAATTTGCTTGCTTTTCTTTTTCCTTTTTAAATTCTTTTACATCCTTTCCCTGATGCTTCTCATTTTTTGGACAGTTCCCCCGGCTTGGTGTTTTAGCCCTCACAGCCAATGAGAATGTTTTTTTTCCTTGTTAACTGTAAATGGAACCATTATCTTTTGGACATAGGCTCTGAGTTCTTGCAGTCTCTTGGTATGGCTCACTTACAGCCAGAGATTTTCTACCTTGTCCTCCATTTTCAGCCCCTGTTTTAAAATTTTGAAACTTCTGGGCTCCATTGTCTTTATTATTAATCCTGTTACAGGTGCAAACACTAGAGAAAAAATGGTGCAGTGACATGGTTAGGTCAGATGAGGGACATGGGTTCACAGCCTGGAGCATCATTTCCCACACTTCAGTGGGCTTCACAATCTCCCCTACCTCCACTCCCCCACCAATCTTCAGATTCATTAGATCTGGGGTAGTACCTGAGAATTTGCATTTCTAACAAGTTCCCAGGTTGTGTGGATGTTGCTAGTCCAGGGACCACACTCTGAGAATCACTGGACTGGAGAATAGTCAGGAACTCACCAGTGGACCTTCTTTTCCTGCTGCTCCTTTACCCAGCACAGAGTCCCAGTGCCTGCCTTTTCTCAACTCTACTCAAATTATAACATGAACATCTGTTTTAAAGCAGGCAAGTCTAATTAATCCAGTTTCAAATAACATTGCCAGTAAAAGCAGGCCTTTGTATTACCCACATTTTAGTTAGCATGAAACTGAAAGCTGGTCTCCTTAGTAACTGGCTTCATCATCTCCTTTCCATTAGAGATGAATTTGTTTGAGACATTTTTCTTAATTGAAATTGTTCATTTTTCTCATGTTGTAATAGTGATATTTAATGGTTAAATCTATACTTATATTTCAAGTTTTTTACCTTATACCTTCAATTTTAATTGCTGGATTAAATATACTTTAGAAATAACTAACTAAATAAGAAAAATTAAAATGGAAAAGTACTAATTTAAGAAAATACAATGTTAATAGAATCTTTCTACTTCAAGAATGAAATTGTCTGCAGACATTTTCTTTTTAGTGACCAGTAACCAACAGTAGCACCCTCTTGAAGGCTTCCTTAAATTTTTAAAATGTTCCTCTTTCAATGATTGCATTGGGAAATCTGCTTACACTGAAAGATACATTGTATTTACCTGTGCTGAATTTGGATATAATTTTCTATATAAATAAGTAAATTTACCATTGTTGCATTAGAGTGTGAGGTGAATATATATTTACTAGAGTTCTTTTTAATTTTTACTTTTAAACCAGAAATAGTTTTTTATCTAAAAGGTCTGAGTATACAAATTTAGATTATATGGGAAAGATCTTTACATCTAATATATAAAACCATTCTAGCAGAATAATTTTTCACAGTTTTCATTATGCTATAAATAGGTAATAAGGCCCAATCTTTGAAATATGTCAGTTTTATGTAATTTATTCTAAATAAAATTTAAAGTGTAGCACGTATATTGATACGTTCCCCACACCACCACCACTACCCACTTCCTATACTAGGACCCTTTTAAAGATTATATTCTTATTCTGTAATTATATTCCACCATAACTTCTAATAGATGATGGGTTTGGGGGCCTAACATTTTCCCTTTCTTTCTCAGTTTTGAGGAGGAAACCTCTCTAGATAATATATAAAGAGTGGGTGAGATAAAGTATGACTGTTGATTCTACCCTCAACATAGGATGTTTAGTCCATTGTTTTCTGTTGAATCCTAGCAGTGCTTATTTTAACTTGTAGAATTTTTCCTTTTTTAGGGAACGAAATCAGAAAAAAATTAAAGTAAGATAAAAATAAAACTGTAAAAATGCATTCTGCAGTGTTTAGGAGAAAATGTTAGGTCCCTGTCTCAAAGGACTTGAAGGACACAGGTGGTGATGCATCCATAACGGTGGGCATGGGGGCACTTTCCTGCCAGGTGTCCTACTGAACTTTGAATTCATGACAGTGGCAAGCCTAAAGTAATTTCTTGAATCCCAGATTGAAATCAGAAAACAGCTCATTCAGCTACTTCTTTCTGAGTGAAAGATAATCTAAAACTCTATGAGTCTGGGCTAATGAAAACAACCCATATATTTTCAGGCACAATCATATTACTTTAATAGCAATTTCTGGCGTAATCTTACTTTTTTTGAAGTTAACAGTGTGCTTTAAATCCTCATTACCCTTTGGCCTCAAAATAGAAAAATAGGTGCTTACTTTGATAATGTTATCCATGGTAGTAAAACTGAAAGGAGTTGGGGAGAGTTAATTTGGGTTCTTTCATTAAAATATCAAAATGTGTACAGAAATATTGTCCATCAGAGCCTTAAGGTGATTAAAAAGCCAGGTAGGTTCTTAACAAAGCAAAGACTCTGGGCTGTGTGAGCAGTCCTGCACACTGTTCAGAGAAGGTTGCCTGCACGTGGTCGGAAGCCTTCCCCACTAGCTTGTTATTCTGACTGGTGGGTGTTTGCTGGGAACTCGGAGGGAAAGAAGGTGGATGCTGCCTTCAGGGAACAATTGCTCTCCAGCCCTGCACATTTGCAATTTTATTCATTTTTAATAAGTTACTTTATTTACTATTCAAAGCAGTAAATTTTTAAGCATACAGTTTTCAAAATGAGTAAACTGTAGAGGGAAGTAGTCTCTAAAAAATAATCCCTCTTCAGTCAAGTCAAAATGAGTGTCTCATCAGCGGTGGTCTAGGGAAAGCATGGATCTGCTTCTCAGCAGCTCTGTGACCTAAACAGCTTTCTTAACCTCTCAGTCGCCTCATGTTTAACACAAGACTAATTACAGCACCTACCTCATAGCCATGTTTTAAAGACTGAATGAGATAATGCACAGAAGGCTCTTAGCTCAAGATCTGGGACATAGTGAATGCTCAGGACTATTGGCTGCTATTGCTATTGGTGATATTACTGTTTTTTCATTTGTTTCAAAATTTTAAAGGAAAAATCTGTTTTCCTCAATAGGAAATATCTTTTTAAATGAATTAACAACATTAAGTCATTAGGAATTAGATTGTGGTATTTTCTAATACATCAAATTGTTGCCTCTTACTTTAGACTGTTTTGTATAGCAAAGTAGTAGCTTTACAAAACACTCCAGGTGGGCTTCCCTGGTGGCGCAGTGGTTGAGAGTCCGCCTGCCGGTGCAGGGGACACGGGTTCGTGCCCCGGTGGGGAAGATCCCACATGCCGCGGAGCAGCTGGGCCCGTGAGCCATAGCCGCTGAGCCTGCGCGTCTGGAGCCTGTGCTCCCCAACGGGAGAGGCCACAACAGTGAGAGAGAGGCCCGCGTACCACAAAAAAAAACAAAAAAACAAAAAAAAACACTAGGTAATTTTAAGAATACATAATACCTGCTACATCAGGAATTTACAGTGTAATGAGGATGCCCTTGAAATAACTCCATGCGTCCCTGATATGCTACTTTATTTTTGCTTTACTCTATTTCTCAAGAGGCAGTATGACCTGGGTTAAAAGCATGACCAGATACTTTCATTTACCAGGCATTTGACCTTGGGCAAGTGGCTTAACCTCTCTGGATGTGGATTTCATTATCTTTAACATAAGGGTTTGGGAGTAAATGGTTTCTAAGGTTCCTTTTTTTTTTTTTTTAATGTAGGTTTTTGTTTTCTTAAGTATAGTTGATTTACAATATCGTGTTAGTTTCAGGTGTACAGCAAAGTGATTGAGTTATACATTACATATCCTTTATCATGTTCTTTTCCATTATGGTTTATTACAGGATATTGAATATAGTTCCCTGAGCTATACAGTAGGTCCTTGTTGGTTATTTATTTTATATTTTGTAGTTTGTATCTGCTAATCCCAAACGGCTAATTTATCCCTCCCCACCCTTTTCCTCTCTGGTAACCATAAATTTGTGTTCTAGGTCTGTGAGTCTGTTTCTGTTTTGTAAATGTTCACTTGTATCATTTCTTTTTTAGATTCCACATATTCTAAGTTTCCTTTCAATTCTAAAAATCTGTTTCCAAAAAATAATCCCTCAGTTTTCCAAGTGGCATAACTCACTGTTTTCTATATTAATGAAGAAGTAATACTCATAAAACTGTTGTGTCTTTCCATGATATTGTAGAATTATTTGAGTTTTTGAGTTTTCTTCTTTGAGAAGAGCAGACTGAACTCAGGACAGCAAACGTGGTGTTCTGGGTTTACTTAGAACAGCTGGAAAATGCTCCCTCTGTAAGAGGACTCAAAGAAATCACTGCACATTTGGCTCTTCCTACTATTGAATGAGCTAGATTTGATGTCAGAAAGCTGTGAGCGGTCCACTCTTAGCAGTCAGTTGTTGGTAAAAATGTTCCCAGATATTGATGGGAGCTTTATAGTTTTTAGACATAAACAGAATACCTGCAGTTCAGGTCATGCTGTCACAAATTCATCCTGGAGAGTAACAGCCATACAGATCTTCCATGCCAGCTTTTAACTGTATGTGAGGGGACACAAAGCAACTGGAAGATTCCACCATGACTTACCTGTGTGCTCAGGAGCTGTTTTATATCACTGATGGAATAGGTTTAGACAACAACACTGAGTTGAGTAGAAATTGACTCCCAGCATTTACAGGGATCTTCAGTGGCAAGGGCAAAACTCAGTGATGAGAATTTTGAAGGAATTTCCTTGAGGACTCAGAATGGATGGACTCGAGAGCACTCCTCACCTCATGGACATTTTGTTTTATCTGCATATAAAAGTGTATCCAGAACCATGCAGTCAAAGGCAGTTTCCCACAAAGTGGGGAAATACATGATGGGTTTGTATTAAAACCTTTGTGTCTGCTGGTAGACATTTAGGCATTTGTCAATGTGACAGGGAAATGAAATTCATAGTATTCTCTAGAGATTTATAGAATGCAGTTGGAAACACTAAATTATGCATTCTATTCTGCAAGATTCTTACAGTCAAACCTTTAAGCCCCTCCTTGCCTTTTCTTAATATAATCTTCATAAACTTTTATAAAAAACAAGCCCATTATACAGCATTTGGAAACTACAGGACAAAATAAAGGAAATAATCATCTCTCTTCCTAAGACACAGTTATAGCCAGTAACAAAATTAGTCTGAGTTCTCTAGGTAGGGCACTAGGGTTAGATGCTGCACAATCCCTGCACTTCATGAACTTAAAGTATAGTGAGGAAATATACCCAGAAACAAGGGCAATAAAGCCTAAATTTAAATCGCATCTCTGAGATTTTTTGAGGAAGTTTTGGTTTTAGCAAGTATGAATGCTCTAAATAAAATAAATTTTTTATGTTTTCCTAATTTGCAGATATGTTTCACTAAATTTGGAACTTCTAACATTGTGTTCTTAGCTGATATGAATTTTCCTTTATTTGTTTTTTTTCTGCTGTCATTAAAAACTGCAGCATAAAAGGGGTGGGAGAGATGAAGTACGTTATGTGTTTTATATCCTATTTAGTAAAGTGAAGGTATTATTTTATGTGACTTGTGAAAACCTTATGTTTGAACTCTGCATGGGTTTGCTAAGTGTAGATTCATTCATATCTTGCTTTTTGTTTTGTTTTTGTTCTCCAGTTGGGCGACAACTGAGAGAAACAACAGAATAGACACCTGTGCCCCCTCCGTGGAGCAACAGGTGCCCTCTGTTCTCCGTAGTCTCAATTCAGCCAGTGATTTGTCACATCATGTGTGTCTTACCCTTTTGTTTAAATGTTATTTATTGAAGAGGCTCCTGTAGTACACAGTATAACAACATGATGTGTTCTAGAACTAGATTGAAAAACAGTCTGTAATTGGCTGACAGTAATTAGCAGTTTCAGGATACCACTTTGATTTTGTAATCGTTTGCTGGTAAAATGAGCTGAATTATCTTCCTGTAATTTACCTGGAGTGTTTTTTACTGGTGCACACATGCATGCTCTCTCTTTAAGCAGGAGATGAATCAGTTTGAGAACTCAAGTTACCAACAAACTTTCTACCAAGAATGACCAGTGTTAGAATGCCGTATTTTGAAAACATGCTCATTTTAGATTTGGCATTGCCAGTCCGTTCCCTTGTTTTCTTTAAAGTGTTATTTGCCAGGGCTTCCCTGGTGGTGCATTGGGTAAGAATCCACCTGCCAATGAAGGGGGCATGGGTTCGAGCCCTGATCTGGGAAGATCCCACATGCTGTGGAGCAACTAAGCCCATGCACCACAACTGTTGAGCCTGCGCTGTAAAACAACTGAAGCCCGCGCACCTAGAGGCCCTGCTCTGCAACAAGAGAAGCCACCACAATGAGAAGCCTATGCACCACTACGAAGAGTAGCCCCCACTCGCCACAACTGGAGAAAGCCCACGTGCAGCAACGAAGACCCAGTGCAGCCAAAAATAAAATAAATGAAATAAATTTATAAAACATTTTTTAAAATGTTATTTGCCAAACAATATCATAAGTTCAAATGACTCTTTAGGTACTTCTTTTTTATTTTTAAATTGCAAAGCATTTATTTTTCAAATATCAATATATTCTAAAATTCAGTGTTAAGTAGAAATATTTGTTAAGTTTCTGAAGCAAAATTTCAGTAAAATATTTGATTATCATAGTTTGCCTTCTTAGATGTTAACCTTGCAAAGTTTATAGTGACTTTTCAATGAATATATGTTAAATTTCTGCTTTAGCTCTTTGATCAAGCATAAGCATTATTTTGAATTTTGGAGGCAAAAAATCAATTATGTACAGGCACGCCTCGGAGATACTGCAGTTTGGTTCCAGACAACGGCAGTAAAGCGAGTCAAGCTTTTGGTTTCCTAGTGCATATAGAAGTTATGTTTAACACTGTACTGTAGCCTGTACAATAGCATTATATCTAAAAAAACAATGTATGTGCCTTAATTTAAAAATACTTCATGGCTTAAAAATGAACGAAATATAATGCCATTTTCAGCGACATGGATGGACCTAGAGATTGTCATACAGAGTGAAGTAAGTCAGAAAGAGAAAGACATATATTGTATAATATCACTTATATGTGGAATCTAGAAAAATGGTACAGATGAACTTGTTTGCAAAGCAGAAATAGAGTCACAGATGTAGAAAACAAACTTGCGGTTACCAAGGGGGGAAGGGTAGGGTGGGATGAATTGGGAGTTTAGGACTGACATATATGCACTACTATATATATAATAGGTAACTAATAAGAACCTACTGTATAGCACAGGGAACTCTACTCAATGCTCTTGAGTAGGTGGTGACCTAAATGGGAAGGAAATTTTAAAGAGTGGATATATGTATATGTATATCTGATTTACTTTGCTGTACAGCAGAAACTAACACAACATTGTAAAGCAACTATACTCCAATAAAAATTTAAAAAAAAAAACAACTTCATGGCCAAAAAGTGCTAATCATTATCTGATCACACAAGGTTACCACAAACCTTTCAAACTGTAAAAACCACTGTATCTGCGGAGCATAATAAAACAAGGTGTGCTGGTCAGTGTACTCCATGTGATGTGTTCAGTTGATTAATGTGAAAAAAGCTACATTTAAATTATTCATATACAAATAACTTTTGACATGTGATATGATATTATTCGACTGTTATATTCTATACATATTCGTATTATTTTTATGCTGGTTTCTTGAGTTATCTAAAACAAACCATCTTAGTCATGTGGGCTTACTTCAATCCATTACTCTCTGGTAATTCTTTGTTAAATGCATAGCAAAGTCCTTGTGGAAATTACATAGTTTTCAAAATCTTTTGTTATTGGTCCTTTTTGTAAATGTCCTGAACTGGGCACTATTTATTTAATAATAGCTAGCTTTATTAAATTAAGGGAACACAGCATGAAAAATATGTTGACATATTATCTAATGAAAGGTGGAAAAAGTGTTCATCTTAAGAGTCTATAAAACTAAGGCTGGTAGAGTCTTACAATTCATTCTAGCCCTTTCCTTGTATCATTTGTCCTGATATATTTGACAGAGATAAACTCTAATGCTGCTTGAACCTTAGTGTCGTTTCTACCTACACTGCATAATGTTTCTCTAGTTAGCAGAATTTGAAAATAGAATGGTTTTGTTTAAAAATTGAAATATTAGATTTTTTCTCTGATTTTATTTCTCCATTGGCTTCTGATTCAAACCTTGAAACCAAGATCCATCTTCTAAACTTGTTCAGCATTTAGAGCATTATTACTGTTTTATTTTGTGTTGTATTGTATATTGCTGCCTAGCACATTACCCTAAAATACAACAGCCTAAAACAACAAACATTTATTACCTCACAGTTTCTGTGGTCGTAACTCCCAGTACAGCTTAGCTGGGTGCCTCTGGCTCAGGGTCTCTCACGAAGCTGCAGCCGAGGCAACAGTCAAGGCCGTGGTCATCTCAGGGTTCAACTTGGGAAGAAGTGCCTACAAACTCATTAACATGGCCACTGGTGAGCGTCAGGTCCACAGTTGCTGGCTAGAGAGGTCTTTGCTGCATAACTCTCCATAGGATAGCAGCTGGCTTCCTTCAGAACCGAGAGTGCAGAGATGGAAGCCAGTGTCTTTGTAACCAAGAGTCAGAGGTGACATCTCATCTCTTCTGCCATAGTTTATTCCTTAAGAGGTGAGTTGCTAGGTCCACACAGACTCAAGGGGAGGTGATTGATCACACAGGGGCATGTGTACCAGGAGGTGGGTTTTTTCAGGGTTTTTTTTTGTTTTTAATTTTTATTGGAGTATAGTTGCTTTACAGAAGGTGGGGGTCTTAATGGTGGCCTGCTGCATTGCTTACAAGTACTGTGAGCTTATAAAATGTCCCACTTTTACTGTGTTGTGTCATAGGATTAGGATGATAGAACTGCTTAGCTTGCTGTTGTCTCACAATCTTGAACTAATCATTTTATGTAGAATGAGACTCCAGGAAGGGGTGCAAACCAGGACAGAGATAAAGGCACGTTCATTTGTAGTTTTGCTTGTATGGCCTTTTCTAGTTATTTGGATAAGGAACTTAGCTAAAAACTCTAAGGTACTATCAAAGTATACAGTTGGGGGTATTTTATCCTCTGTTCATTATGTAAATTCTAATGTTTATCTTGTTCAGTATTGGTAAAGGTTTCCAAGGTGTCATGAAAAGATGGGGATTTAAAGGCCAGCCAGCTACTCACGGTCAAACAAAAACCCACAGAAGGCCTGGAGCTATTTCAACTGGTGTAAGTATAACTTAGTGATCCTCTTTTTAGTACTAAAGATTCAGCTTTTGTGTATATGGTGCTTTAGTCTGTCCTTGGGATCAAGTCACATTATTTGAATCTTACTCCAGGTGGGTCCTAATAAAAGTCACACATTTATGGGTCCTGGCCTTACTTTCCAGAGCCAGACTTGAATCATTTGGTTATATCCTACGTACTTACGGCCAGTGTTCTCAGTACTTGTCTGCCTACTTTCTTTCCCATCTCTGTCTCCCATCCTACACTCTGAAGTCAGCTGTAAGTGATCAGGGATCAGAATGCCCTGCCATCTTCCCACACTGCTTCCTTCACAGATTTGTTTTTGCCTTAGAAGAGACCATTGGGAAAAGTTGTCAAGGACAATATAATGATGAAGGGGAAAGTAATAGAGAAAAAATGGAGAAATAGACAATAAGAGCATAGGAAGGAGAGAAGGAGATTTGTACTGCTAATTTAGTCCTACTGAATATCTCTCCCAGAGGTGTATCATAAAGAGCCTGGGGGATTCTTACTCTTGGGTGGGAAGAGTATGGAAGGGCTCAGGAGTGGCACTTAACTAGATATACTTTTTTGTTAATACTTTTTACTTTGGAACCATGTTAATGTTTTACAAGTTCAAAGTAAAATAAAAATGGGGGGGAATCCATAATGGAATATAATTAGAAAATGAACATAACTATTTCAAATGAGTAACAGAACCTCACTGAAGTGGGGGACTAGAGTGGACTAATAACTCAAGTAACTTGTGAACACATAGTTGTTGGCTGTATACCCAGAGTCTAAATTTAAAATGTACTATGTGCATGTGTTGAGTGTTAGTTAGCCATTCTGAGATAATTTTCTGTGAATTATAGGATTGACCAGATAAGTGAATATATTGATAATGGAAGCTAAGTTTCTCACTATTGGTGGTAACTAACTCTCTCCTTTAGTCACTTTGCAGAAGGATAGTAACATCAAAAGCCAGGGTGGGAGAGTAGGACCATTCCAGCAGCTGTGGACTGGATGGAGTCCAAGTCAGTTAATACAGAAGATTTGTGAAAACAGGCCAGGCAGTCCATTTTTTCTTTGAATGGTGATGTTACATGTTTTTATGTCCTTCTCAGCCATTATTGGCTCAGTTGCTGCTCTCTTGTTACTGAATTTTTCTCCTAAATATGTTCTTAGTCTATATTTTTTTGTTCTAATCTAATTTAGAAAGGGAATTCTCTAGGGGTAAATGTGACTAAATCCATGTTTAGTTCTTTACTGGGGGCTAGCAAAATGGAGGAAAAAATAAAACATTTTAATGACATATCTTATTTGCATTTTGGTTTGATTGGTACTGTGCGAAATTGAGAATACTGCTTAAAAGTGCTACTTTTGTTTCTCTCCTTTAGGATGTTGCCAGAGTCTGGCCTGGAACCAAAATGCCTGGGCAATTGGGGAACATAGATAGGACAGCATTTGGACTGAAAGTAAGTTTCTGGAGTGGCTTTTTATAGGAGTGGTTAAATTAGTGCCTAAAGGCAAACGCACCAGCATACATATTTAACGTGTGTCTGCGTATGGTGGTTCTAATAGGTTTTACAATTATTGAGGGGTGGGGGAAACGTGTACTCTGTGTGTGTGTGTGTGTGTGTGTGTGTGTGTGTGTGTGTGTTGGAGTTGTCATATATGTTCATTTAACATGCAAGCCATGGAAAATGCACTCATTAAAAAGAAAAAGTTAATTGTCTACTATTTGACCTGGAAGATTTCCACAGTGTTGTTGCATGAAAAAATAGAGATTCAGAGCATTACGTATAATACTCTTATAAAAGAGTAAACAGAAACTCCCTACATGTATATGTCACCATGCCATGTAAGCACAGAGAAGAGTAGATGGTTATATATCATATTGCTTTCGATTAAATGTCAAATGTGTGGGTGGATGTGGGTGAGGAATAGGAGAGAGGAAGACAAAATAGGAGACAATCAAAATAGGAAAATAGAGTACTAAAAAAGCATGTGGTATATATCCATTTTTGTAAAATAATTATATATTTAAAAGGGGCGGGGAGTTAAATTCACTGTCTGCTAACTTGAGGAACATATGTAATATCTAAGTGAAAATGAGTTGTACATAATAGGTGCCATGTAATTATATTTTTATTAAAACAACTAATCTGTCTATATGTGTGAAAAGTATAGAAAGTACAAAAAAGAAAATAAGTCATTCAAAAGAACAACCCCCAAAGACAACCACTGGTAACATTTTGGTACATATTCTTTCATTCTCTATTCTAGATGTATTTTATTTATAAATTTTAACCAGCAGAAGTTTTAAAAATTTTATATAATTAAATCTAAGGGGTTTTTTTTCCCCTCTTCTGTTACATTTATACTTGCCATAGACAACCATTTGTATCTGTCTTTGTGCATTTTCTTTTCATGTATGCATATGTGTGACAGGAGAGAGATTTCAGTTGCCCTAGTATTTAACGTTTAGCCGTGAGCTATGGGTCAAACTTGATTTTACCCCCAAATACTTTTTCAATACCATTTCTTGACTGTTCTCTCATTTGTGTAAATGTTTTTCCCACATGAAGATCTGTTTGAAGGCCATCTGCTCAGCACACTTTTTAAAAAAATAAGACCCAGAGAGGTTGCGGCTTCCCAGTTTCTAGTTGCAGCAAGCTCATGTTAACTAAGAATAAAATATTAAATTGAATTTTCATGTGTTATTCTTAATGGTGCCAGGAGAATATTGAAATATCGAAGTAGTCTTGATCGTTCAGTCACATTTATACTTAAAATGAGAGTTTTCTACCACTTACATGAGACATATCTGTTGTAGTATTACAGTACAAGTCATCCATAGGATTTGAAATTTTTATTCTCATTCAATATTTTGAGGTGCTAACATGATTATTTCTTTACAGGCTACTTATAGCCTCAGCTTTTGTTTGTATTGATATAAGTATATTCTAATATTTTTAACTCTTAAGGTTTGATTTTATTTCCACTTCAGGTGTGGAGAATAAACACAAAGCACAATATAATCTATGTAAATGGCTCTGTACCTGGACACAAAAATTGCTTAGTAAAGGTATGTATAACTCTCTTTATTTTCCCTTGTTCAGAGATGTGGATGTGTGCCATAAGTTCTCCTCTCACCCATAAATGTGTCTTGAAAATAAGTAGCTGTTTCTCGACATGTTCTTTGCTATTTTTTCTGCTTTTTAGTAGCACCTGAGTGAGAAAATTGCACAAAATAACCTATAGCCTATGTCTCTAAAACCATAAACCTGCACAAAGGGTAGGTCCAGTAAGAGGTTCTTTAGAAATACAAAAGGATATTAGCAAAACTACTTGCAAAAATATCAATATATCTCTATCCTTCCAAAAAATAACTTTTTCATTTTTTAAGAGTACTTTGACATGGGAACCAGAAGTATATGTGGTGGAAATAAAATGAGAAATGAGAATCAACAAGAAAGGTGGTTTGAGGTGGACATTTTAAGGAAAGATTTATTATTATTATTATTACTAGCATTGCTCTGTTTTCCTTAAAAATACATTTTTATGTTCAAAACATGAAGAGAAGAAAACATGTTATACAAGATAGACTTGAAAAAACATTCTTAAGCTCTCAGAGATTTATTTCCATCAAATAAAATACAGAATAAATATTCAACGTGGGATTTAAGTCAACATAATACAAAATGAGACATCACTTTTGAATTTTCCATTCTGAAAATAAATTTGTAGTTGAAGTGATACCAGCAGTTCCCCAAAATAGATTCTTCATTACTCTTCCAACAATAACAACAAAATTAGGCTGAAACTTAACCCTCAGATTTTTCAAAAAACCTGTCTTTTTCTATGTATTCTTTTTTTTTTTTTTTTTTTTTTTTTTGTGGTACGCGGGCTTCTCACTGCTGTGGCCTCTCCCACTGCGGAGCACAGGCTCTGGACGCGCAGGCTCAGCAGCCATGGCCCACGGGCCCAGCCACCCCACGGCATGTGGGATCCTTCCGGACCGGGGCACGAACCTGTGTCCCCTGCATCGGCAGGCGGACTCTCAACCATTGCGCCACCAGGGAAGCCCCTTCTTTTCATTTCTTAAAGTAGGTTCCGTTACTAGCATAAGGTACAATATTTGTTTCAGTCTTACAGTAATTAAAATTCCATTTCTGGAACTCCTCACTTTTTTGACTAGAGTATTCTCATTTTTTTTTTTAAAGAAAAAATGCATTTGATTAATTCTTGCAGGATTTTTTGGTCTTTTTTTTTTTTTTTTTTTAAGTTTGCAGTTTTTTAGGTTTAAGTAAGTTTTCAGGCCCCTGGTGACCCAAGTCATGTACATAGTAACAGGTACTTGAAGCCAGCACATTGTCATTGTGCTTTTCCTAACATTTTGGCCTCATAATTCAGTGTATTCCTACCTCCAGATTTATTACATTGTTATAAATATAACAACCTAATAAAAAAGAAAAAAGGAAAATGATCATTTTTCATAATAAATTATACTGGATAGCAGATGAAGTTTTAAACATTGTCAAATCCTCCTTTTCTCCCCATTTGCTGTATACAGTTCTAGGCTGGCTTCCAGCTGAGCCTCACTGTTGCTGTGACTCCTCAGGTTCACCTCAGCATCTTCCTTGACTCCAGCAGGGATGAACAGGTGAACTGCCTTGAAAAACCATATGTGCAGGGTTCTGATCTGGCTGTTATAAATAGTTTATAATCAACAACACTTATTACTCAGATTTTTCCACGCACTTCAATAAAGATTGCCTCCAGAAACTCAATCCATTTAATGGATGGTGGCTTGCTATCACTGAAGATATTCAGAAGGTACACTGAAGGCAATTCCAAAAGAGGAGTCCAAATACATTTTGAGAAACTATACCATCAGAGAAATGTCTAGACACTTTGAACTGTTAACACACTAGGTGAATATATTTCCAACAAACAGATTTTGATAAAAGAACTCATCTTGAAAAAAAAATCTTTGAAATATAGTGCCTTTTAACGGTCTTTTATAACCTTAAATGTCTGTCCCAAACATTAAGGTGTGGGTTTGGGGGAGTTTTTTGTGGGCTTATGTTTTAAATGCCAAAAGTTTGGTAAATCTTCTGAAAACAGTCACCCCACTTTGTCCATTCTTCCCAGTGATCCCATAGCAGGTGAATAAGCCCCTTGCCATTGGAGGTTGAGGCTCGTCCTGCTGGACAGGCAGCCTTACTGGCACCCACTCACTGCACAGGAGCTTTTGGTTCCATCAGAGTACAGAGTACAGGGCTGCCTGTCATTCATTCTAAAGTTAGTAAGATAGTCTTAGGGATAACCAACCTGTTTAATTAATGTAAGCTTTTTGTTCTTTGGATTCACTAATGTACTAAGAGAGCCTAAAGAACTGTTATTTACAGCATAGTGTACTGTAATATTTGTGTGTGCTTGTCCCTATATCCTAATTTATAATTTAAGTTTATTTTCAGATTTGCCTGTTTTTTGTGTGTGTGTGTCCTACCTCCAGCTTCCCTAAAAAGTGTTTGAACTGGTTTGCCGATATACATAAATATAAAAAGAATGAGAGGGAGTCCTGAAGGCAGGGAAATAATAAAGCCAGGGATAAGATTCAGTGCACAAAAACATGTACCAGCAAATTCGGGACAAGATGGTGGAGAAGAGGGACCTTGAGCCCACCTTCTCTTATGAGCACACCAAAATCACAACTAACTGCTGAACAATCATCAATTAAAGAAAAAGCTGGAACCTACCAAAAAAGATATTCTACATGATATAAAAAAGAAACCACAATGAGATTATAGGAGGGGTGCACTAGTGATGTAATCAAATCCTTTACTACCTGGCGACACAAAAACTGGAGAATGATTATATCACAGAACTTCTCCCACAGGAGTGAGAGTTCTGAGCCTGACGTCAGCCTCCCCAGCTGGGGGCCTGGCATCAGGAAGAGGAGCTCCCAGAGCATTTGGCTTTGAAGGCCAGTGGGACTTGATAGCAGGAGCTCCACAGGACTGGGGGAAGCAGAGACCTCACTCATAAAGGGCACATGCAGAATCTCATGCACCTGGAACCCGGGCAAAAGCAGTAATTTCATAGGAGCCTGTGCCAGACCTACCTGCTGGTCTTGGAGGGTCTCCTGGGAAGGTAGGGGGCAGCTGTGGCTCACCCTTAGGACATAAAAACCAGTGGCAGATGTATTAGGGAGTATTCATCTTCATGAACTCTTGCTGGAGGCTGACATCTTGCTTGGGTCATTAGCACCAAAACCTGGCCCCACCCAACAGCCTGTAGGCTCCAGTGCTGGGACACCTCAAGCAAACAACCAAGTGGGCAGGAACACAGCTGCATCTGTCAGCAGAGAGGCTGCCTAAAGACTTCCTGAGCCCACAGCTGTCTTTGGACACACCCTTTGACACGGCCCTGCCCACCAGAGGGTGAGGAATCAGCTCCACCAACCAGTGGGCTGGCACCAGCCCCTCCTGTCAGGAAGCCTGCACAAGCCTCTAGAGCAGCCCCATCCAGCCAGGGGCAGACACCAGAAGCAAGAAAACTACGATCACACAGCCTGTGGAACTGGGTCTGCAAACAGACTGGTCCCTGATCCTTCAGGGATGAGAGGGAAGTGTACTGCTGGGACATACAGGACATCCCACCTCTCCAAGGTTGAGAAATGTAATTAACCTACCACACACATAAAAATACAAGTAGAAATTTAGACAGACTGAGGTGGCAGAGGAATATGTTTCAGATGAAGGAACAAGATAAAATCCCTGAAGAACAGTGAAGTGAAGTGGAGGTAGGCAGTGTACTCGAGGAGTTCAGAGTAATGATTGTAAAGATGATCCAGGAATTTGGGAAAAGAATGGATGCACAGAGCAAGAAATTAGAAGTTTTTAACAAAGTCAGAAAATATAAAGAGCAACCAAACAGAGATGAATATAATAACTGAAATGAAAAATACACTAGAAAGAACCAGTAGCAGAATAAATGAGGCAGAAGAATAGAGCAGTGAACTGGAAGGCATAGTAGTAGAAATCACTGCCGTGTAACAGAATAAAAAAGAATGAGAAGAAATTAGGACAGTTTAAGAGAACTTTGGGACATCAGGCACACTAACGTTCCCATTGTAGGGATTCTAGAAAAAGGAGAGAGAAAGGGCCTGAGAAAATGCTTGAAGAGATAATAACTGAAAACTTCCCTAACCTGGGGAAGGAAACAATCACCCAAGTCCAGGAAGCGCAGAGTCCCATAGAGGATTAACCCAAAGAGAAACACACCAAGACACATAGTAATCAAATTGACAATACTTAAAGATAGAGAAAATATGAAAAGCAGCAAGGGAAAAGGTATAAATAATGTACAAGGGAACTCCCATAAGATGGTCAGCTGATTTTTGAGCAGAAACTCTGTAGGCCAGAAGGGAATGGCATGATGTATTTAAAGTGATGAAAAAATCTACAGCCATGAATACCCAGCAAGGTCCTCATTCAGATTTGATGGAGAAATCAAAAACTTTACAGACAAGCAAAAGATAAAAGAATTCAGCACCACCAAACCCGTTTTACAACAAACGCTAAAGGAACTTTTCTAAGGGGAAAAGAAAAGGCCGCAACTAGAAACAAGAAAATTATGAAATGGAAAAGCTCACTGGTAAAGGCAAACATAATAAAGGTAAATTGTCCACACACAAACTAGTAGGGAGGTTAAAAGACAAAAGTAGTAAAATCATCTGTATCCACAATACACAGTTAAGGGATACATAAAACAATTAGATGTGAAATATGATATCAGGGACCTCCCTGGTGGTACAGTGGTTAAGAATCTGCCTGTCAGTACAAGGGACACGGGTTCAAGCCCTGGTCCAGGAAGATCCCACATGCCGTGGAGCAACTAAGTCCGTGCACCACAACTACTGAGCCTGCGCTCTAGAGCCCATGTGCCTAGAACCCGTGCTCCACAACAAGAGAAGCCACCACAATGAGAAGCCCATGCACTGCAACCAAGAGTAGCCCTTACTCGCTGCAACTGGAGAAAGGCTGTGCACAGCAACAAAGACCCAACGCAGCCCCCCAAA
Organism: Delphinus delphis; assembly: GCF_949987515.2. Classification (NCBI taxonomy): domain Eukaryota; kingdom Metazoa; phylum Chordata; class Mammalia; order Artiodactyla; family Delphinidae; genus Delphinus; species Delphinus delphis. Next base: position 131,604,630 of record NC_082686.1, read on the forward strand.
ATAATTAATTAATTAAAGGAAAAAAAGAAATAGATCAAAAACAGTAATCGTGAAGGGAGGAGAGTACAAATGTGGGGTATTTAAAATGCAGTTGAAATGAGATCAGCAACTTAAAACAATCATATATATTTATATATATAAACACACACACTGCTATACTAAAACATAGTAACCACAAACCAAAAATCTATAATACATATACACACAATAAAGAAAAAGGAATCCAAACATAACACAGATAGTCATCAAATCACAAGAGCAGAGAACTAAGAAGAAAGGGACAAAAGACCTACAGAAATCCAATAACAAAATGGCAATAAGAACATGTATATTGATAATTACCTTAAATGTAAGCGGATCAAATACTCCAATCAGAAGGCATAGACTGGCTAAATAGATACAAAAACTAGACCCGTATACGTGCTGTCTACAAGAGACCCACTTCAGATCTAGAGACACACAAAGTAGGGATGGAAAAAGATATTCCATTGCAAATGCAAATCAAAAGAAAGCTGGAGTAGGAATACTCATATCAGACAAAATAGACTTTAAAATAAAGACGGTTACAAGAGAGAAGGACACCACATAATGATCAAGGGATCAATCCAAGAAGAGATATAACAATTGTAAATATATATGCACCCAACATAGGAATACCTCAACATATAAGGCAGATGTTAATAGACATAAAAGTAGAAATTGACAGTAATAATAATGGGGGACTTTAACGCCCCACTTAAATCAATGGACAGATCGTCCAGACAGAAAATCACTAAGGGAAACACAAGCCTTAAATGACACATTAGACCAGATGGGCTCAATTGATATGTATAGAACCTTCCATCTGAAAGCAGAATACACATTTCAAGTGCACATGGAACATTCTCCAGGATTGATCATATGTTGGGCCACAAAGCAAGCTGTAGTAAATTTAAGAAAATTGAAATTGAATCAAGCATCTTTTCAGACCACAACTCTGTGAGTTTAGAAGACAACCAGGGAATTCCCTGGTGGTCCAGTGGTTAGGACTCCGTGCTTTCACTGCCAAGGGTGCATGTTTAATCCCTTGTCAGGGAACTAATATCCCACAAGCCACCCGATGCAGCCCAAGAAAAAGAAAGAAAGAAAAGAAAACAGCCACAAGAAAAAAAACTGCAAAAAACACAAACACGTGGAAGTTAAACAGTATGCCACTAAACAACCAATGGATCACTGAAAAAATCAGAGAGTAAATCAAAAAATACTTAGAAAATCATGAAAACGAAAACACAATGATCCAAAACCTATTGGACACAGCAAAAGCAGTTCTAAGAGGGAAGTCTATAGCAGTACAATCTTACCTCAGGAAACAAGAAAAACATCAAATAAACAACATAACCTTACACCTAAAGCAACTAGAGAAAGAACAGTTGAAACCTAAAGTTAGCAGAAAGAAAGAAATCATGAAGATCAGAGCAGAAATAAATGAAATAGACACTTTAAAAAAAATCAATAGAAAAGATCAATGAAATAAAAGCTGATTCTTTGAAAAGATAAAATTGGTAAACCTTTAGCCAGGCTCATTATGAAAAAAAAGGAGGGCCCAAATCAGTAAAATCAGAAACGAAAAAGCAGAAGTTACAGCCAATACCACAGAAGTACAAAGGATCATAAGAGGCTGCTACGAGCAACTATATAGCCATAAAATGGACAACCCTGAAGAAATGGACAAATTCTTAAAAACGTGCGATCTCTCAAGACTGAACCAGGAAGAAATAGAAAATATGAACAGACGAGTTACCAGTACTGGAATTGAATCAGTAATTTTAAAACTCCCAACAAACAAAAGTCCACGACCAGATGGCTTCAGGCAAATTCTACCAAACATTTAGAGAAGAGTTAACACCTGTCCTTCTGAAATGATTTCAAAAAATTGCAGAGGAAGGAACACTTCTGAACTCATTCTATGAGACCACCATCACCTTGATACCAAAACCAAAGATATCACAAAAAAAGAAAAGTACAGGCCAATATCACTGATGATCATAGATGCAAAAATCCTCAACAAAATCAAACCAAATAAAAAAGAAAATCTAGCCAACCGAATCCAACAATACATTAAAAGGATCATACACCATGATCAAGTGGGATTTATCACAGGGGTATAATGAATTTTCAGTATCTGCAAATCAATTTGTGTGATACACCACATTAACAAGTTGAAGAATAAAATTATATGGTCATCTCAATAGATGCAGAAAAAGCTTTTGATAAAATTCAACATCCATTTATGATTAAAAAAACTCCAGAAAGTGGGCATAGAGGCAACCTACGTCAGTATAATAAAGGCCATATGTGATGAGCCCACAGCTAACATCATAATCAACAGCAAAAAGTTGAAAGCATTTCCTCTAAGATCAGGCACAAGACAGTTGCCCACTTTTGCCACTTTTATTCAACATAGTTTTGTAATTCCTAGCCACAGCAATCAGAGAAGAAAAAGAAATAAAAGGAATCCAGATTGGAAAAGAAGTAATTAAATTGTCACTTTTGCAGATGACGTGATACTATACATAGAAAATCATGAAGATGCTATCAGAAAACTACTAGAGCTCATCAATGAATTCTGTAAAGTTGCAGGGTACAAATTAATACATAGAAGTCTGTTGCACTTCTATACACTAACAACAAAAATCAGAAAGTAAAGGAAACAATCCCATTTACAATCACATCAAAAACAATAAAATACTTAGGAACAAACCTACCTAAGGAGGCAAAAAAACCTGTACTCTGAACATTATGAGACGCTGATGAAGGAAATTAAAGAAGACACAAACAGATGGAAAGATATATGATGTTCTTGGATTGGAAGAATCTATATTGTTAAAATGACCATACTATCCAAGGCAATCTATAGATTCAATGCATTTCCTATCAAATTTCCAATGGCATTTTTCACAGAAGTAGAACAAGAAATTTTAAAATTTGTATGGAAATTTGTATGGAAACACAAAGGACCCCAAACAGCCAAAGCAATCGTAAGAAGGAAGAATGGAGCTAGAGGAATCAGGCTCCCTGACTACAGAGCTACAGTAAGCAAAACAGTATGGTACTGGCACAAAAACAGACATGTAGATCAATGGAACTAGATAGAAATCCCAAAAACAAAGCTGTGCACACATATGGTCAGTCTACATCAAAGGAGGCAAGAATATACAATAGAGAAAAGGCAGTCTTTTCAATATGTAATGCTGGTAAAACTGGACAGCTCTGTGTACAAGATTAAAACATTCTCTAGCACCAAATACAAAAATAAATTCAAACTGGATTAAAGACCTAAATATAAGACCAGATACTATAAAACTCCTAGAGGAATAAACAGGCAGAACACTCTTTGACATAAATTGCAGCAATATCTTTTTTGATCCATCTCCTAGAGTAATGGAAATAAAAACAAAAATAAACAAATGGGATCTAATTAAACTTAAATGCGTTTGCACAGAAAAGGAAACCATAAAATGGAAAGACAACCTGCAGGATGGGAGAAAATATTTGCAAAACGATGCTACCAACAAGAGATTAATTTCCAAATGTACAAACAGCTCATACAGCTCAATATCAAAAAAAACCAAACAACCAAATCAAAAAACGGGCAAAAGACATTTAATGTCTAAGTAGACATTTCTCGGAAGAAGACATACATGTGGCCAAAAGGCATATGAAAAATAATGCCCAACGTCGCTAATTAGTAGGGAAATGCAAATCAGAAAAAACTATAATGAGGTATCACCTCACACCAGTCAGAATGGCCATCATCAAAATGTCTACCAATACTAAGTGCTGGAGTAGGTGTGGAGAAAAGGGAACCCTCCTACACTGTTGGTGGGAATGTGAATTGGTGCAGCTACTATGGAAAACAGTATGGAGACTTTTTAAAACTAAAAGCAGAGTTACCATATGGTCCAGCGATCCCACTCCTGGGTATATATCTAGAGGAAACGATAATTTAAAAAGATACATGCACCCCAATGTTCATCGCAGCACTATTTACAGTAGCCAAGAGATGGAAACAACCTAAATGTCCATCGACAGAGGAATGGATAAAGAAGCCATGGTACATTTATACAATGAAATACTACTCAGCCATAAAAAAAGGAAATAATGCCATTTGCAGCAACATGGATGGACTAGAGATTATCATATTAAGTGAAGAAAGCCAGATAAAAGATATTATACGATATCGCTTATATGTGGAATCTAAAAAATGATACAAATGAACTTATTTACAAAACAGAAATAGACTCACAAACATAGAAAACAAACTTATGGTTACCAAAGGGGAAAGGGGTGACGGAGGGATAAATTAGGAGTTTGGGACTAGCAGATACAAAGTACTATATATAAAACAGATAACCAACAAAGACCTACTGTATAGCAAAGGGAACTATACTCAATATCTTCTGATAACCTATAATGGGAAAGAATATGTAAAAGAATATGTATATATGTATAACTGAATCACCTTGCTGTTTCTTGGGTATAATAGATCTATAAAAATTTGAAAGTACCTGAGAATTCACCATTTAGGCAATTTATAACTAAATTTTCACAGTTATCAAATTTGCACAGAAAGTTTTGTTGTTCGTTTTGTTGTTTATCTGCTTGGGTTTTATTTTCAGTTACAAATTCTGAGACAATTGAATTGGTAAGAATTTGACTTTTTTTCCCCAAGTTAAAGTTCACCTCAAGATTAGTGGATTGGAAAAAAAGGTTAAACAAGTATATTTTCTTCTGGGCAACTTACTGATAATTTCTTGGAACAATTTTAATGAGAAAAATTAATATAGGTGTTTTTCTGTACTTAGCTATTCCTAGCAGCTGTGTACTTACTTCAACCATATTATTCATTTCTTATTGCCAAAATGAGTATGCCTTATCTTAATCTGTTTGTGTAATTACGTGTAATTGTTTTTTTACTTCTCTCTGAATGAAGGCTGTAGAGTGAGTCAGAAGCTTTAAAGAACCCAGTGTTTTCCAAAAATATAACCCAACATTTTAGATCATATCAATATCTGTACTATTCCTCAGTTAATGAATTTACAAATGTAATTAGAATATTTTTAGAATATAAAGAGCTAATACAGCTGTTTTCAAGACTTCTGGGTTTATTATTGTTTCTGTTAAATACTATTCTGTCCTTAGCTTCTCAAAGAGAACACTACTTGTTAAATACAAGCTAATTTCCTTAACAAAACTTGATATTTTGGGTTATGTGCTCTTAGAATTAAGGCTAACAAAAGTACTAGGTAAATTTTATATTTTTTAACCCAAGCTCAAAAATTTATGGTAGAATATAGAATAATAAAAATGTAAGTAGATAATAAAATTAATAATTGAGATGTAGATAGTAATACCTTTTAGGTATATAGTTTATATCAGTTATTTATATTTGAAAAATCAATTTGGGTATAATTGATATTTATGTAGTAATTGTAGAATATAATTTATTCTGTTGGGCAGTTCTGTTTATGGATAAAATATAACCAGAGTAATTTTAATCTCATGAGATAGCTGATTAACTTGAGGAAGGTTATATTTCTGTCATTGAATTAGTTTATTGGAATAAAAATACATATATAAAGTAAAAGGAACTCAGTGTATAACAGCTGTTTTATTCACATTAGAAAATTAAAGAACAAAAAACAAAGAAAAAGGAAGAGCTGTTCTGTGATTATGAATAAGTAAACCAGAATATCTTTAAATAACTTAATTGGTATCACTTATTAATAAGACCTTTGCTTCCTCCCCCCAGATCAAAGATTCTAAATTGCCTGCATATAAGGATTTCTGTAAAAATCTACCATTCCCAACATACTTCCCTGATGGAGATGAAGAGGAGCTACCAGAAGATTTGTTTGATGAAGACTTGTGTCATCCTGGGGCACCTTCTATTACGTTTGCCTGACCTGGACATGACAGACTCCCACATGTCCTGTGAATTCTGATGAGCCAGAACAATAATATAACCAGGAATTATGTTTTCTTTTCTTAGTAACAACATACCACACTGGTTATCTTTGTCAAGGGCATAAATTTATCATTCATCCTCCAACTGAATTTCATTTAAAAAATTACCACATTAAGCAAACCCGTTAAGTAGATTGAATATGCCAAATTTAGATGGACCGGCAGTTTGCATATTAGTAAAATCTTTGTAATTTGTGGGCTTTGTCCTTTTTTTTACTATGTATTTCTCAAGTTATCTTAAATGTTTATAAATTTAGCTTCTTTTACTAAAGACTTGTCTGTCTTTGTGAAAGGGTGGTTGTGGAACAGTGTCAAATCATATGGGGACTATGGTGTTACCTATTTAGGTAAAAGAAACTATTTCCTGAGTCCTAAAAAGAAAAAGGAATTGAGATTTTTATCTAGATTATAGAAATGTTTATGTCATAGTTAAAGGCCTGACACAATAAGATCATAAATTATGGGTCTTATTTACACTTCTGTTGGGAGGTATAGTTATTTTTTAGTTAGATCACTCAACTATAAGACAGGTGTAATTATTTTTCCTTTTTTTTCAGCCATGCCCTGCAGCATGCGGGATCTTAGTTCCCTGACCAGGGATCCAGTCTGCCCCCTGCAGTGGAAGCTCAGAGTCTTAACCGCTGGAGCGCTGGGGAAGTCCTGTAATTATTTTTCCTTGATGCCTTCGAAAAGGGGTTTGAAATGGCCTGGGTGTACATTCAACAAACTTTTTTTTTTTTTTTTTTTTTTTTTTTTTGTCTGAGTTGAGTCTCCATTGTGGCACACGGGCTTTCTCTGGTTGCAGCAAGCGGGGGCTACTCTTTGTTGTGGTGAGCAGGCTTCTCATTGCTGTGGCTTCTCTTGTTGCGGAGAATGGGCTCTAGGCGCGCAGGCTTCAGTAGTTTGGCATGCGGGCTCTAGAGTGCAGGCTCAGTAATTGCGGTACACGGGCTTAGTTGCTCTGCGGCATGTGGGATCTTCCCAGACCAGGGCTTGAACCCGTGTCTCCCGCATTGGCCGGCAGATTCTTTTTTTTTTTTTTTTAACATCTTTATTGGAGTATAATTGCTTTACAATGGTGTGTTAGTTTCTGCTTTACAACAAAATGAATCAGTTATATATATATATACATATGTTCCCATATCTCTTCCCTCTTGCGTCTCCCTCCCTCCCACCCTCCCTGTCCCACCCCTCCAGGCGGTCACAAAGCACCGAGCTGATCTCCCTGTACTATGGGGCTGCTTCCCACTAGCTATCTACCTTACGTTTGGTAGTGTATATATGTCCATGCCTCTCTCTCACTTTGTCACAGCTTACCCTTCCCCCTTCCCATATCCTCAAGTCCATTCTCTAGTAGGTCTGTGTCTTTATTCCTGTTTTACCCCTAGGTTCTTCATGACATTTTTTTTTCTTAAATTCCATATATATGTGTTAGCATACAGTATTTGTCTCTCTCTTTCTGACTTAACTTCACTCTGTATGACGGACTCTAGGTCTATCCACCTCATTACAAATAGCTCAATTTCGTTTCTTTTTATGGCTGAGTAATATTCCATTGTATATATGTGCCACATCTTCTTTATCCATTCATCCGATGATGGACACTTAGGTTGTTTCCATTTCGGGGCTATTGTAAATAGAGCTGCAATGAACATTGTGGTGCATGACTCTTTTTGAATTATGGTTTTCTCAGGGTATATGCCCAGTAGTGGGGTTCCTGGGTCATATGGTAGTTCTATTTGTAGTTTTTTAAGGAACCTCCATATTGTTCTCCACAGTGGCTGTATCAATTTACATTCCCACCAACAGTGCAAGAGGGTTCCCTTTTCTCCACACCCTCTCCAGCATTTATTGTTTCTAGATTTTTTGATGATGGCCATTCTGACTGGTGTGAGATGATATCTCATTGTACTTTTGATTTGCATTTCTCTAATGATTAGTGATGTTGAGCATTCTTTCATGTGTTTGTTGGCAGTCTGTATATCTTCTTTGGAGAAATGTCTATTTAGGTCTTCTGCCCATTTTTGGATTGGGTTGTTTGTTTTTTTATTATTGAGCTGCATGAGCTGCTTGTAAATTTTGGAGATTAATCCTTTGTCAGTTGCTTCATTTGCAAATATTTTCTCCCATTCTGAGGGTTGTCTTTTGGTTTTGTTTATGGTTTCCTTTGCTTGGCAGGCAGATTCTTAACCACTGTGCCACCAGGGAAGTCCCTCAACAAACTTATTAATCACTTATTACTCAAAATGTTAATAGCTCCTGGGTTTCTCTTCATTGTATGGAATGAAAATGTTTACTAATGGCTACTTATAACGGATAATTAAGCTTAAAAATGTTAAGTATAAGCAGGCCTCATTTAACTACTGGATTTCCTCTGGACCAGATTCCTGAGGATTCACAGAGTCTAACTTTTTAAACTCCAGGTATCTTCTGAGACTTGATTCACATGGCCACCCAAGAGACTTAATAACCACAGTGTTAGACCTTTTAATAACAAATCCATTAGTTATCAGGAAATCACACAAAAACCTAACAGTATTTTCCGGCCAACATTGCATTTCTTATTCTTAATTTTAAATCCAACTGTAGCCACATCTCTTTTAAAGTTTTCATTTATACTTCATCTCTTTTAATTAAAGACTTGTGACTTTAATGGTTCTGGTGACTGAATACAGCATCAATATACAAACATATAATAGCAATATTGGGAAATTCTATGGGAGGAAAGTGGATACCATCCACAACAGCAATTTTTTAAAAGGTTACCGAGGAAAAAAAGCCTGACAAATATTCTAAGGTCTTATTGGAGAAGATAAGATGTTATTGAAGGACATAAAAGATAACCAAGATAGTCTTCTCCATTTTTTAATTTGTGAATGAAAAGATTCAATATTGTAAAGAATTCAGCAATCATATTTTTAAAATCTCAACAGGACTTACCATAGAACTGTTGAAACTGATTCTAAAATTGATATGAATGTGTAAATTCAAGAATAACCAAAACTTAAAATGGTACCCATTAGTTAGGTTTGCCCCATACTATGATTAGGGACTATTTATGTGTATTTAACTTTGAAATTCTGAATGCCGTATGCATCAATTCTGCTTTAATTAGCTGCATTTGACCAAAAGGTTTTAGTGAACTTATAGGTATGTCAAGGTTGCTGAAGTTATGGGAAGCAGCTGTTACCTTGCAAAACAAATGAACAGTTATTGCTGGGAGAACATAAACTCTTGTTTCTGAATAAGGTATTTGCAGAGGTTTGTATCAGGAGTCCCCAACCTCTTCTGCATGAAAAACTGTGTTTAATTGCCCAGAAGCCGTTGATGGGGGGAATCATTACTCAGCAAGGATGCTTTACACAGTGCAGGAAAGGAATCATATCTGAAAGTAGCCAGATGACAGAAGGGGAGCCAGGACATATGGTGTTTTGAAGAAGGCAGGGAGTCCTCTCCACTAGAGAGCCTGCCCCAGACCCATCACCATCTTCCTCTAGAGTTTGTGTTACCAAGTCCAAGCTTGTGCTGCTCACCCCACGATAGGCCAGTAAATCAAGAGACAAGCTGTTGGGGCAAGGAAAGCCAGCAGACCAAGAAGATGGTGGACTCATATCCCAAAGAACTATCTTGTCTGAGTTAGAATTCAAGTTTCTTATATAATAAAATCAGAGGGAGTAAAGTCAAACATTTCCTGGTTCCAGCCAGCCTCCAGAGGGGATGTGTTAATTCACAGGTGGGCCTGGTCCAGATGTTTCCTGTGAGCTAAACAAAGGTATATTAGCTTAATGCGCATTACCTGGGAGGCAGGGTTCCCAGAGATGGGAAGTGCATATACTTTAAGCTTGTAGGCAACATCCCTTTAGTGATTAACTTGTAATAGAATACAAAGGTTCTTCCCTATTACAATTCCCCATTGCCAATGTCCATTCCACAGTCTTGTGGGGAAAGGGACAAAGACTGCTCTGGCTACTTCCTGCTGAACAGGGGCAATGAATATTCTTTAGAATCTTTAGCAGTAAAATCCTCTTTCCTTTTTTATCTACAACCATTTGAACCTGATGAAACTCCTTAGCACTTTGTTGTCTAATTTGTAATTGAACTTGGGGTTGGGGTTCAGTTCCAGTTCCCAATACATATACTAAGTTCCTGTGCTGTTTATTTGGAAAAAATTAAATAGGTTGACCCGTCTCCGGCCATAATGAAATTACCATTTACTTAAGTTCAATAGGCAGACCTGTTGGAGTCAAACTCAAGAACAGGGTTTAGTATAATGCCCAAAGTTTTAGCATAACTGGCAACTGCTAGGTCTTTCAGAGCATTTATAGATTCTCCTGCCTGGGCAGACACCTAGGATGAACTACAATACAGTATTTCAAAGGGGCTTAATTTAAGCCTGCTTCTGGGAGCCACTAATCCATAGCAGGGCAACTGACAAAGCCTTATCCCAAGTTAAGTTAGTATTCATTTTCTCAGTTTTTCCTGTTGATTGTGGTCTCCGGGATTAATGTAGTTCCAATGCCTTAAACCAAATCAGGGGATAATTTCCTTGAGGGCTTTAACTGATTAAAAAGTACTGATTTTAATGAACTCATTTACAAAACAGAAACACAGACTTAAAAAACCAAAGGGGAAAGGTTGGGGGGGAGGGATAATTAGGAGTTTGGGATTATCATATACACACTAGTATATATAAAATAGATAATCAACAAGGACCTACTGTATAGCACAGGGAACTCAGTATTCTATAATAACCTATATGGGAAAAGAATCTGAAAAAGAATATATGTAACTGAATCACTTTGCTGTACACCTGAAACTAACACAACATTGTAAATCAACTATACTCCAATACAAAATAAAATAATTTTTAAAGTACTGATTTTAAAAACCAGTAATTTTAAACTGCCACACACAAAACCAGTGGTGGACAAAACAGTCTCCTTTCCTTCTGAAGTTTATACAATTCATTGTTATCATTAATCAGTCTTTTTACGAAGAGTTCTGAGACCATTATTCCACCACTGATTAAGACTGGAGTGGCAGGTATTGGAGATAATATTCATTTAGCCTCTGAGTTTTCTGGACAGACTTGGTGACCTTGCCAGCTCCAGCTGCCTTCTTTTCCACCACTTTAATGACACAGCAACTGTCTGTCTCATGCCATGAACAGTAAAACAACCCAGAGGAGGATAGAGAAACTCTCAACACATGAGGGCTTGCTAGGAACCGTATCAACAATAGCAGCATCACCAGATCAAAAATTTGGTGCCAGGACTTCCCTGGTGGCACAGTGGTTAAGAATCCACCTGCCAGTGCAGGGGTCATGGGTTCAATCCCTGGTCTGGGAAGATCCCACATGCCACAGAGCAGCTAAGCCTGTACGCCACAACTTGAGCCCATAACACTGCAACTACTGAAGCCTGCACACCTAGAGCCCGTGCTCTGCAACAAGAGGAGCCACCCCAATGAGAAGCCTGTGCACTGCAGTGAAGAGTAGCCCCCACTCGCTGCAACTAGAGAAAGCCTGCACGCAGCAACGAAGCCCCAGTGCAGCCAAAAATTTAAAAAATAACAAATATAAAATAAAAACGAACTTGGGCCCATCTTCCAGCTTTTTCCCAGAATAATGATCAGTCTTCAGCTCAGCAAACTTGCAAGCAATGTGAGCTGTGTGACAGTCCAGGACAGGTTCATATCTAGCACTGATTTGGCCTGGATGGTTCAAGATAATCACTTGAGGTATGAAGCCAGCTGCTTCCATCGGTGGGTCAATTTTTCTGTCACCAGCCACATGGCCACAACGAACATCTTTGACAGACATGTTCTTGACATTGAAGCCCACACTGTCCCCAGAAAGGCCTTCACAAAAGCTTCATGGTACATTTCAACAGACTTTACTTCAGTTGTAACATTGACTGGAGCAAAGGTGACCACCACGATAGGTTTGAAAACAGTCTCCACTCAACCCACAGGGACAGTACCAATACCACCAATATTGTAGATGTCCTGGAGGGGCAGACTCAAAGACTAGTCAGTTGGATGAGTTGGTGGCAGGATGCAATCCAGAGCAGCATGGTTCCACTGGCATTGCCATCTTTTGGGTGAATTTCCATCCCTTGAACCAAGGCATGTTAGCACTTGGCTCCAGCATGTTGTCACCATTCCAGCCAGAAATTGGCACCAATGCTCCTGTGTTGGGGTTGTAGCCAATTTTCTTAATGTAAGTGCTGACTTCCTTAACAATTTACTCATACCTCTTCTGGCTGTAGGGTGGCTCAGTGGAATCCATTTAATAGCAACACTTAGTTGTTTCACACCAAGAGTGTAAGCCAGAAGGGCATGCTCATGGGTCTGCCCATTCTTGGAGATACCTGCTTCAAATCCACCAGCAGCAGCAGCAACAATGAGGACATCACGGTCAGACTGGGATGTACCTGGAAGCATGTTTTTGATAAAGTCTCTGTGTCCTGAGGCATCAGTAATAGTCATGTAGTACTTATGGTCTCGGATTCCCACAGGGAGATATCGATGGTGGTACCACACTCATATTCAGCTTTCAGTTTGTTCAAGACCCAGGCAATCCTCTTCAGAGACTTTTTCTGTCCAGGTGGGATTGCTTCCACCCATCCTGAAAAAAAGTGTCCACAAACACTAGCAGGTATCTGAAATTTCCTGTAGCTCAAGGCATTTGTGTCCAGTCGTTGGTGGCACAGATTCCTTTGTGTTGGGCCCCAATCTGGGAAGGTCCAACAGCAGTCTTTGGTTTGTTTTTAGCACGAATCATGCAATTCTGAGTGACTCACTGTATGGTCTTCTATAGGTTATGCCCCATTATATATATTTGAATCCATTGTAAGGTGGCATCTCTCCTGTAATGGGTACTAATATGAATGTGCTGCAGCACAGGGTCCAAGCTCACCTTAGGAATTAAAACAATTGTGCACTACATTTCCAGCCAGGCAAGGTGCGATCCAAGTGAAACCCTACTCCTCGACCCTCTCTTTGTCCTTTTCTGAATATACTGGATGGTATTTTGACAAGTCAGTCTGTGGGAGAAGTGATCCTCTTACCTCACAGGATATTGCTTTAGGTTACGTGTCCCAGCGTCCCTTTTTAAGGGGATGTCTATTGGCCATGTGTTTTTGGCCTTCCCTGGGGTGCTGTTAGCACACACTCTGGTCTTACCTTTTCATAGACCTGGGATGGGGGGCAGGGGAAGAGAGCTCTGTCTCCTGGGGTTTTCATGAGCACCATCTGTAGGGTTAAAGATGTTCTCGTGGAACTCTGATGTCAAGCTGTTCTGAAGAAAAACTTAAGGGTGAAAGCTCATTGTTTCTCCCCCAGTAGGGGCTTACCTCTCTTCCATTTACTCCCCTTTCAGGAATCCAGTGCCAAAAAAGTGGCATTTTGTTTTACATCTTCATTCTTCTGTTGCTGTTCCCTGTTGAACACTTTAAAAACAACATCTACCCATTGAGAAGGATTCATTCCAAATGCACCATCTAATCTTCACAACTTCCTCCCAATATCTGAGACACTTTGCCCAAAATAGATCAAATTTATCCTTCTAATATTTTCAGGGGCCTCAGGATCTACATTAGTATAATGTCTGTAGGCTTGATACATCTTTTCCAAAAATTCAGAGGGATTTGTTTTTTTGCTGAATTTCTTGAATTTGGTTTGAACTATTTTGCTTTGGTTCCCCTTTTCAAAGCCCTGCCCAGATGCACTAATAAGTAGTGTTATAAATAAGGGCATTCCTCCCTCATCGGGGTCCCATTTTAGTTCAGCTGTGGGTGATACCAAGTGGGCTTCAGTTATAGAGGACCCTCCTTATGAAGGAGGGTTGCAATCTTTCCAGTTAAAGAAGTCTGAGAAACACAGCTGACTGATCATTTGCATTTAGTCCCCACATGAGATAAAGGTGTAAGGGAAATTGCCCTGCCCTGGGAGGGGCCCAAACTGGGTGCCCTGTCAGGTCTTAGATGGCGGTACTAGACCAAATCCCTGTGCCCCAGGAGCTAACACAGGATTTTCTAATTGATCCCTATAAGGAGGGGCAGTTCTGAGCCCCAGTGTCAGGAATTGGGGTTGGATAGGAAGGGAAAGTAGTGGAAGGGGTGGATATATTGGCGTAACAGCTGGAGGAGTTAAGGTTTTTTATCTTCCCCCCAGAATTAGACTTTTAAATTGAAGTATAATAGATTTTTTTTAATTGTATTTATTTATTTATTTGGCCGCTTTGGGTCTTCGTTGCTGCACACAGGCTTTTCTCTAGTTGCGGAGAGCAGGGGCAACTCTTCATAGTGGTGTGTGGGCTTCTCATTGCGGTGGCTTCTCTTGTTGCAAAGCACAGGGTCTAGTCGCACAGGCTTCAGTAGTTGTGGCACACGGGCTCAGTAGTTGTGGCTCGCAGGCTCTAGAGTGCAGGCTCAGTAGTTGTGGCGCACAGGCTTAGTTGCTCCGTGGCATGTGGGATCTTCCCAGACCAGGGCTTGAACCCATGTTCCCTGCATTGGCAGGTGAATTCTTAACCACTGCACCACCAGGGAAGTCTGAAATATAGTTGATTTACAGTGTTTTGTTACTTTCAGGTGTATAGCAAAGTGATTCAGTTATACTGTATATACATATATATATATATATTCTTTTTCAGATTCTTTTCTCTTATAGGTTATCAGAAAATATTGAGTATACTTCCCTGTGCTATACAGTAGAACCTTGTTGTTTATCTATTTTGTATATAGTAGTGTGTATATGTTAATCCCAAACTCCTAATTTATCCCTCCCCCTCCTTTCCCTTTTGGTGACCATAAGTTTGTTTTCTATGTCTTTGGGTCTATTTCTGTTTTGAATATAAGTTCATTTGTATCATTTCTTCTTGGATTCCACATATAAGTGATATCATATGATATTTGTCTTTCCCTGACTTACTTCACTTAGTATGATAATCTCTAGGTCCATCCATGGTGCTGCAAATGGTGCTGCGATCCCACTCCTTGGCATATATCTGGACAAAACTCTAATTCGAAAAGATACATGCACCCCAATGTTCACTGCAGCACTATTTACAATAGCCAAGACATGGAAGCAACCTAAGCGTCCATTGACAGGTGAATGGATAAAGATGTGTTTTATATATATATATATATATATATATAAACACACACACAGTAGAATATTACTCAGCCATTAAAAAAGAATGGAGGAGTTAAGATTTGAAGCAACATATTCTCACTCTCATTCTCTTCCTTTTCTTATTTTCCTTGATATAATAGCGCAAATGCTTGCTCATAAAGGATTTCATCATTCTTCCCTGCTTCTTCACAGAATAGCCATAAATAGTAATTGATCATCTCTAACCTTTAAAGGATGACTTTTTGCCTTGGCATCAACCAAACAGGGAGAATTCTGGGCTGAGGGTTTTGGCGATTTTAGGAACCAAGTGGAATCTTTTTCTCTTCTCCCTAGGAATGTCCCACAGACACGCCATTCCCCCTCCCCCATTCCTTTTCTCCATTTGACATCAGTAAAAGTTTTAAATATCACAAAATTTGACTGTAAATGAAGAAACAATACCAAACAAAATGAAGTGAAAAACTCAGAGGACAAACAGTAAATCCTAAATAAACCCTCAAGTTTGGTCTTGGAATTTTACATATACAATGACACAGGAGACCATAAATGATGTAATTAACACAGCAAGGGTAGCAGTGCATGGTGCACAGGGTCCCAAGATAACCCTGACTAAACCCCCTGTGGAGATCCGGACAGGTACAGTGGCCACACATTTTTACAGTAAAATATTATCTTCTTCTCACTCGTGCGTTCATGGCTGTAATCAGATCACTTATCCACAACCTACCTCAGAGGACTTTCTTTAAGGGATATTTAAAACATTCCCCATTTTTAAAGACAGAAATTCAAGACAAAACACAAATGGCACATATAAATGCTAGCATCCAAAGAAGCAAACAAACCAGTTCACAAATTGAGTAAAAGTCCAACAAGTCTTTCCTCTCTCCAACAGGGTACCCTAAGCAAAGGTATTTTAGCTTAATGCTCATTACCTGGGAGGCAGGGTTCCCAAAGATGGACCATTATGTATAATTTAAGCTTATAGGCAACATCCCTTTAGTGATTAACTTACAATACAATACAAAGGTTCTTTCCCATTACATCTGCAGATGGACTGTGTGTCTGCATTTGAGTTTGAAGGAGAAATTTTCTGATCACCTTTTAGGATCACAAGTGTGAGCCCTGTCACTTAGAGCCAGACAGGGAGCAGACAATCCACTTTACCCCCGCTCCCCACCACCAGCACCTTGTACAGCTCCCTATTTTTGAAGAGGATCAGGACCCCGTTCCCGCAAACTTTTTCAGTGGCCCAGAAGAAGTGACCTGACTTCTACTGAGCCAGGTGGGAAAGGAGGATGCCTTCTCTATGCTTACAGGGTACAAAAGCCAAAGTCTGCCTGGTCCAACAGGCACTAAGCAAAACACCTGTGATTTGCTAAGAATCTTAGGTCACTTTCTGGCTCCAGCTCTTGTCATCAAATATTTAACTCGAGGAAAATGGAACTCTGCCTACAATGGATAAGCAGTACATGGTCTGGACATGGGTCACTCACCTTTCTGTTTGGAGCCCATGCAATACTAGTGGCTGACTCCTGAGCTGTGTTGGCAGATGGAAAGGCATGGAGTTCAAATGGGCTTGAACTTGATCCACTGTTTTAGATTTTGTCTTGAAATGAGGAAATTTTTGTAAACAACCTTCATTCAGTTTAGACATTTCTTCCAGTCTTAGTTGGTATTAGCTATTAGTTATAAAATAGGTAAATATTGGGCCTCATATAAATTCTGTAGGGGCCTCAGTGAGGCCAACTGGTCAAGACATACCTGCTTCAGCACTATTCACAATAGCCAAGACATGGAAACAACCCAAATATCCATCAACAGATGAATGGAGAAAGAAGATGTTTTACACACACACACACACACACACACACACACACACACACACACACAATGGAATATTACTCAGCCATAAAAAAGAATGAAATAATGCCATTTGCAGCAACATGGATGGACCTAGAGATTATCATACTAAGTGAAGTAAGTCAGGCAGAAAAACAAATATCACATGATATCACTTATATGTGGAATCTAAAATGTAACACAAACGAACTTATCTACGAAACAGAAACAGACTCACAGACATAGAGAACAGACTGTGGTTGCCAAGGGAGAGGAGCTGCATGGGAGGGCTGGATTGGGAGTTTGGGATTAGCAGATGCAAACTAGTATATACAGAATGGTTAAACAACAAGGTCCTACAGTATAGCACAAGGAACTACATTCATTACCCTGTGATAAACCATAATGGAAAAGAGTATATATATATATATATATATATATATATATCTGAATCATGTTTTTGTACAGCAGAAATTAACACAACATTGTAAATCAACTATACAATAAAATACACTTTAAAAAAAAATGCCCATTAGTGCCCACATTGGCTGAAGGTCACTGCTTTGGAAGTTCCCCCTACTCTTGCAGGAAGTATGGCAGGAGAATGGGCTGGTGGTGCTTATCTTGCTTCTATAAATTGTTTCATAATGGAGTGTTCTTGTGATGATGTGGGGCACATTGCTGATACCAGTGTTACTGAAATGTTGTCCCCAGAGCATGTAAACACGGACAGACAGAAGTAGGTCTCGTGCTATGAGGCCCCCTTGGGCAAACGTCTTTAGGAGCTTCCTTGTCACATGTCACTTGGTGGCTACCTGTCTTCTGTACAGGAACTGGTTCTTCACAGAAGAGTTACTTGACTAATGATGAAAGAAGTTTCCCCTGCTTTCAGAAATTTTCTATCAAGTTGACTTCATTGTAACCAGAGACATTTCTCCTTCAGTTTCCAGTGTTATTGCTGTATCTGCTATAAAGTCACATCTGCCAGCTTCCAGTCGTAATTCCTGAGGACTAGTGGGAACTGAGCCCCAGAAACAACAAAGCATGCAGTACAAGACAGCTGCCATCAACATCCTGCCTCTAGCGACTGCCCAGGATTCCCTGAAGTGAGAGGACCCAATTGAAGTGTCATCGTCCCCTCCGGAAAACAGCCAGAGTCCTGCGTGTGCATGGTTGCCAGCCTCCATCCCATTATTTGCTTTTCTGCTTTTAAATGTTGTTTCCAAAGAACTTACAGCAGTCCCTGCCATGCATTGTTTTTCATTCTTTTTAGATTAATGAGGTGACCTGCTCAAGTTAGATGAGCCAAATTAATCTCAATGAATGCAACCCATAACACCATAAAAGCAAATAAGTGACTTTAACTCTGCTTGCCAAAGAATCTTTTTGGCATGGAGACGCCTAATTTTTCCTTCCTAACATTTGACAGGAAGAGTGAAAGTGACAGTTGTGATCTTGATTCTCTTAAAGCAGACTTTTTATGAGCATCGAGTATGTGTCAGGGCATTTAGAAAATTTGTTGTTGTTTTTAAAGAGAAAGGATAAGATATCCATCAAGTTCGGCACTGCATTGAATTTGCTTTATTTGAGAAGGAAGTAACTGCATCACAAAAGTCCTAACAAAGATATTAATGGGACTCTGTCAGAATGAATAATAATATTCATTGGGCATCCAACATAAATGTCCTTATCTAAAATGGTATGTTGAGATGATGAAGCAAAGATGACAAAAGAACTGTAGGCTGACTGTCCTTTTTTTTCTGCTAACTGTAGAAACAATGAACGTGATGCTTTACCTCACAAAGGAGTACTGGTGATTGTAAGGAGGGGGCCCCTTCCCTCCTCCAACAGAGAGTTTTACCAGCTGCCAATAACAGCCAGCCTGCTGCTAAAATGTCACCGTAAGGGACACAATTGAGGTTACAGTATCCACAGAGGACATGGATAATTAGGAAAACATGAGTCAAAGCAGAGGAAGTAGGCAAAGAAAAAAGAACTGATGAAAAGAAAGTAAATAAGGAAAAGATCTATTCTATAAAAACTCTAGACTTTTTTCAACCTGGAAAATTAGAACCGGCAGCATCTCTTGCTTACATCACCTTGCTTACATGGTTCCTTTCTCTAGTCAGTAACCACGAGGATGCCTTTGCCATGGGAAGAATATTGTGATTTAATGACCCAAAGCCCTTTGTTAAATACCATTTCCCATAAAGAGAGAGGCTCAAGGTTCTGTGGCCCAGGAGCCATTGAGATGTGCATTTATGAGGAGGTCCATCCAAACTACGTCAAACACAGGAAATTCTCACCGTGGTTTACAAAGGCAAGTTTTACCCTCACCTGACACAGTGCTTGTTAACCTTGGCTGCAACTTAGAACCATGCAGGTTGCTTTTAAAACCTAAGTCCAGTATCCTCAGAATCTCTGGAGCTGGTTCCCAGATGTCAGTGTTTCTTAAAGCTCAGTGAAGGTTCAGAACCACTGGCCTGAAACAGCATGGTGTACAGATGGGCAAGTCATGTAGGGCACCTGGGTCAGTTATTTGGGAACCTCCCTAGAGCAATTCACATGGGAGAAAATTTTATTAAATTGTAATAATAATGTGTATATGTGCATAGTACTACTTTATATTATAAAGTGTTTTTGTGTCCTTGTGAGAGTGCCCCCTGGGAAAATGCTTCACATCTTGTAAAACTACACAAATGTTAGATGTAATCAGCCTGGGACTTCCCTGGCAGTCCAGTGTGTAAGGCTCTGTGATTCCACTGCAGGGGGCAAGGATTTGATCCCTGATTGGGGAATTAAGATCCCTCATGCCGCATGGTCAAAAAAAAAAAAAAGGAAGAAGTAATCAGCCTGTGTGATCACTGAGGAAATGGGCAGAATAAGAGGCCTGGGACTCGGTCAGTTCTCACCAAACAAGTGGCTGGCAGACCTTTTACCAAAATTGGGTCCCTGACTTTCCTGTGTCCTCTCTACAACAACTTGGGAGTCAGAATTATCTTTGAAGATCTCCCTAAAAGATTGATATATTTGGGTTCCTCTATTATGAACTGTGATTTAGCCTCATGTACAAACATGTATTAAAAATTGCTCTAAGTTGCCTTAGAAATATGTTGCTTTAGTATCTCCATGATAAGATCACAAGTGAAACAAACTCAATTTTAGCTCCTCTGAAGTTTTCAAAGTTTGTTATTGTTGTTGTAATATTTGCAATTGTATTTTTTTTCACTTGTCCTGCACGTGCAGCAAGTATCAGAGGTTTAGGGGAAACTACTGAGAGGAAAAATGGAAAGTGGAGAAAACTTTATCTATTAACTTAGTTTCTTTGGATGCAAATTGGGATAGATGAAGACTGTTCTTCTCCTGTCTGAATGCTTTAGAAGAACCTAGAGAAGCTGCTGTGGAGCTGTAGGGTCTCTAGTGGGGGTGAAGCTGACTTACTGATCATTGAGTCTCCCTCTCAGGCCTCATCAGGGCCCCTCTCCCTCAGGACTTGAAGGTAATAACCGCATGACAGTTATTGAAACCCCCCCAACTGTCAGATGTTTTACCCACAGTCTCTCATTTAATCCTCAACCACCCTGTGAGTCAGTTGGTTATCATCTCTACAGATGAGGAAATTGCAACTCAGAGATTATGTGACATCTCCAAGTCAAATATCCAGTGAATGGCCAAGCTGGGTGAGAACTGAAGGTCGTGCCCCTCTAGACTCCTGGTCACACATTCTGGGCAGGGCCCCAGCTTCCTAACTGTTCTGGTAGAGAGCCCTCTCTTCAGCTGTGGGGAAACAGGAGCCCCCTTCCCCAGGGCACATCTGTAGATGTGGTTTAGACAATTTTCTGGGAGGCAGTTTCTCCCAAGTCTGCAGAAGAAAAGGTGGGTGTCATGTCCCTTAAATTCACCACTTCTCACCTCTTCTCCCATCACCTGAGATGGGAAGGGAGTGGAAAGAAGACTGGTTTGCCAGAGCCAGGCCTGATGAGAACTGGATGGGAGTGAGTGTGAGAGGAAGGGCTGGCCTTGGGTGTGGGATCACCTACCACCAGACTGGGGAACTCTGGTTGATGTCACTTGTATTTACAACCAAGTGAAACTGCTCTATTGGCAGGGCTAACTCAGCTTCCCATCCAGAGCAAGAGGACCAAGTATGTATTTGAGGGGTCAGGTGCTAATAGTGGTGAATAGAAAGTAAGGATGAAAACATCTGCCCTTCACTCCACGTTACAAGTCTAAATACTTATATTACCCTGTTGGACAACTCCATAGTTATTGTTTTAACCTGAGCAAGGGTCTTAAGCATGACTAGTAGATATTGATTAGACTTGCAAATAGATTTAGGCAGTAAAACAGTAGGAGACTTAAAAAAATCCTCAGTTTCCAGAATATCAAAGAAGTCATACCAGCTAAAACTGCTGAACCAACTTCTTTAAAAATAAGCATTGATTCAAAATGTAATAGAATAGTGAACTCTTGCATCTTTTTAAGGACATTGTCTCAATTTTCTCTCCATCTAATGAGGTGGGAAGGAGCATTGGACAAGACAGGTAGTCACTCTTGGACTCTGTGCCTCTTCATGGATGGGAGGCCTATGAAGAATGTCTGTGGATTAGTCATTTCTTCTATTTATGTGGTAAGTTAGGCTGACCTAATTATCAAACACAGAAGGTCAACGATCATGCCAACTTTGAGACATTGTCTAGTGACCCTTCTATTTCACCATCAGTCAGAAAAGTGCCTGAGCTTTTTAGGACCTTGGTGCTCCCAGGCATGGAGATCCCACCATTTCTTATTTGCTCATCTCTGTGTTTAATTATTGGTCTGGCCACAGTGAGGGGGTGTGATTCCTCTTTGTTACCTCCTGAACTGTTTGTTTGTTGATTCTACATTGAGCCAGGGATGTTTCCTAGTCTCACTGAAATTAGAGAGACATTCAGAGAACCCACTGACTGAATAAATAAAAATTAGGGAAAAATCATTATGGGTCAATCATCCAGTTGGATTTTAAGAGAACATGAAAGAAAAGGAGTAACTGATTTTTAAAACTTAAAAATAAACTGTATTATAAAAGTAATATTTGTTTATTATATAAGTTTAGAAAAACACTTCATGATCCCACCTTGTAGAGTTACTAAGACTGTTAACATCTTCTAGAACTTCTGTGCCTATGCATGTGTATGTTTCTATAGGATTATACTGTACATGCTGTTTCATAGTCTTTTTCCATTGGTAATATATCCTTCAGTGTCTTAAAGTTTAGGGGGGTTGGTTTTTCAGTTGGAAACAGGCTATGATGGGCATCTTTATAGCTAAACCTTTGTGGACATCATTAATTATTCTTAAGTAAATTACTGAAAAGGAAATGACTGGATCAAAGGATATGGAATACCTAATTGCCCCTCAGAAAGACTGTACCAAGATACATGTGTTCAAAATCTCCTCTATTTAAGACAAGAGTAGCTGGGCTCTCCCTGAGAGGTGTGCACAGGCTTCCTCCTCCACTTACCAGTAATTCCTCCCCTGCTTCCAACTGAGGATATCGCTGTTTTTCTTTCCTTTAACAAGTTCCTGAGGGGTCAATGCTCACCCTTCCCTTATTTCCCTTTTCTGTCTCCACTCCTAGGACTGGATTTGTCACCCCAGTGAGCCAAGCAAGGACCCTTAATACCATCTTGGAATTCCCAGGATCTCAGAGAAGAGCTAATGCCCTGGGTAAAATTATTAGGCCATTATGTGGAAAGCAGGAAGGAACGCAAAAGCACATATGACTCTAGCTTGTGGGTATTGGATGGGTTCAAGTATCTTCATCAGGACCAGTCCACAGCCCTGGGAAGAGTGGGCTGTAACATGGCAAGGGAGGAAGGAGGCTGACTCCACATGGCCTGCCTGGTAGGAGGTGGTGATTCGGCTGGCAGGAGGGGAATGGTATTAACATTGACACCATAGCTGTGTCTGTCTCCAGTAAACCATTTCTGTGAGGGCAAGAGAGGGCTGGTGTTGTCACAGCCCTTACTGCTGAGGACACTGTCCATGTTCCTTATACCAGGGGCTGCACAACTCAATCCTCTCAGGGAGTAATGTCAGGAAGAGCTGTCTTTCCTCTGAAAAAGAGTATGATTCATTGACTCAGATAAAGAAAGGTATTTAATCCTACCTGCCTCCTTGAAAGCAAAGTAAAAGTGAACCAACTATTCTTAGTCTCATTTCTGGTGTAATCATCTCTCCTCACTCCATCTTTCCTATCTGTGTTGCCTGCAAAGAATATTTAGGTCTGTATTTCCAGGTATATATGGTCCTACAGTGTATGTGCTTTTATAATAAGTCACACCACCTCTCACAGGGAAGGAAGGAAAGCGGGGAGGTAGGAAGGGAAGGAGGTCCCCTGGAGGATTTTCTGAGTGGCAGATTTGAAACTTAACTGTGAGTCTTGAGTTCCACTTTAATTTACTTAAATACGGAAAGGAATTTATTCCCTTCCATTTATCCAGAACAAGAGGGACATAATAAATAATTGTTAAATTCTTGTTTACTAAAGACTTAAATTCAGGAGTTAGGAGAACACTTGAAGAAGTGTTTCCCAGATACCTGTGGAGGGGATGGAGGGAAGGGATGGAAGGAAGGACGAAGGGAGAAGAGGAGGGAGAAATGAGCTATGGCCTGAAAGCATCTCCTAAACCGCAGGGAGGGCCCAGGCCTGGAATCACTGCAGGGTGGTGACAGTGGCTGCTCTCCCAGCAGGGGCACGATGCTTGCTCTGGGGGCTCAGGCGTGGCCTGACAGCATGGCAAGTGATTTGGGCCACGTCCCAGGAGCTGACAGTCTCCTAAACGGTGCTGAGAAGCTGATAAAAGCTAAAGAGACTTGATGAGCACTTCTTAGACCCATTCACTGTCATTGACAGTGGAGCCCATGATCTTAATTGTGGAGCCCAGAAAACTGGGATCTAAATGCTGCCAAGTGACACCACTGGAAGTGTCTGCACTAGGCAGCTCTGTCCCCTGGTGCAGGAGGTAAAGAGTGAAGCTCTCAGGAAAAGTTTCCAGATTTTAAGTTATATTTTTCTCAATAAAATGTAAAAAAGCAAAGGTCCGATATACATATAAACTCTCCTTTCTTCTTTCTGCCCCATGCGTGTGCAGTCCCCTAGGCTGTAAGTTAACACATGATGAATTAATCATATTACATTTAATCAAAACTCATTATCAAACTACTAGTAATTGTCCAGCCAGCACTTTATTACCTGCTGTGTTAAGCAGGACTTCCTATTAGCTATCCTAAAAACCCCTTTCTTCAAGCTCTAAGAGGCTGCATGGTGGTCAAAAGTTTTGAAATTTGATAGGAAGATTCTCGATCATTCCTTGCTTACTTCATTAGACATCAGCTTTAGTCTTCTGTGAACTCCCAGGGGCAGGTTTCACAGGTGGCATGGGAAGGCCTCCAAGAGGCACACATGAGAAGAGAATGGAATGAGCATATTGATGATTTTGTTTTTCCTTCTATTCATTTGACCTTATTCTTTCCTCTGGTCTGGCTTCCCCTCTGCGTCCTGCTGACCAGCATAGTGCTCGGCAGGTGACAGGCAGAACCTCCAGAAGGCTTATTTGGTAAGTGAATGAAATGAACATACTGGAGCATCTTCTTTTTTTTTTTCTGTCTTTCAATTTCCTTGGTTATTCTATTTGCCTTTCTCTTGGTTGACTCCAAGTACCATAGTGACATTCTTGTAAAGGTCTGAAACCATTTGAGAGGCCCACAGGGCAAATCACACATTTATGTACCCTATGCTTCTAGATGTTAATGGTCAGATTAAAACTTGAATAAATGGAGGGCAGACTTGTTCCTGGTGAAAAGACTACATTTCATAAAATTGCCTGTTATTTCTAAATTGTACCTAAAAGTCCAGGGCCGTCCCATCATACTCCCTCCAGAGTTGAGGGAAGGCAGTGAACAGAAAATACGCATGAGGGTATAATTCTGTAAAAATGGTTCTCAAATTCATCCAGAATAATAAGATAGAGGAAATCTCAAAAGAAATTCTAAAGATAATAAGTAAATGGGGAAAGATTTATCTTTCCAAACTCTAAACCATAAACACTGCTTAAAGAATGAACAAAGCCCATGTGGTACTGGCACACGAATAAGTAGATCTAAAAAAACAATAGAACAAGTACAGAAAGATGCTTTTACAAGTAGTCAGTTTTTAAATTTCAAGATATTTGAAACACAGGAATCCATAACTCCATACAATAATACATATAAATAAGTGGGAGAGAAGGGAGGACAATGGCTTTCAATGGAATGTTGGCTGCCCAGCTGACAAATGTGGAAGGGGTGCTAGAGTTGGAAAATCATTGTTCTGCAGCCACCATGGTACAGACAAGAATCATCAGTGGATACTAAATCAAGGGGGAGGGAGGGACAGATTTTGATGGTAAGCAGGATATTTGCATGGTATTAAAGTATCTCCCCACACATGGAAGCAACCTAAATGTCCATCAACAGATGAATGGATAAAGATGTGGTATATATATATATATATACACACACACACACACATCACACACACACACACACACACACTGGAATATTAGCCATATAAAGAATGAAATAATGCCATTTGCAGCAACATGGAATGGACCTGGAGATTATCATACTAAGCGAAGTGAGTCAGACAGAGAAAGACAAACATCATATCACTTATATGTGGAATCTAAAGTATGACCCAAATGAACTTACCTATGAAACAGAAACAGACTCATAGACATAGAGAACAGACTTTTGGTTGCTGGGAGGGCAGGGAGACGAATTGGGAGTTAGGGGTTAGCAGATGCAAACTATTATATATAGAATGGATAACAACAAGGTCCTACTGTATAGCACAGGAACTGTATTCCATATCCTGTGACAAATCATAATGGAAAAAAAATAAAGTGTCTTCCCATGGATTTCTTATTAGTTAAAAGGGGAAAAACACTAACTATACAGTAATTACCAGTTGATCAAAATTAATAGCACCAATATGGGACAGATGAATATCATGAAACCAGATATAATACTTTGAGACAAAATATCACTTCTATCATATCCCAACTGGAATGTATAATCTGAATTTAGTCATTAAGGAATGTCAGGCAATTCCGCCCAAAGAAAAAGGGAATAAACGCTTTCAAAAAATGTCAAATGCATACAAAAAAAAAGACTGGGTATAGATACCAGATTAAAAGAGATTAAAGAGACATGACAACCAAATGTAATACCTGATCCTAAACTAGATCCTGTATTGGAGGTGGGGAGGGATGCTAGGAAGTACATTATTGCTAAAATTGGAACATGGACTTTATATATATTTTTTATTGAAGTATTGTTGATTTACAATGTTGTTAGTTTCAGGTGTACAGCAAAGTGATTCAATTATACATATCTATATATCTATATATATGTATATTCTTTTCCAGATTCTTCTCCCCATAGGTTATTACAAAATATTGAGTATAGTTCCCTATGCTATACAGTAGGTCCTTGTTGGTTGTCTATTTTATATACAGTAGTATGTATATGTTAATCCCAAACTCCTAATTTATCCCTCCCCTGGGACATGAACTTTAGATTAAAGTATTGTATCAATGTTAAATTTACTTAAATTGACAACCCTACTGTGGTTATGTAAGAGAAATTCTTATTTCTAGAACATGCACACTGAAGTATCCAGAGGAAAAGAGTCACAGGGAGTGCAACTTACTCTCAAAAGTTCAGGAAAAGACTCAGGAGAAAATATTTATATAAAATAGGTAGATAGATAATAAAGCAAATGGGTGCAAAATGTTAGCAATAGGTGAATCTAGGTAAAAGGTACATGGATGTTCTTTGAACTATTATTGCAACTTCTCTGTAACTTTGAAATTATTTCCAAATAAAAAGTGGTTTTTTGTTGTTTTTGTTTTTGTTTTAAGAATACACACAGTTGGGACTTCCCTGGTGGCACAGTGGTTAAGAATCTGCCTGCCAATGCAGGGGACATGGTTTCGATCCCTGGTCGAGGAAGATCCCACATGCCACAGAGCAACTAAGCCTGTGCGCCACAACTGCTGAGCCTGTGCTCTAGAGCCCACGAGCCACAGCTACTGAGCCTGCACGCCACACTACTGAAGCCCATGTGCCTAGAGCCCATGCTTCACAACAAGAGAAGCCACCACAGTGAGAAGCCTGTGCACTGCAATGAAGAGTAGCCCCCACTCAGTGCAACTAGAGAAAGCCCATGTGAAGCAACGAAGACCCAATGCAGCCAAAAATAAAAATAAAATAAAATAAATTTATAAAAATATATATATATATGTCCACAATTTAAAAATACTAAAAGAAAAGAAAAACGAATATACACAGTTATGGTCCCATTTATATAAAGTTCAAGAATAGGCAAAACTGGGACTTCTCTGGTGGTCCAGTGGTTAAGAATCTGCCTTCCAATGCAGGGGATGTGGGTTTGATCCCTGGTCGGGGAATTAAGATCCCACATTCTGCGGGGCAACTAAGCCTGTGTGCCGCAACTACTGAGCCTGCAAGCTCTAGAGCCTGCGTGCCACAACTAGAGAGCCCATGTGCTGCAACTACTGAGCCTGTGCACTTTGGCATGGAACGAAAGATCCCTCATGCCGCAACAAAGATCCTGCGTGCCACAACCAAGACCTGACACAGCCAAATAAATAATTAAGAAAATAAAATAAAATAAAAAAGGTAGACAAAACTACCATAGAGGTACTGAGTGGGTGGGGCTCACAGGAGTCAGATGTGGTATTGGAGACATTTTTATACCTGGATCTCAGTAATGGCTACGTGACTGTATGTTTATATGTAAACATTTATTGAGTTGTTTGCTTAAAATTTGTGTACATATACATACTATGCCTCAATTATAAATTGAATTAAAAAATTTTTTTATTAATTGTGGTTGAGAGAAAGTCATGTATGAAAGTGTAGGAATAGAAAATGAGGAATGCAATGAAATTGCATTTGTAATAAAATGGGACCAAGAAAAACTACTTCAAAATTGGCCTCAGAACTTTCACAAATGAAACAAGCTATTCTAAATCACCATAGGACTACACACAACAGAATGATACAGTCGCTGTGCAAGAAATGCTAAGTCGGAGAAGGATTGGCAGAGAGGTTGATTAGGAAAGATCTCCAGGAAACTTGAGGTGAGGCTTGAAAGGAAATATAGGAGTTGGAGAGGAAGAGGATTACACAGCTTACTTACTAATTTCCTTTCTTCAACCATTTATGTAAGCTTTTAGGTTGGTGAGGCTTTCATTTGAGACTGGCTTGGTCTTTTTTTTTAATGCACAAGTATAGAACTGAAGAAAGTCATATCTGTAAGATAAGAAATAAACGAGCATATATTATCTCTCTGAGGAGAAGTATTAAAAAATAAAACTATGATGATAGATTCTCGAGACATGGGGCTGCAAGAGAAGGTTGGCACTTAGCAAGTCTACATACTTACTTAAACCCACATTTATAGAGGAGCCTCTCCCACGTCCTGGACAAAAATGTTATTCTTGGGAGACCAAGATGTGTCCCTCAAAGCCCCAAAGAGCTTACACACTCATAGGAATACATAACAAAGAGTCATAAAAATGGCAAGTTGGGACCTCTCGTCCGCAAAGTAAAATGAGATCACAATTTTTTGCACCCCCTCTGCTCCAAAACCTAACAGTGATGGACAAGATATGTAAATAGACATAGCCAGGCTCCACAACAAGTAAACCAGAAAAGGAAAACTATGTAAAGCAGAGAACAAACTGAAGCACAAGCCTCTTAAGACATGGATGAGAAAAAAAATTGTGGCAGTGGAGTTAAAGGGGCCAAAATGCTTGATTAAAGAGGGGAGACCAAAGCCAGAGGAAGAGCTACACCATCCCAATATCCTCACCAAATGAAGACAAGGGGGAAAAAAAAAACTTTTGTCTGTGTCACTTACTGGCCTAAGCACACACACATACATACACACACACACACACACACACACACACACACACACAATGGAATATTACTCAGCCATAAAAAATTATATTTTCAGCAATGTGGTTGGACATAGAAAATATTATGCTTAGTGAAATAAGTCAGAGAAAGACAAATACTGTATGATATTTATATGGTCGAATCTAAAAAATAATACAAATGAATGTATATGCAAAACAGAAACAGACTTACAGTTATAGAAAACAAACTAGTGGTTACCAGAGGGGAGAGGGTAGTGTGGAGGGGCAATTTAGGGGTATGGGATTAAGAGATAAAAACTACTAGGTATAAAATAGATAAGCTATTTTATTTATTTTTAATATATAAATAGATATAGCCATTATCTTATAATAACGTTTAATGGATTATAATCTGTAAAAATACTGAAACACTAGGCTATACACCTGAAATTATTATGACATTATATATCAACTATATTTCTATTTAAAATATATATATATATATATATATATATATATATATAGCCCTTCCTGTTTATAACCCTGCAATGATTTCTGTTGTTTTTAGATTAAAATCCAAACTGAGCCAATCAATCAATTAATAAATGTTATTACCCAGAGATAAACCAAGTTCCTGCTGGCTCAGTAACTGGATTTGCAAAGTCTTCGTTATTACCAGAGATCAGGATCTTTTGAAATCCTTCTGGACTAAGGGTCCAGGAGCCAGGTAGAAGCAACTAAAAAACCATCAGATGAAGATAGATGAGCAATGAGGCAAAAAGAGAAAAAGAAAATACATTTTTATGGGTAAATAAACAAAATATCTCCCATTCAAAAACAAAATTCTTTTTCAAAATGTTGTTTTTACCATAAAAAGAAATCAAACGCTAAGAAAGAGCCAAAACAACCAACAATCAGAATGAATTCTCTCCACTTGAAAGTTATAAACAGTTCAACAAAGATCTTAAAATTAATGTCTTTAGGATGCTCAAAGAGATGACTAAAATTATAAATTTTATTCAACATGGTAGGAAATGACAAAATAAAAACAGGCCAAAAGAAAATAAGAATGGATTGCTATATCATGAAATGGTATGCTCCTAACAATTTAACTTCAAAATATATAAAGCATATAAAAATAAAATTTCAAGGGAAAAAATCACAAATCAATGATTAGAGTAGAAAATGTTAACATATCTTTATCAGGTATGTTAAAATAAACTGATAAAAGAAGCAGACCAAAATCAACAAGGACATAGAAGATTTGAGCAACACAATTAACAAGTTTAATCTAATGGGTATTTATGGAACCATTACACCCTGGTAGCACAAAGGTTTCTCCAGACTCTTCTAGGCATTAATTAATACTTTGCTGTTTCTGGAAGATTCATTCCAGCCTTATCCTAGATAAGGTGCCTATCATTTCTGCCATTATTGCATCAGTGATGACAATAATTGCTGAGATTTATTGAGCCAGACCTAGGGCTAATTACTCAGTTACCTAATTTAATCTTAAAAACAGTTCTCTAAGGTTGTACTTTCCAAAGTACTGGCTACATGTGACTCTTGAAAACTTGAAATGTGTCTAAATTGAGATGTAATGTAAACATAAAACACACACTAGAATTTTAAGACACAGTACCAAAAAAAAAGAATAACACATTTCATTAATAATTTTTATAGGGGCTTCCCTGGTGGCCCAGTGGCTAAGAATCTGCCTGCCACAGGTTCGCACCCTGTGTTCGCACCCTGGGAAGATCTCACATGCCGCAGAGCAACTAAGCCCACGCACCACAACTACTGAGCCTGAGCTCTAGAGCCCACAAGCCACAACTAGTGAGCCCATGTGCCAGAACTACTGAAGCCTGCGCGCCTAAAGGTCGTGGTCCACAACAAGAGAAGCCATGACAATGAGAAGCCCACGCACCCCGTTCACCACAGCTAGAGAAAGCCGTGCACAGCAATGAAGACCCAACACAGCCAAAAATTTTTAAATAAATAAATAATTTTTATATCTATTACATGTTGGACACAGACAATCTCATACATGCCAACAGCCAACAAATCTACTCTGTGATGGTGCAGGACAAAAACATGATCACTGAAATTGTGTCTGAGCACAGACAGAGCAAGAACACAGTCCAGACCATAAAAATGACCAAACGCCCCAACTCCCATCTAATACAAGTGACTTCTTCACCAATTACAGCTTTTATTCTGTTTTGTTTCTCTCACCTCTGAGGGATAAAAATTATTAAGGTTTAGCAGAATTGTTCCTGCTCACAGCACCCAGTCAGAGCAAAACCACCTGCCTTTGAATTCTCTCCCAAATCACCTAACACAAGTTCAAATCCTGCAACAGCCCCCTCCTAACCGCCCCTTTCTGAAAAGCCTCGAGGCTCCATTGGATGGCTATTTCCAGCATTGCCGCAGGTCATTAAATCCACTTTCAACTACAATGTACTCCTGATGGTCTTTGGCTGGAGGGCGTTGACATTTACCAGATAAGAAAATTGGGCCTGGAAAAGCTAAGTAACTGACTTGAGGTCACACAGGATACTGGGCTACCATCAGTGATCTTCAACCTTGACCACACATCAGATTCTCTGGAAATGGGACCGAAATATCCATATGTATTAAGAGCTCCCCCCAGCAGTAGCCAGCCAGCTGAGGTTGAGAAACGCTGGCCGGGTGATGTCTAGGGCGGCACATCTCAAACTTCAACATGCCTGTCAGTCATCCAGGGATCTTGTTAAAAATGCAGATTCTGATTCAGTGGGTCTGGGTGGAGCCTGAGATTCTGCACTTCTAACGAAATCCCAGGTGACACTGACACTGCTGGTCCACAGACCATATTTTGAATAACAGAATCTGGTGTCTCCTACACCTCCATAGCACTGACTTTCCAGAAATGTGTTTTATGTCTCTATTTATCCAAAAAAGTAACTTATTCATTTATTGAGCACCTACGATTCATTAAGCACCATGCTGGACCCTGGGGAATCCAGCAGAAAACCAGATAGAAAATGTCTCTGACCACCCAGAGCTGACTTTCTCAGGACTGAGGGGGAATTGTCTCATTGTCCGGTTGACCCAGGGTCAGCGATCATGCTTCCCCTCTAGCTGGGGCCCTTGGGTTGGTTGGGACCCTGGTAGCTTCCTTCCAGCATCAACATTTTATTATTTGATTTTCTCCTGAATAGTATGAATTTGGGAACCATACATTTATTCCAGAGACATTTGTCTACTAAAACAACTATAACATGGGGAAGAGAAAACACAGTATATTCAAGGTCATGAAAATAGAAACTGTGTTGTCATTTTTTAAAAATCACAGCAAATGTAATGGAATTTCATAGTAAATTATTTAGCATCCACGAAAGAATCCCCCCAAAGATTATCTCATGCTTAAAGTAGGTCAGATTCTGGGACTATGTGTCTTTAGACTGTACCTAACTGAAGCTCAAATGTTTTCATTGCTCTTGCATTTAAATGGTTTTGACATGAAATTTTAATTAGTCTTCAAAAGACATTGTATGTCTGCTGCTGGGAGATGGGGAATTTGGTAACCCTGCCTTTTTTGTTTCTCCTGGATGTTATACCTACATGGCCAATTTACTGAAAGCTGGAGTTTTCTTGCTCTTCATGCCTGGTCAGTTGTGTAGGGTGAAAAAAAGAAAAGCTGTCCTTGACACCTGGGAGCTGGCTTGGTGCTCTCTGATGGGCTGTGGTCCTCTTGTGGAATATAACACTTGCACAGACCATCAGCATCAGAGGTGGCCATTCTGTGATGCTAATGGATGGAGACCAAAAAAGACCACCCTACAATCACGTATGAACACAGACAAATTGTGATCATCGTCCAAGCCACAAAGTGACCGAGTTCCCTATCTTGGCTGAGTGACCGCTGCTGCTTTCCCAGCACCAGCCTTGGTCTATTCCTTCCTCCTTCTAGGTGAGATTACTAGGGTAATTACTTGGGTAATCACAGAATTCTCCTGGCACACAGTGGCCACTCCAGATATAATTGTGAAATGGATCTCATAATTTCTGATTCCGTACACCCTCTTCTTGGACCACCATTTCCTAGTCTTCTAGCTCACAAGCCTTACCTCAGATGCATGGATCTCACGGATGCAAAGCCAAGCTTTTCACCTCCCCCAGGCCTGGCCTCAGCCGCTGGACGAGGCCGAAGAGACTCACAGCATCAGCTGAGCTGCCTCATGTTAGGCTCAGGAGCAGGGCCACTGCAGATGCTCACACATGCTCTCAGGCTGCGGGACAGACCGGGCAGGTGATTCCCCCGGGGGCGATTTGAGCCAGGCAACATATAGGGAAGGGAAGAGGAGTTTGAGACAGAACTGAGATGTCCTGGGGGAGAAAACATGGAGGAAAGGGGATCAGAAGTGAGGGGTCATCTTCAGAAGCACTGGCTTCCAGTGGAAGAAAGTGGCATTTCACGTCTCTGGGGTAGAAAGAAACAAATTCCTTTTGGGAGCATGACCTCTTACTCCTCATCCCCCAAGTTCTGGACCATCTCATTCATAAGCCCTTTTACAATATTTTAGAAAGAGATTCATTTAATTGAAAAGCACTACCAAGTAGCCTAGTGCTGCCGTTGCATGCAGGGCAGAGAACCCCGTAGCGGTCGGGTCTCTGGATATCCCCCAGTTGTTGTCACGCCCACAACGCTAGATGGGTGTGAACTCGCCCCACCTCCTGACGCACAAGCCCTCTGCCTCGTCCGGCTTTCCGCCCCTACTCCCAGCTCTCCTGTGATGTGGAACAGCTCTTCTCTTATTTTGGGCCATTCTTCTCCTTTCGAGCTCCGCAACCTCCTGCCTCTTTCCCAAAACACATCTCCAGTATTAATAAAGGAAACATTTCTGCTCAAGCCACAGTCTCAGAGCATCTAGTGTCAATGCCCCCACATGGCAGTAGGAAAGCATTCTTTCTTGGGGAGTGTGGTAGACTGAAAACGGCCCCCCAAAAGATACACATGTTCTAATCCCTGGAACCTGTGAAAGTTACCTTATGTGGCAAAACAGAACTCTGCAGAAGTGATGAAGTTCAGGATTTTGAGATGGGAAGATTGTCCTGGATTATGGGAGTGAACCCTAAATGCAAGCTCATGCATCCTCCCTGGAGGGAGGCAAAGAGAAGACAGGCAAAGAGGAGAAGCAGAGTGACGACGGAGGATGCAGCCACATGGCCAGAACACCGACAGCCACAGGAGCTTGGAAGAGACCAGGAATGGATTCTCTCCTGGAGCCTCCAGAGGAAGCCCAACCTGCCAGCACCTTGATTCAGACCTCTGCCCGCCCCCACCCCCGAGAACTGGAGGACTACATTTATCTCTAAGCCATTGAGATTGTGATAGTTTGTCACAGCCTCCCCAGGAAACTAGTATAAGGAGGTCCCACCTCCCTCTCCTGCCAGCGAGCTGGTGAGCAGCCTGCCGGGAGCACAGAGTGGGCACCAGACTCAGAAAGACAAAGAAATATGTGTGGAGCAGCAAGGGGATTCCAGCCAAGTTGTCTGCCCGTGTTTCTGCTCTTGAGCTGTCCACTTGGGCAATGAGGGTCACTACCCAAAAAGAGGCAGAAAGTTCATGACTTCAGATGAACCCTGAAGCCCTCAGCTACAAACCAGCATTTCTTGGGGGCGGGGGGGAAACCATTTTTGGAATAGAAAAATTTACAGGGGAAGCCTTCAGGGAGGTGACCTTTCTTGAAATGTCATGGCCTGTGCAAACTTCCAGTGTTCAGTTTGGCAAACAGAGGAGCCTGGGGCTGGCAGGAGAGGAAGGCCCAGGGTAAGCTGATGCTACTGAAGGCTGTTGGTTTAGAAGGGGCTGGAAGCACCAGGGGCTGAAACCATTTGCAGAGAGCCCCTTCCTTTCCCGAGCTCACCTAACCCCAGTGTTGTCCAACAGGGGCTGAAGAACCAAAACGTTCAATGAATAAAAATGTTTCTAGCCTCTCAGACCTACCCCTTCCCCAGACTAGTGTGAATGGCAAAAAAAACAAATCCCTTTTGGTGAGTGTGAGTTATGCTGTGCCCAAGGGGAGTCTGGGATCTCTTAAACAAATACTTCTTTCTCATAATATTTACTTTTCATAATTAAAATATATAAGCATTTTACAGAAAATTTGTAAAACAGAATAGAAGGGGAAAAAAATCATACACCTATCTCTCTAAATGCACCCACCCACTGTTGGGATTTCAGAGTATTTCCTTCTTCCACATTGTTTTTCTTTGGTTTTAGAAAACTACAATCAGAGGACTAGATTCTTAAGTTCTGAGAGCTTGCACCTGACCACCCACTTTGAGAAGGTTACCAATCACCTCTCCCTGTTTTTATGTTCCTCATAACCCTCATCATCTGCAATACTCACCTGCAGTCAAGGCCCAGACATTGTAGGGAAAAGGGATGAGGAGGAGGGGAATGAAAATTGGTAGCAACCACCGAAGCAAAATTAAGCTCATTTGGATAAATAGTGTTCATTGGTGATGTTAAATCCAAGTGGCAAAAGTGAAAACTCTGACTTTATACAGTTGATTCTCATTATTCATGGATTTATGAATTCACCTACATACTAAACTTCCTCTGTAAATGGAAAATCAATAACTTGTGGGCCTGGGGTCATCTGCAGATACAGAGGAGGAGAAACCCTGCCACCAAGTTCCAAGCCGAGGTCTGGGAGGCTGAAGCCTCCTTGCTTCAGCTCTTCCTGTAAACAACGGTCCTTTCTGAGTTTTATTTAGTGCTATGTTTATACATTTTTGCGCTTTGTGTTGGTGATTTTGCTCTTTTCCGAGCCTAGTACAGAAGTGCTGTCTAGGGTCCTAAGTGCAGAAGGCTGTGATGAGTCTTATGGAGAAAATACACGTGTTAAATAAGCTTCATTCAGGCGTAAGTTCTAGTGCTATTGGCCATGAATTCAATATCAATGAATCAACCAAATATATTAAAAGGTGTCTTTAAACAGAAACACACATTAAACAAGGTATGTATCCAACGGTTGACAAAAACACCATGACCAGAAGACCAGGACCCTAACCCTGTATTTCCCCTGGAAGCAGTGGTTCCATGTTCACAAATCTAGTGTCCATGGCAGCTTTATAGAATATCATGACTGCAAATAACAAGATTCGATTAGACACATTTAAAAAAATATTTTCCTTAAAAAACTTAAAATAGAGTTACCGTATGATCCTGCAAGCCCACTCCTGGGCATATATCCAGAGAAAACTCTAATTTGAAAAGATACATGCACCACAATGTTCATTGCATCACTATTTACAATAGCCAAAACATGGAAAAAACCTAAATGTCCATCGACAGATGAATGGATAAAGAAGATATGGTACATATATACAATGATATACTACTCAGTCATAAAAAAAGAATGAAATAATGCCATTTGCAGCAACATGGATGGACCTAGAGATGATTATCATACTAAGTGAAGTAGGTCAGACCAAGACAAATACCATGATATCGCTTATATGTGGAATCTAAAATATGACACAAATGAACTTATCTGTGAAAGAGAAACAGAATCACAGACATAGAGAACAGACGTGTGGTTGACCAGAGGGTGGGGGAAGGAAGAATTGGGAGTCTGGGGTTAGCAGATGCAACCTGCTATACATACGATGGATAAATAGCAAGGTCCTACTGTATAGCACAGGGAACTATATTCAATACCCTGTGATAAACCATAATGGAAGAAATATGAAGAAGAATGTATGTATATGTATAACTGAGTCACTTTGCTGTACACCAGAAACTAACAAAGTATTGTAAATCAACAATACTCAATAAAATAAATTTTTTTAAAAATTATACCTTTAGAGGATTTTGACGTGTGTATAATGAAAACAGATGGACCAAGTTCATGGGCACATCTGTGTACAAGTCAGTGAGGACAGCAAAGGTGCTTCTAACTTTTGTTCTACATGTCAGAGACCACTGGAATCCTCCTCAACACCCCTTTTTTCTCACAGCACCCTAATTTTATTTGGGGTACAAAAACATACAATCCAAAAGTCTACATTTCCCAGCTTCACTTGCAACTGACAGTGATCACAAGAGTGTAAGCAGCAGTCATTGATGGTGAGGTGCTTTTTTAAATTGCAATAAAGGATACATGAACATAAAAGTTACCATTTTCGCCATTTTAAGTGTACAATTCAGTGGCATTAAGTATATTCATATTGTAGTGTTACCATCACCACTATTCATCCCAGAACTTTTTCATCATCTCAAACTGAAACTCTGTCCCCATTAGACACCTTCCCCACCCTCCCCTGCCCCCTGGTAACCACTATTCTACTCTCTGTCTCCAGTCATGTGACATACCTGTCATACCATATGACATATCATTCCAGTCATACCATATGACATACCAGTCATGTGGTAAATGTATGTCTAACTTTTTAAGAAACTGCCAGCTTGATTTCCAAAGCGTTTGTGTATTCCCACCAGCTAGTCTGAGGTTCAAGTTCCTCCATGCCCTCACCAGTACTTGGTGTGGCCAGTCTTTCTATGTTGAACCATTCTAATAAGTGCGTAGTGGTATCTCATTGTGGGTTTTTTTATTTGTCTCAAAAATCTTTTCTTAATACGGTGAAATTCACATGACAAAATTAAACATTTTAAAGTGAACACATCAATGGCATTAAGTACATTCATGATACTGTGCAACAACCACCTCGATCTAGTTCCAAAACCTGTGCATCCCTTCCAAATAAGACCCCATTAAGCAGTCACTCCTGGTCCCCTCTCTCCACAGACACTGGCCACCATCAACCTACTCTCTGAATCTGATGACTCTAGGGACCTCATATAACTGGAATTACATAGTATTTGTCCTTTTGTGTCTGGCTTATTTTACTGAGCATGTTTTCAAGTTTTATCTATGTTGTAGCATGTATCAGAATTCCATTCCTTTAAAGCTGAACAGTATTCCACCTTACTTTGTCTTAGTCCATTCGGGTGGCTATAACAAAATACCATAAACCGTGGGGCTTATAAACCAAAATTTGTTTCTCACAGTTCTGGAGGCTGGGAAGTCCAAGACCCAGGCAGAGCAGATTGCATCTGGTGAGGACCCTCTTTCTGGTTCATAGACAGTGTCTCTGTGCTGTGCCCTCACGTGGTGGGAAAGGAGCAATCTAGCTCTCTGGGGTCTCTTTTATAAGGGCACTAAACACCTCCCAAAGTCCCAACCTCCTAATACTATTAGGTTGTGCATTAGGTTCTACATATGAATTTGGGTTGGGTGGGGGGAGGTTTCAGTGGGGAACACACAGTTTTTTACCCCTTCCTGGTTCCTTTACTTCCTCTCTGAATGTGGATGTACTAGCTGGAACTTCAGCAACCATCTTAGAACTTGAGGGCACTTTGAAGATGGGGCACTAAAAAAGATGAAAGTCTCCCTGATCATATCATGAAGTGTAGTATAGAGATGGAGATGGCCAGGTTTCCTTCCTGTGAGAGAAAAATCCAGTCCCTCATTTGTCTTGTGGGGTCAGAGTGGTCTCTGATACTTAGCAAATACAGGCCCTAACTGACACATCCCCCTTAGTACTGACCTCCATCCTGGGGCAACATTGGTTGGATCAGAAATAATTCTGCTAGGAATAAACCTACCTAAGGAGGTAAAAGACCTGTACTCAGAAAACTATAAGACACTGATGAAAGAAATCAAAGATGACACAAACAGATAGAGAGATATACCATGTTCTTAGATTGGAAGAATCAATATTGTAAAAATGACTATACTACCCAAAGCAATCTACAGATTCAATGCAATCCCTATCAAATTACCAGTGGCATGTTTTACAGAACTAGAACAAGAAATCTTAAAATTTGTATGGAGACAAAAAAGACCCTGAATAGCCAAAGCAGTCTTGAGGGAAAAAAACGGAGCGGAAGGAATCAGACTCCCAGACTTCAGACTATACTACAAAACTACAGTAATCAAAACAATATGGTACTGGCACAAAAACAGAACAGGATAGAAAGCCAGAGGTAAACCAACACACCTATGGTCAACTAATCTATGACAAAGGAGGCAAGGCTATACAATGGAGAAAAGACAGTCTCTTCAATAAGTGGTGCTGGGAAAACTGGACAGCTACATGTACAAGAATGAAATTAGAACACTCCCTAACACCATACAAAAAATAAACTCAAAATGGATTAAAGACCTAAATGTAAGACCAGACACTATAAAATTCTTAGAAGAAAACATAGGATGAACACTCTTTGACATAAATGACAGCAAGATTTTTTTTTGATCCACCTCCTAGAGTGATGAAAATAAAAACCAAAGTAAACAAATGGAACCTAATGAAACTTAAAATCTTTTGCAAAACAAAGAAAACTATAAACAAGACGAGAAGACAACCCTCAGAATGGGAGAAAATATTTGCAAACGAATTAATGGATGAAGGATTAATCTCCAAAATATATAAACAGCTCATGCAGCTCAATATTAAAAAAACAAACAAACCCAATCCAAAAATGGGCAGAAGACCTAAATAGACATTTCTCCAAAGAAGACATACAGATGGCCAAGAAGCACATGAAAAGCTGCTCAACATCATTAATTATTAGAGAAATGCAAATCAAAACTACAACTACCTCACACCAGTTAGAATGGGCATCATCAGAATATCTACAAACAACAAATGCTGGAGGGGGTGTGGAGAAAAGGGAACCCTCTTGCACTGTTGGTGGGAATGTAAATTGGTACAGCCACTATGGAGAACAGTATGGAGGTTCCTTAAAAAACTAAAAATAGATTTACCATGTGACCCAGCAATCCCACTACTGGGAATATACCCAGAGAAAACCATAATTCAAAAAGACACATGCACCCCAATATTCATTGCAGCACTATTTACAATAGCCAGGTCATGGAAGCAACCTAAATGCCCATCAACAGACCGATGGATAAAGAAGATGTGGTACATATATATAATGGAATATTACTCAGCCATAAAAAGGAACGAAATTGGGTCATTTGTAGAGATGTGGATGGATCTAGAGACTGTCATACAGAGTGAAGTCAGAAAGAGAAAAACAAATATCGTATATTAACACATATATGTGGAACGTAGAAAAATGGTACGGATGAACCAGTTTGCAGGGCAGAAATAGAGACACATGTAGAGGACAAACATATAGACACCAAGGGGGGAAAGTGGCGGGGGGTGGTGGTGGTGGTGGGACGGATTGGGAGATTTTGATTGACATGTATACACTAATATGTATAAAATAGATAGCTATTAAGAACCTGCTGTACAAAAAATTAAATTAAATTAAAAAAAAATGAAATGCCAAATTTTTCATGCAACTTTTGGCCAGTGAACTCATACTTTTTACTTCCTAGAGGATGAGTTGGTTTTAATTCAATAAAGTGAATGGAAACACACACACACAAAAGAAACACTCTGATGTTCTGATGTCAGAATGCCCCAGGGGTTCCAGGGGCCAGGCTGGCCATGACTCTGTCAGACATGCACCCCAACTCATCTGCCTCCTCCCCCACCTTCTACGGGTGTTGATCTGTAGTAAACATCCTGTGCCCCAAACTGCATCTCAGTCTCTGCTTCTGGAGAACCCAATCTGCAATACACTCCACAGTCTCTCAAAGTCCTTCCTGGCTCTAAGCATCTATGTGGAAAGACCAGGGGGAAAATACAGCACAGTAAGGGCATGGGCTTCAGAGTCAACCCTGTTTGAATCTTCATGCTTCCCAGCTATGTGGCCTTCAGGAAAGGACTTAAATTTTCACATCTGTGAAAGACAGACAACAGTTTCTCCCTTGTGTAATAGGGAAGAACAAACCTGACTCCATATTAGATCTGTTCATTTTTTTTCTTTAATTTTATTGAAATACAGTTGATCTACAATGTTGTGTTTAATTTCTGCTATACAGCAAAGTACTTCAGTTATATCAATATATAACTGAATATATTCTTTTTCGTATTCTTTTCCATTATGGTTTATCACAGGATATTGAATATAGTTCCCTGTGCTGTACAGTAGGACCTTGTTGTTTACCCATCCTATATATGCTAGTATGCATCTACTAACCCCAAACTCCCAGTCCATCCCTCCCCCCCCACCCCTCCCCCTTGGCAACCACAGGTCTGTTCTCTATATTTGTAACTGTTTTTTGTTTCATAGATACATTCATTTGTGTCATATTTTAGATTTCACATATAAGTGATATTATGGTATTTGTCTTTCTCTTTCTGACCTACTTCACTTAGCATGATCATCTCTAGCTTCATCCATGTTGCTGCAAATGACATTATTTCATTCTTTTTTATGGCTGAGTAGTATTCCACTGTATATATCTATACCACATCTTCTTTATCCGTTCACTTGTTGATGGATATTTAGGTTGTTTTCATGTCTTGGCTATTGTGAATAGTGTCGCTATGAACATACAGGTGCATGTATCTTTTTGAATTATAGTTTTCTCTGGGTATATGCCCAGGAGTGGGATTTAGATCTGTTCCTTTTACTTTAAACTTTGTGCTCTGTTGCCTGTGCTTAATCATGCTGGCTCTTTACCTTTTGTAAAAGAATATTGCCTATAGCCTGAAATATATAGGATAGCACATTCTCAAGGCTCTGACATTTAAGAGTCCGTTCATATAGAGGTAAAAAGTTGCAGAACAGAGAACATTTGTCCTGTTGGAGGTTTACAGGAACCTTATGACCTGACCTATGTGGTGCAAGAACGAAGGGTTCCAACACCAAGAAGTTTGTAACAACCAACCATGTTTCTCCCTTTCCTTGCCTTTAAAAATGTTTGTTGAAACGCTTCAGGGAGTTCAGGGTTTGGGGGGCATGAGCCACCCATCTCCTTGCATGGCCCTGTAATAAACTTT
Source organism: Delphinus delphis (assembly GCF_949987515.2). Taxonomy (NCBI): domain Eukaryota; kingdom Metazoa; phylum Chordata; class Mammalia; order Artiodactyla; family Delphinidae; genus Delphinus; species Delphinus delphis. The sequence goes on from NC_082686.1 coordinate 131,646,509, forward strand.
CTCTGTTCCAAACTCTGACATTTCAGTATTGTTTGGCCTCACTGTGTGTTAGTGTGCACACGAACTTTTGTTTGGTAGCATTTAGACAATTATTGTGTGGATTAATTGAGCCAATGCATGTAGAGGGTCTGGCAGAGGGAATGGCATATGCTAATAACATTATTATAATTCTCCCTTTGGCAAGAACCTCCTTGTCCATTCAACTTCACAAAAAATTCCCTAATGAGGGTGCATGAAGCAGCAAACACTAAGATTTATATGTATTTTCCCATTTAATCTTCCTGGGAACCCTACAAAGTGGTTGTCATTAACATCTCCATTTTACAGATGAGAAAGTTGAGGTTCAGAGAGATCGAATAACTTGCCCAAGGTCACAAAACCAGTAAGTCGTGGAGCTAAGATTCAAATCTGGGTCTCTCTGTGTCCAGAGTGTGAGATAATAAGAAATACATGTATTGGTCTCTGCCCCAAGATTCTAACACAGAGCTCCTAAAATCCTTGTAAAAAGGGATGCTGGGAGAATCTTTAGTTCTAATATTGTCTTTGATCCTGGTTCCTAATACTGGTTCCTAAATCCCTTGGAATTTCCTGGGGGACAAGAACATCTTCTGTTCAAATGAGATGACTCAGTGTGCTCTTTGATGAAGGCTGGTCACAGGAAAGACCAAGCCATGATTAGAAGCTTGGAACTTTCAGCCCCTCCCCTCATTCTACAAAGAGGGGAGGGGGCTGGAAACAGAGTTCCTAATTGATCATGGCTATGTGACAAGGTTCCATAAAAATCCCAATAGGGGATTTCTAGGTTAGCAAACACATCCAGGTACCAGGGGGTTGGCACACCTGTGGTGGAGGGGGTAATTTTCCCTCTACCTCTCGTGGGTTCTTGTGGCTGGACTAATAATGAAATTAACACAAGACAGATTAACAGGCAGAAAAGAAACAGTTTAAATAGTGAGCACAGAGGTCACATAGAAATGGCACCTACGAAGTGGCCAAAGCAGGCAGCTTTTATACTTTTTAGACAAAGAAACAGTAAATTTGAAAGGACAAAGAAACTTAGGTTTGGGTGCTTAATTAGTAAAGAAGGTTTGTTTATGTGAGCTTCTCGGCCCTGGGTTCCCTGCCTCTGGATGTCTCTCTACCTCCTGGAATGGGGAGGATGCCTCTCATGTGGGAGATTTGTTTCCTGCTCTCAGCAGACAGAGAGGAGGGTAAAAGTCGCTCTCATATCAGCTGTTTCTTAAATAACTTTAATTCAAAACAATCAATACACTATTGAGACATATTTGGGCCCCAACACACCTTAGCTCCACGGGGACTGAATTTCCTGCACCTGGGGCTCTTCCAGACCTTGTCTGATGTATCTCTCTACCTGGCCATTCCTCTGCATCCTTTATCATATCCTTCATTATATAAGAAACTAGTAAACATGAGCATTTTCCCTGAGTTCTGTGAGCTGTTCTAGCAAATGATGGAATCCAGGGAAGGGGTTGTGGGAACCTCTGATTTGTAGGCAGTTTGGACAGAAGTTGTGGGTCACCTGGGAACCTACTGCTTGTGATCGGCATCTAACATTCAGGGGACAGTCTTGTGGAACTGAGCCCCTAACCTGCGGGGTCTGTGCTAACTCCAAGTCAGACTTGAACTGAATTGTGGGATACCCAGCTGGTCACAGAGAATCTCTTGGTGAAGGGAAATGCCCAGACATTTGGGGACCAGAAGCGTCAGAGCAAAGTGCTCTGTGTGAGGAGTAACAGGAGACACAGGCATGTGCCGTCCTGAGTGAGACGCAGAGGCTGAGCGCTTTGCTGCACAGCCATGATGCCCGTGGCTCTGTCCCCATCATGCAGCCCTTCCCAAATTAGCAGGGGCTGAAGAGATGATTGCTAGTTCAATATTAGGCAGGGGGAGCCTCAGGGAGAATACAGACACAGATCAGTATTTGGTTCTATACATTTATGTTTGTTGATTTTAGGGAAAGATAATCCTCCATACACTCCCTGGATCAAACTAGGGCACAACTGAAGAATGCAATGCTGTGCATGTAAGGCTCCTCTGGGAGCTCCAGAGGGAGGGAGTGAAGGGGCTGGAACCATGGAGAAGTGGGAGGAGGAGACAAGTGGAGGTCAAGCTGGACAGTAGGACAGTGAGGGGCAAAGCACAGGCGGCAGCTGTGGCTGGGGGACTTCTAAGAACAGGGATCCCTGATGTCTGGTGTTTACAGACCAGCCGGACTAGCCCAGATACCCCAACCCCACAGTGATCTGCAAATCATCGGTAGCGGAGACTTCACAGGAGTGTGAGTGGCTTGGGGGCAGCAGGGAAAGGAGGCAGGGGCTGGTGTTTGCAGGGGGGATGGTTCACATCCAAAAGAAGGGAATGGCCACAAGAGACAGAATGGAATACAGAAATCAGCAGAAACAGGAAATCAGAGCGACGATAACTGGGAGAACCATGTGCCTTCAAGAGTCTCCCCAAATACTAAGGAGGCCAGGATTTTGGAGGACTTGACACATCCAGGTGGTGCTGGGTCAGATTGATTGGAAAATGGCCAGGTACCTCCACCTCAGTGTCCACTGCTTCTGCAATGGCCAAGCCTGGATGTCCTCTGACCAGGTCCCTTAAAGAATGCTAATCAGATAGAGAGACACTACCCCACCGCAAGTCACCTGGGAAAGAGAGTGCATGTGTGTATACACATGTGTGCACGTGTGTGTGTAGGGGCATGGAGCATTCTTTGGACCTGGAGCTGCCTTCCCCTGCCTTCCCCTCCCCTTGGGCTCAGTCTTTGAGAGCTGAGGAGGGGAACGCAGAGAGAGGACTGCTGAGGGCTGAAGGGAATCATGCCTATGAATGGGTCCTTCCGGGACCTAACTTTTTCCTTCTTCCAACCACAGTACACATAAATGTTCCTGAATTACAGGACTAGGTCTTACCTGTCCGCAGAGGAGCCCACCTGTGGGGAGAAAAGCACGGAGACTTATGAGCTGTCCACCCGCGAGACCATTTCCCCTAAGGGCCTTACCGGCAGCCCTCACACCCACCTGGAAGAGAGCCTGTTTAGTTCTTCTGGGTGGCAGGAGGTAGGCGGGCAAGGGGACAGAGGCCTGACCCTCTTGGCCACGCCCCCATCAAAACAGACACCCCTTCCTCACCTGCCTCTTTCCCACCCACCATAACAGGGAGCAGGCAGGGAGGAAAAGCAGCTGTAACGGGGCCCTTTCCACTTCTCACAGCAAACAGGAAGCTCATCCCACCCTGGAATGCTGTCTTCCCTGGAGTAGAAGGCAGCAGCCTGGAGCGGGAAGACTAGGCAACCTGGGGTTCAAACTTACCCCCAGCACCTACAAGATGAGAGTCCTTGCAAAAGTCCAAGCAACCTCTTGATGCCTGTTTCCTTGCCAGTAGAATTGGGATAGTAGTTGTGGGGATTCAGAATATGTCACCCCAAAACATGCCATTTGGGCATATTGATTATTTTGAATTAAAGGTACTTGAGAAGCAGCCAGTACAAGACACTCTGAATCTTCTGAAAGCAGGAGGTGAATCTTCCATGTGAAAAGTACCCCCCCCAGTGCTAGGAGGGTAGAAGGCACCCTCATCACCAGAAATAGGGAATTCATGGCCCAGACGCCTGTATAAACAAACCTGTTACTCCTTCACCAGTTCACTACGCCAAGCCCAAACCCCTTTTCTTGTCAATTCTTCACAAATGTATTATTTCTTTGTCTAAAATGTACAAAAGCTTCTTGCTTTCGTTACTTCTTTGAGTCTCATATTTTTATAGGGCTTCTGTACATAGGAAATTAAATTTGTTTTTCCCCTCTTAATCTGTTTTATGTCAATTTAACTGGTAGACCAGTCAAAGAATCTAGAAAAAAAGAAGGGAAGTTTTCCTCCCCACTCAGTCTTGTGCTCACAGCGGGGCTCTAAGAAGGAGATTGCAAACACAACACACTTGGAGCAGAGCTAGTGCTCAGCAGATGGCAGTTTACTTTTACTCTGGAAAACCCAAAGCCCTCCCCACCATTTACTCTTTCCCCCAAGTCAACTTGAAAAAGCAACAGGGGGCTCATCATGTGACCTGAAGGAAGGTCAGTATCTGCAAGCATCTGCCGTCAATCAGGCACAGGCTGTGGGCCTTCTTAAAACAAAACAGATGTGTGGGGATGAGACCAAGGAGCCCATCCTCCCAACCCCAGCCTGTGGCCCCTGATTTTCTCAGAGTAAAGAGCTGAAAATGACAAAGGGTTTGATCAGGGTGGTGTATGGAGCCTGGAACAGAGCCCATCTCCATGCCTGCCCCCCCCCCCCCCCACCGCTGTTGCCTTCTGGCTCTGATGAGCCTGGAGGGAAATTGGGAGAGAATGGAATGGGGTGCAAACCTCTGTGAGCTGGTCTTATTGTGTTACTGAGTCCAAACTCACTCTGCTTGCCACACGACAGGCCAATAAATCAGAGACAAGGTGTTGTGGCAGAGAATAGCAACTTTATTCAGAAAGCTGGGCATCTGAGAATATGGCAGACTAATGTCCTAGAGTCTCATCTTATTGGGGTCTGGATGCCAGTTTCTTTCATAAAACGGGGTCAGGGGGAGGGTGGGTGAGGAAGTAAAAAGGCCATAAGTCTTCCAAAGTGTCTCCTGGCTTGGCCAGCCTGAGGGAGGGGATGTGTTAATTTCTTCTTTTCTGCAGCCATTCACAGGTGGGCAGGGTCAAGGTGTTTCCCTGTGAGCTGAACAAAGGCACTTTAGTTTAACATGCAAGCAGAGGGGCAGGATTCCCCGGGGCAGGCCATTATGTATGCTTACAGCTATAGAGAGCATCCTTTTAGTGATTATAGTAACAAAAGCAACAAAAAGCAAAGATAAAGTAAAAGAAACAGATCTAACATGGAGTCAGATCCTGTTCTTCCCTTCTACAACTGTTTACAATAACTGGGAGTGGGGGCAGGCACAAGGCCCTTCTCTCTTCCTTGAACCAGAGTCTCCTACAAAACAAAAGCCTTACACAGCTGCAGAAGGCAGTAAAACTTGCTGTCTCCAGGGCACAAAGACTCATGTACCTGGAGGAAGGATGGAAGAAAAACTCTACCCCAGCTTAGGGCAGAAACCTGTCTTGTGGGAAGGGAGCTGCTGTACTGTGAAAACACTCAAGCAGCCCTGTGGACAGGCTCCCATGAAGAATAACTGAGCCCTCTCCACCTCCCTCCCCCCCACCCCCTCCCTGTCCCAAGAACCAGAATCACCTTTCCAGATGCATGAGTAATCCACCTTAGAAGTGCCGCCCCAGTCAAGTCTTCAGCTGACAACTGACTTCAACCTCATTATAAACACCAAGTTAGAACCATTCAGCCAATTTGCTCCCAAATTCTTCACACACACAAACTGTTGAAGCCAAGCAGGACCTTGCAATTCCTTTCTGTGTCCCCCATTTCTCATGTGCAGGAAATAGGCTTCATTTAGCCTCCTTGACCTTCCCTGACTTCCAAAGGACAGATTTAAACAGTTGTTAATGAGGGAAGGGAGGGAATGCAGAGACAAGGGAGAAGAAGTCAAGAAACAATAGTACAGACTTGGGGCAGGTCCTGGTTCCTCCTCAAGTAATATACATAAGGATACCTTTGAGTTCTTCTGCAGGAACTAAAACCTCCACCCAGGTGGAGGATGTTAACTTCAGGCTGAGCACAAGATTTCTGGAGCACCATCCTGTTACCTCACCACTGACCAATCAGAGGAAAGTCACACACCCTGTGGCCCTCACCCCAAATTTTGCCTATAAAATTTTTTCCCAAAAAACCATCAGGGAGTTCAGGGTTTTTGAGCACAAGCCACCCATCCCCATGGCCCTGTAATAAAACTTACACTGCTCCAAATTCTGATGTTTCAGTTTGTTTGGCCTCACAGTGTATCAGGCACATGAACCTGTGTTAGGTAACACTGTGAGACATAATAAATTATTACTTGTTTAAGCCACTAAGTTTTGGGGAGATTTGTTTAACAGTAATAGGAAACCAATACACGATTTTATACATCAGAATAACAAGTAAAATTTCATTTGAAGAATTCTGTTGTGTAAAAGAAAACAACAGCAAACAAAAAACTTTAGTATCCATGTAATCCAACCTTCTTAATTCATTAATTAGAAATAGAGCCAAGGAAGATAAAGATATGGTGACATAACTGAGTCAAGGCAAAACCAAACCAGCACACAACTTTGATGGCTACTTCATTCCATAGCATTCAACAAGATCAGATATTGAGAGAACAAGGTATTCAGAACTTGGTTTAGAGAAAAGACTGGTTTATCCAACCTGGTTGTTAAGGCAATTACCAAGATGTTCTTGAGGGAAGCTTAGATGCCTGGCCTTCAGGTTTAATCTGATAACAAGGTGAGACAGGAAGGGGTCAGGGAACAACATTTTAAAGAATGATATGGCCCAAGGACATGACATAAACTGGTTAGAACCAACTAGGTCCAAGATGGCGGATGAGCCAACTTCCACTAGACCTTGAGCCTCAGTATACCCTCATTGTAACACATCAGCACGCTAACTGACACACCCACAGGTGCCATGACAGTTCAAAGGTCAACCATAAAACGTCAAAAAGTGGGTGGTGGTCCAATTCCTGGAAATCCCCACCCCTTCCCCAAAATAGCTGGAATACTCCTCCCACTCATTAGCCTATGAAATTACCCACCCCTATAAAAATTGACAACCCCGTACCCTGGGTTCTCTCTCACCTTCTGAAATGACCCACACCCTGTCTATGGAGTGTGTATCTCCCTGAATAAATCTTCTTTCGCTTTACTTTGGCTCGCTCTTGAATTCTTTCCTGCATGAAGCCAAGAACCCACACTTGGCGGCTGTCCCAAGGATTCACCTGAGACCTTGGACATGACAATCCTCTCGTGCCCCACTCTTTTTCATGCAAGAAAGGGTTGAGGTAACTGGCAAGACGTCACTGTTTATCGCTATCCTGAACATAAGGCATGAGGAGTTGGAACTTTAAGTCTTTATTTAAAAAAAAAAATTTTATAAGCAAGTTTAAAACTCATCAATCCATTAACTAAAAACTTTGCTGCCCCAAACATGGCAATTTCCAAACACCAAATCAGTGATTTGCAACATAAATACAGCAATCAGAATGATGAAAATAGAAGCCTTCCAGCAAAATCCACTTCTGAGAGCTGCTGCCAAAGGGAGAAGAAAAAACATTTTCAAGTTAAAATTTGGACTGAAATTGAGCTGAGAATAAGCTGAAAATTATCACCTCTCTCTGAAACCCAGTGGTTAATTACACTGTTTCACAGCAAGGTGCATACAGATGTAGCTGGGATAAAAGAAATAAATGTACGTTCAGGGAGAATTCAAACCACAATTCTCTTGATGGTACGTTAGTCACTTCTTTTTCCTGAGCACAGGCCAGGCTGAAAATATTATGCTGACTTCCTTCCGTAGAGGTTGTGAAATTGCTAGAAAATGGCTGAGGACCTTTGTTCTGTCTCTTCAAATGACAAGTTCCCAGATCTCTCCTTTCAACACTCCCTGGTCACTGCTATTTATGTTCCCACCTGGAAGCATATGCAGTGTGTGGGACCGGTTCCAAAACTTGCTGGGGTTCTTGCTGTTTCCCTAGTCTGTGTGAGTAGCAAAGATGTGGAAGGTCTCACACGTGCAGGGGCTGGTGCTGCTGCACAGGTCTACATGGAAGCGCTTTCCTCTCTACTCAAAATATGATTTATATTATGATTTAATTTTTATATAAATGCATCTACTCACAGTCAAAGGCAGGTAGAATAGGGCTATTTAAATAATTAGAATGAGCAGAGTAGCTCATGTTGAAACGAAGCAGGACCCTGTGGGGTTCTCCCAGGTACAAATCCTTTCCATGTCCCCCACTTCTTGTTCATAGGAAACAGGTTTCATTCAGCCTCCTTGACCTTCCCTGAGTTCCAGACAGGGAAGGGAGGGGATGCAGAAGCAAAGGAGGAGCAGCCAAAACAAACAAAACTAAACAAAACAAAAAACAGTGCAGAGTAAAGCAGGGTCCTTGTTCCTCCTCAAGGGATATACATAACAATGTGTTTGAGTTCTGCTACAAGAACTAAAGCCCCCACCCAGGTGGAGGATGGTAACACCAGGCTGAGCACAAGATTCCTGGAGCACCACCCTGTTACCTCACCACCAACCAATCAGAAGGAAGTCACACACCCTATAGTCCTCACGCCAAATATTGCCCTTTAAAAACTCTTCCCCCATAAACCATCAAGGAGTTTGGGGCTTTTTGAGGACTAGCTGCCCACTGTCCTTGCTTGGCCCTGAAATAAACCTTTCTCTGCTCCAAACTCCAGCGTTTCAGTTGGTTTGGCCTCACTGTGCGTCAGGCACACAAACTGAGCTTGGGTTCGACAACAATATACAATGTGCCAAGGTGACGTATTTTGCAGTAGTGTGTCCTGACCCCACCATTAGTTTATTCTCTTCTTTATCATGGTTGATTGAAATGTATTATTATTATCATTGTTATTAATAGTTTTTAAATTTTCTTTTATCTTTACTGCTCATTGTTAATAAAGTTATGTAAATTTTTAGAACTATTGTCAAAATAGAAAATTATCCAGTTTCTTTCACAGATGTAGAAACTGGAAGATTTCAAGGCATGTCAGGTTTTCCTGTGCACTGAGCAATATTAAAGAATTATCACATCAGTATACTAAAAGCCATTCCTAGACCCAGTCACATACAATGAACATTCCATTAAGGGTTTGAGTTTGTATGTGAGCCAAGGCCCACAAAGCTCTCCTAGGAAAACTGGCCTGCTGCCTGGCCCCAGCCTCACAGACAGAAAGGAAGGTCACTTCCTGGAAGGCCACGAAGCTGAGAAAGTTGAAAATTGAGAGGACCTCAAGAAGAGAGGAATTTACCAAATTGATAGGTTCTCTATGGTAAATCTGGTGGACATAGTGTCTTGGGTTTTGTTCCTCAAGCCTAGGAAAGAAAATAATAGAGACTTTATAAAGCCCAATTTGAGATTCCTAATCCATACAGTTGCCCAATACTATATGGCTCTAGATTTGAAAAGCAAACTTGAGGAAGCCTTTAGGGTTACTTAACGCTCTCCCTGCACCTCTTAAACTTTGCAGATTACTTATGATCCCAGTAGAGGAGACTGTCAAGAAAAATTATCCTAAACTTGAAAATAGGCCAAGATTATTGGGCATCCTTTCAGAGTAATGTTGGGAGTGTTCCTCTGACTGGCTTTCTATGGACCAGGTTATTTTATAGCTCTGTAGGGGTAGAGGCAAACTTACAGAAAATTGACGGCAGTGCAAATAATTTTTGCCCGAAAGCAATACAGTGGCTGCCTGACAAATGCTGATTTTGTCTGGTAGTAAGACAATTGATTTCCATCTGTAAAAATGATAACCTTCAAAGTTACTCTTTATTGTCTGTAGGATATTAACCAATTCTGCATCTCTGAACAAACTCATTTCAACATTTTCTTTGGTCTGACTCTTGTAAAACTCTGTTCTTCAAATTCTCATTTGAATTAGTTTTAACATTTTACTGGTTCCCTAATGAGTGGAATAAAATCTTTGACATGTTCATTTTATATTTTTATGAAGTCGTGTATGCAACTTTTTGAGAAGTATTTTTCAGCACATGAAACCAAGCAGGATCCTGTGGGGCTCCTGGGCACAAAAGTCTTTCCATGTCCCCTGTTTCTTATTTGTAGGAAATAGGCTACATTCAGCTTCCTTGACCTTCTCTGAGTTCCAGAGGATAGATTCAAACAGTTGCTAATTAGGGAAGGGAGGGGATGCAGAGACAAGGGAGGAGCAGTCAAGAAACAATAGTTCAACCTTGTGGCAGGGTCCTGGTTCCTCCTCAAGGGATACACATCATACTATCTTTGAGCAGAACTAAAACCCCCAACAAATGGAAGATGATAAGTACTCAGTGGAGCACTCTTTATTCCAGAGAGAAGGTCACAGTTCAATAGCCTTGACAACCACAGAAGCCCATCATGAGACCACCTGATGCCAGATGATCTCTAGATTGAAGGAATGCAGACCCTGCACGCACCCTGATCCCTATCAGCAACTCTGCCCATTGACTATAAGACTCCTCACAACCCCCCACCCCCACCCCAGGTTGAGACACACAGTTTTGAGGGCATTAGCCTGCTGTGGCCCCCTTTGCCTATCAAAGCAATAAAGCTATTCTTTTCTGCCTCACCCAGAACTCTGTCTCCGAGATTCAGTTCAGTGCTGGTGCATAGAGGCCGGGTTTCCTCATCAAACATGCGCTAAAAATATTCCAGCAGTTATAATATGCCTCCTTAGCCCAGTCTTAAGCTCCAGTTCACACTATGGAGCCAGATTAAGCTTCCCATTGTCCAGCTCTGACTCTATCACCCTCTTGTTCAAAACTCTTCAATAGCTCCCTCCTCTTGATACAAGAAGGTTCAAATACATTAGGTTGGTATCCCAGGCCTCTTACAATCATGCCCCAACCTCTCTAGATCTACCCTTGGCTTCAGGTAGACAGTAGGTACCTAATTAATGTGTGGTAACAAATGGATGACTGAACTCATTAATACCATTTACCTGAACGTAATGGCTTGCTTTCTGCTGTTAAGAATGAAAGCTGTCCCTTTCCCTTATTGGGCGTCCCACCTAAAGTATTTTTCATCTGGCTTCCCCCAGGAGCAGAGGCCAAGACAAGGTTTTAAGGATCAGTAGCTTGAGAGCTGATTTGAGAAAACTCCAGCAAATATGTAAAAAAGGTGGCCTGGGAAGAGAACAATGTGACAGAGGGTGTGTGATGAAGCCAGCTCCCATGGTATGTGACTGTGAAACAGAGCAGAACCCGTGCCCACACTCACAAGTGAAAAGGCCCCTCCATGTTTATAGAAGAGCTGAAGTCTCCCAGACCACTCTGAGTCACAAAGAGCAGGCTAAAGCAGCTAATGATTAGGACAATGGAGTCACAGACTCAGTGACTGATGAATATTCCTGAGTTGTCTTACAGATACTGTAACTGCCACCAGAGGGAAAAAGCTAACTGCATGATGAACAGACTGCAGCCATGACATAAGCTGCTCCATCTTGAGCAGTACTGAATGTATGGCTAGTACAATTCCAAGAACTGGCCTTAGGAGAGTGGGATTAACACTATTGCTCATCATAATCTATATCTTTGTGGGCATCCAACTCATTGTAGTTTGTTCTGCCCATGTATGAAAATGGGCAACTACAACTGTCAGCAAAGAGATGCTACAGACCCATGTCAACATCTTCCACTCTAAGAACATGGTACCTTGTGTCATCATGAAGAAGTTACAGAAGATGGACATTAACCCATGATCCCATAGAAATGAAATGATGTTCTGAGAAGTGGGGATTTGTAAGCAGCTTTTGGCAGGAAAGACCACTTTGCAGGAAAGAGTTCTCTGCAGGAGGCCCCTTTTCTCTTGACACTAACCTTAAGCCAGGCACCCCCATGATCTACTCATCTCTGGCTGAAGCACACCTTTCAAATCTTTTGACCACACAGTACTTTGCCTAATGTGTTGGTTCTTTCTGTAGAACAAAGAAGTCGAAATGAAGAATAAGTAACTAACAGATGACCTGATCTCTTCCCCAGCTTCCCTTTCAGTAAACTCATGAACAAACTGTGTGAAGAAGACAGTATCTAAAGAAAGACCACAAGCCTGCACACAGTGGGGGTTAGTGATGACTCTGACCCTCTATCTCAATGAGTAACTGAGATCACATCCCTGTTTACCTTTAGAAGCTTTCATGGCTGAGCAGAATCTTCAGATGGTGGACCCTGTGTCCACCATCTCCCCAGATTACTGGCTTTCTGATTAAAGGCAACTTTCCTCTCTACCATCATCTGTGAGTATTGATTTTGTAAGGGGCAAGCAGTGGGACCCGATTCCATAACAAATGGAGCTCGCTTCTACTGAGGTGTCCTGGGGGGTAGAGCAGGACCCTCCTCAGAGCTGTCCCAACCAAGCAGTGAGGACACAGTGTGTATTTATCTACTGATTCCCCATCTGTCATTGGTTGAGTGTTACTTCTGGGGACATTGTCTCCTGACACTTGCAGCTGCTCTGCACACGGGCCAAGCTGGCTCCCTCCTCCAGACAGAAATGCTCAGGGAGAGTCAAATTTCTTCCCGGTAAGCAGCCTTCAGAGCACCAACAGCCCAGGATGCAATCCTGCAGAGATTCCCAGCCAAGTAATTCAACTTGTTTCCTACAGATTAAGACAGGCTCCTCTCTCCTAACAACTCTCTATGTCAGAAGCTGAATTTTTTTCTGATTATATTCTACCACTACTGAGTTATATTACAGTCCTAGATTTAGGCATTATGGCTTTGGAATATATTGAAGGGTCTCAGGGGTCTGGACTCATCGTGTTTGGCCATAAAGGCAATTAAGATGTCTGCAATTTTTTTATTAAGATTGTATAATGTGTCAATTACACGCAAGATGAGATTGTTTGGGACTCCTACTTGCCTTTATGGCATCTCTTTTCCATACTTTTAATGTGCTCCCTTTGGGTTCTGTTTAGCATGCAGGTTACAGTGTGGGGAAGCAGAGGTGAGGGGAGGAGGCCAAATGCTGGGAATCTGAATCATCCTTGTTAAAAGATAATCTGCATGCACATGAGGAAGGAAAAAGGGGAGGCTCATATCTCTCTGCAGGAAGTTCTTGAAAACCAATCACAGACAGCTATCTGTTCACCTCTGGAAAGGAGGAGGGCCAGATGGAATGTGGGTAGCTTTGGGAACCAACTGAGTCATGAGAAATTTCAAATTGTGATAAAATTTAACCATAAACGTGCTCCAGTACAGGTGGAACAAGGCTTGTAACCAAGCAGGACACTGTGGGGCTTTCCTTGGACAGACCCCTCCCCGCATATCCTCTGTTGTAGCTCTTCTCTGAAGTACCCAGATAATAGTATTTGCTATATTTCCTGAGTTTTTCAGATCCTAAAAACCACCACCAAGAGGAAGAAATGAACTGCTTGATGATCATGAGCACAGAGCCCCCCAACCTACTTGGCACCTAAGGATTGATAATGTTAACCCCTGTGACACTGCCCTGTTACCTCAAAATCAGCCAATCAGAGAATTATGCAGGAGTTGATCACACACCCTATGATCCCCCCTCCGTCACCTGGCCCTCAAAATGCTTTGCTGAAACGCTTCGGGGAGTTCAGGGTTTTGGGGGGCATGAGCCACACATTCTCTTCGCATGGCCCTGCAATAAACCTTTTTCTGCTCCAAACTCTGACGTTTTGGTTTGTTTGGCCTCACTGTGCATTGGGCACATGGACTTGTATTTGGTAACAGGCTGACTCCCAGTTCAGACTGCATAATTATACTTGAAGAAATGCTATAATCTGTGGATTTCTTACCCAAAAACTGGGTTTGTCTCTTGGTGGGTGTTGAGCCAAAAGACACAACCAGGCCAAAGATCAGGAGAAGGAAGGATTTATTACCTGCAGCAAATAAGGAGAACACCTGGGAGCTTTCCCAAAGCAGTTTCTCCCCCAAACAGCAAACTTGGGGAAGTTTTAAGGTAAGGGTACAGGCATATTCATGAGGGGCTTGGGTGGTGTTTGCATATCCATGAAGGGCTTGAGCAGAGGAGAATTCAGCATAGAATTGGTGCAAAGGTCAACAGAGTCTAAGCTTTAGCTGATTGAAGTCAGAAAATGTCAGCATCATCATCCCTTAGGTTCCAGTAGATCTGGTGGTTGAGCTTCAGACTAATCTTTACCATTGAAGTAGAACTGGGAGCCTTTTTACATGATTTGTTATCTTTGCTATTGTTACTCTCTTGCCTGATAACAGTCCTTCGTTTCTTTGTTCTTTTGTTCCCTTAAGATCATTAATTATTGAGACCTGTTCAAGGGCAAGCACTGTGGCCAGGCTTAGATCCCAAAATGGCTTCTCTTATGTCAAGAAAGTCATGCCTGGTTCTCCTTTCCCGGGGACCCCCTACAGTACCTACTTACAGATTTACACACCAAGCTGCCAGTCCTTCACCTCTTCCCTCTGCCTCTCACCCCGTTTCCAGCACACTCCTTACCGCCCTGGGTTCCAGTGTTCTTAGAGGCTTATTCAGATTTGCAGTTAGTTATACTCAAGAACAGTAGTTCTCAAATTGAGCTGCATCAAAAACACCTGGAAGTTTTGTTAAAACGCAGATTGCTGGGTCTGAACTCCAGAGTTGCTGATTCAATAGTTCTGGGGTAAATTTGCCTCTCAGGAAGTTCCCAGGTGATGCTGATATTGCTGGTCCAAAGGCCATACTTCGAAAACCACTGCTCTAGAAATAGTAGGTAATTGGACATGGGTCTTCAGCCCCAGAAGTCTACCCAGTCTTTACAGAATGATTGAAATCATCACATCCTTCAAAAGGCCCACAAATACCTCCCAGATCAGCTCTATGTTGAAACAAGCAGATCATTCCATTTTTGGGCTTCTGAATTTTAGGATTTGCATCAGAAAGTCCTCAACAATGATCCCACCCACAATCATCTACATTCTTGCTTCTCCACAAAGTTTGTGGATTGTTCCTAAAACCCCATATGCAATCTTTTCATTAAAGCTTTCACTCCTAAAAGGCCAAGTATCTACTCAGTGTGAATATGACTATTCTACAGATGGGAAAAGAGGAAAGATCCCATGAACATAGGAATCTGCTAAATGTAATGGAATTTGGGTCGTCCGTCTCCTGGCTGAATGCAAGTTTCACTCTGGTTCCCTCAGCGTTTGGTGACTTCAAGGACAGCCTTTGGCCCACAATCCAAAGAAAGTAGCACCTGTGAGAACTAGAGCCCTACCTCCCAATTTTGGCATTTGGTATGAAAATCAGCATCTTTTGGCTTTTTTTTTTTGTATGAAAATCAACAGCTACCAGTGGATTCTTGCCCCTAAAGGTGGGGACTAGAGCTCTTTAATCCAGCACCACAGCACAGACAGAGAGCCCACCAGCAAGTCCCCTGAAGCTGCTTTGACAAGGACTTGGGGACAGGTCCTGGAATCCCAGTGCCCAAACTGAGCTACAGACATTGAGCTGGGATCCACAGGGACAGGGCTGCTGTGAGAAGGGGTAAGCCCATCCTCTGAGCCGAGGATTTCCCATCTATTCACTGGATGACTTAGAATAAGCCACCGATTTCTCTGAATTAGTGTCCTCATCTGTAGTGATAACACAGCCTGTGTTTACTGAGAGCTGGACTATGGGCCAGGTGCTATGCTAGTCCTTGTCGACCAAAAAAGAACCCACAGAAGGCTGCAAACAAGAGTTTTTTTAGGGTTGTAAGAATTGCAGTTTGGGGGCCTCCCTGGTGGCACAGTGGTTAAGAATCTGCCTGCCAATGCAGGGGACACGGGTTCGAGCCTTGGTATGGGAAGATCCCACATGCCATGGACCAACTAAGCCTGAGTGCCACAACTACTGATCCTGCACTCTAGAGCCCGCGAGCCACAGCTACTGAGCCCGAATGCCACAACTACTGAAGCCTGCGTGCCTAGAGCCCATGATCCGCAACAAGAGAAGCCACCGCAACGAGAAGCCCACGCACCGCAATGAAGAGTAGCCCCCGTTCGCTGCAACTATAGAAAGCCCGCGTGCAGCAACGAGGACCCAACGCAGCCAAAAATAAACAAACAAATAAATAAAATTAAAAAAAAAAAGAATTGCAATTTGGGAGGTGTACCAATTCCAATAGCAACTCAAATGTGCTCCAAGGGAAATAGTGTAAGGAACGAACGGCACCAAGAAACGGAGGAGAGCTTAAACAAACTTTATTTGGGAATGCTCCCGGGAGAGGATCCCTGGTCCGAGAGAAAGGGGCCAAAGAAGTCGCGCCTGGGCGAGGGTTTGGGCAGAATTTATAGGGGAAGAAGGGAAAGGGGTGTGGCGAATCCGGGAAGGCGCAGGATATTCCTTATTTGGTGGTCTTTTCGGGTATCGTGGCAATATCTGGTGCCGGTCGCATCAGTCTTGGGACCGTTAGTCCCGCCCCTCGAAAGGCGGGAAGGCTGGGCGGGGTGGAAAGTCCCCAGGTCAGTTCCTGGAATTGGGTGCTCCGGAAAGTCTCCAGGTCAGTTTCTGGAACTGGGTGCTTCGGAAAGTTTCGGTCTGATGCAACCTGTGAGTCTGATTGCGTTCCCCTGCCTCGGGCCAGTTGGCCTTACAAATAGAGAATAGCAGATGTTTGTAAAGACAACAGACTGAGACATTCAGAGAAGTTACATAGGTTGTTTTACAGAACTACAACGCGTGCCAGCAGACATTCAGATACTTAATTTGGCAGCAGATTGCTTGCTGAGCTGCAGTTTCTAGGGAGTAAAGAAAATGAGTTCTAGGTGGCCTGTGGATGCCTGGGTCAAAAGTTTATATTATATCTGGGTGGAGGTATGTTAAGTTCCCTCTCCCTACTGCCTTCCTGGCTCCAGGGTAGATCCCTTTGACATAAGTGACTGCATTTTATTATTTATAGTCCACATCCTTTATCACATTAATTCTTCCTGAGAACTCTATGCAATGGGTATTATTATTACCCCATTTTACAGATGAGGACACTGAGGCATGAACTGGCTACATAATTGGCCCAAGTACCTAAGTGGTGAAAGATTCAAGCTCAGTTCTATGTGGCTCTAAACCATCCTTTCCCTAGTGTGGTCTCATCTAATCTCATGATTTTGAGCCCCATCTACTAGCTAATGACTCTCAAATTTATACCTTCAACTCCAATAAGTATCTCCAAAACTGAACTCTTGATCCAACCTTGACCATCTCAAAAGTGGTGATGGATAGAAACAGACTGAATACGAAATAGTTTGGAGGCAAAAGCAACACAATTCTACCATTAGTCCCTGGCCAAGAGTGCAAAAAAGTTCTCACATAATTACTGGGATTTTTCGTGGTCAGGGAGTGATAGGATTAGGACAGTCTTTCCCTTAAATCCCATTAGAATGCAAATCTCCCAAACAAAGATAGCATTACCTCAATCAGTATCAAACCTTATCACCTTTATGTGACTAATTTGACTGAGACCTGACCGGAGGCATGTGCAGAGGAATAGCAAATGCCCAGGGCAGGACTCCCCAGCCCAAGGGCCCACCTGGCCTGGCAGGTAAAGTGAGTGAGTGAGGCCGCCCCGCTTTCAGAGGATAACCTGCAGCCCCTGCTGTTGCCTTGTTAACCAAGGCATGCTGCTTCTCCAGTCCAGCCCCTCCCTAGCACGGGACAGTATTGCTGGAGCTTCCAGTTTTCTGAGATGGAGCATGGACTGCAGGTTATTAAAGTGTGAGAATGCTCAATTTTTAAACATTGGAACTAATTTATACTGGGGAGGGGGGGGGCTCTGAGGGGGAAAAAAGAAAAATAAGGTCAACCCTTGCAGTAATTTTGGAATTTCTAGACTAGTATGTTTAGACGTTAACTCATTCGATTCTTACATTAATCCTGTGAGGTTAAGTGGGAGTGTTCCCATTCTGCAGATGAGAAAACCGAGCCTCACAGGGCATGGAACTTGCTGCAAATTAGTCTGAGGTCTTGGGCCTGAATTTCTATATCTGTAAAATGAGGAAGAGGAGGTTTCTGAGCGCCCTGAAGTTGGGTGCGGAGGTCTGCACAAGTTAACACGTGTGTATTTTTCTCAGAAAAGGATGCATAATAAGCTTCATCATATTCTCAAAGGGGTCCCAGACGCAAACAGCTTGAGTATCACCATCCCAGAGAGGATACAGATGAGGAATTTATAGAAGAAGCCTGTCAGTTGTCCAATAAACATGAAAAACTGCTCAGCTTCTCTGCAGTCAGGGAAATGCATGTGAAAGAAAGGGGCTTATTTCAAAGATAAGCCGTGAGGATCCAAGGACCCAAGGTGGTGCAGTGAAGCTGCAAATGGCTCATTCAATCAGTTATGGCTCCTTTTGTGGTCGTGCCTGTCCTGCTTGATGTCTGTGGTCATTCTTGCGCTAATCATGCCAAGTGCCCAATGGCTTCACAATTTCTGTGCACCAACCTTCAAGGAACAACTATAAAGCTCAGTGTATCAGGATATTATTCAAGGCCGATTCTGGCTGTTTGAAAATATTTTGTATCTTTTGAATCATTTTATAACATCCTACCCTCCTCTCTACTGCAAAAGGATTTTCAGTAATAACTACAAAATGAAACTGATGATAACAATGATCAGAAGGGAAATGAAGACAGTAAATTTTTCTATTATTGAATTGCATGTGCATAATTATGTCAGTAAATAAATTTTTAAATAAGTATTACATTACAACGGATAAAAGATGATTAACATTTTAAAATTATATAAATGCAATTTTTGAAAAAGAAAAACTTACCTATGCCATCTCAGTGATGAAATAACATTATAGTTCTTGTGTTTGAGCCTTAACTTTTGCAAATGTCAATGATTTGGTCCAAATTTGCATATTCATGTTAAATAGAATAGCCAGATTTGCCTACCTATCTCTTCACTAACAGTTCATGGAAGACAGGTTTTTTTTGTTGTTTGTTGTTTTTTTTTTAAGAAGATGTTGGGGGTAGGAGTTTATTACTTAATTTATTTATTTTTGCTGTGTTGGGTCTTCGTTTCTGTGCTAGAGCTTTCTCTAGTTGTGGCATGCGGGGGCTGCTATTCATCGCGGTGCGCGGGCCTCTCACTATCGCGGCCTCTTGTTGCGGAGCACAGGCTCCAGATGCGCAGCCTCAGTAGTTGTGGCTCACGGGACTAGTTGCTCCGCGGCATGTGGGATCCTCCCACACCAGGGCTCGAACCCGTGTCCCCTGCATTAGCAAGCAGATTCTCAACCACTGCGCCACCAGGGAAGCCCGAAGACAGTTTTTATTAATTTTAATTCTGAAAGTTTTCTTTCACTCGAAGTAAGTTATTCAAATCATTAAGAAAAATCTTAAACGGACTTTTACCCACTTCCCTGGTTGCACAGTGGGTAAGACTCTGCGCTCCCAATGCAGGGGGCCCGGGTTCGATCCCGGCTCACAGAAGTAGATCCCACATGCAAGCCGCAACTAAGAGTTTGTATGCCACAACTAAGGAGCCCACCTCCAGCACCTAAGGAGCCTGCCTGCCGCAACTAAGAGACCCAGCGCAACCAAATAAGTAAATAAATAAAAAGAGAGGCACCTAGTTCTCAAAAAAAAAGTCTTAAACATAAAGATAAATTTAACCGATTCATAAAAACCTCAATTTATAATGAATGTCAGAAATGCATCATTTTCCACATCTTTGTTTCTTCAGGATTGTTCTCAGCAGTCTTCATATGTCTCTGTAGCTCAAACATTTCCACTGAAATGTTTTCACCAGAAGATTCATCATAAATTTCTATTACATTTAGTAAAATCCCTGAAGATTTTCCTCTTACACTGAATTTAGAGAAAATGACTAAATAGTGAACACTGAAATTATTTGATCCATTGCTTTAGAATGAGTGTCTTCTTCCTGGTGAAAACTATCCAGGTGTTCAAAGACTGTCCTTTTGATTTCTTCTGGCAATAGAAGACCAGCACCTTTTGTCATGTTTCCTGGAGTTCTTCTTCAAAATTTGACTCTGTTTTCCACGGAATTGCCTATTTCCTTAATTTTTGCAGTTGTTGTATTATTCCTGGCTTTCTCCACAGTTTCTGTGCACTGACCTTCAAGGAACAATGATAAAGCTTGGCGCTTCACAATACGTGATTCAAGCCTGATTCTATTTGAAAAAGTTGTTGTGTACTTTAATCTCCAAACAGAAAAATTACATCCAACTCTCCTGGTTTATTATGAATCTCCAGTGTAAACACGAGTGTGTGGTACCATAGGGACTGGAGACACAAGCCACACCTGAAGTGAGCTAGAATTATTGAAAAACATTATAATTCACTTTTAAACAAATACGTGTGGCTGAGTTTGTGTGCATTGGAGGCCAGTTGTATAGCTGGGACTCGAAGCTTACACATATTATTAAAACTCAACAGTACCCACAGCAATAGCTTAGAATGTAGGCCAAAAAAAGATTTTTAAAAAATTTATTTTACTGAAGTATAGTTGATTTACAATGTTGTGTTAATTTCTGTTGTACAGCAAAGTGACTCAGTTGTACATATATATATTCTTTTTCATATTCTTTTCCATTATGGTTTATCACAGGATATTGAATATAGTTTCCTGTACTATACAGTAGGACCTTGTTAGTTATCCATTCCATATATAATAGTTTGCATCTGCTAATCCCAAGCTCCCAATCCACCCTCCCTCACCCCCTCCCCTTTGGCAACCACAAGTCTGTTCTCTATGTCTGTGAGTCTGTTTCTGTTTCTGTTTCATAGATATGGTCATTTGTGTCATACTTCACATTCCACAAATAAGTGATATCATATGGTATTTGTCTTTCTCCTTCTGACTTACTTCACTTAGTATGATAATCGCTAGTTCCATTCATGTTGCTGCAAATGGCATTATTTCATTCTTTTTTATGGCTGAGTAGTATTCCATTGTATATATGTACCACATCTTTATCCATTCATCTGTCAATAGACATTCAGGTTGCTTCCAAGTGTTGGCTATTGTAAATAGTGCTGCTATGAACATAGGGTTGCATGTATATTTTCGAATTAGAGATTTCTCCAGATATATGCCCAGGAGTGGGATTGCTGGATCATATGGCAACTCTACTTTTAGTTTTTTTGAGGAACCTCCATACTGTTCTCCATAGTGACTGTATCAATTTACATTCCCACAAACAGCAACAAAAGGTTTTTGAGGGGTGGAGTACGTTATCACTGACATTGTTAGAATGGCCTACATGTGGTGATGGATAAAAGCAAACTGACATTGTTTGCAATCTTTTATTGCTTTTACATTGGGCACCTGCTCTCACCAGGGTCGGTTTGCCACTGTAGAGAGACACCACTTTTCAATCATAATTCTGGAAAAATCTAGACGTGTGACAGCACCTAGTGCTGGACCAAGATGTGGAGTGTCTGGGGGCAGTGAGTTAGAAGGGGAAGGGAGAAGGCAGAATATACTCACTCATTGCAGGAGAAAATGGGGTTCAGTCTCACCTTTGGGCTAGAAGCTGGTAATATCTATGAAAATTAAACATAAACATGCCTTTCAATCTAATCATCCTACTCCTGGGAAAGAGGCTGAAGGTACCTCAAAATATTGTTGTATCTGAACCGTGGAATTCCACAAGGCCACTAACAAGAATAAGTAAGAACTGGATTGGCTGACTCAGAAGTATTTCCACGATGTTTTATTAATGGAAAAAAGCAAATGTTTACCAACTACAAGTCCTTCTACGTGTGATATGAAATTTTCCATGAGGGTAAGAGCCCAGGGGAAGGCCCGGAAGGTCTCCTACCCACCTGGCTTATCCCGACAAGAGAGGGGAGGGGTCAAAGCAAGAAAAAATAAGCCGTAGATAAGAGAAAATAACTAAAGAGTCCCACAGTAAAAACAGCATGCAAAATACTCCAGTTATATAAAATTACATGTATTTGTTCACTGTCCCAGAGAACTATGAAAAAAAGGCCAAATTACTCAGGGCTGCCGGTCAGAACTTTCTATGATGATGGAAACGTGTTCTATTCATGCTGTGCTATCCAAACCAGTAGCCAAGAGACGCATGTGGCTACTGAGCGCGTGAAATGTGGTTATTGTGACCGAGGAACCAAATCTTTAATTTATTTAATTTTAATTAAACTTAAGTAGCTAGTACAGCTATAGACAATGGTTTACTATAAGCAGTACTGTTGCTTTATTTTCTTTTTTCTACTCTTTATAGTATTTGAATGGTTCTATGATGAGCAGTTATTATGTAATCAGTAAAATAAATAAATAAATAAAATTTAAAACATGTAGAGAAGCAGTATGTGTGGTGATTAAGAGCTCAGATTTAGATCCAGAGAGCCTGGTTCAAATCATAGCCTTGTTACTTCATTGCTTATAATTTGGAGCAAATGCCAAATAAATAATTTTTTTTTTTAAAGGGACTTCCCTGGTGGTCCAGTGGTTAAGACTCCATGCTCCCAATGCAGGTGTGGGGGGGGGTCTGGCTTTGATCCCTGGTTGGGGAACTAGATCCCACATGCTGCAACAAAGATCCCACATGTCCCAACAAAGACCTGGCGCAGCCAAATAAATACATACATACATATATACATAAATATTTTAAAAAATAATAATTTGGGAAAAATTACTTAGCCTCAAATTGCTTTCTTTACTATGCTTCAGTCTCCTCACCAGTAAAAGGGACATAATCATAGTATCCGTGTCATGGGGTTACTGTGAGGATGAAGTGAGTCTGTACATGAGAAACTCTTAGACCAGTTCGTGGCACGTGGTGTTTGATAAGTATTTGCAAATACAAATATTACCAAGGGTTTAGTTGCAAGTGATAGGAGACTCTGGCTAAAGAATTTACTCATTGGATACCTGTGGGCTCCCAGAAATGTTGAGATGTCTGGAGGACCAGGTTTCAAGCCCAGAGGGCAGACCCCCAAGTGATGCCTCACTGCTGTTCCAATGCCAACATATGTTGTCAGGGGCCACTGCTTCCCTTCGATTCCCGAGTGCAAGTCCTGTCAAGTGTATCAGGTTGGCACAGCTTAGATCACCAGTTCAGGCTGAAGCCCTGGCTGGAGGGAGTCTGGGCAGGCGAGTACTCTACCTGCTAACTCAGCCTCTGTCGGGGGAGGGGGAGGCTCCACGATGGGAGGGCTCCCCTCAGATTCAAAACACTTCCTGTGCTGGGAAGACCAAAATAAAGATAAAAAAATACTACAAATGTTATTTTAGTTAGGGAAAGGCTGGGGAGAGGGGGAAACGAAAGAAAAAAAGTTTTTTCCTCAATGTTCTGTTAGTTTTATTCAAAGAATTATTTTTAGAAAAACAGTTCATTAATAGAGAAACATTGAAGGTTTAGAATGGGGGAGGAATAAATTAGGAGTTTGGGATTAACATATACACACCACAATATATAAAATAGATAACCAACAAGCACCTACTGTATAGCACAGGGAACAGTACTCAATATTTTGTAATAACCTATAAGGGAAAAGAATCTGAAAAAGCATATATATATATATATATATATATAAAACTGAATATATATATATATAACTGAATCACTTTGCTGTACACCTGAAACTAACACAACACTGTAAATCAACTATACTTCAATTTTAAAAAAAGGATAGGAAAATTAAAAAAAAGATTTCATGAATTTTTAAGCTAGAATTTGAGTCTTTTTTTCTCTTCGTTTTTTTTGAATTTTATTTTATTTATTTTTTATACAGCAGGTTCTTATTAGTTATCTATTTTATACATATTAGTGTATACATGTCAAGCCCAATCTCCCAGTTCATGCCACCACCACCACCCCTATCCCCTGGCATAGAATTTGAGTCTTGAAAGATGTTTTCTTGCTTGAGGCAGAAGATCCAAGCAAAACACTTGGACCCCCAGGCTAGCTCAGCTACTTTGCTTTGCCCCAGGGTTAGAAATTTGGGTAACCTTGATAATCAGGTTAATCATTAAGATCTGTCCCAGCTCTTGGATTCTAAAAGTACCTCCTCCTTTCTCTCCTGGGGCCCTTATTCTTTTCAGAGGTGAGACAAAGATATTCCAGTAGGTGAAAACTACTTCTCCCCATGTTTGTGCTGTACCATCTATACAAAAAGCCACCCTGATGGGACATTCTGAGAATTGTGGGTTTGAGGATACATAAAGCCCTGGGTGGTGAGTGCCCAAGGTCACTGGAACCAGGGGTTCTGCTGTCCACGATCATCTGATACCACTTCACTAGGAGCCAACACTTCTAGCTGTGTGACCTTTGGGCTCATCCCTTCACCTTGGTCCTGTCTTAGTTTCCTGGTCTATAGAATGAGGGCCATGATAATAGAATGTACTTCATGAGGTTGTTAGCAGATTGCATGACTATGTATGAAGTGCTTAGAGCAGTGCCTGGCATATATCACGTGCTATAAAAGTGTTTTGGTGGGTAAATAAAATTTATTTTGGACCCACTCCTTTTTCAAGATATTTAAAAATTTTTAGTTCCAATAAAAAAGACTGACCTTCAATAAAGGGGAAATGTTGAGTTTGGATTTGGATATGACATATTTTAAATGCCTACAAGATAGCCTCTTGAGGATGTCTGCCTACATACATTGTAAACTGAATCTGGAATTCTGTTGATATCTCTGAATCTCAAATTTGGACATTTATGCAACTAGAAGTAGAAGGCCTCTGAAGAATAGATAGAGTGAGAGCTGTTATGCATTAAGATGTGTAGATACTGGGACTTCCCTGGTGGTCCACTGGTTAAGACTCTGTGCTTCCACTGCAGGGGGCATGGCTTAGATCCCTGGCCAGGGAACTAAGATGCCATGTGGCACAGCCAAAAAAAAAAGACGAGTAGATAAGGAGTTTATTATTAGTATTTGTGAAAAAACAAAGAAATGAGATTGCTCCTAGGCTGATCTCATTCTTTTTTGATTTATACTTGTTATTGTTATGATCCTAAAATTTCCTTAGAAGAAGACCAATAAAAGTCTCATTTTCTGCCATCAGCTTCCAGGTAAAGTGTTTATCTCTTCAGAAACTGCAGATCCCTTAAGCCATCTGTAAAAGGAAACAGCGTCAATTCCACCAGTCCCCAAAGGACAACCTTTGAGCAGAAATACTGCCCACGGGGTCTGGTTTATTGAAAGGGAACGTCTCCTGCCTCCACGGCACCCACTTGCTGCTGAGCATCTGCTTCTCAACTTTTTGAGAATTCAGTGGAAGGGATGGGAAGAAAACAAAGAGATGGTTGACTATTTAGGAGCCAAGACCTCTCCATTACTTGAATTTATCTGAAAGCCAAGTGTTCTCTATGGCAGGGGATGAACAACACTTTGTCTCCAAAATTAAAGTAGGTCGGTGGTGGAGCTTTCCTTATTTTGTCTTTTTCCAGGCTCTTACCAGAGAAAGAGAAGCCCTTGTTCAAATTCATGTGTTCTATTCCACGTATGTAATAAAGGTTCATGAATGTGTCTAAGGCATTCAGTTTGCATTCCAAAGTGTTTTTCCAGAGGTACTTGGAATCCTGCTCACAGCACCCTAATTTTTCCCATGGCTAGTATCTTTAGGATTAGTTATTCTGGCTAAAGAAAGTGCACACAGGTTTCTTTCTTTTTATTTTTTTCCCTGTCTTACTTTGGATCTTCCTTCTCTTAAGTAGTATCATAAAATGGTAGCCTAGGTGAAAAAGCTGGTTAAATTGGTGACATTAGTGGATGTGGAATAAGCCTTTTTTTTTTTCCTTCTTCTTCTCTTGTTTATTCCTTCTGCAGTTGCACCAATCATGTTTGCTTTCCATGTAAGCAAGGGAAAAAAAAGTAGTGAAAAGTGGAAAAGTAGGAGAGCATATTCCACAGGACTGAAGGAAGGTATGGGTATAAAATACCTTGGAGATGAGAAAAAAGATAAAATCCTCATGGAGGTGCCGGGGATCGAACCCGGGGCCTCATACATGCAAAGCATGGGCTCTACCACTGAGCTACACCCCCAAGTGACAGTTGCCTCTTTTTTCGGTATGTTAGGAAATATACCTATTTTCTGTATTCTTTGGCAAAGCTACTTCCTTTTGTCAGAAAATTTATTCTGTTAACTCCATTATTTCTACAATTTTTAAATTAGACTATTTTTGGTGGACGGCTATGCTCAAGAATAGTAAATTCTAAACCCAAATTGTTACCATTCCTGCTCTTAGTTTCTTCTCAGCCAGGTCAGTCCTCTCCAAGACCTTCTCACCTGGACCAAAAGACTATGACAGAGTAGATGGAAGCGTACAAAACAAAGAAACCAGCTCACTTGAAATTATCACCAGGAAACAGAAAACTGATTCCACATTAACAAAAATTAATCCATTTCTCAGAATCTTTGAATATTATTCAAGAACAAATGAAAAGAAGAGAAAAAATAAGGGACTCTAAGAAATTAAAAAAAATTTTTTTCTGTCATTTTCTGAACTGTGTCAGAGGAGCAGAGAGACTTTCCAGTGAATCCCCATCATTTCTCTTCTGTCTCTCTCCTCCTACCATCCCACACCACCAGGAATTGGATGCAAGCACCATACATGGTGCTTTCCTAACTTATCCACCCAAAAAGTTAGACATTCCTAACTTTTTGGGTGGATAAGTATATTGGACAATGAGAGAGCAACACTTTCGAAGTCTGAAATGTTCTAAAAATGGATTGAAAACAATCTCAGTTTTGAAAAATGAGTGTCAGGGCAGCTCACCCCTAAGGTGCTGAAATAGCTCAGTTGGGAGAGCATTAGACTGAAGATCTAAAGGTCCCTGGTTCAATCCCGGGTTTCAGCAGGTTAAGTGTTTTAGTCAGCATCCATGAGGAGGAGCAATTCTGGTAACCCCTACCAGAAAGGTCTACCTTTGCATCCTTGAAACTTCAATCATTTTTTTGTTTTGTTTTTTCGGCCATGCCACACGGCAGTGGAAGCTGCCAGTGGAATCTTAACCACTGGACCACCAGGGAAGTCCTGAAACTCCCATCTTTGAATTTGGGTCTTGTGATTGATGTCCGATGAGCTTGGCACATGAACAAAGGAAATGTCTGGCATTCACTGCTTCTCCCATGTGTGTGCAGCGATTGCAATGTCCAATGAATTTTGATGTGCAAGATAAAGGTGAATAGTAAAATTCATTCTTATAATTAAAAAAAAAAAAAAGACTGCCCTTACTGATCTCACCAGAATTCCCACAGCAATTATTATATGGATGAGTAGTAGGACAGGGTTCTTACTTCTCCTCACCATTGGCATTTTTTCCTCTCCTTACACATGGTGGGGTGAAGAATTTGCATAATAGATCCTGCAACTTATTCTAAACAAGGTTGCCCATTTTAGCAAAGGAAAGATGTGTTTGGCTTGGAGATGCTTGTGATAGGCCTGAATAATGGCATCCAAAAGATGTCTACACATTAATTCCCAGCACTGTGAATATGTTACCTTATATGGCAGGTGTGATTAAGTTAAGGACATTGAGATATGGAGATTATCCTGAATTATCCTGGTGGGCCCTGTATAATCACCAGGATCTTTATAAGAGGCCGGTGGAAGGTCAGAGAGGAAAGATGCTACATATGGCTGGCTTTGAAGATGAAGGGAGGGACCATGAGTCAAAGAATGGAGGCAGGCTTTAGAAGCTGTTAAATGCAAGGAAACAGATTCTCCTCTGAAGCCTCCAGAAGAAATGCAGCCTTGATTTTAGACTTCTGATTTCCAGAACTACAAAATAGTAATTTTGTTTTGCTTAAAGCCACTAACTTTGCACTAATTTGCTACAGTAGCAAAAGGAAAAGAACACAATGCTCTATACCAAAGACTTTCTCCAGGTGGAACATGGAAAGTTTAGAGGACTTGACCTTGCAGAAGATGCCTAGAATGAACCATAGCATAAGTAGACGGCACTTTTTTTTAAAGAAAGATTTGGCATCATCCTCTGGACTCTGTTTCATGATCAACTAAGAACGAGATCATTTGCCATCTGGTCATGAGTTGTACCTTGCAGGTGTTTCCAAACATAGCAGCGAATTTTTTCCTTAGAACATACTTGAAAAGTTCCCATTTTTCTCTTGTGTCATTCCTTCCATTGTTTTTGTTGTCTGTTCCCTAAATCTTTTATTTACATTTTTACATATTTATATAATAGTGTATCACAAGCCTTCTGTGATCAGGCATGGCCAAAGCATTCACATGCATTCATTCATTTAATCTCCACAATAACCTTTGGAAGTATTTACTGCAATTATACCCATTTTACACATGAGAAAACCAAGGCATGGAGAGAATAAGAAACTTTCCCAAAGTGACACAGCTTTACAGTGAGCCATGGTTCAAAACCAGGTCATGAGCCTAACTGCTCATAACAATGAACTTCCTCAGGGCCAAGACCCAGTGTTATTCTTGTTTTTACCTCCCTGACTCCCACCCTGCCATGCCTAGCCCATTTATTGAGCTCCTGTTATTGCTAGCACTGTGGTAAACACTTCCACATATATGACTTCACATCATCTCTACTAGAACCTCAAGCGTCTTGTCCAAGGCCCTACAAATACTAAAGTGGAAGAACTTTCCAAACGACTATGCTGAGTTACAGACCTGAGAGCACTGGAGTTGGGGCCAAAAGCCTGATTGGAGCCTTAGCTCTTCCACTTACTACCAGCGGTGCAACTTGTGCCACTCTCTTCATCATTTGGGTATCTGTTACTTCACCTCTAAAATGGGGGTGATGAAACCTACCCTGCAGGCATTTTAAGCTCCTCCTGGGTGGGGCTGATGGCACATCATAGCTGGGAGACAGAGCTGGCTCCCCAAAAGGCAGCAGCAGGTGCCTGAGGCTGGCTGATGGAGCAGAGCGCTGGAGGGCACTCAACCCTTTCCCCAGTGAAGTTCAGCTCTGGTCCTCCTTCCTTGCCTTCTCCAAAAGGAGCCACCATCCAGCTGGAGATGTTAGAGATTACTTCCTCCCTGGGAGCAGTGCCGCGTCACCTGCCCCAACTCCCATACCATTCATTCACTAGGTGCAAATGCTGTTTCTCCCACCCCCCCACCCCACAGTCAGGGTCTTGTTGCCACAGGCATTGGCAGCAGCTTACAGAGCCTCACTGTCACGTGGGGTTGGGAGGAAGAGGCTAATGCCCTACCTGACCCTTTCCTTCACCATGGTTCCAAACACCTTTCCAGGCACTGAAGAAAATTTGAAGGCAAAAGGGCTATAGGAACTTTATGCATGAGATGAGGGAGAGGGTCCCAGTGCCTGGGAAATAGACATACCACCAGTTTCTACTACTTCTGCAACCCAAGGATAAGGAAGAAAGGAAGCAGCCCAGAGCAAATTCCAACCTCAACTCCAAGAACCAGGAAAGATTTTCAGCCACCTCACAAATTATTTAAAACATAATTCAGGAGAGACCGGCCAAGATGGCGGAGTGGAAACAACTTGAGCTCACCTCCTCTCATGGGCACACCAAAATCACAATTATCTGCAGAACAACCATGAAACGATGAAAACAACCAGAACTTACCAGAAAAGATCTTCTACAGCAAAACACAAGGAAGGAACCACAAGGACGTGGGTAGGAGGCACAGACTCACAGTACAGTCAAGTCCGGTACCCCCAGGCACCAAATTAGCACCAGCACCTGGCCCCGCCCAGCAGCCTGTGGGCACAGGTGCTGGGACCCCTCAGGCTGAGCAACCCCCAGTCACCAGCAGACAGCCTGCCTACAGACTTCCTGAGCCTACAGCCACCTCTAAGCACGGCGCTGCCCACCCTGGGAAATCTTCAAGTACACTTGGATTTGGACTCATGAGCTCAAAGTAGCTCTGCAGTTTTCAGAGGCAACTGTAGCTCTCTGGACCCTGGTTTTCACATCTGTGAAATAAAAGTGTTGGATGAGGTGATCTGTCTGGACATCGGCAGCTGTGAAATGCCACGTTCCCTGATGATCTCTGTGACCAGTGTGCTCTGACAGCAAAGGACATCAAGAAGATCCCATTATTATGCTGAAAAAAAAAGATTATTTTGTCTGAAGTGGTCTCTAAATTCTGTTTTGGAAATAGGGCAGGGTGTGCATTTTTATAGGAATTTGTATAAAAAGCACTTGCCAAAGTCACACTCTTGATTATTGGAAGAATTGAGGGGAGGCCCTCAGTCTCCAGACCCCAAAGCCGGAATGCGGGTCTTTTCTACAAGGACGGAAAGAGGTGAAAGGGCAGGCTCTGCTTCTGTAAAAGTCCTTTGGAGCTTGCTGACTGTTTCAGTTTCAGCCACACTCAGAGGTGCGCTCTTGCTGCTGCTCCCATTTTCCGCATGAAAGTTGCTAGGGCTCTTTCAGACTTTCCTTCTGAATTACTACAACACGGTTTTAGGATTATTCCTATTTCACCTGGAGGCTTTCCTTTGAATGTACAGTGTGTGTGCACACATCTGTTTACAGTTTGCTGAAATCTCAAGTGTGATTCCATAACATCTCAGTTACTTTTTCCATGGGGGATGGATGTCTCCCTCATTTTAAGCCTAAGTCAGGGCTGCCCAAGGCTTTTCGCATCAGGGCACTCATAAAAATGGTATTTGCACAGTGGATGGGGCTACTTCAGAGCCTGAGGTGCCTGTCTGGAGACTCCAGCCTTTACGTACCCCGTCCCAGCCCAGCATCCCTGAGGACTGAGGGCATGACAAGGCCCACATGTTTTGTCTAACATTTTGTTATAAAAAGTTTCAGACATAAATAAAAGTTCAGAGAATTATATAGAGGATACCCATGTACCCACCACCTAAATTCTACCACTAAGATTTTACTTTACTTGCCCTATTACATTTGTATTCATCTATCCACCCTTTATCCAGCCATCATATTTTGTGATGTAATGCAATGTAAGTTGCAGATGCCAGCATCCTTCACACTAAACTTTTCAGCACACATAGTACTAGTAGCTAGAGCTTCAATATTTATTTTTTTAAGATGAAGCTTATGTACTGTGAGATGCACTAATCATTTTTTTAACCATTTTTTAAAAATTGAACTATACTTAATTTACAATGTTGTGTTAGTTTCAGGTATACAGAAAAGAGATTCAGTTATACATATATGTGTGTATACATATTCTTTTTCAGATTCTTTTCCATTATTACAAGATATTGAGTATATTCCCTGTGCTATGTAGTAGGTCCTTGTTGTTTATCTATTTTATATATAGTAGTGTGTATATGCAAACCCCAAACTTCTAATTTATCCTTCCCCCTGGTCCCCATTTTCCCCTGGGTAACCATAAATTTGTTTTCTGTGTCTGTGATGAAATGCACTAATCTTAAGTGGCAAACCCATACACTCGTGTAACCCAAACCTCTATCAAGATAAAAAGCATTGCATCACCCAGGAATTTCCCTACTGCACTTTCCAGTCCATCCCCATGCCCACCACCCCACCTCACCCCTACAGGTCAGTTTTGGATATTCTAGAGCTTCATGTAAATGGAACAATACAATATGTTCTCTCTCAGCCCAGCTTTCACTCAGTGTGTTTTTGACATTCATACATGTGGTTGCATGGAATCTGTAATCCCCTTTTACTAACAAGTAAGCCGCACTGCATAAATGCACCATTGTTTGTTTAACTGTTCCTCTGTTGATGGACCCTGGGCTGCTCCACTTTTCCATTCTCTCTCATGATATCTACCTCTCTGATACATTTCATGCTCCAGCACATCCATTCCTGGAAGACTGTCTGACAAGAGTGCTCTGGTATATCAAGCCCAGTTTGCCCACTGGCTTGGGCTGGGGTTTAGTTTCTCCAGGAGCAGTTTGCACACTGGTGAGCCATGCATGGGACACGATGGTGGCCTTGTCATGCCCTCAGTCCTCAGGGATGCTGGGCTGGGACGGGGTACGTAAAGGCTGGAGTCTCCAGACAGGCACCTCAGGCTCTGAAGTAGCCCCATCCACTGTGCAAATACCATTTTTATGAGTGCCCTGATGCGAAAAGCCTTGGGCAGCCCTGACTTAGGCTTAAAATGAGGGAGACATCCATCCCCCATGGAAAAAGTAACTGAGATGTTATGGAATCACACTTGAGATTTCAGCAAACTGTAAACAGATGTGTGCACACACACTGTACATTCAAAGGAAAGCCTCCAGGTGAAATAGGAATAATCCTAAAACCGTGTTGTAGTAATTCAGAAGGAAAGTCTGAAAGAGCCCTAGCAACTTTCATGCGGAAAATGGGAGCAGCAGCAAGAGCGCACCTCTGAGTGTGGCTGAAACTGAAACAGTCAGCAAGCTCCAAAGGACTTTTACAGAAGCAGAGCCTGCCCTTTCACCTCTTTCCGTCCTTGTAGAAAAGACCCGCATTCCGGCTTTGGGGTCTGGAGACTGAGGGCCTCCCCTCAATTCTTCCAATAATCAAGAGTGTGACTTTGGCAAGTGCTTTTTATACAAATTCCTATAAAAATGCACACCCTGCCCTATTTCCAAAACAGAATTTAGAGACCACTTCAGACAAAATAATCTTTTTTTTTCAGCATAATAATGGGATCTTCTTGATGTCCTTTGCTGTCAGAGCACACTGGTCACAGAGATCATCAGGGAACGTGGCATTTCACAGCTGCCGATGTCCAGACAGATCACCTCATCCAACACTTTTATTTCACAGATGTGAAAACCAGGGTCCAGAGAGCTACAGTTGCCTCTGAAAACTGCAGAGCTACTTTGAGCTCATGAGTCCAAATCCAAGTGTACTTGAAGATTTCCCAGGGTGGGCAGCGCCGTGCTTAGAGGTGGCTGTAGGCTCAGGAAGTCTGTAGGCAGGCTGTCTGCTGGTGACTGGGGGTTGCTCAGCCTGAGGGGTCCCAGCACCTGTGCCCACAGGCTGCTGGGCGGGGCCAGGTGCTGGTGCTAATTTGGTGCCTGGGGGTACCGGACTTGACTGTACTGTGAGTCTGTGCCTCCTACCCACGTCCTTGTGGTTCCTTCCTTGTGTTTTGCTGTAGAAGATCTTTTCTGGTAAGTTCTGGTTGTTTTCATCGTTTCATGGTTGTTCTGCAGATAATTGTGATTTTGGTGTGCCCATGAGAGGAGGTGAGCTCAAGTTGTTTCCACTCCGCCATCTTGGCCGGTCTCTCCTGAATTATGTTTTAAATAATTTGTGAGGTGGCTGAAAATCTTTCCTGGTTCTTGGAGTTGAGGTTGGAATTTGCTCTGGGCTGCTTCCTTTCTTCCTTATCCTTGGGTTGCAGAAGTAGTAGAAACTGGTGGTATGTCTATTTCCCAGGCACTGGGACCCTCTCCCTCATCTCATGCATAAAGGTCCCATAGCCCTTTCATGTAAGAGATTTATTCCAGTGACCTCATTTAACAGATGAGGAAACTGAGGCCCAGTGAGTAAGAGACTTGCCCTGGGTCACACAGCTAGCTAGTGACAGGTGAGGCCTAAAACTATCAGGCTGAGAACCCTCTTGGTTCCATCATTAGGAAAGGTTTTTGCCTCAAATCGAAGCATTGCTATCGAATGCATTTTAGAATCTTGGACTTTTAGTTCTAATAATGTATTTCCGCAAATGGTAATCTTTGGTATCTCCTGAAGCAATTAGTTCAAACATTATTTTTTAAAGTTTGTAGACACTTTAAAAAAAAAGAATGAAACGGTAATTTAATTACCACTTAATTAATTTAATTAAGCAATTTAATTAAAGTTTTTAGCTACTTATCTATTTATAGCTTTATGATAAAGTGTTTCTGCAATGCCCAACTGCTTTGGCAGAGCATAGAGAAATATAATTATTAATTACTACTATCATAACCACTTCACAAAGCAGTGAGTACTTAGATCTTCACCCATACTTCCTGGGAGCAAAAGTTTCACACCAACATTCCTCAAAGACAAGCAACTTCAGAGTAAAATATTCATATGAATCATCAAGAGCTATTATTAAACCCTTTTCAGAGTTTCTGAGTCATTGCCTAAAAGAATGTCTAACTTGGGTTTAATCTGAAGAGAAAATAGGGGGTTCAAATTTGACATTTTTCTTTTGCCTTAAAAAGTACTGGTCCTTGACCCTGTTTCCTGGTCCTGCCCTCCCCATCACTCCTTCTAGGAGAGGAGTGGTACTCACAGGCACACTGACTGCTCTGTAAAATGAGATGTGTGCGCAGGCCTTTTCCTAACTCTGACAAAGTAGCGTACTGAACACCTTGCCAACTCCCTCCACCCAGAGCCTCCCTAGAAAAGCTGTAGAAGCAGGTGCAGTCGTGCATCTGAAAAACTACCAACAACACCTCCAAAGTGTGAGATGCCCCTGGGGAGAAGGCAGCCTGTCTAGGCAGGTGTGATGGGGGAGACAGCAGGAGGGCAGAGCAGATGGAGGGTATGGGCAGAGAAAGAACTCTAAATTCTCTTCCCTCTCCATGGCCTGGCCTTGGATGGATCAGAGCAGCCTCTTGGCCACAGAAACCTCCAGCATCAGTGCAGGCGGCCAGTGCTGTCAGGGTACGTAAAAGTACCGCAGAAGCCCTGCTGGTGTGAGGAGCTGATGAAAACAGGACCAGCAGCTGATACTTAGCATCCGCTCACTCACCTCTCCCCGCTCAAGCTCCCCAGGATGACGGATTCTAACCTAGGAAACCCCTGCTCACAGGAGGTGCCTGGCAGCGCGGTACCAAAAGTTGTAGTCTTTGGGGTTCTGTGGGGTCCAAAGTGGTCTGCCCAGGGGCTCGTCCCTTCCCTTCTCCTTAAACTCCCGTGGAGGGATCTGGCTCTTCCTGAAAACCAGAGAGGATCGCTTCAAACAGGAACATGAGTTGCCAGGGTGAAATGACCTTGCACCTAAAGACGACAAACAGAACAGCAGACGTTGATTGGAACTCACCAGGCAAGAGCTTAAATAAACACAATAAATATTCTCTAAAGGGCTGGAGGGTGGGGAAGAGGCGAGATGGTGGCCAAAGGGCACGAACTTCCAATTACAAGATGAATAAGTTCCAGGGAGCTAGTGTGCAGCCCAGTGACTATAGTTAACAACACTGGGGGTTGTATACAATGAAAGTTGCTCTGAGATCGTAATGTCCTCACAACAACAGCAACGGAAACGGTGGTTACAGGAGGCGAAAGAGGTGAGAACTAAGTGATCAAGAAAAACCAAGTCCTATCAAGTCGTTTGAGCAGAAATGCCTAAAGGCAACCACTGCTGGGCTTTTCCACGGCAGAGCCAATAAAATCCTGTGTACGTGTGCGTGCGCACACAGTCCAGACAGCTTGAATTAGGTTTCTGTCTCCCGGAAACAAGGACCTAAGAGGAGACAGGAGAGGGGGTAGCTTTGCCACTTTGTGATGCAGTGAACAGAGTGACTTCAGAAAGAGCCCCTTTCCGAAGGTGTTAGTTACTTTAGCTAATAATTCACTGGCTAAAGCCCCTAGTCTTATCCATTCTTGACTTGGCAGTCCCCATAATCTTGCTGAAATAATACAAAAATGTGTACTCTTTAGAATACATATAAATTTTGATTCCATCTATACAAAGCTCTGGAAAATAAAAACTAATCTCTACTGACAGAACACAGATCAGCATTCGTCTGGGGCTAGGAGTGAGGCAGGGAGGGAGGATTTAAAAAAGGGCAGGAGACAATGCTTGGGGTGATGGACATGTTCACTCTCCTGATGGTGTTTATGGTTTCAGCAGGATATATGTGTGTGGAAACTCACCCAAACGTATACTTTTTTTTTGTATTAGGTTCTTCTTGTCTCAAAGTATATATATACATTTTTATTGGAGTATAATTGCTTTACAGTGGTGTGTTAGTTTCTGCTTTATAACGAAGTGAATCAGTTATACATATACCAAATGTATACTTTAAATACGTGTAGTTTATTGTATGGAATTATATCGCAATAAAGCTTTAAAAAAGAAAACAGAATAAAAACATACTGGCAAAACAAAAAGCAAATTGGATAATGTCGCCCTATTTAACACACTGCAGTGGTTTCCCAGTTCTCTCAGGGCAAAACCCAGTCTGTAACGGGGTTTGGAAGGCTTTCCTGATCTGCCCCTGCCCGGTCGCAGCTCTTACCATGTCCAACCTCTCAAGTGGGGCTCCGGACATCCTGGATTTCTCCCAATTTCTGGGTCCACTCCAAGCATGTGCAACCTTCTGCTTCTTAGAACATCTCCCCATGCCCACTCCTGCGCGCACACACACACGTTTACCTGGATACTTGCTTTAGGCTCCTGCTCATACGTCCCCTCCTTGACACTTTCACGGAGCATCTCCCTACCCCCATGACTGTTAAGAGCCTTCCTATGTACTCCATTGTACACAAGGCTTTCCACAGCTTAGCACGTATTACTCTGTCTCCTAAGTGCCTTTTTACTTCTCTGAAGCCCCTCACCATCCTGTGAGATCTTCTGAGGGTCTGTCTTATAAATCATAGCTCTGGTGTCCTGAACACTGTCCAGAGTATGGTATGCTTGTTGAATGATTTGATAAATGATTTCAATAGGTCATAGACAGTCCAAGAGTATATCTTAACTACTAAACTTAGAGGAGACTGAGGCCAACCTTGAGAAAGGGGGAGAGTCAGTGTAGCGCAGTGGTAAGAGATCGGGCCCCAGTGTTAGGTAGTCTTGGGTTCAGATATCAGCTCTGCCACGTAGTAGTGTAACCACATGGATGTTCCCAAACCTCTCTGTGCCTCAGTCTCCTCCTCTGTTAAATGGGATGGTGATATCTATTTCATTGGGGTATTTTGAGGATTAAAGGAGATAATCTGTATAACTTGAGGTCCAAATGTAACTATAACTAAAGAAAATAATATCATAGTCCTTAAGAGAAAAAGGAACTAAATAATAATAGAAGCCAGTCAAATACATGTTCCTGGTATTACCAAACTGAGGAAGCCAGTTTAAGGTCAAGTAGCTGCACAGCAGTTCATTTCCCTCTGATCAGTTTGTGCCTGAGAGCCCGTCCCAACAAACTTCTTGCCTGAAAATCTCTATCTCAGGACCTGCTCCGCTGGAAACTGGGCCTGCGACACTAAGTCCAAACACCCATCCCTCGACGCACTGGTCACCCCCGTGCACATATGCCCATGCACCACTGGGCAAGCAGTCAATTTAGGGCTCCGATGCCTCCCCTGAAGCCAAAACAATGGGGCAGCTGAGTATCTTGGATCAGAAGAATAAAAGCAAATTCCCATTGCCCTTAGGAATCTGAAATGTTGAATCATATTTCAGGGCAAGGAGCCTTTGGGAAAGAGGCTCTGAGTTTATTGAAGGACTGGAAGGAAAAGGATATTTAGGGGGAAAATCTGGGAGAGCAGGACACAGACAACTGAGCTTATTCTTGATAAAATGTAAGCTCCTGAAGGGAGAGATTTCTGTCTGCTTTGTTCTCTGCTGTGTCTCCTGAAACAGCGTCTGGCATATGGCAGGTGCTCAATCAGTAGCAAGTCAATGAATATAGAGTTTGACAGGGCAGGGAAGCAGGCAAAGCTAACAGCAAAATGAAAACTTTAATGCAACTCCCAGACAAAGAGTGAGGCGGTGAAGCTTGGTGGGTCAGATCCTGAGTTGTGACCGCAGGCGGACCTGAGTTCAAGTCAGGCTTTGCAACTTACAGCTCTAGGACAGCTGGCAAATCATTAGCCTCTGCAAACCTGTTTCCTTATCTGTGAAATTGGACTCGTATTTAATATGATGACTCTGAAGATTAAATAAAATGATTTAGATTAAGTGCTTGTACAGAGTAGACACACAGTTCTCTGTTCATAAGTGAGCACATTTGGTACAGATGTACACACACACATACACACTCACACAACCTCCAGGGACTTGAGGGGTGACAGTGTTTTACTTCTGGATTCTCCAGAGGAAGGAGTGTGGTGCCTTGTCTGCTTTAAGGATGACAAGAATCAATGCAAAATGTTCTGGCCAAGTAGAGCCTGTGAAATAAACCTGAAAGGCTATACCAGCCCATTAATTTGAGTCTTAACCATATTACTGATTTTATAGTCACTTAAGCAAATCAATGTTTCAAAACACACTTTGGAGAACAGCCTAATTTGTGAGTGATTTTTTTAAATCGGCCATTTGAGATAATGCCGCTGAGGCCTATTTCACTTTGATTTAGAGCAGAACGCTTGTGCCAGACAGAGGAGAGGCCATTTGACTCTTTCTGCCCACACATTCTAAACAACAAAAGCTAGGACACAAGATTAGCTATGGCCTCCCGTTACCATGGTGTATAAGCTACAAAATCCATTTCTGACTCCAGTCTCTAATTGAATGTGGGATGGAACTGGGAAAGCTGCCAAGGAGAGCCAAT
Organism: Delphinus delphis; assembly: GCF_949987515.2. Taxonomy (NCBI): domain Eukaryota; kingdom Metazoa; phylum Chordata; class Mammalia; order Artiodactyla; family Delphinidae; genus Delphinus; species Delphinus delphis. The sequence goes on from NC_082686.1 coordinate 131,684,445, forward strand.
GGTTTCACATAAATTCTTCAACTATAGGGGGACAATACATACAATACAGGCAGAACAATACAAGTTTCCTTTGTGCTTCCTTTACACTTTGATTGACAAAAGTAATTATGTACTTATTCAGAGGTAATGTTCTGTCTTCCATGGTACAATTAGGGGTGGTTTGGACATTGTGGTTTTCTTTCCTCCCTCATAGAATAGCAGCCATGAGATCTGAATAGAACCGACCCTCACTTAATCCTGTTCCCTTGGGCACAATCGCTGCTTTAGGCCTCCCAGGCCAAACTTCACAGCTGCCCTTTGACCATAGGGGTTGGTCAGGGCTGGTCAATCTTAGCAAAGCTAAGGACTCTTGCTTTGGATACAAATAAGGGGAACCAGCCTTGAGATGGAGCCCTCACTATAGTAGTATAGTGTAGAGAGAGAATAAAACTTAGTAGTATAGTGTAGAGAGAGAATAAAACTAAGTCATTGAGCCTTTGGGTCAACTATTCCTGAAATCTACATGCTTCTCAGATTTCCAGGTATATGAGCTAAAAAGGTTTAAATTGGATCTTCTGTTACTTACAACCCAAACCTTCATAAATAATATATGCCCATCAGAAAATGAAATTTCCAAAATTATATTTGACTTCCTGCATTTCATCCCAGACCCAAATTCCTTGCAGTGGCATGCATAATCAAGGTGGACAGTCTTACATACGCAGAATGATTTTCCTTCATATCAGAAAAATCTATTATTCATCCAATGGACTTGGGTTATCTGTTAAAATGTATGAAAATAACACTTGCTATAAATAACTTATATCTTAGCGTGATTACAATTAGCTATAATGAATGCACTTGGAGGCCTATCTTGCGGTCTGATAAACTGCCACCAGCTGTCATGCTAGCAGACCCGAAACAATGATTTGTGAGTTTAATTCCCTTAAAATAATACCATGAAACTGAAGCAACATGACCTCTCAACTCACCAGTGTTATCTTTAAAATTTCCATGCAGCCAATACACAAAGATATTTGTTCTGATACTGGACACTGTTTAAAAAAAGTGGATGTTCTATGTTTTTTGAAGGACATAAAGCCCTTCACACTAAGGAGATGAACCATAGTATTTCAGTTATCAGCCAATAGGTGGAAGAGAATTTGAGGAGTGTCTGTTCCATAGGAACCACAAAAACCTTATTACATAACAATCAGCCGGGCTGGTCTTGAGTTCCAAACCTCAATGTAAATACTAGGTCAGCTCATTTCGACTGTACCCATATTTGAAGACTAGGAAGTGCGATGTTGCCATGGTAATAAGTTGCTAGGATACCTCCAAGCAGCCAGTGTAAGCTGACTTTGTTAAACGATATCACAGGATTAAGCACTAATATGTGTTTTGATTGGATAGAATGACGAGAAGTGTTTCTTTGCATTATTTAGGAAGCCAAATAGGGACCTTTGAGATAATTTATCCTAACCTTTTGTTCATTTCACAGATTAATTTATCCAAATATTTATTGAGCACATACTATGTGCCAGGCAGTGGAATAAATAATGGAAGACACAGGGCACCCTTGAGATGTGCACAGGAGATGTGGAGACCAAGACCCAGAGAGATTAGGAAGTTGCCTAATGGACACAAGGCCCCTGGACTTGTACAAGAGTCTTGAATCCCAGTCCAGTGATATTTGCCACAACGTGAAGAAACTTGTTGGAGGGACTTCCCTGGTGGTCCAGTGGTTAAGAATCTGTCTTCCAAGGTAGGGGACGCAGGTTCAATCCCTGATCAGGGAACCAAGATCCCACATGCCACAGGGCAACTAAGCCCATGTGCCACAACTACTAAGCCTGCACACCACAACTAGAGAGGTCAGGTGCTGCAATGAAGAGCCCGCATGCTGCAATGAAGTTCCTGTGTGCTGCAGCTAAGACCTGACACAGCCAAATAAATAAATTAAATTTTTTTTTTATCAAAACAAAAAGAAAAAACTTGGACAAAAATTAATATGAATTAATATTCAAAATGAGCTTCTATTGGCTTGCTCATCTTTCATAAGAGAAAAGGCTTTTCAAGAAGCATGCATTCAATAAGTATTTTACTGAGTGCTTACTGGGCCTACTCTATTGTAACATGCCAGATGCTGGGGAAACACAGTCATGTTCTAGTAGGGCCAAAAGAAATTTTAAGGAAGAATTCTGGCCAGTGGGATGGTTCTCTTGTGGAGGCATGCTCAAGTTGCCATGGCAGCCCAAATGAGGGGAATGAAAGCTGCCCTAAAGGAGTGATGAGCTTTGAAGGACAAGTAGGCATTAAGAAGTCTTGGGGCAAGCAGGCCTTTCCAGGAATGGACTCCATGTGATGTAATTAAAATGTTACTACAGCGAGGACTGACATTTTCTCAGCAGTGCCTGAGGGAAGGTGCCTGATACCTATGGGGACCACGTGTTCAGTTTAAACAGTCAACAATTTTGTCCCCCAAAGTTGGAGCCATTTCAACCAATCATATTCTAGTTTGAGAAATGGGATATTGAAGCCAATATTTGAACAGATCTTAAAGTACATGGTGCTGGAGTCACTATGAATGGTTCCAGTGGCTGAGTTATTCTGCCTGAAACATTTGTCCCAATCAGAGACCCAGCAGTTTTAACTCCTTCCTTAACACCAGATCCATAAAGGCCTTGCTTCCCCTTGTGCCCGCCTCCTCCAGGCTACCTGTCCTACACCGTTAGCCCTTGTCTCTGGAGACAGTTTCGTGTCCACTGCGATCTCCTCCCTGCTTGGCTGGGCCCTCTCTTTCACAGGAGACTTGGTCATTGATGGCACCGACAGGCATAGGCACTCACCCTCCCAAGCCTTGCACGCTGAACTTCCATTCTGTTCCACACTGGGGAGGCCTCCACCAGCATCCTGCCCCACCCGCCCCCGCGCCACTTCCGACCACATTGTCTGGTCTCCAGCACCTCACCTCTTGCTTCCACGCTCAGCGCTGCCCGTCCTGGTCTCTGCCTGGTGCTTTGGGCAGTGGCGGATGAGCCAGACCAGCCAGTCATTGGCCTTTCTGACCCCTGTCTCTCAGCCCCCACTGCATGCTGTGCCCTATTTCTTAGAAGTCACTTAGGACTCCAGATGCCTCCAGGATGAGAAATGAGCTTCTCCCCTCCTGCATTTCACCCACTGTAAGACATCATTGACTGCTACACGCATTATTATTTTAGGTACTTCTAAGAAAGAAAAATTCTTCCATTCAGCCATAATACGATGTTTTCTTATCACTTCATTTTCTAAAAGTTTCTATATATTGAAGTTTTTTTACTTCATTAGACATGGTTTTTATCATAGATCACTCTTGTGTATACACGGGAAATATACCCTAAGTAAAGTGATTTAAATATTCCTAAAACTTCTGCAGAGTGTTCAACTCTTTTGAATCATTTTTCAACCTGAGGCATTAGGTGTTCGTGTTTTTCTACAAAACATCGACCTCTGTGCCATCAAGCGCAACATTTCTTAAGAGTTCTCCACCTGAGTCTCTGGGATTTCCTCCCAAGCTGCTGACATTCATCCCACAGGTTTTCAGGCCATGTGCAGCAGGTGATGACCATGTCAGGACCACCACCTGGCATGAGTTGTAAGACCTATCCTGACTTCAGAGAGTTTAATGTCTGTCTTAGAATAATGGAAACAAGGGGACGTCAGACCTGCTGTTCCCCACACACAACCACCGCTGCAAAACTCGCCAGGGAAAAGCCCAGGACCTGAACTTGTCTACCTCAGCCTTTTGACACGGCACCACCCTGCGTGCATATCCAGAGATGTCTAAGCTGTGACTGGCTCTTCCTGGTGGCTTCGTTCCTGGCAGCATCGTTCCTGGCAGCCCCACCCCAGCGGGAGAAGGATGAGCTTCAAAGCCGGCACCACAGCAGGACCTGCGTTCAAGGACTCTGAATTCAAACCTGTCAAATTCATGCCTGGATCCCTCTGAAGAGTTCCTGGAGTGGTGTGCTGAGGTAGCGTAGGCCTGCAAGGAGGGTTCTCACACCCAATACCCTCTTTTATAATCAATACTTCTAGACACCAAAGATGGCTGCAAAGATATCTGTCCCACCTGATCTTCTAGAACTTGGTCACTCCTTTAACCAGAGATGGAGCCCAGCTTCCCCACCCCTCAAATCTATGTGAGTTTTGTTGTTTGTGACCAATGGAACATGGCAGAAATGAAGTTGACTTCTGAGGCTGATTCAGACAAGGCCGTGCAACTTCCATCTTGCTTTCTGGAGCCCTGACAGCCAGGTAAGCAGTCTGAACACCCTGAGGTGACCACTCTGAGGCGCCCAAGCCAGTCACCATGAAAAAGCCTGAGACTGCGTGGCAGGAGACAGGCCTGGCCAGCCTGCAGCCGCTCAAGTCCAGCCTGGATCTGACCCCAGCCATGAAGGATAAAGGAACTGCTGTTACTCTAAGCCACTACATTTGGGGATGATTTGTTACATGACCATAGCAGATGGAACCCACCCTTTGTGGATGGGGTGTCATTCCCATGGGGAATGACCGGCCTAGAGTCATTAAATCCTCCACATGACCACCAAGAACAGCGTCGCCAGGGAAAGGCTTGGAGCTCCGAGACCACTGTTTTGGCCACTTCCTGCTCACAGAGCTTCAATTACCTTCTCCATGCCCTCTTCTCCTCTTCATCACCCTGAAGTCTTAGGATGGAAAATTTAGATAACTTACCATCTATCACATAAACAAGGAACAACTTGAGCTAGCTCTAGAAGCTGGAAAAAAGGTCAAAGGGATGACAGATAATTCCCTATTTAGTTACACTCTGGCCTTGGCTTTGGGGCTCCATCGTGGCATCGGGGGCTTCAGGGGGTGTGAGATGGTGACAGGCCTTGCCTGCCTTGCTCCACACCGATAGCAAGGGCGTCCAGGCCTCCACATGCAGCCGGACTAGTCTTCGTGAGACATGAATCTCATACAACTTGGAGAATGTTCTTTAGGAAAGAAAGAAACCAAATTTAGAAAAAGGAAACCAAAGGGAATATCGATATAGGATGTAAAAGCACAACCAATTACCACTTTCAAAAGCTGAAAAATACCACAAACATGACAAAATCTAGGGGGAAAAAACCCATAAAATTATGATGAGTTAATTACCTGACATGATTTTATGGTATTCTTTCCTACTTTGGGGGGTTGCATACTCTTTTATTCCATTTTACACTATCATTTTCTATATAGTATGAGGTAGATTAACCTACTCCAGAAGGTCAGGACCAGAGACTGCTTCCCTTAGGAAGTGACATTAAAAATAAGAAAGAATGGGAGTTAGTGAGGCAAAAGGTGCATGTGGGAGGGGAAGCTGGGGTGGGGGTCGAGGGTCAGTGGCCTGGGGAAGGGGATGAGGTTTGCCCTGCAATGAGCCTGAGGTCAAAGTGGCTTCCTCAGCTCTGGTGGGTCAGAGGGTGAGAAACTAAAGGGGAGGTGATCAAAATGCAGGGGAAATGCCTGCGTGGAACATTATGCAGCCATTAAAAGGGATCCTGTGGGGGGCTATGTAGCAGCATGGAGCAACACTTTGGCTGCAAATTGCAGGCATGAGTTTCTACACTTTGTGAAGTACAGCCACGTGAAGAATTATGGAATCTCATGAACAGGATCCCTATTGGAGCAAAGAGGAAGTTTGAGTCTCTAGCCTTTTTTTCCACCTGTGGTAGGCATGGGTTGTTTGTGCTACAAGCATTCCTGCCCCCTCCCTCGGGGGTCTGCTGCATCCCCAGATCTCCTCTCTGCTCCCCCAGCCACTACGAGGGCGGAGGAGCCTGGCCTGGTCAGTCAACTGCATAGTCCTAGTGTCGGCAGGGAGGGCCCAGGTGAGCACATGACCACACCTGGCCACTCAAGCTCCACCGTGACTTTCTCATTTGGGGCTGAAGAACTTCAGTCCTCCTTCAACTCAACAAACTACCCAACATTCTTCCTGGGACGGGTCGCATGTCCACCCTGAATCCTTTCCTTGTTTCTTTAGATTCATTTGGGTTGGGTTTCTGTAAATTCACAAGAAAAAAGCAATTTCCTTTTTATTGTTTTAACTGGTCATTTTAAAAACAAAATACGTACACATTGTAGAAGGTTCAGGCAATATGAAAGAGCATAAAGAAGAAAGTTTATGAGTGTCTCTCCCTGTCATTTATTTCCAGTTTTATCACGTTATGCTCAGAGAGTGTGATGTGTACTCTGTCATTTCAGAGGTGGTACAAGACTGGAGAGGATTTACTGAGGTTTTCTAAGGCCCAACAGATGAGTAATTTGGTAGATGTTTCCTGGGTCCTTAAAGGTAGATTCTCTGCTTCAATCAACATAGTTCAGGATTTATCTTTTATTTTGCTGGCGTTTGTGCCTACGTTTTTTGTTTGGAGTCTGGAGATAATATAATAGTATCTCTGTCTGATACAGCTGGGCTGTTACATATGTTAACACATGAGAAGAGCTTACTTAGAATAGTGCCCACAGCACAGTAAGCGCTGCCAGAATATTTGTTGCCATCATCATCATTATTATATATCCTAGATTCTGTACTTAAATGTTGACATTTTATCTGCCAAGGACTGAGTTTGTGGTCTCCCAATCCTGTTGTGTTGACTTCTCCTTGCATTTTCCATAGATATCCTGTATATAATCTGAAATTCATGCAGTCATTGTGGATAAACTCTTGATCAATTAAAGAAAGCTAATAGAGATCTAGCCCCTTAAACCCTTTCCTCGGGGCTGCCAGCTGTTTGTGTCTTATTCCATCTTTCCTCTTATTCCCCAGTCCATGTATTCCTTAAATTCCCTGAGCAAAGCCTGCTTCTGTTGGGGAATCACTCTTCTAGAGAATGCTCTTTATCATTTACAGCCAGCGTTCACGTCCCTTTCATGAACAGACCCCATGTTGTTATTTCCTGTTTACTTCAGTGAATTGGAGGCAATCCTTCCACTCCTTTGCCCTCAACAAGCACATGGCTCACTCACCTGCTCGCCCCTCCCTGTTACCTGGCCTCTGCCTACATCCCCACCTGGAACCAGTCCTGGACCGCAGGAAGGTGGGAATGGATCAGTCTGTTCTTCAGCGGCCTTCAGAGGCTGGGGGGCCGGGGCTGTGGGTAACAGCCGCCCTCCCGGGGCTTTTCCAAGGGCTGGTCATGATTACTGAAAACCCCACCAGGGTCATCTGAGTGGAAGGAGAGAGGTCTTTGCCAACTGCATCCCCTGGGAATGCCTGTGGAGGGTAACAGGCACCAGGGGGGTAGGAGAGGGCTGCGCTCATATGCAAGCAGAGCGCTTGGCAGGGGTGGGGCGGGGATGGGGGAGGAGGCCCCGGAAGGCAGCTTCATCTCTCTGCCTCTGGCCTCTACTAGGCTGCCTTTACCTGGAGGGAACATGAACTTCCACGTTCCTGCCTCTTGCGGAGTTAGGGGGCGAGGCCATGTGGTTTCTTTTCCTGGGAGTTTTCTGTGGCCTTAAGTCCACGGTGGGTGTTTCTCTTTCCTCTGCCCTGCCCATGCCCTGTCCTTCCTCCTCAGAAGTGACCCTGTTTTAAATATAGCCCCCCACCTCCTGCTCACTGCCTGTCCCTGAGGAGGGCCAAGGTACAGCGTTTGTTAGCCAGGCTCAGATTCTGTCGCCATTCACTAATTTCATCAAATAAAATTTCTCTGTTTTTTTTTTCTCATGTTCATTTGTCTGTGTGGAGGGGAGGGTTTGGAGGAAAAAAGTTTTCTGTGCAATAAACAAAAGTCATAGGACCCTCGCCTTCCCTCATCTGCACGTCTGCCCTGGTCTGGTTTACTCAGCAGCCTTTGGCCTGAGTAACTGTGAAGGTGGCAGCCACTCTCCTCAAATGTTTCTGCTCAAAGCAGCAGCTTTGCCAGAAATTCGATAACCAAGGAGACTCTGGCTCCGGACAGCACGGGGCCCAAAAGTGTGAATTCAGCACCAGCCGCTGCAGCCGCAAGGAAAAAGCAGAGAAATGAGAAGCGCGAGCATCTTGCTGGCTCTGCTGAGAAAGGCAGAAATATGTGTTTGCGGGGGATGCAGCCAGGGCCACTCACCTCCCATGAAACAAAATGCGAGAGGGGCCAGCATGAGGTGGAGACCCAGCACGGTCTGCCTGCTTTACCCTCCCTACAGGAACCACAAACCCAGTGGCTCAGATGAGGAAGAGGTCAGGTGCTGGCTGAGTCACCACCGCAGCTGATGGGGTCAAGGATTCCACGGAGCTGCCTGACTTCTCTCTCCCCTTGATGACTGGTTTCTCCAGGCCAGGGGGTTTCTTCATACTGCAGCAGGAAGGTACTGGATAAGAGGGGAGAGACCAGAGGTGGGTGTGCCATCACCTCCCTGCCTGCCTGCAGACGGGAAGATGAGGCAGGCGAAACGAACTCAAGCCATAGAAAGACGAACACTCTAGGGGGGCTGGCTGAGACAGAACCCTCTCACTGGGAGAGTGCGTGTGGGGATGATACAGGGAAGCCACGGGCTGTCCCCCTCAACAATCCCCAGAGCCAAAAAATAAAAAGATTTAGTATAAACAAAAAAGCAAGCTGACGACTGCACTGCCAGGAGGCTCTGACGTGCCCGGACAGCCCAGCATTAAGATGCAGTCTGTAAGGGCTGTGAAGCAGTGTGTGCGGCTGGGCCCCGGGCCAGGTCTGCGCAGGCCCAGCTCCAGGCAAGGTAAGCGATGCCAGCACTCCGATCCCGCTCAGCCGCAGGGACCTTGCCTCCACACAGGGATGAGCGAGGGCTGCGGACACACAGCACAAATGGAGCGGGTGCAGGCTGTGCCCTGGGAGGCTCTGAGGCATCCCTGCCCCCGGCCTGCCTACCTGGGGAGCTGACGGCGGCGGTCAGGTCCAGGTTAGGAGACAAAGGACAGAGTCGTCCACCTCTCCAGGCACCTACCTGATCTCTGCAGCTGCTCCCACCCCCCACCCCTTCAAAGGCCAAGAGCTGCCACCCGTCCCCACCCACCCCTTCTTCACAGCCCTCTCGCCCAGGGCTCCTGCCCTGTCAATGCCCTCCTTCCTCTCCTGGAGCCTCGCGGAGGACTTGGCTAGTAGCTCACACTACCTTCTCCAGCAGCCATCAGTTTCTGGCTTCATCACATGGACCTTGACTTTCCCATGATGGCTCCACCTCAGCTTCAGAAACACCCTCTCTGGCTCAAGTACCCCTCCCCACCCACCACAGCCCATGCTGGAGTCCTACCTCATCAAGACCTCCAGTTCACTAACCCCTCCGGGGTCACCTCCTGCCTTCAATTCCCGTCTTATTCAGATTAAACCTTACACCCCACAGTCCAGCATTACGTCTCCTGTAATCTCAGCCGCCTTGCCCCTCCTCCCCTGTGCTCCTCTGGGAAAGGCCCAGCTCTGCCTCAGTGACCTTGTCCCACCTGAACACAGCTGTGGGGGAAACACATGCGTGTGTGTACACCCACCTCCCCAGATGTGGTACATCTAAGCGCCTAGATCCTCGTCTCATAGCTCAGCCCCGCCTGCCCTTCTGCGTTTCTGTAATCGACTTGCTTTCCCAGGTGCAGATGAAGGACTGCCTCACGCCTTCTGAGAACATCCTCCACCCACGTCCAGCTGATGGTCTCACTTCATTTCACCAGGAAGAGATTACAGCTCCTTCAGCCCACCATTAATTGAGCCCCTCCTCCTCTATACTTTCCCCTCCTCTTCTTGAGCCCATTGTGTTGCAGGACTGGCTGTCCTCCTCTCAGAGGGCTCAGCCCGCCTCCTTCTGCACGGACTGTGCCCCTTCAGGAACCCTCTCTCCACTCTCCACCTTGACTGTTCCCATCGACACCCAGGCTCTCCCACTGCAAACCCTCCCTGACCTGACAGCCCTCTCCAGTTCTCACCCCATTTCTCACACCCTCCGGACCTGCTTCTCACTGTCCACCCCACCACCACCTACTCACTCAACCAACTCCCATCCCTTCCTGAAACGGCTCCCCTCCAGGTCATCCACGACTCCACGCTAAGACACCCAAGAGACAGTTCTGCCCTCCTTTCACCGAAACGCTCCCGAGAGCCTGGCATGTCCACCCTCTTCAAGCAGCTTCCTCTCAATTCCTTGTCCTCCTGAACATGTCCTGCTTCTCCCCGCAGACTTTCAGGCTCGGTTCCCTTAGGGCCCCGTCCTGAGTCTTCTTCTCTTTTTTCTCTCCTTGGATGACCCCATCCAGTCTGAAGTATTGCCACACCATTTTTATGTGGATGACTCACAAATTTAGGTCGCAACACATCCAAAATCACCTTGATTCCATCCCCTCCAAAACCTGTGTGGTCCCCTTCCAGCTTCGCCAGGCTTTCCTTTCATCCATAAGTTGAACACCTTAAGGCACCAGCTGAAAAGTCACCCTTGAGTCTTCTCTCTCCTCACCCCACCCTCTAGCCAGCCCATGAGAGGGCCTGTCAGTGCTGCCACAACCATCTCTCAAGAGCCCCCACTTCTCTCCACCTCCTCTGCCATCCAGGTCCAGATCAGCACCACCTTCCACTTCCCCTCCTACCCGCTTCCAGTCCGTGCTCCACACAGCTTGCCCCGACCATGGCCTGTAAGGCTCTGTACCATCTGGTTCCTGCTTCACCTCCCCTTGCTTACTTTAGTCTAATTACACTGGCCTTTTGCTGCAAATTCTCTGCTTTCCCCTAACACCGCCCCCCGCCGCCCGGCTGCCACCCCCAACTGAGAAATGGAGTCTCACTCCCTACCTTTGTTCTGGGATAATTTGCCAAGATTCGTTCCCAGAGCCTTAACACGTGCTCCTCCCTGGAACACCCAGAATCCTCTCCCCACACTCCTCCCTGGCTCTGTCCTTTCCATCCTTCAGCCTAAATGCTCTTCACAGAGGCCCTTCTGGACCACCTCAACTAAAGTGAAAGATACCAAGGTGGGACCCGTAGCAATCCTTTATTTCCTTCTTAACACAGACATAAATAAAAGAAGTAAATAAGCATCATAATTTAATTAATCTTATCTTCATTTCTAGAGCAGTGGTTGGCAAACTGTGGCCCACAGGCTGGCCACATCCCTTTTTAAATGGTTTTATTGGAACACAGCCACACCCACTGATTTATGTATTGTCCACTACTACTTCTGACTTGGCAGAGTTATGCAATTGCTATAAACACCATGTGCCCCACCAAGCCTAAAATATTTACCATTTGGCCCTTTAAGAAGAAGTTTCCTGGTTGCACGGAGAGCGGTCTATGGCTCTCTCATCCCTAGATCACCAATACCTCATACAGCTAATTTGTTGAAGGAACTGAAGGGCTTTGAGGCCCGGCTATAAGCCCTTCTTTACTGGGAGGCTCTTTTTTATTGGGGCAGGTCTAGATCAGGGCTGGGCCAGCTCCCTTCACTGTCTGAGTCTAAGGGATCCCAAGTGAAAGCCCTGGAGGAAATGCACCAGAACCCAGGGGTCTCGAGTCCAAGGTCAGTCCAAGGAGGCCAAACCTTTTCCTCACCCCTTCTGCTCAGTTTCAGAAGAGGGCAGGGGGTAGGTTAGGGCCCTCTACCACCCTTTCGGGGGGATACTGCTCTGGCCAACCTCCAGGCAAGGATGCAACTACTTTCAGGGGGAAAACGGGTCCTCTGCTTCTCTGTCCTCCCCAACAAGCATGGGCTGGGCTAGACCCTGGGAACAGCCATGTAGGAGTGTGGGGAGAAAGCCTCTCTGGTTCAGAAGCTCCTCCCCAGCAAGGAGATGGGTATGGCGACAAGCTATGCCCCACACGTGCCACTTCCTGCTTAAAATGGACACGGCAAGGGATGGGGGAGGCATCAGCTTGTGTGTGAGTGCGTGTCTGGGGGCCACTAGGCTGTATGTGCGCACATGTACAGGGAAGATGCAGGCTCTGTGAATCTGCCAGGGCGCCCAGGATGAGCTGCGGACTTTTGCCACTGACGCCATGAGTCGCCACGTGGCCCTCTGCTCAGAACACACTACACACCTTTTCCTTTTAATCTGTTATCATCTATCAGGCCCAGGCCCAGAAGAGAAAACATTCCCTTTTTCCTCCCTCCCTCCCCAGGACAAAGGCCCTGATCTCAGGCAGGTTCCATGGGTTTGTGGAGGACAGCCTCTAGGGACGAGCTGAGAACTTTAAGCGTGCGAAAGAGCCAGGTTCCAGCAGTCCGAGGTTCTGGAGGGCTTCCAGCAGCTGTTCCCGTGCATTTCCAATAAACGTATTCTCCAGGAAGGCAGGCAGGCCTCCCACACCATCCCGCAGGGTGTACAGGGGCACCCGTACCAGGCCCAGAACCTGGGAAAGGAAGGAGAGATGAGACTCTGGGAACGCAGGGAGCTCGTCCCAGCCAGATCTTTCTAGATCAGAGGTCTCACCCCTTTATCAGTCCAGCAGGACCAGGCCTGAGGACGCACACCTCTGTGGCCCTAGAGGGCCCAGGTTTTTGCAGACAAATGACCCAGGTCATGCTCTCCAGCTCCGCAAAAGCTAACCCTTCCCACATCACAGAAGTGGCTCCTGCCTCCGGGATGCACCCTGGGCCCTACGGCAGTAGTCCTCAAAATGCCGCATCAGCACCATTTAGGAACTTTTGAAACACGCAATTCTCAGGTCCTTCTACCCCTCCCCCACTGAGCCGGCAATTCTGGGAGTGGGGCCAGTAATCAGTTTTAATAAGCCTCCCAGATGATTCCTATACCCGCCAAAATTTGAGAACCATCGCCATACACAATGTCCCCCTCTACCCTCGCCTAAGTGCCAGGGTTTTCCCTCAAAACATCAGGCCACTTCTACGCAAGAAAAACAGGGGCCTAAGGTGCAACGCCTGCCACTATCAAGGGGGACTAGAAGAGTGACTTGGATGGGTGTGTTCTACAAAGACAACTGTAGAGGCTTGTGAAGTGGGGAGGGGGTTCGATCTTTGCAAGGAGACCAGGTTGGCTGCAACTAGTCACCCAGACCCCAACTACACGAGGAAACTGTGGGACAGGCCTTCGGGAGCTGGAGGACGCGGGGTGGGGACCTGGGCTGGCCCCACCTCCAGCCCGTGGTCCCGGGCGCGCGGCGCGCCCATCTCCACCGCAGTCAGCTGCTCCAGGGTCAGGCACTTGGCGTAGAAGTGCGCCACGACGCGCGGCCGGGACCCGGCGTGCGAGCTGCGGTAATCGGCACGCTCCACGCGGAAGGCGGCCGCGGCCTCGCCCAGTTCCTCGCCTAGCTCGCGGTTCAGCCCGTCCTCCAGGCTGCAGTCCCGCAAGTCCACGAAGCCGCCGGGGAAGCCCAGGCGCCCATCAAAGCGCATCTGCATCTGCGGGAGAGGGAAGCGGTGATGGCCGGGGGCGCCCAAGGCGGCGTGGCCGCGGGGCGGGGGCGGGCGGTGGCCGGGCGCGCCCCTTCCTCACCAGCACTGCGTAGCGCAGCGGGATGCGGCCGAAGAGCAACCCCGGGTCCGGCGCGTAGAGCAGCGCGTGGCACGCGTGCCGCCAGCCCGGCCCCAGCTGCAAGGCCTCCGCCAGCTCCAGCCTGCGCATCCCGGCCATGACCGGACCTCCCCGCTCGGCTGTCCAGGGGGCCGACGTGGGTAGCGGGCGGGACGGCCAGGACCAATCCCTGCAGGGCCCGGCGGCCAGGACCAATCCCTGCAGGGCTTAGGGCGGGGCGCGGCCGTGGTCCCGGGCGGCAGCCAATCAGCGGGGCGCGGTGGCGGGTAATCGGCCCCGGGAAGCCTAGGGCCAAGTGGGACTAGGGGGAAGTGGGCCTTGGCACGGGCAAGGCTGCGGGCGTGGCCAGGTGCTGGACGCGGCGGGAGACCGTTAATAGTGCTGACGTCACAGTCTAGCTCCAGGGGACTTCCCCAGCCGGTTGGGAGAGCTGGGTCGTGCGAAGAGGTTTGCAGGCTGAGTAGAGTTTAATTATCTAATTAGGGACGCATCCTGGGAGCCACACCTAGTTGGTCTGGATGGTACACAAAGCCCGGGGCCTGGGGTGGGGTAAGGGTTAGCAGAGTTGGCTTCCGAGCCGCAGCCTTCCCTGGGTGGTGGGGACAGAGGAGCGATGGGTGTTAGAGCCATCCTGAGGGTGACACTGCGGGGACTCAGTAGCTGATTGAGTGTCGGGGGGACTTTGCCAGGATGACATCAGGGTGGATGGCGCTGTCACTTTCTGGGATGGGGATTATAGGAGGGGGGTGAGCAACAGTAGTGTAGTTCTGAAATTGGGGGTGGCAATAGGTGGTGGATAGGATGGACAGACCCACGAGATTTTCCAGGAAAGAGTAAGGGAGGAAAGGGCTGTGGGTGAAACCCTGTAGGCACAGGAAGGAGAGCAAGGGTCAGAGGTAGAAGAAGTGCCCAAGGCTTTCTAGACTTTACTCTCACATACGCTCAGACCACTGAGCTGTGAAGGAAGGTGGGGAACCGCGCACCCCCAGGGCAGGGGGCTCCTCAGGACCTGATGCTGAATGAGGAACAGGGGTTCAGAATCCCTCGCCCCAGGCCTCCCCACCTTTTCTCAGGCCCTGCACTCTGTGCAGGGCATCTCTCCTCAAGAGTCAGTATTTATTACGCAGAAGAAGGGAGGAGGCAGCTTCTCGAGAGGGGCTGGGCTTGGAGTCACAGCCTGTTAGTAACAGCACGTGATGCGAAAGAGCCCAAGTACCCACCCAGACACAGGCTGGCGACCTTAGCAAGGCAGTCAGTTCTCTCAGATCCCAGTCTCTCATCTGTTAAGTGCAGAGTATTCCAACCTATTAAGGATGTTAGAGATTTAAAGCACTTAGAACAGTACCAGGCACAGCAAATGTAGCTATCTGTGGAGCCAAGGGTGGGGTAGAGTCTTATGTTAAAGGCCCCCTGGCTGGAACTGAGCCACACTCACCAGGCCTCAGAATGGGGCAGGGAGGGGAGGTGGGTGGAGTGAGACGTTCCTGGCATCATCTTTCCTAGCTTAGTCTTCTGAGTAATGTGGCAGAGATGGTATCTACTGACATCAGGCAACTGGATCGAGGTGATGAGCCTGTAGGTGCGACACACTCATTCCCCTTTTAGAGTTCTAGGAGGCCTCGAAATGGCCCTGGTTAAACGATTAAACCTTGCAAAAAGCTCATAAAAACTGCCAATTCCAGAATGTAAATTGGTGCAGCCACTGTGGAAAACAGTATGGAGGTTTCTCAAAAAACTGAAAATAGAGCTGCCATATGACCCAGCAATTCCACTCCTGGGTATATATCCGAAAAACAAACAAAAAATAAAACAACAAAAAACAGAAACACTAATTCAAAAAGGTACATGCACCCTAATGTTTGTGGCAGCATTACAATTGCCAAGACATGGAAGCAACCTGAATGTCCATTGACAAATGGGTGTGGTATACAATGCGATACTATTCAGCCATAAAAAAGAATGAAATTTAGCCATTTGCAGCAACCTGGATGGACTTCGAGGATACTGTGTTAAGTGAAATAAGTCAGACAGCAAAAGACAAATACTGTATGATATCACTTACATGTGGAATCTAAAAGATACAACAAACTAGTGAATACAACAAAAAAGAAGCAGGTATAGAGAACAAACTTGTGGTTACCAGTGGAGAGAGGGAACGGGGGAGGGGCAGTATAGGGGCAGGGGATTAAGAGGTACAAAATATTAGGTACAAAATACCTACAAGGATAACATTGAACAACACGGGGGATATAGCAAATATTTTATAATAACTATAAATGGAGTACAACCTTTAAAAATTATGAATCACTACATTGTACACCTGTAATTTATATAATATTATATATCAACTATACCTCAATAAAAAAATAATAAAAGAAAAAAGACCTGCCACTTCCAGGGTTCCACCCCAGACCAATCGAATCAGAATCTCTGGCAGTGGTGCTTAACTGTAAGTGGTTTTTATATGTGTTTCAGGTGACTCTAATAAGGAACCAGGGCTGAGAACAGTGCCCTAACCCTTACCCCTAACACTCCAAAGGGTTTCTTGGTTTCTCTCCTAGAAGGGTTTCCTTGAAGGATTTAGAGTCAAACATGCACTTTCCAGAGCTTCTGGCTGTTGTATTTTTCTTTTATGGTTGCTTGAGGAGACTTTTAAAGATGGATTCAGCTAAGGCAATGTGAAAAACTATGAAAGCAAGGCAACAGCTCTACAAGAAAATGACTGGAGACCAGAGCTTTTTCAGGATGAATGAATATGGAAGCCCTCAAGACCCTCCAATCTTGCCTCCCCTTCCAAACTGCTCTCTGCCTCTGCCGGGGGAGCCCAGCCTCTTACCCTCTGCTATTCCACCTCCTGAGACAGACTGCCTAGCAGTCGGGGCTGAAGGTAGAGAGCTGAGCCATGTGCCTCCAGAGATGCTGCAAGTTCAAAACCAAAAATAGCTCAGTGTTCAGCCTCAGAGGTTGCTAGGGAACATATTATTTATAAGCTAATGAGGCAAGGATTTAAGCATTTATCCTTTTTATATGGGCTCTACTTCAGGGTAACCAAATAGTTGATGAGGGGAGGTTTTTCTTTCTACAGAGAATTCCAGTTATTCAGAGAAGAAAGATGGAGTCAATCAAAACTTTGCTTTTTTAAAAAACTTTAAAGAATTAAGAGATCCTAGGAAATGATCATCAATGGCTGCTAACATCACTAAAATGATGGAAGAATGCACCACCTATGAAATATTCTTGCCAAAAAATTGAATTTGACTCTAACCACCATATTATAAGAAATACAAAAGAACATCTTTTTCAAATAGCAGGAAGAAGCTAGAATGTTCCAGGTGGTAGTGGATTAGAGTTGGAGACATCAGTAAGAATTTTAGTTTAGATACAGATGGTTACAAACAGAAACATTTTTGGATAAGTGTATATTCAAGGGTTATTTCGTACACATATAAATTTCATTGCTCTGTCATCTGGGAGGGCCTAGAAGCAGCGATTCCCCAGGAGCAACAAGCACACCCAGTGCCCAGATCTTGGTTTCTGTTACCATTTCCCAATAAAAGGAACCAAGACTCCTTGGAGAAGTGCTGATTCAGGCACTGGGGCAGGAAATATACACAGTGGGTACATGATGAGCCTGGAGCATCTTGTGATGCCAGAAAATAAGGAAGTGCACCGAAAATCCAAAAATCAATAATGAAAAAAAACCACCCATATCGATGGGAGTTTGTCAAAGGGATAAGGACACAGGAACCAACTCAAGAGCTAAAGAGCTCCCTACAGCTAAAACTGAAACAGTCTGGGCAAGAAAATAAAGCAGTATTAGATTATAACCTAAAGGATGAAATAAATCTCTATGGGTCTATACTGATCTAAATCATGAATAAGTACATAAATGGGGGAAAAGAAGATCTCCCATGCGGAAGTAGTTGAAATAATTGATATAGGAGAGCTGTCCCCTGAAGATGGTGAAGTGTAACTGTCGACTCCTTCAGCGTGGGCTGCTGGGAACAGCCACTTCTTTCCAAAGGGGGCATAATGGAAGGGGGTAGGGGTGGGGCCTCTGCCAGGTGATCCAGGGCAGCATCAACAGTGGTAAGTCCTGTGGGTGGTATGCACTCGTGCTATGATGGTAATTATAGGGGTGACTGTGTGAACTGTCTGGGGTCTCTGTACTGTCTTCACAATTTTTCTGTAAATCTAATACTTCTAAAAAATAAAGTTTATTTTTAAAAAAATCAGGACGATGCTGTCTAGACTGAAGGAAACTTTACGAAAGAAATGAACTGGTTTCTTCAATAAATGAATTACATGGGGAAAGGAGATGGGGGTAGAATCTATACATTAAAAGAGATTGAGGAGACATCTAGTGAAGGGATTACTTGTATCCTAATCTGAAGAAACAAAGAAAGTGGGGGAGATGTGAATACTGAGCGGACATTTGATATATAGGAATTATTGATCATGCTTAAAATGTGATAGTAGTATTGTGGCTTTTTACAAAAAAGAGTCTTTATGTTTTATAGATACATGCTGAAATATTTATGAATGATAAAAAATTAGCCAGTGAGGGGGTAATGGGTGATACTATAAATAAAATTGGCTACAAACTGATCATTTCTGAAGCTGAGTGACAGTTCCCTAACAAGGGTTTATTATATTATTCTCTTTAATATAATTTGATGTTTTTCATAGTAAAACGTTAAAAATAAAAAGCACTTTGACTTCTCATGAAGTTAAAGGTAAAGGTTATAATTTACAGTTGAATAAAGCTTTGCATTTCACAAAACCCTTTCATAGATAGGATCCCTTTTGGTCCAGGAGAGGGAGAGAGAGGTGAAGGTCTGGTCTCACTTTTTAGGCAAAAGAGGACTGCAGCCAGCATCTCCCATCTGTCAGGAAATTTTACATCATCCCACTTAATTCTCATAAAATTTCCCAGGTGTTTCAAATGCAGAGCCAAGATTAAGAACCACTGATTTTGAAGAGTATAGAAATGGGGGAGGGAGGGAGGGAGAGGAGGTGCTACCCTCAGAGAGCTGCCAGCTAGAGCCTGTTGGTGTTTATCCAAAAGGACCTACTGAAAGTGTTAGATGCTGCCGTTACTATTATTTTTCAGGCGTTCGCATACCTGCAATCACATCCAGCAGCCTTCAAGGAGGTGGCATTCTACAGAAGTCAGCCCTCTTCTTGGTTATTTGCAGGTGCGGCATCAAAAATATCCATTGGCTGTGTTGTCTGGAGCTCATCAGGTGGATCCATTTCACTAGGAAGACAGAACTTTTCAGACACCTCCAGTCCATACCTGGACCTCTCCCCCTGAATACCCCACAAATGCCTCAAGTCCAGCACACCCAGGAATGAGCTCAGTATTTCTCCCCCACCTGCGTCTCCTGTAACCCCACCTCTGTATGCCCACCGCCTGCCCAGCGGCCCCTGGCTGGAAACCTAGGAGCCTCACCAACACCCTCCTCCTTTACCCACCCCAGGCAGCCCTCGCCCCTCAGTTCCCTCTCATCGTCTCCAGGCTCCATGCCCTGACTCATCAGATGAAGGTCAGGCTTCATCTTTGCTCACCTGGACTAACCTCCTAACTGCCTTGCTGTCCTGCCTGTCTCACCCTTTTCAAACCTGCCCTTCACAAGGTCTCAAGTTACAGCTTAAAGTCACGCCCTCTTCAGGTGCTTCGCATTTCTAAGGGATTCTTGCAGAGCAAACTCAACAGCTCACATGTGAACTTCACCTTCTGTATTAGTGATCTGTTGCTGAAACATACTGTAAAATGTAGTGACTTAATAAACACTTCATATCTCACAGTGGCTGAGGGTCAGGGACAGGGATCAGCAAGGGCTGCAGTCAAATGAAGGCCTGACTAGGGCTGGAGAATTTGCTTCCCGGGTGGCTCACTGTCATGACAGGAAGTTAGTGCTGGTGGCAGAAGCCTCAGTTTCATGCCATATAGATCTCTCCATGGGGTTGCTTGAGTGTCCTCATGACACAGTGGCCGGCTTCTTTCAGAGTGAGGGGCCCAAGGGAAAGCAAGATGGGATCCATGTCTTTTATGACCTAGTTTTCAAAAGTCATACATGACTGCTACAGGATTCTCCTGGCCATAAGGCCACCCCTGATGCCACGTGAGAGGGAGTTGCACAGAGCAGGATACCTACCAGAGGTGAGGACCACTGGGGCCATCTCAGAAGCTGGCCACACACCTTCCTCTCAAACCTGCCGTGGTCACCCTTACACTTGAACCACCAGCACAAAAAGATGGCACATTCCTGGAACCCACAAGGCTTTGCGTTCTTCATGTCTGTAAGATCTTTGTCTCCTTCTTTCTTGCCTGAAATATTTTCCCCAGCATTATTGAGGTATAATTGACAAATAAAAACTGTATATATTTAATTGATATACATATACATTGTGAAATTACCACAATCAAGCTAATTAACATATCTATCACCACACATTTTATGTGTGTGGTGAGAACACTTAAGCTTTACTTTCTTAGCAAATTTCAAGTATACAATAATACAGTATTATTAACTATAGTCACTATGTACATAAAATCTCCAGAACTTATTCATTCCATATAACTGAAGCACTGTACCCTTTAACCAACTGTCCCTGTAAGTTTCCTGCTCCTGAGTGATCACTCAGACAGAACAAGTTCAATGGCCAAACTCAGAGTCTGAGGGTAAGGAAATACTCTCTTCCCATGATATTGGGAAGAGCTACGAAGTTAAAAGGGAGCAGTCAGTGTCCAGGGAGGGGTGAATTGGAACCAAAAATTCAATCTTTCAGAGAAGGAAAAAGCATAATATTTTGGAAAAAAATGTTCTAGCTGTTGAAAGTTTTTCTCCCAACTAAACTTACAAATCTACTTTGCAAATACTCTGTAGGAGTCAAGCTCTCCGTTCTGCATAAATGTTAACAATTCTGGTACTCCTAATGAGTATTTATGAATATATTATTTCATAATGTATATTTGTTGGACTGAATTTCCTTCTGGAGTTAGGGGAGAACTGAGTGTCCTGAGGGCACTGGGGATGCTGCTTACTCCGGGATCACACAGGTGGGTTCATGAATGTGAAGTGGGTTGAGGCCTGGTTGGGGGATGCAGCTGGTCCTCAGCACAGCTCGGTTGCCTTTTCAGAGCTGCTTTCTTCATGGCCTCTCAGCCGACTGTGAGCAAATTTTTAATCAGATGCTGGCTGAAAATGGCTAAAAGTGTTTACTTTTGGGGTGTGTTTGCATGTTACTACTAGAATCTTAGCTGCCTAAGGAAGTCTTCAGGGATGAATCTCCAATGATGGGAGATCAGGCAGTCTGACAATAAATAATTCCTCCTCCAAAGTTGAGAGCATCTTAACAGCGTTTAAAGCATACCCACACATTACGCCGAACCCCATGAGCAATTTCCTGAGATTCAACATATGAGATAATTTGCTTATTTTTTATGGCTATCTTCAGACAAAGGCAGGTAACTGAGACTCAGAGGAAATGACTTGCCCTAGTTCACACAGTAAATGGCAACAGTGGGGCCAGAATCCAAGTCATCTGGGAGCAAGTTCAGTTTGTTTTCCTTACACGAAGGAAGATCATTTTATTTATTTATTTATTTTTGAACAATCTCCTTCATAACTGTAATAGGATTAACATTTTATTTATTTATTTTTACATCTTTATTGGAGTATAATTGCTTTACAATGATGTGTTACTTTCTGCTTTATAACAAAGTGAATCAGTTATACATATACATATGTTCCCATATCTCTTCCCTCTTGCGTCTCCTTCCCTCCCACCCTCCCTATCCCACCCCTCCAGGCGGCCACAAGCACAGAGCTGATCTCCCTGTGCTATGCAGCTGCTTCCCACTAGCTATCTACCTTACGTTTGGTAGTGTATATATGTCCATGACTCTCTCTCTCGCTTTGTCAGAGCTTGCCCTTCCCCCTCCCCATATCCTCAAGTCCATTCTCTAGTAGGTCTGTATCTTTATTCCTGTATTACCCCTAGATTCTTCATGACATTTTTTTTTCTTAAATTCCATATATATGTGTTAGCATACGGTATTTGTCTTCTCTTTCTGACTTACTTCACTCTGTATGACAGACTCTAGGTCTATCCACCTCATTACAAATAGCTCAATTTCATTTCTTTTTATGGCTGAGTAATATTCCATTGTATATATGTGCCACATCTTCTTTATCCATTCATCCGATGATGGACACTTAGGGTGTTTCCATCTCTGGGCTATTGTAAATAGAGCTGCAATGAACATTTTGATACATGACTCTTTTTGAATTATGGTTTTCTCAGGGTATATGCCCAGTAGTGGGATTGCTGGGTCATATGGTAGTTCTATTTGTAGTTTTTTAAGGAACCTCCATACTGTTTTCCATAGTGGCTGTATCAATTTACATTCCCACAAGAAGAGCAAGAGTGTTCCCTTTTCTCCGCACCCTCTCCAGCATTTATTGTTTCTAGATTTTTTGATGATGGCCATTCTGACTGGTGTGAGATGATATCTCATTGTAGTTTTGATTTGCATTTCTCTAATGATTAATGATGTTGAGCATTCTTTCATGTGTTTGTTAGCAGTCTGTATATCTTCTTTGGAGAAATGTCTATTTAGGTCTTCTGCCCATTTTTGGATTGGGTTGTTTGTTTTTTTGTTATTGAGCTGCATGAGCTGCTTATAAATTTTGGAGATTAATCCTTTGTCAGTTGCTTCATTTGTAAATATTTTCTCCCATTCTGATGGTTGTCTTTTGGTCTTGTTTATGGTTTCCTTTGCTGTGCAAAAGCTTTGAAGTTTCATTAGGTCCCATTTGTTTATTTTTGTTTTTATTTCCATTTCTCTAGGAGGTGGGTCAGAAAGGATCTTGCTGTGATTTATGTCATAGAGTGTTCTGCCTATGTTTTCCTCTAAGAGTTTGATAGTTTCTGGCCTTACATTTAGGTCTTTAATCCATTTTGAGCTTATTTTTGTGTATGGTGTCAGGGAGTGATCTAATCTCATACTTTTACATGTAACTGTCCAGTTTTCCCAGCACCACTTATTGAAGAGGCTGTCCTTTCTCCACTGTACATTCCTGCCTCCTTTATCAAAGATAAGGTGACCATACGTGCGTGGGTTTATCTCTGGGCTTTCAATCCTGTTCCATTGATCCATCTTTCTGTTTTTGTGCCAGTACGACCCCTCTTGATTACTGTAGCTTTGTATTATAGTTTGAAGTCAGGGAGCCTGATTCCTCCAGCTCCGTTTTTCGCTCTCAAGATTGCTTTGGATATTCGGGGTCTTTTGTGTTTCCATACAAATTATGAAACTTTTTGTTCTAATTCTGTGAAAAATGCCAGTGGTAGTTTGATAGGGATTGCACTGAATCTGTAGATTGCTTTGGGTAGTAGAGTCATTTTCACAGTGTTGATTCTTCCAATCCAAAAACATGGTATATCTCTCCATCTATTTGTATCATCTTTAATTTCTTTCATCAGTGTCTTATAATTTTCTGCATAGAGGTCTTTTGTCTCCTTAGGTAGGTTTATTCCTAGATATTTTATTCTTTTTGTTGCAATGGTAAATGTTAGTGTTTTCTTGATTTCACTTTCAAATTTTTCATTATTAGTGTATAGGAATGCCAGAGATTTCTGTGCATTAATTTTGTATCCTGCTACTTTACCAAATTCATTGATTAGCAGTTTTCTGGTAGCATCTTTAGGATTCTCTATGTACAGTATCATGTCCTCTGCAAACAGTGACAGCTTTACTTCTTCTTTTCCAATTTGGATTCCTTTTATTTCCTTTTGTTCTCTGATTGCTATGGCTAAAACTTCCAAAGCTATGTTGAATAAGAGTGGTGAGAGTGGGCAACCTTGTCTTGTTCCTGATCTTAGTGGAAATGTTTTCAGTTTTTCACCATTGACGATGAGGTTGGCTGTGGGTTTGTCATATATGGCCTTTATTATGTTGAGGAAAATTCCCTCTATGCCTACTTTCTGGAGTGTTTTTATCATAAATGGGTATTGAATTTTGTTGAAAGCTTTCTCTGCATCTATTGAGATGAGCATATGGTTTTTCTCCTTCAGTTTGTTTATGTGGTGTATCACGTTGATTGATTTGTATATATTGAAGAATCCTTGCATTCCTGGAATAAACACCACTTGATCATGGTGTATGATCCTTTTAATGTGCTGTTGGATTCTGTTTGCTTGTATTTTGTTGAGGATTTTTGCATCTATGTTCATCAGTGATATTAGCCTGTAGTGTTCTTTGTGACATCTTTGTCTGGTTTTGGTATCAGGGTGATGGTGGCCTCGTAGAATGAGTTTTGTTCCTCCCTCTGCTATATTTTGTGATAGTTTGAGAAGGAAAGGTAGTAACTCTTCTCTAAATGTTTGATAGAATTCATCTGTGAAGCCATCTGGTCCTGGGCTTTTGTTTGTTGGAAGATTTTTAATCAGAGTTTCAATTTCAGTGCTTGTGATTGATCTGTTCATATTTTCTATTTCTTCCTGATTCAGTCTTGGCAGGTTGTGCATTTCTAAGAATTGTCCATTTCTTCCAGGTTGTCCATTTTATTGGCATAGAGTTGCTTGTAATAAACTCTCATGATCCTTTGTATTTCTGCAGTGTCAGTTGGTACTCTCCTTTTTCTTTTCTATTGATTTGAGTCTTCTCCCTTTTTTCTTGATGAGTCTGGCTAATGGTTTAACAATTTTGTTTATCTTCTCAAAGAACCACCTTTTATTTTTATTGATCTTTGCTATTGTTTCCTTCATTTCTTTTTCATTTATTTCTGATCTGATTTTTATGATTTCTTTCCTTCTGCTAACTTTGGGGGTTTTTTGTTCTTCCTTCTCTAATTGCTTTAGGTGCAAGGTAAGGTTGTTTCTTCATGATGTTTCCTGATTCTTAAGGTAGGATTGTATTGCTATAAACTTCCCTCTTTAGAACTGCTTTTGCTGCATCCCATGGGTTTGGGTTGTCATGTCTCCATTGTCATTTGTTTCCAGGTATTTTTTAATTTCCTCTTTGATTTCTTCAGTGATCACTTCGTTATTAAGTAGTGTATTGTTTAGCCTCCATGTGTTTGTATTTTTTACAAATCTTTTCCTGTAATTGATATCTAGTTTCATGGCATTGTGGTCAGAGAAGATACTTGATACAATTTCAATTTTCCTAAATTTACCAAGGCTTGATTTGTGACCCAAGATAGGATCTATCATGGAGAATGTTCCATGAACACTTGAGAAAAATATGTATTCTGTTGTTTTTGGATGGAATGTCCTATGGAAGGTCATTTTAAAACACTCTTTGCTGTGTGTCAACCCCTGCCCCTCCCCCGGTCCCCTCTCTCTGTCTCTGTCTCACCCCTTTTCCTTCTTTTCCTCATTTTTCATTGTTTCTCCTTTATCATCTTGGTGGCCTGGCCCCCTTCCCTTCTGACACAGTAGTTAACACACATGATGATAACACACCCATCATCTTGAAAGAGGAGTGGGGTATTTCCACCCCCCTCCCCTTGAGTTACTGTCTGATTTGTCTGCCCCCTTTATCCCGATCCCATATAATGGACCTAGAGCTTTCACTCTGGTCTCAGCCCCAAATACATTAAATAATTAACTCCATCACTCTCCTTTGTGTGCCTTATCTCTGCAGCACCCAAAATAGCTCGTGGCATTTCCTCTGCATAAATAGAAAGCAGAAAGGTCAGTCGGCATTTGTGAAATATATGTGTATTTTTTACAAAGCTGAAAGCTAGCAGCGCTTCTTTATTCCCTCATTCCTGTGCCGGATTCATAACAAGCAACTTCCTAGCTCTCCAATTCCTTAGCCAGTTTCCACTCACCATCTAGCAATTTGGTCAGTGATTAATACCCACACTGAGTATGGCTGTGGGATAAAGCATTTTCCCAATGGTAAAATCAAAAAGGAATTTTCTAGTCATCTTAAATCCTGTTCTGCCGCTCCCATTAACCAACTAGAAGGTAAACACAGTGAATTTCTTTTATAAGACATGGAGCTCTGATCCAAGATGGTGTTTCTTTGTAGCTTTCCTTTCTTTGATGCCTGATACAGTGCACAGCATAAATCCTGGAGGATAAGGTGTTTTCCTTCTGCACCTGTCTTCCTAGCCATTGTAGGGAACCAGAATAGGCCACCTCCAAATATGCCACTTTGGCATGAGGATTATTTTGAGCTGAAAGTAGTTAAACAGTAGATGCAGGAAGAGCCCTCTGCCTTCCCACATTCTGCCTAAATCATACATTTCCCATGAGAAAAGCGCTCTCCCTAGACCAGGGAGAGGAGAACGTTTTGACCGCTGGAGATGGGGCACCAATGCTGAGATGAATCTGTACAAACAGACCTACTAACTCAACCCTTATCTTCCATTAGCTTCCCCGTGTGTCTCCTGGTCACTGCCCCACAATTTACCCCTCCTCAGAGCTCAAATCTCTTTTCCTTTGTTTTGTCACATCTCCACAAATTGATTACTGCTCTTTCATCAAAACAGTACATAAGCTGTCTGGCTTGTTTCTCTGGTGTTTTCACTTCTTTCTAGAAAGCATCCCCCTCACCTCCCCAACCCCGTCACATGCCATGTAAAAACATTAAGATCAAATAAAATGTGTATCCTTTTTCTCCTGCTGTCTGTTGTCAGTTTATTTTGTAGGCCCCAGCTACAGCACCTAAGAGGGTAGAGGAAGTCTTTTCTTCCCTCCAACATGTTCTTAAACCAAGGGTGTTGTTCCCTGGACATGTTTATTTGTTCGTGAAATATTTGAGAATCTAGCTATTTCCCCTTTTGACCCAGAAACTCACCCAAGTGTCAGGGAGGAAGAAATTTCCCCTCCGCCCTCTTGAGTTTTCGTGGCTAGACTAGTAATAAAATTAACACCAGACAGATTAACAGGAGAAAAAGAAACACATTTTAATTCATGTGCCTGAAGGTCCCATAGAAATGGGACTTAAGGAGTGGGGCAGCTTTTATACTTTTTAGACAAAGAAACAATACATTTGTGAGGAACTGACAGGACAAAGACACTTCATTTTGGGTGCCCAATTAGTGAAGAATCTAAACAGAGCTTGGGCTTGGGTAGTAAACTAAAAGAAGTGGTAAGGTTTGTTTATACAGGCTTCTCTACCATGTTCCCTACCTCTGGTGATAAAGGTGTCCTTCTTCCAGATGCAGGGAGGGAAACTTTCATATGAGATTTATTTCCTGCTTTTCAGGGAGACGCAGGAGGGTCAGAGTTTCCTTCTTGCATCAGCTGCTTCTCAAGCAACTTTAATTCAAATTCATCAATCTGTCGTGGTGGCATAATTTGGGGCTGCCCACCCTGAGCCCCGACACAAATATTCTGTTCTAACATGAAAACCATCAGCAAGGAGATTCAGAAACTTTTATTAACTTGGGTGCTACCCCTCTTCCAGATGTAGTTGAATCTGTTTGGTCATAAAAGGGCATGGGAGCTACAGGGAGCTCCTCCTGGTGGTGAGGGCTCTTCCTTGTTCACACGAGGGGCATGTCCGCATCTGTTCCCCTCAGCAGAGTGGTCACTTGCTCCATCCAGCCCGGGCTTCCCAGGGCAGACCTGGCTTTCAGTGTTCCCCCCTGGCAACAGCCACAGTTTCTGGATTTTGAGGTGAGCAATGTGCTCAAGTTCAGAATTCTGTTAAGTCTCAGATCCCACCTGCAGGGAAAGAGGGCAGAACGGGCATCTTTGGCTTTGGGAAGAGGCAGCATGAAGATCTATGGTGGCCCTTGTCCTGGGGTACAGAGGTTGAATCTCAGAGATGGAGTTTTGGGTGGAATAGAAAAAAATAGCTTTATTGCTTTGCCAGGCAAAGGGGGCCACAGCAGGCTAATGCCCTCAAAATTCTGTGTCCTGACCTGGAGCGGGTAGTGAAGAGTTTTACAGTAATGGTTCAAAGAGGGCGTGATCATCTCATGGACATTTTTCTGATTGGTTGGTGGGGAGGTAAGTGGGAGTCAGCATCATCAGCCTTCTGGTTCCAACCAGTCTGGGGTCTGTGTGCTTATGGGCAGCATACAGTTAACTTCTGCTACCTGGTGGGGGCTTCAGTGTCTGCAAAACAGCTCAAAGATATTGTTACTTGTGTCTCTTGAGGGGGAACCAGGACCCTGCCCCAAGGTTGCACTGTTGTTTCTTGGCTGCCCCTCCCTTGTCTCTGTACCCCCTCCCTTCCCTGATTAGCAACTGTTTGAACCTGCCCTTTGGAACCCAGGGAAGGTCAGGGAGGCTGAATGAAGCCTATTTCCTGTAATCAAGAAATGAGGACACAGAAAGGCTTTCATGCCCAGGAGCCCCACAGGGTCCTACTCGGTTTCAGCCCCAACACCTCTTCATAGGGCACTGGAGTTGGAGGGAACACAGAACGGTGATGTTCACAAGCCCTTGATCATTGAAGTCATGGCTCACTTGGGTCCCCGTGATTCCTTGGGTTGCTGGGCAGAGGTGGGAATGAGGCTCAGAGCACAGCCACTAAGCACCCTTGTCCTTAAACTGACCCCACCAAGTTCCCTCAAGTTAGTCACACTCAC
The DNA here is from genome assembly GCF_949987515.2 of Delphinus delphis. Classification (NCBI taxonomy): domain Eukaryota; kingdom Metazoa; phylum Chordata; class Mammalia; order Artiodactyla; family Delphinidae; genus Delphinus; species Delphinus delphis. The sequence continues at coordinate 131,712,462 of NC_082686.1, forward strand.
CTTTTTCCTCTCGATCAGTACATTTTGAGAGTATTCACAGTGAGAAATCTGGAGTCTTTGGGTTCTTCCTCCCAATCCTCAAACCACCTTCAGAGATGTAAGCAGATGAATTAAGCCCCAACTAAGAGAAGACAAAGTTACTGCTCCAGTGAAGGGAGATGGGGAAGAGGGCAACAGAAGGAAGGGTCTGGAACAATGGTTCTGATTGTTGTCCTCACGCAGGCAGCGTCAACATCACCAGGCACTTGTTAGAATCGCAAATTCTCGGGCTTTGACCAGATCTTTTGAATCAGAATTGCTGGGGATGGGCTGGTAATCTTTTTTAATAAGTCTTCCAGGTGATTCTGATGCTCAAATTTGAGAAACACTTGCCTAAAAGACCGTGCATTGAACTGTGGGCACAGCCCCATCCATAATGGGCCAATAAGGCAACCAGCCCTTCTGTCTCAGTGTCCTCAATCTGAGGCAGGAGCAGAATAGTGAATCTCAGTGCTTCCTTGCACCAGATTCACCCAGGCAGCTTGGTAACGAAAGACAGGCTTTGGTCCCTTATCTCCCCAGAGAAAGGGAGGAGATTGGGACTGGGTATTGATAAAGATTCTCTCTTTGACCAATCCTGGAAGCCCTCTTTTTTTTTTTAAATATTTATTTATTTGGTTGTAATGGGTCTTAGCTGTGGCATGTAGGCTCCTTAGTTGCAACACGTGGTTGCAGCAGGCGGGCTCCTTAGTTGTGGCATGCGAACTCTTAGTTGCGGCATGCATGTGGGATCTAGTTCCCTGACCAGAGATCGAACCCAGGCCCCCTGAATTGGGAGCGCAGAGTCTTACCCCGTGCGCCACCAGGGAGGTCCCTAGGAGCCCTCTTTTGACTACTTCTCAACCTTGGGCCCTGTCTTCAGCCTGGTAAGTCAGTTTAGGGAGAACCCCCCATCCCTGATGTCTGATTACCTGGTCTGCCTCCAGCAGGAACCCTGTTAGGTCAGTTTAGCAACAATCCCCCCTGCCTTGGATGTCTTCTCTTAGTAAACTTCTACCCTGGATCCCCACCAGTGCCCCCACCCCTCCTTGGCTGTAAATGCCCTGCTGTCTTTGCCGCATGAGGAGGTGAGTCTCACCTGTCTCCCTACTGCAATAGTCTTGGCACCTGGTCCTAAATAATGTCTTCCCTATGGGTGTAACAAGTGTCAGAGTAAATTTTCCTCTAACACATTTTCTTAAACGTGTGCATGTGTAAGAAGCTGCTCAAGCAGGTCTGATATAGCTCCCTGGTCAGAAACCCACATGCACTGTGGTTACAAGCATGGGCACTGGAGTCAGACAGACCTGGGTGAAACCTAAGCTCAGCTTCTTGGGACTGCATGACCTGACTGGTTACCTAACCCAAGCATCGTCAGCTGCAGAGTGGGCAATTTCTCTCTCCCTCTCTCTCTCTCTGGTGAAAAGATCAAATGAAGTAAGGTCTTTACAGTAGTAAGCATAGCACTGGTCCATAATAGGCAACAAACAAACCAAGTCTTAGCTGCTTTAAGTAATAATTATCCTTAGATGGATGTAATACATTCGATAGGATCCTTCTGGATAAGGACAGGGTAAAATAGGTGATTTGTTTTGTAACCACGGAAAGTATATTTATTATGAATAAAAGTCTTCAATACTCCATGGATGAGTCTGGGGGATAATTCACAGAAAGGAATCACTTTATCCTTACACATATGCCCTTCTTGCTTTTTAAGCATTCAAGGGCAAAAGTGGGTCAAAAGCAGGTCACCTGAGACAGGTACATCTGACCCATGGGCAGCAGCCCAGCATGGCCGAGGCTGGGATCCAACACCCTTCAGGGGCAGGTGCCCACAGACCGTGGAGACCAAGAGCAGTCGGGCGCTGAGCCTGTCCTCCAAGTGGAAGCAGTGAAGAGCAGATGCTTCTCCCAGGCCAAGGTCAGGGTGGTCCAACCCCGCTGGAAACCTCAAGGGCACACAAGTGGGAATGCTTTTCAGGAAGCCAAACTTGACCCATCTCACAGTATAGACCCAACAACACTAATTAGCCCAGGTTTACTACTCCCTAAAGGAGTCATTCCATTTGACAAGGGATTGAGAGTAGAGACAACAGCTCCAGCTCTGTACCCAGTTCCCAGAACAGATTCCAGCATACGTGCTGACGGATGCTCACAGGCATTTGTCCACTTGAAGTTGCTTGTTTCTGACATTTGCTTTGCGATGGTTCTGGAGAAGAGTGGCCCCTTCTCCGCTTGTGATCAGCAACTGCTCCTCAAAGTAGAGTCGCTGTTCAACCTCAGAACAGTCACTGGCTCGAGGCACGACTGTTTCCAGAGCTGCCCAGACCTCTGCCTTGCTGGCTCTCTGCTGCCTTGCTCTCTTGAGGTAACTGTAGACCTCCTCAAACACCTCCGCCCCCAGCTTCTGCACAGCTGATCTGCCAAGCAAGTTAGGAAAGAGTAAGAAGTGTTACATATTGAGATCACTTTAGAGAAAATGTACTGTCAGCCCTCCGTGTCACGGATGGTTGAATCTGGGGGTGCGGAACCCGAGGACACTGACGGCCGACTGCGCTGCCATTTTATACGAGGGAATTGAGCATCCGTGGATTTTGTTATCTGTGAGGGCGGGGGTGAGGAGAGTTTCCTGAAACCAATCCTCTGTGGATCCCGAGGAACAACTGAATTTTAAAAGCATTTAATACACAAATAACATTGTAACCCTGGGATTTAGAGAAAAACAAGACCTTGAACATTCAACAATATTCAACAAATACTTCTTGAATGTTTATTACATGACAATTACCCTTCTAAGAACTATGAATACAGCATTCAACAAGTGAGGCAAATTCCAGCCTTCATGGAGCTTACCTTCTAGGGCAGTGGCCCCCAACCTTTTTGGCACCAGGCACCGGTTTCTTGGAAGACAATTTTTCCACGGACGGGGGTGGGTGGGGTTGGTCCAGGCAGTAATGCGAGCGATGGGGAGCGGCAGATGAAGCTTCGCTTGCTCGCCTGCCCGCCGCTCACCTCCTGCTGTGCGGCCTGGTTCCTAACAGGCTGCGGCCCGGGGGTTGGGGACCCCTGTTCTAGGGTAAAGAATAAACAGGTAACTAATGAGATGCATCCATAATAAAATAGGTGGTGCTAAGTGCAATGAAGAAGAAAGCAGTGTGAGAGATGGAGAAGGTGGGTGGACAGGGCAGTCCTCTCTGAGGAGGGGTTGTTGAGAGAGACCCACAGGAAGTGAGCTAGTATTGGGGAGAAGAGGTGAGGGGACCTTGAGGCTAAAACTTGCAGGAGAAATATCCAGAAGGCGAGTGTGTCCGGAGTCAAGCAAACAAAGGGAAGAGGATGGTTGAGATAGGAAATCAGAAATAATGATAATGAGAACAATCAAATGATAATGAGAAGAGAGAGGCAGAGGAGGGGAGAAGAATAGTCCTATTACCCACCCGCTAGGCACTTTTCTACTCACTTACCCTTTACCACAGCTCTGTAAGGGAGGCATTTTTAAAAATCCCTATTTTACAGATGAAGAGACTGAGGCTTAAAGGCTTAAAGGTAATTTGGCCAAGTTCCCATGGCGACCAGTGCTCACTTCCATACTTGCCCCAGTCCTGGTCCATGTGGAGCCACAATCTGTGTTATAATCATATTGCCACACCTGGAATGTTTATTTTGCCTCTGTTTCCCCTCATCTCTAGCCAGGGTTGCAAACTAAAGGCTTATGGGTTAAGCTTGGCATGGGACATGTTTTTTTCCATCAGCACCATGTTCTATTTTCTCCTGTTTTATTCGTATTTTTTACACTTGAATGTGAAAATCTTCAGGCTGGGCCTGCCCTCCACACTCTCTATTTTCTGCCTCTTCTTCACTCACCTCCCTCACTCCTGACCATTTTATCCTAGGCTGCATCCACCTGCCTGACTCAAGGGCACTCGAGTGTCGAGAATTTTGTTTTACAGTTCACAATTGTTAATGGCTCCATACTGCTCCACCGAATCTGTGTGCCGACACTTTCCTAATCACTCCTCCACCACTCATTTAGTTTCTTTTCACAATAACACCGTATGGACACCCTTAGGAGCATAGCTTTTTCATTTAGGGGAATCTTTTCTGGCATCAAACTTCTAGAAGTGGAGCTAATTACATAAGTGTGTCCACCCTGTGAAAACTCATATATACAATTATGATTCATGCCTTTTTCTGTATATGTATTGAGTTTGATTAAAAAATAAAATATTTTGTGAGAACAGATTAGGTTGATGTGTATGCAGTCATCCCTCAGTATTGGCAGGGTATTGGTTCCAGGACTCCCTGCAGATAACAAAACCATGGATGCTCAAGCCCCTTATATAAAATGGCATAGTATTTGCATATAACCTACCCACACATCATCTCTAGATTAGTTACAATACCTAATACAATGTAAATGCTATGTAAATAGATGTAAATACAATGTAAATGCTATGTAAATTGTTGCTGGTTTGCAGCAAATTCAAGTTTTGCTTTTTGGAACTTTCTGGAATTTTTTTTTCAAATATTTTTGATCCCCAGTTGAAGTCACGGTTGCAGAACCCATGCATACTAAGGGCCAAGTATAAATATTTTTATAACTTTAACTGTGAATAAATGTTTCTTTATTCTTCATTTCAATGGATTTGGTGAAAAGAAAAATCAGGTTGTTTTTTGTTTTCCAAAATTTTTAAAGCATTACTGCTAGACAGTAATGATGGTAATGTTGACAATAACATTGAAGGCATTAATCACAGACGGTTTCATTCATTTTTTATGCTTTTGTTGTACAGTAATATTCAACCTTGTAATCCCTAGAACACAAGGATCTGGGTTAGGTATTGTGGCAGATAAAAAGAAGAAGTAATTGATCCTGCTCTAGTTTAGAGGTTTGTAATTATAATGCAAGATATATGCATCTTAAGTTTTAACTAACATTTTTTTTTTTCGGTACACGGGCCTCTCACTGTTGTGGCCTCTCCCATTGCGGAGCACAGGCTCCGGACGCACACGCTCAGCGGCCATGGGTCACAGGCCCAGCCACTCCATGGCATGTGGGATCTTCCCAGACCGGGGCACGAACCCGTGTCCCCTGCATCAGCAGGCGGACTCTCAACTACTGTGCCACCAGGGAAGCCCTTAACTATCATTGTTATAGTACTTCAGAACTTGCAAAATGCCTTTACATTTATTATCAAAAATGACCTTTGTGAACTAGACAATACATTGAACATTTATCTCCGTTTTACAGATGAGAATAAGTAGGCTGACTTTCACAAACTAACACAACCACTAGGTTGATAGAACTTGAACTCAAACACAGGTCTTGGAACTACAAGTGCTGGAGAGATAAGCAGCCCTAGGGCCCCACATCCTCCAGCTTGTGTAGGTTTCTAACTCTGCCAAGAGATTATCAGAACCAATCCCAGGATGCCTCACATCCCTAGTCTCAGCCACTTGCAGAAATCCAAGCTTTCCTTGCTGACATGTACCAAATCATGGTCAGATCCTACCACTTCCCTGCCTCACAGACTCATATAACATTAGGGTCTGATCTCTTCTCTACTCTCATTTATCAAGTCGTGTATAATCTGTCTCCTGCTTTCTTCCACCAACCTGCTCTGTCTTGTCCACAGTCTGTCTTAGCCACTAGGCTCCAATCACACCTACCTCCTTTCTGTTCCTTAAATACAACCCAAGTCTTATTCCCACCTCCAGGCCTTTGCACTAGCTGTACCCTCTTCCCTGAAATGCCTTTCCCTTTGATCTTCATATAACTGCCTCCTTCTTGCCATTCAGATCTCAGCTTACATATCTCCTTCTTGGAGAAACCATCCTTGACCACTGAGTCTAATGGATCCATCCAGTTATTCCACAGGATCACATTACCTGAACCATTTGCACAGCACTTATCACTCTCTGGTATTTTTCTTCTATCTTTTTGCGTATATTTGTTTACTGTTACTCCCCTAATTACCCTACTCCCCTAATTAGCATACAGATTCCATAAAGGAGGGACTCAGTACCTAGAACAGGACCAGGCATGCAGTAGGTGTTCAGGAAATACTTGGGGAATGAAGGAACAACCCAGACAGCCAATAATTATCGTCAAATAGTGTCTCATGAAAGTTTACTGTTGGGAAAATCAGGGAACACCTAGTGGAGGAGAAAGGGGCACTGTAACAACTGGAGGACTGTGGGTGGGAGCCAACCATGGGAGCAGCGGGAGACCAGTGAGGCGGCCTGGCAGGTACGGAGGATGCGCGAAGAAGAGGGTGAGAACCACATGAACACAACATTAAAGAACCTTAGAATGTAATTATTAATATTAACCATTGATGATAAAGAAGCCCCAAAATGTTCCCTGAAAACATAAAAAATAACTAACAGTTCTTGAGTTTTCTCTGTGTGCCAGGTTCCATTCTGAGCATTGTCTCAGATCATCCTTTTAAATCCTCATAACAACAGTATGGATAGACATTATCATTATTCCCATTTTACAGATGGGATAGAGGAGGGTATTAAATAACTTGCCCACTGCCACCTAGCTTTGAAGTGGTGGAGCTGGAATGTGAGTCCTAGTATTTTCACTCCAGAACTCATTCTTTTCATCACTATGTTATGGACTTTGGATTCAGAGAGAACACAGTTGGATCCTGGCTCTCCCTTTCACTGGCTGTGTGATCTTGGGCCAGTTACTTGACCTCTCTGAGCCTTGGGTTTTTCATATTTAAGTGGAGGTTACAGACACACACACACACACAGACACACACAAACACACACACATTTTAGCAGAGTACCTGTCACCTACCAGGAACCCGATAGCCATTGTTTTTACTATCATGTACATTACTGTTGCTTTCCCAATGGTGAATTGCACGGTAATCCTATTTCAGTTTAACTGGAAGCTTCAAGTAATTTTGTAATTCTACTGCCAGTTAAGACACTATTTTAGGGAACTTCCCTGGTGGCACAGTGGTTAAGGCTCCGCACTCCCAATGCATGGGGTGGGAGTTTGACCCCTGGTCAGGGAACTAGATCCCACATGCATGCCACAACTAAGGAGCCTACGTGCCACAACTAAGGATCCCACCTGCCACAACTAAGGAGCCCGTCTACTGCAACCAAGACCTGGCGCAACGAACTAAATTAAAACAAAAAAAGATACTATCTTAAATATTTTTTATCTTTTCTAACTGAATTTGAAAAAAAATGACATAAAAAGTCTGGTGGCACAGTGGGAGTTTAAAAGAGAAGTAATTTTGTAGAAGTAATCATGAAAACCGAGTTTAGCAGAAAGCATTAAGAAACACAGATTATTCTTCAGACACAGTTTAAGGAAACTTGAAAATGGTTTTACAGAATATAAAAAATTCCTGCACATCACATATGTATGAGGTACTGCAGGAATAGAATGGCGCCATGAGCTTTCCCTTTAACACCTCTATCTTAATGATCACTGGTGCTAACAAGTACCAGGAAACTTTTTGAAAGATGGATTTTGTACCCCTTCTCTCCATGTCTAGTATTTCAAATGGCTGTCTCTGAATCTGGTGGGCAGAGACAGGACAGATCTCTGCACAGAGACAGACGACTGCATTTTCCATGCCTGGGTGACATGTGGCACCCCCAGATGGGAGGTGTGACTTTCAGGCCCTTTGTGAAAATGGTGTTGCCTTCTGTTCTGTGCCCTGGGCACAGATTCTTGTTTGTTGGGTACCCTGCTATAGCTAATCATTCCTGGAAGGGTTATTTTATTTGTGATCTAAACATCTGCTAGTAAATGTAGATGAATAAACTGTCTAAAAAGCAAAATCCATCTAGGTATAATTTATGAGACACATGTAATATATAGGGCATTGAAAGGTTGAGAGTAAACAAATCTAAAAAAAAGGACATGCCAGGCAAATAATAACCAAAAGAAATCTGGGGTAGCTATATTAATATGAGACAAAATAGATTTTAAGGGAAAAAAAGCATTATTAGAATAAAGAATGACACTAGAAATGAAAACCATTCAACTCACCAGGAAGAAATAAGAATTCTAAACTCACATGCATCTAATAAAGTAGAATCAAAACACATCAAGCACTACAGGGAGAAACTGTCAGTTACATCCTCATAATGTAGGATTTCAATATACCTTGCTCAGTTATTGATGGAAAGCATTTGAAAAATTAGTAATAGAATATCTGGATATACTTAATAAGCTAAATTTAATAGATATATATAGGACCCTCTCCCTCCTGATGATTAGAGAACCTACACTCTTCCCAGACTCTTATGTAACATTTACAAAAACTGACCATATACTAGACAACAATTCAAGTCTCCACACATTTCAAATAATTGATTTTATACAAGATCTAGTTATCTGACCACAATACAATTGTTAGAAACCTATAACAAAAATATGGAGTAAACAGTTCTGTGTTTGTAAATTTATTTATTCTAAATAAGTTGTGGGTCAATCAAGAAATTAGGCATGCCATTAAACAAACTTATTTTAAGCCAAAAGAAAAGTGACAGGTATGCTAGCATTGTAAGATTGCAGCGTAAATTTACTTTGACACTTGGAAAATAGGCTGTAATATTTCTGCAATGATGTGTTCCAGTATTTTAGGAATCATAAAATAGAGAATTCTATTTAAGGGGACTCTCTTGCTGTTATCTAAGATTTGGAAAGAAAGGGGAGTGTTCCCTGTGCTGTTTAAGGGGAAAAAGGGGGTTCTAGGTTTGTTTTTTCAAAGGGAGGGGGACAGGAACCAACTCTTTAGTTAGGTGGATATCTCAAATAAAAATAACTTACATTTTCAAATGAAAAAAAGTATATTTTAATCCTTTTTCACCTATTTTGTCCTATGCTTCATATCCTTGATCAATTTTATCCTCTTGTTCAAAGTATTTTAAGTGTTTAAGAGATCCTAAATATCATCTTAATCCAGATGGTTCATTTACAGGCTGGTGCTCTTTGGGCTGGATCACCACCCTGCCCAGGCCAGTGGCAGACACAGGGAAGCTGAAGGAAGCCTCCCACGGTTCTAAAGAAGTTCCAGCTGCCTGGAGAAACCCCCAGTATATATATTTGGCTGATTCTCCAGCTGAAAAACTCCATTAAACTGCAGGGGAGCACTTCCGCCCTCCTCTGCCTAGCTCCTCCAAACTCAATCTCTCATCCTCCAAACTCCTTTACTGACCTCTTCTCATGTTTACTTCTTCTTTGTAAGCAATATATTTATCATATCTATTTATTTTCCCATCAGCTATTGATTGCTCTGTGTGCCCTCTATCTCTCAGGGGCCCTAAAGAAGAGGTCTGTGTCTGTATGGTTCTATAAGGACGGCAAACAAAAATGTCCTCACATTTTAAATATTATTTTAGTTTGGAAGCCATCTCACACTTAGAGAAGAGTTACAGGTATAGTTCAAAGAACACTTTTTTTTTTTTTTTTGCGGTTCGCGGGCCTCTCACTGTTGTGGCCTCTCCCGTTGCGGAGCACAGGCTCCGGACGCGCAGGCTCAGCGGCCATGGCTCACGGTCCCAGCCGCTCCGCGGCATGTGGGATCTTCCTGGACCGGGGCACGAACCCGTGTCCCCTGTCTCGGCAGGCGGACTCTCAATGACTGCGCCACCAGGGAAGCCCCAAGGAACACTTTTTTGACTTAAGCCTTTTGAGAATAAGTTGCTGAACTGATGCCCCTTTCTCCCATACTTTGTGTGTATTCTTTACAAATAAAGATACTCTCTTACATAATCACAGACCAGCCATCAAAATCACGAAATTACCACTGATATATTACTGTCATCTAATTCTCTAATCCATTCAGGTTTCCCCAGTTGTCCAGTAATGCCCCTTATAATAAAAGGATCTGGGTCAAAATAATTATGTTGCATTTATTTGTCAAGTCTCTTAAATCTCCTTTAATGACCTTGACACTTTCAAAGGTTTGAAGCAAGTTGTTTTGTAGACTGTCCGTCAATTCGCGTTGTCCTTGCCCATGGGACTTATCAAGTCTAGCTATCCCTCCTTTTACATATTGGCCTGAAAGACAGGAGTAGAGCCCTCTATTACTTCAGGGCATTCTTTGAGAGCTCCACCTGCACCCCTTCAAGAAAGTTCTCTCTTCTCTAGAGTCCAAAAAATGCCCTGGTGGTAATAGTATCTTGGTGCCTAGTTCATGATTCTTCCCTACAGCTTTGTTCCCAGTGTCCTGTAAGAAATAAGGGATCTCCTAAGGGAAAGGAAGCAGCTTGTGAAGTAAGTTTCCAGACATTCAGGAAAGAATGCCCTGAACATTCTACCCACTTGATATCTCCACTTGAATGTCTGGTAGGCATCTTACAGTTATCACGTCCAGTTGAATTGCTGATCTTCCCTCCATATCATCCTAGTGCTACAGCCTTCCCCATGTCTGTTCATGTCAGTTCCTGCCTTCCAATGTCTCAGGCCACAAACCTTTAGGTCACCCTTGATTTGTCTCTTTCTGTCACACTCCAATGGTCCACTGTCTCTCATAATCAGACCAGTTAAATCCTATTGGCTCTCACCATTTCCATCACTACCACCCTGGTCCAAGCTGCCATGCTCTCTCACCTGACTGCTTCAATAGTTTCTCAATTGGTCTCCTGATTCTACCCTCACTCCCCTATAGTCTGTTGTCAACTCAGCAGCCAGAGTGACCCTGATGCCTTCCTCCTCTGCTCAAAACCCTCTTTTGGGCTCCACATCTCACCCAGAGTAAAGTCAAGGTCCTTCTGGTGGTCTAGAATATCCTGAACGATCTTCCCGCCATACCTCTGCAAACACATCTCCTCCCTCCCTCCCCTCACTCACTCCCTTCCAGCTACACTGACCCCCTTGACCTTCCCTGAACACACTGGGCACATCCCATGCCAGGGTCTTTGCACTTGCTGGTCCCTCTGACCAGAATGCTCTTTCTCCAGATATTCATATCTCTTTTCTTCATCCTCTTCAAGTCTTTGCCCTGGTGTCATCTTTTCAGAGACCTACCCTGACCACCTTCTTTAAAACTGTAAACTTTACCCCCATTCTGCGCTGCCAGTCTACCCTCTCTGCTTTGTATGTTCTTCTTAACATTGTTACTTTCTACTGTACTCTGCTTTCCCTTTATGATTTGTCAATCACCCCATTTGAAAATAAGGTCCATAGGGCAGGGATTATTTTCACCTTTTTTGTTCACTGATCCCACTGCTTGGAATAGTGCCTGGCACAGAACAAGTACACAATAAATACTTGTCCGATGAATGAATATATACCTTGAAAGCCAAGTAAGGAAGGAATAAGGTGATGTTATACAATTTTATTTTAAAATATTTGCATCTGAGGTGGGGGTCAAGGTGGTGAAGTAGGAAGACTCTGAGCTCCCCTCCTCGCGTGGACACACCAAAGTTACAGCTACTCACAGAGCAACTACCACTGAGAACAACCTGAAGATTAGCAGGAAAAATTTCCCACAATTAAAGACGTAAAGAAGGAACCACAATGAGCTGGTTAAGAGAGGCAAAAATGGGTCCAGCCATATCCCCTGGTCGGTGACCCACTGGCAGCCACAAGCCACTGAGCTGCACAGACAGCAGGGGGTCAGCCTGCTTATGAGCATGACCACAGTGGTCGGTCCCACCACATCAGAAGTGCACATGCGGCTGACGCAAGGAGCACCCCTAGAGCACATAGGTCCGAGGGGGGTGTGCTGCTGGGCCTCACAGGACGTCTCCTGTAAGGACGTCTCCACTTTTCCAAGATCAGAAGACATAATGGACCTGCCTGATATGTAGAAATAAACACAGAGAAGTAGGGGAAATGAGGAGACAGAAGAATATGTGCCATTTATATATATATACACACACACATATACACACACGATGGAATAGCCACTGAAAAGAATGAAATCTTGCCATTTTTGATAACTTGGATAAATCTAGAGGGTATTATGCTACGTGAAACAAGTCAGACAGAGAAAGACAAATACCATATGATTTCACTTACGTGTGGAATCTAAAAACAAAACAAATGAACAAACAAAAAGAAAACAGACTCATAGATACAGAGAACAAACACGTGGTTCCCAGAGAGGTGGGGTGGGGTGAAATAGGTGAGGGGAATTAAGAGGTACAAACTTCCAGTTATAAAATTAAAAAGTCTCAAGGAGGTGTTGTACAGCACAGTGAATATCATCAATGGTGCTCTAATAGCTTTGTTTGGGGACAGATGTTTACTAGACTTATTGGCGCCAACATTTTGCAATGTATTTAAATGGCGAATCACTAAGTTTTATACTTGAGACTAACATAATATTGTACATCAACTACATTAAAATAAAAGATAAAAATAAAAATATATGCATCCCTAGTATTTGCTCTAAGAATTAACACATAGTGAAATTACAACCTAATTTTGTCAAGTGTAATATCACTTCTGTGATTTTTACTTGTTTTCCAAATTGTTTTTTAAGATAAAACTCTGATCAAGTGTAGTTTTCACTATTTCTTATGTTACTTTCATCGTATTTCAAGTGGATTGGCTTTATGAGGCCTGTGCAATCATCTGTGGATAAAAATGACCTCATATTTCCCTGAGTGGAAAGGAACAAGCTTTGTTTTTTAATTTATTTTTTTAATTAATTAATTTATTTTTAACATCTTTATTGGAGTATAATTGCTTTACAATGTTGTGTTAGTTTCTGCTTTATAATAAAGTGAATCAGCTATATGTATACATATATCCTCATATCCCCTCCCTCTTGCGTCCCCCTCCCTCCCTCCCTATCCCACTCCTCTAGGTGGTCACACAGTACAGAGCTGATCACCCTGTGCTATGCGGCTGCTTCCCACTAGCTTTCTATTTTACATTTGGTAGTGTATATATTCCATTGTTTTCTTTCTTTTTTTTTTTTTACATCTTTATTGGAGTATAATAGCTTTACAATGGTGTGTTAGTTTCTGCTTTATAACAAAGTGAATCAGTTATACATATACATATCTTCCCATATCTCTTCCCTCTTGTGTCTCCCTTCTACCCTCCCTATCCCACCCATCCAGGCGGTCACAAAGCACAAAGCTGATCTCCCTGTGCTATGCGGCTACTTCCCACTAGCTATCTACCTTACGTTTGGTAGTGTATATATGTCCATGCCTCTCTCTCACTTTGTCACAGCTTACCCTTCCCCCTCCCCATATCCTCAAGTCCATTCTCTAGTAGGACTGTGTCTTTATTCCTGTCTTACCCCTAGGTTCTTCATGACATTTTTTTCCCCTAAATTCCATATATATGTGTTAGCATACAGTATTTGTCTTTCTCTTTCTGACTTACTTCACTCTGTATGACAGACTCTAGGTCTATCCACCTCACTACAAATAGCTCAATTTCATTTCTTTTTATGGCTGAGTAATATTCCATTGTATATATGTGCCACATCTTCTTTATCCATTCATCTGTGGATGGACACTTAGGTTGCTTCCATCTCCTGGCTATTGTAAATAGAGCTGCAATGAACATTTTGATACATGACTCTTTCTGAATTATGGTTTTCTCAGGGTATATGCCCAGTAGTGGGATTGCTGGGTCATATGGTAGATCTATTTGTAGATTTTTAAGGAACCTCCATACTGTTCTCCATAGTGGCTGTACCAATTCACATTCCCACCAGCAGGGCAAGAGTGTTCCCTTTTCTCCACACCCTCTCCAGCATTTATTGTTTCTATATTTTTTGATGATGGCATTCTGACTGGTGTGAGATGATATCTCATTGTAGTTTCGATTTGAATTTTTCTAATGATTAATGACGTTGAGCATTCTTTCATGTGTTTGTTGGCAGTCTGTATATCTTCTTTGGAGAAATGTCTATTTAGATCTTCTGCCCATTTTTGGATTGGGTTGTTTGGCTTTTTGTTATTGAGCTGCATGAGCTGCTTATAAATTTTGGAGATTAATCCTTTGTCAGTTGCTTCATTTGCAAATATTTTCTCCCATTCTGAGGGTTGTCTTTTGGTCTTGTTTATGGTTTCCTTTGCTGTGCAAAAGCTTTGAAGTTTCATTAGGTCCCATTTGTTTATTTTTGTTTTTATTTCCATTTCTCTAGGAGGTGGGTCAGAAAGGATCTTGCTGTGATTTATGTCATAGAGTGTCCTGCCTATGTTTTCCTCTAAGATTTTGATAGTTTCTGATGAAAAATCTGAAAGTGAAATCAAGAAAACACTCCCATTTACCATTGCAACGAAAAGAATAAAATATCTAGGAATAAACCTACCTAAGGAGACAAAAGACCTGTATGCAAAAAATTATAAGACACTGATGAAAGAAATTAAAGATGATACAAATAGATGGAGAAATATACTATGTTCTTGGATTGGAAGAATTAACATTGTGAAAATGACTCTACTACCCAAAGCAATCTACAGATTCAATGCAATCCCTATCAAACTACCACTGGCATTTTTCACAGAACTAGAGCAAAAAATTTCACAATTTGTATGGAAACACAAAAGACCCCGAATAGCCAAAGCAATCTTGAGAACGAAAAATGGAGCTGGAGGAATCAGGCTCCCTGACTTCAGACTATACTACAAAGATACAGTAATCAAGATAGTGTGGTATTGGCACAAAAACAGAAAAATAGATCAATGGAACAGGATAGAAAGCCCAGAAATAAACCCACGCACTTATGGTCACCTTATCTTTGATAAAGGAGGCAGGAATGTACAGTGGAGAAAGGACAGCCTCTTCAATAAGTGGTGCTGGGAAAACTGGACAGGTACATGTAAAAGTATGAGATTAGATCACTCCCTAACACCATACACAAAAATAAGCTCAAAATGGATTAAAGACCTAAATGTAAGGCCAGAAACTATCCATTGTTTTCTTAAAATAATTCTGTGTGGAAGGGCTGTGTCCCTGCCGTCCTCTTTCACACTTGCACACCGGGGCATCTGGAGAGCTGCTTAGCTGGCTGCCCTGCCGCACGTATGAGGCCTTGGAGAAGGATGGAGGGAGTGAGCAGCCGAGGCGATGCCCTTCTACAGCCGTCACCCTCTGCAGTGAGAGTTAAATATACACACTAACAAACGTAGTAAGGTAGATAGCTAGTGGGAAGCAGCCACATGGCACAGGGAGATTGGCTCGGTGCTTTGTGACAGCCTGGAGGGGTGGGATAGGGAGGGTGGGAGGGAGGGAGACGCAAGAGGGAAGACATATGGGAACATATGTTTATGTGTGACTGATTCGCTTTGTTATGGAGCAGAGACTAACACACCATTGTAAAGCAATTATGCCCCAATAAAGATGTTAAAAAAAAAAAAATATGGCAGAGAGCAGCAGCCGAGGGCGTTGTAGCCTCCTGTTCTAAACGACATTTTAGCTTTGCAGCAGAAAATGTTTGACACCATACCCCCTCCTAGAAAAATCACAAGCAGTTTCTGTTCAGGGAGAAGGAATGAGTTTCCACCCGTTCCGCAGCAACATCAAAGCTCCCTTAGCCTGTCCCTTAATAAGGACTAACAGGAAAGTCTCTCTCTTACCTTGGGGTTTATTTGCTTTGCAAACCTTTCCTCTGCCCAGTAGAAGTTTCCCAATAATGGCTACATTTACATTTTTGTTTCCAGATTAATTAACCACTTGAGGAGTGTAAAACTGAAAGCAAAGTACTTTTGTCTGTTTTCTGGTCTGCTCCCCCACTGGGCTTGGGGCCCCCTGGGGACAGAAGGCCTTTCTTAGTCATCCTTGTACCCAGCATGGTCCTGGCACAAACCTGTCCCTACGTTATTTATTCATTCAGCAGATTTTTAATGAGTGCCTAGCGCATGCCAAGTTCTAAGAAGCAGCCATAAGCCTGTGACCTCACATTACTCATATTTTAGTGGGAAGATGACAGATATTAAACAAACAAATAAGGTAATTTCAGATTTTTGTCATTGCTGCAAAGGAAATAAAGCAGGGAAATGGAAGAGTGAGAGCAGGGCTGCCTAGAATAGGGTTTGAGCCCCCCAGCAAGGTGGCGGCAGAAAAGGTGCTTCTAGGGGGCCTGGTACAGGCCGCTTGGTAACCGCCAGGCCCTGTCATTTTGAACCAGCTCCCCCATCTTCTTGACTGACCCTCATGCAGAGGAGGCAAGGCCCGCTGCGAACATTTGTGGGGATACAGCAAGAGGACCAGTGGAGGCCCCCACGTCTAAATATTTACAAGTTATGAACCAAGATAACAAACTGTTAAATAAAATATGACCTACCTTCTTACCCTGACAAATTAACTTCATAGAGACCTGGAAGGCCAGCTTCAGTATTCTCAGACTCCTCCAAATTCTGCAATGAAATATGACAGAGCTAGGTGTGCCAGCCCACCGACCCTCATCCCTAGATGTACATCCTGACCCTGCCCCCATCTCTCCCCAGCTTGGCTCCATCTCCCACTGTGAGGGGTCTCTGCACACACATATGACACCTCAGCCCCTACATCCAAGAGCCATTGATGTCTTCTGCAGATAGCCAGCCACCTCAGACGTCGGGGTGTGCAAACCGGCAGCACAGACCACCCCGGGAGGAGGGCCCTGTGGCAGAGGCTAGTGGATTCTGGAAATCAGCTTAGGTCATTTTGGTCTAAGAGAATTGCAGGGTTCCAGGTGACCAGGGCATGGTCTAGAAGAGGAGACACAGGCCCTGAGTATGCAGGTCTCCTTGGCCCCATGGGCTCCTTGCTCCATGGGGAGGGATGAGGTTGGAGGATGACCACAGCGGCGCCCTCGACAGCCAGGCCCAGGGCCTAGGGATGGTACTAGGAGGGAGGTTACCTTTGCCAATGTAATTAAGGAAGGCCTCTCTGGGGGGAAGGCGTAGGAACGACATTTGAATGGAGACTTGAAAGGTAGGATGAGTCATCCAGGCCAGTATCTGGGAGCAGGGCATTCCCAACTGAGGGAAAAAGAAGTGGCCAGGCAGGTGAAGCTCTGTACAGAAGAAGACTGGGGTCGCTGAAGCCTAACTCAGGAGAGAAGAGTGACAGGAGATGAGGGCAGATGATCAGGTAGGGGCAACGACCTTGGAGGCTGAGGTAAGGAGTCCTGCCTTGACCTGGGTGCACGGGAGCTTCTGAAGAGCTGACACAATCTGAGCCCTGTTATAAGCAGATCACTCTGGTGCTGCGTGAAGTGGATGAAATCACAAGGAGCCACTGTCAAGGGCAAATCAACAGATTTGAGCACCACGCAAAATGCTTCAGTGCCTTTGATGTAAGGATCCTTGTGATTAATTCTTCCCCAAATTTTCGAACCAAGAAAACTCTCCTACTAAGCTGGCTGCTGTTGACTCAGAAGGTTTCTCTTCTTGTCTAGGCTGCCTGCAAGCTCAGAGCTGAGTTGGTGCTTATTTGCAGGGTAAACTGTTCATTTATCAATCTGGCATCCAGTCTCAATTTTATATCTCCTACCCGTATACATGTTTACACAAACTTTTCTCAGAACAGCAAAAATTATAAGTAAAAAAAAATAGTAGTTAGAAACATAGGGAGATTTGAGAAGATGGCAGAAGAGTAAGACGCGGAGATCACCTTCCTCCACACAGATACGTCAGAAATACATCTACACGTGGAACAACTCCTACAGAACACCTACTGAACGCTGGCAGAAGACCTCAGACCTCCCAAAAGGCAAGGAACTCCCCAGGTACCTGGGTAGGGCAAAAGAAAAAAGAAAAAACAGAGACAAAGAGTAGGTACGGGACCTGCACGAGTGGGAGGGAGCCGTGAAGGAGGAAAGGTTTCCACACACTAGAAGCCCCTTCGCGGGCAGAGACTGCGAGTGGCGGAGGGGAAAGTTTTGGAGCGGCGGAGGAGAGCACAGCAACAGGGGTGCGGGGGGCAAAGTGGAGAGATTCCCGCACAGAGGATCGGTGCCGACCCGCACTCACCAGCCCGAGGGGCTTGTCTTCTCACCTGCCGGGCGGGGGCTGGGAGCTGAGACTCGGCTTCGGTTGGGTCCCAGGGAGAGGACTGGGGTTGGCTGCATAAACACAGCCTGAGGCGGTTAGTGCGCCACGGCTAGCCGGGAGGGTGTCCGGGAAAAAGTCTGGAGCTGCCGAAGAGGCAAGAGACTTTTTCTTCCCTCTTTGTTTCCTGGTGCGCGAGGAGAGGGGATTAAGAGCATCGCTTAAAGGAGCTCCAGAGACAGCTGCGAGCCGCGGCTATCAGCGCGGACCCCAGAGACGGGCCTGAGACGCTAAGGCTGCTGCTGCCGCCACCAAGAAGCCTGTGTGCGAGCACAGGTCACTCTCCACATCTCCCCTCCCGGAGCCTGTGCAGCCCGCCACTGCCAGGGTCCCGTGATCCAGGGACAACTTCCCCGGGAGAACGCACGGAGCGCCTCAGGCTGGTGCAACGTCACACTGGCCTCTGCAGCCGCAGGCTCGTCTCGCATCTGGACCCCTCCCTGCCCCCGGTCTGAGTGAGCCAGAGCCCCCAAATCAGCTGCTCCTTTAACTCCGTCCTGTCTGAGCAAAGAACGCACGCCCTCAGGCAACCTACACGAAGAGGCAGGACCAAATGCAAAGCTGAACCCCGGGAGCTGTGCGAACAAAGAAGAGAAAGGGAAATTTCTCCCATCAGCCTCAGAAGCAGCGGATTAAAGCTCCACAATCAACTTGATGTACCCTGCATCTGTGGAATACATGAATAGACAACGAATCATCCCAAATTGAGGAGGTGGACTTTGGGAGCAAGATATAGTATTTTTTCCCCTTTTCCTCTTTTTGTGAGTGTGTATGTGTATGCTTTTGTGGGAGATTTTGTCTGTATAGCTTTGCTTTCACCATTTGTCCTACAGTTCTGTCCGTCAGTGTTTTTTTCTTTTTCCGGTACGCGGGCCTCTCACTGTTGTGGCTTCTCCCGTTGCGGAGCACAGGCTCCGGACGCGCAGGCTCAGCGGCCATGGCTCATGGGCGTAACAGCTCTGCAGCATGTGGGAACTTCCCGGACCGGGCACGAACTAGTGTCCCCTACATCGGTGGGTGGACTCTCAACCACTGCTCCACAAAGAAGCCCTGTCTGTCTGTTTTTTTTTTTTCTTTTTTACTTTAAAAAACTTTTTTTCATAATAATTATTTTTTATTTTAATAACCTTATTTTATTTTATCTTACCTTATTTTATTTTATCCTCTTTCATTCTTTCTTTCTATTTTTTCTCCCTTTTATTCTGAGTCATGTGGAGGATAGGCTCTTGGTGCTCCAGCCAGGAGTCAGTGCTGTGCCTCTGAGGTGGGAGAGCCAACTTCAGGACACTGGTCCAAAAGAGACCTCCCAGCTCCATGTAATATCAAATGGTGAAAATCTCCCAGAGATCTCCATCTCAACACCAACACCCAGCTTCACTCAACGACCAGCAAGCTACAGTGCAGGACACCCTATGCCAAACAACTAGCAAGACAGGAACACAGCCCTATCCATTAGCAGAGAGGCTGCCTAAAATTATAATAAGGCCACAGACACCCCAAAACACACCACCAGACCTGGACCTGCCCAACAGAAAGACAAGATCCAGCCTCATCCACCAGAACACAGGCACTAGTCCCCTCCAACAGGAAGATTACACAACCCACTGATCCAACCTTAGCCACTGGGGACAGACACAAAAAACAACAGAAATTACAAACCTGCAGCCTACAAAAGGGAGATCTCAAACACAGTAAGTTAAGCAAAATGAGAAGACAGAGAAACACACAGCAGA
Source organism: Delphinus delphis (assembly GCF_949987515.2). Taxonomy (NCBI): domain Eukaryota; kingdom Metazoa; phylum Chordata; class Mammalia; order Artiodactyla; family Delphinidae; genus Delphinus; species Delphinus delphis. The sequence goes on from NC_082686.1 coordinate 131,732,204, forward strand.
TGAAGGAGCAAGGCAAAAACCCACCACCTAACAAATGAGGGGGAAATAGGCAGTCTACCTAAAAAAGAATTCAGAATAATGATAGTAAAGATGATCCAAAATCTTGGAAATAGAATAGAGAAAATGCAAGAACCATTTAACAAGGACCTAGAGGAACTAAAGAGGAAATAAGCAATGATGAAAAACACAATAAATGAAATTAAAAATACTCTAGAAGGGATCAATAGAAGAATAATTGAGGCAGAAGAACGGATAAGTGACCTGGAAGATAAAATAGTGGAAATAACTACTGCAGAGCAGAATAAAGAAAAAAGAATGAAAAGAACTGAGGACAGTCTCAGAGACCTCTGGGACAACATTAAACACACCAACATTCGAATTATAGGGGTCCCAGAAGAAGAAGAGAAAAAGAAAGGGACTGAGAAAATATTTGAAAAGATTATAGTTGAAAACTTCTCTAATATGGGAAAGGAAATAGTTAACCAAGTCCAGGAAGCACAGAGAGTCCCATACAGGATAAATCCAAGGAGCAACATGCTTGGACACATGCTAATCAAACTATCAAAAATTAAATACAAAGAAAACATATTAAAAGCAGCAAGGGAAAAACAACAAATAACACACAAGCGAATCCCCATAAGGTTAACAGCTGATCTTTCAGCAGCAACTCTGCAAGCCAGAAGGGAGTGGCAGGACATATTTAAAGTGATGAAGGAGAAAAACCTATAACCAAGATTACTGTACCCAGCAAGGATCTCATTCAGATTTGATGGAGAAATTAAAACCTTTACAGACAAGCAAAAGCTGAGAGAGTTTATCACCACCAAACCAGCTTTACAACAAATGCTAAAAGAACTTCTATAGGCAGGAAACACAAGAGAAGGAAAAGACCTACAATAAAAAACCCAAAACAATTACGATAATGGTAAGAGGAACATACATATCGATAATTACCTTAAATGTAAATGGATTAAATGCTCCCATTAAAAGACACAGACTGGCTGAATGGATACAAAAATAAGACCCGTATACATGCTGTCTACAAGAGACCCACTTCAGAAACAGGGACACATACAGATTGAAAGTGAGGGGATGGAAAAAGATATTCCAGGGAAATGGAAATCAGAAGAAAGCTGGAGTAGCAATTCTCATATCAGACAAAACAGACTTTAAAATAAAGACTATTACAAGACAAAAAGAAGGACACTACATAATGATCAAGGGATCAATCCAAGAAGAAGATATAACAATTGTAAATATTTATGCACCCAACATAGGAGCACCTCAATACATAAGGCAAATACTAACAGCCATAAAAAGGGAAATCAACAGTAACACATTCATAGTAGGGGACTTTAACACCCCACTTTCACCAATGGACAGATCATCCAAAATGAAAATAAATAAGGAAACACAAGCTTTAAATGATACATTAAACAAGATGGACTTAATTGATATTTATAGGACATTCCATCCGAAAAAACAGAATACACATTTTTCTCAAGTGCTCATGGAACATTCTCCAGGATAGATCATATCTTGGGTCACAAATCTAGCCTTGGTAAATTTAGGAAAATTGAAATCGTATCAAGTATCTTTTCTGACCACAACGCTATGAGACTAGATATCAATTACAGGAAAAGATTTGTAAAAGATACAAACACATGGAGGCTAAACAATACACTACTTAACAACAAAGTGATCACTGAAGAAATCAAAGAGGAAATCAAAAAATACCTAGAAACAAATGAAAATGGAGACACAACCACCCAAATCTATGGGATGCAGCAAAAGCAGTTCTAAGAGGGAAGTTTATAGCAGTACAATCCTACCTTAAGAAACAGGAAACATCACTTATAAACAACCTAACCTTGCACCTAAAGCAATTAGAGAAAGAAGAACAAAAAAAAAAACACCCCAAAGTTAGCAGAAGGAAAGAAATCATAAAGATCAGATCAGAAATAAATGAAGAAGAAATGAAGGAAACAATAGCAAAGATCAATAAAACTAAAAGCTGGTTCTTTGAGAAGGTAAACAAAATTGATAAACCATTAGCCAGACGCATCGAAAAAAAGGGAGAAGACTCAAATCAATAGAATTAGAAAAGAAAAAGGAGACCAACTGACACTGCAGAAATAGAAAACATCATGAGAGATTACTACAAGCAGCTCTATGCCAATAAAATGGACAACCTGGAAGAAATGGACAAATTCTTAGAAATGCACAACCTGCCAAGACTGAATCAGGAAGAAATAGAAAATATGAAGAGACCAATCACAAGCACTGAAATTGACACTGTGGTTAAAAATCTTCCAACAAACAAAAGCCCAGGCCCAGATGGCTTCACAGGCGAATTCTATCAAACATTTAGAGAAGCGCTAACACCTATCCTTCTCAAACTCTTCCAAAATATAGCAGAGGGAGGAACACTCCCAAACTCATTCTACGAGGCCACCATCACCCTGACACCAAAACCAGACAAAGATGTCACAAAGAAAGAAAACTAAACGCCAATATCACTGATGAACATAGATGCAAAAATCCTCAACAAAATACTAGCAAACAGAATCCAACAGCACATTAAAAGGATCATACACCATGATCAAGTGGGGATTATTCCAGGAATGCAAGGATTCTGCAATATACGCAAATCAATCAATGTGATACACCATACTAACAAATTGAAGGAGAAAAACCATATGATCATCCCAATAGATTCAGAGAAAGCTTTTGACAAAATTCAACACCCATTTATGATAAAAACCCTGCAGAAAGTAGGCATAGAGGGAACTTTCCTCAACATAATAAAGGCCATATATGACAAACCCACAGCCAACATCATCCTCGATGGTGAAAAACTGAAACCATTTCCACTAAGATCAGGAACAAGACAAGGTTGCCCACTCTCACCACTCTTATTCAACATAGTTTTGGAAATTTTAGCCACAGCAATCAGAGAAGAAAAGGAAATAAAAGGAATCCAAGTCGGAAAAGAAGAAGTAAAGCTGTCACTGTTTGCAGATGACATGATACTATACATAGAGCATCCTAAAGATGCTACCAGAAAACTACTAGAGCTAATCAATGAATTTGATAAAGTAGCAGGATACAAAATTAATGCACAGAAATCTCTAGCATTTTTATACACTTATGATGAAAAATCTGAAAGTGAAATTAAGAAAACACTCCCATTTACCATTGCAACAAAATATCTAGGAATAAACCTACCCAAGGAGACAAAACACCTGTATGCAGAAAATTATAAGACACTGATGAAAGAAATTAAAGTTGATACAAATAGATGGAGAGATACACCATGTTCTTGGATTGGAAGAATCAACATTGTGAAAATGACTCTACTACCCAAACCAATCTACAGAGTCAATGCAATCCCTATCAAGCTACCACTGGCATTTTTCACAGAATTAGAACAAAAAATTTCACAATTTGTATGGAAACACAAAAGACCCCGAATAGCCAAAGCAATCTTGAGAATGAAAAATGGAGCTAGAGGAATCAGTCTCCCTGAGTTCAGACTATACTACAAAGCTACAGTAATTTAGACAGTATGGTACTGGCACAAAAACAGAAAGATAGATCAATGGAACAGGATAGAAAGCCCAGAGATAAACCCATGCACATATAGTCACCTTATCTTTGATAAAGGAGGCAAGAATATTCAGTGGAGAAAAGACAGCCTCTTCAATAAATGGTGCTGGAAAAACTGGACAGGTACATGTAAGAGTATGAAATTAGAACACTCCCTAACACCATACACAAAAATAAACTAAAAATTGATTAAAGACCTAATGTAAGGCCAGTCACTATCAAACTCTTAGAGGAAAACATAGGCAGAACACTCTATGACATAAATCACAGCAAGATCCTTTTTGACCCACCTCCTAAAGAAATGGAAATAAAAACAAAAATAAGCAAATGGGACCTATGAAACTTCAAAGCTTTTGCACAGCAAAGGAAACCATAAACAAGACGAAAAGACAACCTTCAGAATGGGAGAAAATATTTGCAAATGAAGCAACTGACAAAGGATTAATCTCCAAATTTTACAAGCAGCTCATGCAGCTGAATAACAGAAAACAAACAACCCAATCCAAAAATGGGCAGAAGACCTAAATAGACATTTCTCCAAAGAAGATGTACAGGTTGAAAGAATGCTCAACATCATTAATCACTAGAGAAATGCAAATTAAAACTACAGTGAGATATCATCTCACACCAGTCAGAATGGCCATCATCAAACAATCTAGAAACAATAAATGCTGGAGAGGGTGTGGAGAAAAGGGGACACTCTTGCACTGTTGGTGGGAATGTAAATTGATACAGCCACTATGGAGAACAGTATGGAGGTTCCTTAAAAAACTAAAATTAGAACTACCATAGGACACAGCAATCCCACTAGTTGGCATATACCCTGAGAAAACCATAATTTAAAAAGAGTCATGTACCAAAATGTTCATTGCAGCTCTATTTACAATAACCAGGACATGGAAGCAACCTAAGTGTCCATCAACAGATGAATGGATAAAGAAAATGTGGCACATATATACAATGGAATATTACTCAGCCATCAAATGAAACAAAATTGAGTTATTTGTAGTGAGGTGGATGGACCTAGAGTCTGTCATACAGAGTGAAGTAAGCCAGAAAGAGAAAAATAATTACCGTATGCTAACACATATATATGGAATATAAGAAAAAAAAAAAAGGGCCATGAAGCACCTAGGTGTAAGACGAGAATAAAGACACAGACCTACTAGAGAATGGACTTGAGGTTATGGGGAGGGCAAGGGTAAGCTGTGACAAAGTGAGAGAGTGGCATGGACATATATACACTACCAAACATAAATTAGATAGCTAGTGGGAAGCAGCCCCATAGCACAGGGAGATCAGCTAGGTGGTTTATGACCACCTAGAGTGGTGGGAGAGGGAGGGTGGGTGGGAGGGAGACACAAGAAGGAAGAGATATGGGAACATATGTGTATGTATAACTGATTCAGTTTGTTATAAAGCAGAAACTAACACACCATTGTAAAGCAATTATACTCCAATAAAGATGTTAAAAAAGAAACATAAGAAGTTGCAACTCAGAACACTGATACCTGACCAGTAGTTCTTTTGACAGTGTGTACACTGGAAGTTGTTTGTTTGTTTTGTTTTGATTGTTTGGTATATTGTAATTGAGGGACAGGTAGCATGGAGCTTTTAAATGCACGTTACCCTTTGCTACTAAAAAATTATAGCGACTTGTTGAGACTCAGTTTCTAATCTTTACAAACAAATGAATGCCATGGCTTTTCATAACTCTCCCAAATTTATTACAAGGATGTCATAAAATATTTTAAGATATAAAAAAAAGTGTAAAGTATAATACAATGAACAGTCACATATCTATCTCCCAGTTTAAGGATTCAAGCGTTAGCAAATGCAGCTGAAGCTCTTAATTCTCTCCCTAATTATAACCCCTTCCCAATCCCCACTATTCTGAATCTGGTGTTTTATCATCACCAAGCATTTAAAAAATACTTTTATTATATATGTAAATATGTAACCCTCAAAACAAGTAGCACTCTTCAGTGTGTTTTTACACTTCAAGTGGTATAATACTTGTTTTTATTCTTGCCTTTTTTGCTCAAAGTTGTTGATATTTATCCCCTTTGATGCTGGAGCTCACTGATTATCTGTGTCCCATTCCATCACTATTCTGCATTTGTTCTCCTGATGAAGTACCTTTCACGTTGTTTCTACCCCTCCCCCACCTCACTATCATTTTTACTAACAAAGCTGCTGGGAACATTCTTTTTTTTTTTTTTAACATCTTTATTGGAGTATAATTGCTTTACAATGGTGTGTTAGTTTCTGCTTTACAAAAAGCGAATCAACTATACATATACATATATCCCCATATCTCCTCCCTCTTGTATCTCCCACCCACCTTCCCTATCCCACCCCTCTAGGTGGTCACAAAGCACCGAAGTGATCTCTGTGCTGTGCAGCTGCTTCCCACTAGCTATCTATTTTACATTTGCTGGGAACATTCTTGCATACCCTCCTTGGATTCATTATACCATTATATAACTACAAAATATACACATGCATGGAAAACTAAGCCTTTCAGACACTGTTCCTACATAAAGTCATTATTTTCAGAGTGATTTACCATCACTCATATTTGATCCTTTATAATGGCTCCAAGGTGGATATTTTATAAAAAGATGCAATCCACAGAGGGATAGAATGATTTAAAAATCAGAATTATGGAACTTTTGAAAAGCCCTGCAAAGTACCAAGGAGTCATCTAATCGAACACCTTCATTTTATAGACGAGGAAAGTGATTCCAGGATGGGGAAGGGACCTCCCCAGTGGTGAGCACTGGGCTTCAGAGTGGATCCTATACTGGTCTCCACCATGATGGACATATGTATGAAATAAATATAATATAAATAAATCCTTTGCTTTTTCTTCTGTTCACTAAGACCCACTAAACAATGCACCATGAGACGTGGACCACTCATAAGTCCTTCCTTGCTGAATTATGACTGTGCTTCCCTTGGTCAATTCAAACCACATTCTTAATTTTTCAAAAGTCAATTCCACCCTAGCTTTGCTGGAGTCAAAGCAAACATCAGAAGATAAAACAGATTTTCTAATCAAACACAAGAATAATTGGATTTGCAAAGGGAAATAAAATCATAAAGGAAAAGAAATTAGAACATAAATATGTTTGGAAGAATTTCTCAGAACAAGAGTGAGTTATTACATTTGGGAAACTATGGGTTTCCTTGGAGAAGAATGAATTTTAAAAGCTGCCTGTCATTTGATGAGATTCCGTAAGAATTCCCTCTTTGACTAAACTTTAGTCAGGCTCCTCTGAGTCCATCCTCTCCTCAACAGGCCTCATCCTTGGTTGCAGTCTCTGTCCCACTGGGCCCAGCTCAGCAAGTATTCCCATGCCCTTCATACCTAACCAATTCCCCTTAGTAATCTTCCATCCACTGACCCCTCCCTGCCCACTGGCTACACATCCCCAGCTGACCCTGTTGTATTCAGCGTGGAGGTCAATCTCTCTCCCCTATTGCAGTAGTCTTGAGTAAACTCTTCCTTCCGTGCTTGATTTCTGTCTGCTGCAATTTTTCTTGGACAGATTCATGTCTAAATGCCAGAATGTCACTGGGTCCCAGAATACAAACTGCCCATGATTAGGAGGACCGTGTCTTGGTTAACCTGAAAAGATTTTAATTTCTCTGTCAAATCTGAATGAGATCCTTGCTGGGTACAGTAATCTTGGTTGTAGCTTTTTCCCTTTCATCACTTTGAATATGTCCTGCCACTCCCTTCTGGCTTGCAGAGTTGCTGCTGAAACATCAGCTCTTAACCTTATGGGGATTGCCTTGTATGTTATTTGTTGCTTTCCCTTGCTGCTTTTAATACTTTTTCTTTGTATTTAATTTTTGATAGTTTGATTAATATGTGTCTTGGCATGTTGCTCCTTGGATTTATCCTGTATGGGACTCTCTGTGCTTCCTGGACTTGATTAACTATTTCCTTTCCCATGTTAGGGAAGTTTTCAACTATAATCTCTTCAAACATTTTCTCTGACCCTTTCTTTTTCTCTTCTTCTTCTGGGACCCCTATAATTTGAATGTTGGTGTGTTTAATGTTGTCCCAGCGGTCTCCGAGACTGTCCTCGATTGTTTTCATTCTTTTTTCTTTATTCTGCTCTGCAGTAGTTATTTCCACTATTTTATCTTCCAGGTCACTTATCCATTCTTCTGCCTCAGCTATTCTGCTGTTGATCCCTTCTAGAGAATTTTTAATTTCATGTATTGTGCTGTTCATCATTGTTTGTTTGCTCTTTAGTTCTTCTAGGTCCTTGTTAAACGTTTCTTGTCTTTTCTCCATTCTGTTTCCAAGATTTTGGATCATCTTTACTATCATTACTCTGAATTCTTTTTCAAGTAGACTGCCTATTTCCTCTTCAATTGTTTGGTCTGGTGGGTTTTTACCTTGCTCCTTCATCTGCTGTATATTTCTCTGTCTTCTCATTTTGCTTACTTTACTGTGTTTGGGGTCTCCTTCTTGCAGGCTGCAGGTTTGTAGTTCCCGTTGTTTTTGGTGTCTGCCCCCAGTGGATAAGTTTGGTTCAGTGGCTTGTGTAGGCTTCCTGGTGGAAGGGACTGGTGCCTGTGTTCTGGTGGGTGGGGCATGATCTTGTCTTTCTGGTGGGCAGGGCTGCGTCCAGTGGTGTGTTTTGGGGTGTCTGTGAACTTAGTATGATTTTAGGCAGCCTCTCTGCTAATGTGTGGGGTTGTGTTCCTGTCTTGCTAGTTGTTTGGCATAGGGTGTCCAGCACTGTAGATTACTGGTTGTTGAGTGGAGCTCGGTGTTAGTGTTGAGACGGAGATCTCTGGGAGAGCTCTCACCAATTGACATTACGTGGGGCCAGGAGGTCTCTGGTGGATGAATGTCCTGAACTCGGCTCTCCCACCTCAGAGGCTCAGACCTGACACCCGGCCAGAGCACCAAGACCCTGTCAGCCACACGGCAGATGAGTGGTTTATTACCAAGGATATTAAAACACAGGAACCAACAGCCAGATGAAGAGATTCATAGGGTGAGATCGAGAACAAAGAAACTTCAGTCCTCTTGGAGTTTGGAGCCCAGCACGGTGGCACATGGAGGCATTCTGCTTTACCAACCTGGAAGTTCTCTGAAACCCCTCCCTTTGGATTTTAATGGTGGCTTCACTACACAGCATGGTTGATTAAATCCCTAGGCACTGGTGATTAATTCAACCTCCAGAACCTCTTGGTTAACCTGAGATGGTCTCAGTGCCTGCCTGACACAGAAGCACTATCACCAATGGTGCCCGTTCCATTGTCAAAAGGGTCCTGGTTTAGACAATAAATTTTATGGCCACCCACATGTGATGTGAAATTTACTGGCTAAACCGTCACTGAGGACCTTAATGACAAGAGAACCTGTTGGACTTAAAAACGGTGTTACAGCAACTACAAAGGACACAAGAGAGCCGACTCTTTAAATGAGGACATTCCTTTAGTCCTGACTCCCTAGGCATAGTTACATTTGATTTTATGTCCCAAATTAAAATGTTTCTCCATAAATAAAAAATGATTTTCCTCACTTCGTATTTCGAACATGTTCACCCATTGCCTTTATTATACTTCTCCCTTGATGACTGCAGATGGGTTTATCACAGTACAGTTTACGAGACATGCATTCCAGAGTAAGAGGGTGGGAGGGAGGAGATAGAGCCTGGGAAAGCCCATGAGGCACAGACCTTAGGAAAAACAGTGGAGTTAAGGGAAGCACTACCTCATTCTCCACTGAGTATCATTAAAGGACTGAAATGAATTTGCAAAACAATAACTGAAGCTGACACCTGCTCTTGACAGGTGGGAGCAGATCAAGATTGAGCTGTGCTTTTACTGCTGTGGAAAGAGGGCCAGGCAGGAAGGAATCCCCTACCACCTCCCACATGGAAACGCTGCGTTTCTTGTCTTCTTTCCTAACACCAAAGGAGGAGACCCCTCATTAAGGTGAGGTTTGTGAGAAATTTTGAGCAATGTTTTTTTTTAGTTACTTCCACTTATTTGAAAATATCTGCAAGAGACCCTTATCCCGCAGAGCTCTCCCACGTCTGATGGGATGGGCTGAGAGCTGCAAACCCTGTAGGCAAGATCTCAGGCTCTGGCTTTAGGGTACAGATGGGCTGGGGGATGGAGGGGAAAGGGTTGGATTAGGGTAATCTCCAAATTTCCTCCTACCAGGAAAGTCTAAGATTCTCCCCTCCGCTAGGTTTGTTTGCCCCATTTTACAGGCAGGAAGATTTAAGTGGGGAGAGAGCAAGGTCACTTGACTTCAGTGTTCAGTATGTGACCTGCAGGACAAGATCGCCAGTTTAGAAAGAGGAACAAAGGCCGTCAGAAGGGTGTTTTACCCGTGCTACTCAAAGTATGATCCTGCCCACAGCATCACCCCTCACAGGAACTGGTTGGAAATGCAGGCTCTCAGGCCCCACCCAGACCCGCTGGATCAGAATCTCCGTTTAACAAGACTCCAAGTGATTCGTATGCACTTTAGAGTCTGAGAAACACTGGCTGGAGCTGTGGATTACACTTTGAATAGCAGGACTCCAAAAAGCATTTCAAGCTATGAAATAGCTTTTGAAGAAAATGCTGATGCTTTTATGGGATCAGGCCAGCTTTCCAAGCTCCAAGGCATCACTTCCCATACCAGCACCCTCTACAGAATTATTAAACTTAAATTTTTACAATATGAATTTAAATCTGATAAGAGCAATAGAAAAGGGGCCTTCATGAATTTTGGGCTGAAGCGTGTGCTCTCTCTCTCTCTCTCTCTCTCACTCTCTCTTCTCTTTCCTTCTCCCTAAATCTCTGATGCACAGCTTCACATTAGTAATAATCTTGGATTCATAACACACTCTCAGCATTGTGTTTGTCTTAAGAGGAGGACGCCAGCCTTGTTTGGGTTGGAGATTATGAATTATAGTTTGTTTGGCAGTTTGCTGGGTTTGCTTGCCCATGTTTGCCCCTGACTCCTAATTCTGCATCAGCTAGAAGTCTCTCTGCTTAAATAAGCAGGAAACCTCTTTCCCTTCAATTTAGGAAATACTGTATTCTAATTTTATCTTACTGATCATCTGACTAAGGAGTGAAAAACAAGCATAAACCTGTGTTAATAATTTTCCCACCTTTTCTTTGTATCTGGGGCAGATACTGCAGAAATCATTTGGTGTGAAATGAAGTTTCAATTAGTTCTAATATATGGGTAGTCTTGGGAAGAAACAGGAAGAATTAAATTGCAGGTTTTAGTTGAACTACATGAAATTGCTACTTTTACAAGTTAAAAAAGTCAAATATTGGCAATTTCATTTAGTCAACCTAGTTAGAATGTTTCAGTTAAGAATTTCTTTTTTTTTTTTTTGTTTGTGCAATATGCGGGCCTCTCACTGTTGTGGCCTCTCCCGTTACAGAGCACAGGCTCCGGACGCACAGGTTCAGCGGCCATGGCTCACGGGCCCAGCCGCTCCGCGGCATGTGGGATCTTCCCGGACCGGGGCACGAACCCATGTCCCCCGCATTAGCAGGCGGACTCTCAACCACTGCGCCACCAGGGAAGCCCTCAGTTAAGAATTTCTTGACCTAAGAAATATTAAGAGGGTTGACAGTGCTATTTGTGGAGGCTGGGTTGTCTCTTTTATTTGGAGATACTTTTTGGAATTTGGGGCAAATGCTTTGAACACTAGACAACCATCTTTCTATTCTAGGCAGGCAGGGAGACATGGGCTGTGGGAAGGTCAAGTTTGGTTATAGATTCAGGATGAATGTATGTGTCCTAGAAGGAGGCTTATAATCTTCTGCATCTGTGAAATATATAAATGATGACACAGAAATATAGATAGTTGACACACAAACTAAGGTAAGTTTATTTTCTACTTCCTTTTTATGTCAGGTGTAGTTAATACTTGAACTCTGAAAGGAGTATGAAAAGAAAACTCCCGCCTCTCTACGTTAGCATCAGTCTTTAGCTGGAACGTGAGAGAAGAAGCATCAAAGTGAAGTGCAAGAATCTCATCTCTTTCTGGGTTAACTGTCACAGTTACACTATAGGCCTGCTGTGTTCCATGGCACGCTGGGCATAATTCTATGATCGGCCAAATTGCATCACATTCTAATTATGTGTGCTGTCCTGGGATCACACTTTGAGTTGAAGGTGGAGACCATGTCTTATTCGTGATGATGTGCCCAGTGGCTTCAAGGCAGCTTGGCACACAGTAGGCATCAATAACTGTTTTATGCCAAATTTTAAAATTTGTGGAACAAATGATGACTTTTAATAGCTAATCACATTAACAGAAATTGAAAATATTACATTAAAAATCTTTGTGGATTACAGAAACCAAGTTGGCATTAAATATCAAGGGTCACATCCTATGAACAAATAATTATAATAAAATCACATACCCTATGAACCAGTAATTACAAGACATTTATCTTAGGAGAGAGTCTGAAATTCAAAAACAACATTAGGTAAAAAAAAATGTTTGTCAACATTATATATGAGTTGGAAAAACTGAAAACAACTTAAAAACCCAAGAGTAGGATATAATATTATAGATAAATAAATGATATTTTGGGGAATATTTAATAACATTGGAAAATGCTCAAGTAAGGAGGGGGAGAAAAAACGTGACACTAATGTCCTGCTTTTTTTTTTTTAACTTAGCATCACATCACAAAGATGTCCCAAGTATTCAAAATTCTGCCCAAGTAGTGTTTGTAATGGCTGTAGAATTCTATTGGATACAAATACAGTAAGTTAGTAACTATGTTTTATAAACATACACATGTACACACACTAAAAATAACATGCATGGGGTAATATGCATATTGTCTGGCACCTTCTTTTTCTCAGGTAACAACATAATCTAGACAGCTCACCATAGAAGCACACACAAACCTTCCTCAGTTCATTTTCGTGCTGGGATACTATTCCATTGCAGAGACATGCATTGATTTTTCAAAACAACTTGTATTGATACTTTCAGCTATTTATAGCTTTTTTCTATTAAACAATCCTGTGATAGATACTTTAGACAAACATTTCTGTGCATCTATGCAAGTACATTTGTGGGATAAATTCTGAAATTGCTGGATCAAAGAGAATGTTCACTTTAAGAACTTGAATAAACTTTGGCAAAGTGTCCTCCAAATTGTTGCCCCAATGAACACTGTATGAAGGCACTGCTTCATTTTAAAATGGAAATAGGGGATGGGATATATTTGCATGGGTGTATTTGAAACAGAGCTCATGAGCTCCTGCAACACATGGAGCCATGAAAACTGGGTCTCCCTCCCTCCTTCCCTAAGCGCTTCTCACTCTGTCTTCCTTCCCTCTTTCCTGCCTTTTTTCTTTTCTTCCATCCTTCCTTCTCCTTCCCTTCCTTCCCTCCACGTTCCTCCCTTCCCTCCCTCCCTCCTTCCCTCCCTCCCTTCCTTTCTTCCTTCCCACCTTGTTATTTGATCTAATGGGAGGAGAGACGGGGGAACATTAGAGTGAAGGCCAGTGAAGAATTCGTGTGGCAGTTAGAGAATTAGAAGAGAACAGGAAATGGGCTTAGCTGGAGGTAGGGTGCTCCCTCTGGGAGGACATAGGCTGAAACTGGACCCACACAGAGGAGGGCAGCATGGCCCCTGCCTAAGGATGATGTGCCATTCTGTGACGTGTTCCATATTTTACGGTAACTGTGAGGTGAGCGTGCGCTCACTAACCTTATTGTGGTAAGTGTATCAAATCATGATGTACATGTATCAAATCATCACCTTGTACATGGTAAAAGATAAGCTAAGGCATATTGAACAATTTAAGAGTTTATTGAGCAAAAATAGATTTGAATGGAGTGGCGTTAAATCAGACGTGGTGAGGAGCCTCCACTGACAGGAGCTCAGGGAGATCCTTTACAGAGAAAAGGTGGAAGCACAGTGAGGAAATCATTGACTGGCTGCAGCTTCAAGCCTGATTGGCAGTTTGTGCTCGGTTGTCCCTAGGTTTCAATTCCGTAACCTCTAGGCATTTATAGGATTAGATTTTGGTTTGCTGATGTTGGCTGCATCAGCATCAGAGCCACCACAGACTAATGACCTATTAGTTTAATTCTCTTAGTGTACACCTTAACCTTACACAACGTTACATGTCAAATATATCTTGAGAAAGCAGGAGCAAAAGTCGGAAGCAGACCGTTGGGGGGAATACAGTGCACAGAAATATGCAGTGTGGGCAAGTCGGACATGGGTGAGGACAATTTGGATGTGTCTCTAATTTTCATGGGCATAGAAAGGATTTGTGGAGGATCCTTGTTTAAGATGCAGATTCTGATTCCGTAGTACTAGAGTGGGGCCTGAGATTCTGCATTTCTAATGGGCTTCCAGATGACACTGATGCTACTGGTCTGGGCCTACACTTCGAGGAACAGGACTTAGTTGACAAAGCTCCCTGCCAGAAACAACAAGCAGAAGCCTCAGCAATCAGTGGGGAGCAGGTGAGCATTACTGTTTAGAGCCAGGAGCGCCCCCTGCAAATGTTACAAGGTGAAAAAATAACAAGCTGGCTCAGCCTGTCACTGCTTGCTTCATCCACCAGATCCAGCCTGGCCCACAGCAGCACAAGGACCAAACAATGTTGCATTAAACCTATGCTTACTTTCCCCACTCTTACAGGAACCCTTACTTTTAAATCAGATCATATTTTATTTGCTTCGTCTCCAAAAGTCAGTAATAACTTCTGTCACACAGAGTCCTTCAATATTTCCTTGATTCATGTAACACCTGGTATCGCTGACACTGTCCCAGGTTTAAGTGACAATTACCTGCCTTTGGTTCAGTCCAGGGTGCCCATAGCCTGCAGCTGGAGTTATAGAGGGCCCACCCATTACTTTCTTTATCGGATGAGAAGAACAAAATGGAGCTACTGCCAGAAGGCCCAGCATTAACGTGTGTAATTTCAGTTGGGCTTTACAGCACTGCAACTTCCCTTGGGATTAAACCACTTGAAAGCTCCTCTACAACCTCCCCCTCTTCCACCGAGATATTTTCTGAAGCGTTACATCCGACAAAGCTAAGGTTGTTAATGTATGTTTAGGAACCAGGATGCTTTTACATTTAATTCTTCCTGTGTGATCATTTCTCTACCATCAGTCCTTGCAAATCAAGAGAAGTTTAAATGCTACAAAAATTCACAAGCTGCAGTTGACAGGAACATTTTTCACCTCTCTGATCCAAGCCAGACAAGTGCATGATGCTGGCAGGCTAGCTGTTCCGTCTCTCAGCTCCTGCCCAAGGATAAGAAGCCCAGATGATACCCAAGAATACACACACACACACACACACACACACACACACACACACACACACAAACAATCACTATACAAACAAGAGCTCCGGACTGAAGCCTTAGGAAAACTAGTTGATGCTTGTTCTCCTTTTCAAAACATAATCAAGATGACAAGACTCAGACAAGCACAGGTCTTAAGAATTCTGTCACCTGATAAAGCTCTTCAGTGTATCCTCTGTGTTTATACCTAGAAAGGTGTTTGCATTTAAGAAATAGGTTTGATGTGAGTGAGTGTTGTATTCCTCTAAAGCCCTGGGGATATGCAGGGTCAGCTTTTTGAGTGATAGATACAAATTAAGGATCCATGAGAAAAATTTCTAATGTGTTTGTATTCACTTTAAATTTTGCTCTAATTAGGGATCATTAAAATATATGATGGTTAGCAGTTAGGTTGTTTTATGCTTGATTCATGCTTTCATTTGCATTAAAAAGTTCTATTTGAGTAGAAAATCAGAGAGGCATAATGTTTCTTCCTTTTTCAAGAAATTAGGGTGTTGAATTCTATGTTTATAATAACCACGAAACGATTGTCTACCTGGTGTAAGAAAGAAAACAAACAGCTTGTGTGTGTGTGTGTGTGTGTGTGTGTGTGACACTTAGGATTTCATTAGTTTAATTTAGCTCCTCACTCACAGAGCAGACCACAGTATCAACAGTATTAGTCCACGGGAGATAGCATTTAGAAGAAAATATCTCTCTAAATTCCTGTTATCCTTTCAAATTCCCAAAGGTAAATTTTCCAGACTTCTGAGAGAAGTAGCATATCTGATGTTGCCAAAACCCAGATGCAAATAAATATATCAATATAGGCGCATTTTACAGATAATTGAAACTCTTATTTTTCTATCATTTCATGACACCAAATACAACATTTAAAATGTTGATATGTGTTCAACATTTACTATGATCTATGATTTTCTTGTTTTTTTTTTACTGTGGACCACTTTACTTTTAAGTCTTTATTGAATTTGTTGCAATATTGCTTCTGTCTTATGTTTTGGTTTTTTGGCCATGAGGCATGTGGGATCTTAGCTCCCCAACCAGGGATCCCCTGCACCAGCACCCCCTGCATTGGAAGGCGAAGTCTTAACCACTGGACCACCAGGGAAGTCCCTACTATGATTTTCTTAATGAGGTTTTTATAGTGCTCAACATCCTTTTCTACCCTAAATATAATAAGAAAAAAATGAAAGAAATGGTGATAAATATATACATGTGTACACACATATTAGTCATTTCTTGACCAAAAAAATAAAAAGTTTTACCGTTATTATTGCAAAATATTTCTATAAGGAACATGAGCAATACCAGAGAAACTGGCAACCTCTTACCTCAGTGTGAAAAACAAACAGCTTTTTGAGAGTTATCTTTACATATACACACATAGAAAACCATATAGGTCTTTACACATTTATATGGATGACTTAAAAGAAATATGAAGGGGGAGCTTAGAGAAACGCCTGTCCCAAGGACCACTGAATGTCAAGGCTCTTTTCCACCAAGGATGCTGAAGGAACTGCTCAGGTTTCATGGAGCACCAAGAAGCACATAACCCAGGTCTGCTCCAAGGACGGCTCTGACGTGGTGGGCTGGCAAGCTGTGCAGTTACAAAGCTACTGCCTCAGCTCCAAACCCACTCCTCCCTACTCTGCATTAGGATGCTGAGCCCGACTCTGCTGACCGTATTTTCGCTTTGCCAGCTGCTCCCTACTAGGCTCCGCCTGCAGGGGGTGCCAGAGGGAGACAGGTGAGTGGGAGAACTTACCTCCCATCCCTGTGAATGGCAGGCTGACACCGCTCCCCGCCAGCAGCTGGTGAATCCACTTCTGGTTTCTCCGACAGTTTGGAAGATATAAACTGCTTGAGATGCCCCATTATGTTGTTACACAACTCCTGTATTTTCTGTATTTGTCAATTTTTTCTGCACAGATACAGACTATACTTCCTTCTACTGATGTTCAGAAGCAGCCAAGAAACATCCCTCTGCAGCTGACACTCAAAACGTGCAAATGCCAGAGCCTCTGACATTGCTTTTCACTCTTAAGTTTGAAAAGGTAGTTGTCATGTACAAAGTAAAAGTTAAAAATTAAAAAAAAAAAACACTGAGATGGAAGAGAATAAAGACAATACAATCTTTAGAAAGTAATAGCTAAATTGTTCATCAGTGAATTCGTCTATGAAATCTCTCCCCATCTAGTCCTGAGAATTCATCTTTGAGGCCCCACTGTCTCCTATGAACACCCCCCATCAAGCCTCACATGAAAGCCCTGCTCCTTACTGCAGCCCTAAGTATTATCCAGAGAAAACAAACCTCTGGTTGTCTGAAAACTGCCCTTAAAGCCCATTTTCCTTACATGTAATCACAGTCCATCTAGGGGATTATTAGAGATGAGTGAGCAATCTTTTGGAGACTTGGGGATGCCATAAGGAAGAAACCCATTTGTTTGATGCCTCCCTATTTCATTCATTCATCCACTCATCCTTTAGTTACTTATCGAATACCTAATCTTTGTGCCGAAGAACCAAAGAATCCTGTCTAAATCATCTCTGTATCTTTTTTCCATGGACAAAATGCAATAAGGAAGTCATATAATCATATCTGCCTTTCAAAATATACTGTTTCACCCTCACATTTCTGAACATGAGGGGAGTTTTCTTTATAATGCTCTTTAGGCTGTCTGGCAAAAGACTCACTTCCTAAGTTAATTTACTCACCACCTATCCTTCCACTTAGGCAGATAATCGTGTCACACACACACACACACACACACACACACAAATTACACAGCACTTGTCTTGTACCCAAATAACCTAGTCTAAAAGAATCTTAGTATGATTTGGGGGGGTAATGAAACCTCATTGTCTGGGAGGTGTGTTTAATGAGAACACTTTCCAGGTCTTCCTCCCTTGTTTAATGGGATCTCACAGCCAGCATCATGGTGTCCGTGATTGTGGGAGATCAATGTTAGCCTGCATCTCAACTAGGAAATAACTCATTTATGACTTTTTAAAGTAATCCAAGTAACAGCTTCAGAGACCAACTTTGTGTTGCTTTGGTTTTCCCAAAGACTCAATTGGGAAAGAATGTATACCAGTGAATTTTCATATGTTTTTCCCAGTACCATGGCAGGCAAAATATTCACACAGAGACCAAGAGTCCTGATATTCTGGAGAGATACAGGTCAAACAAATAGCAGAAAGCATTCTGGAGGAATTAAGTAGCACCTAGCATTTTACAGAGTGCATTAGAGAGGGCAGAGTTACAAAAACTAGCCAATAGTGGCTGCACTTAAATGGAATCTTACCAATCCTTAGGTGAAAATATAAACTTTTACAAATTACAAAAGGGCCCTAATACAAAGAATAGATCATCTCAGTCCAGAATAGAGTGGGACATGCAGAAGACCACCAGCAAAACATGTAGCATACAAGGAGGAGAAAAATCTAGACCAGACTGGACAAGTCATGCTGTAAAAGGGTAATCACCAAGTCCTAGGGAAGGAGGCGGAAATTACTGTGCTCACTCCATCTTGTCCTCTGCACCCTTTCATTTAGCCATCAGATTTCTGCATTCATAAATTGTTCACATGCCAAAGGTAAAGGTAAAGTTGATCACGTTCCGCAAATACGTGAGATGTCTTTAGACAGTTCTGAGTTAAGAAACCCCTCCATGCTTTAATATATCAAGACTTTCTTGGCTATTATGGGTAATATATATATATGTATATACATACACACGTATATATATATATATATATATATATATATACACGTATATATACGTGTATATGTATATGTATGTTAAGTCTTACGTGGATAAGGCCTGAACATTGGCAAACCAACACAGCAGAACCCCTTCCTGAAGACTGATGAGGCTCCACATTGAGTTACTTATGGATGTTATTCTGTGTCCTGCTTATCTTAGAACATCTATAATAGTGACTGTACTTTAGCACTCCTTGATTAGGAATTGACCATAAAAATAGGAAGTCAAAACACAGTTAGTTAATTAATGCATGGCAGTAGGGAAACATACCCATCAAATCAGCCAAGGGCATCCCTGTCATTTATTCCTCAGAGACTTCAAATCAAAATCTGCCTTCAGTTTTGCTCTTAACCCTTCTTCAAGGGTCACATATTTTTAATAAAAAAAGTAAGAAGGAAACATTTAATTCTAATTAAAATCAACAGATTGTAAATTCTCTAGGTACTCCTAGTCTTACTTTTTAATACAGTTAGACCCCCTGGAAGACTATGTGGTCTAGTTCATCATAGGACAGCTTTTTATCACCAAAGAAGCCACATTTATGAACTTCATATCTGCATCTCCTGCAGGATTGTTGAGGATGTGTCTTCACTCAGTATGCTCTATATGGAGACAAAAGCTCTGTCTTCCCTGAGGAACCAGTAACAGTCACATTCTTGATAATGAGAACTAATAACTCTATCATCTTTCTCTGTTTTCACTTGGCTTCCTGGAAGCTCAGAGCCATACCGTACACTCAGCCACAGCAACTATGGTCATACATTGACTACCCCTCACTTCTCTCTGATCTTCATTTTCTATACATATTATTTTATTAGAGGCTTATTGTATATTGCATCTGATGTAATAATGAATTAAATAAACTTCTCTCGGGTGTAAGAGGTAAGCTCTGATCAGCAAAACATGCTATTCACATGTATCAACTGGTAACTCGATTTTCAGATCCCTTTGACAAAGAGTTAGAGAATAAATAAAGTTTTAAGTAAAATTTCAGTCTCTCAGCAGCAAAGCCTGTGTCTCCTATTTCTCTCTTCACTCCATCATTCTCTGCAAACAACAGGGGCTCAGTAAATGCTACTGAAGGCAGTAAGGACTAACATTGCTTATTGAGGGTTGAGTCCATACTTCTTGGAATTTTATGTGGACTGGGACTGGAACTTGATTCCAAAATAGGAGGTGTAGGATTAGAAGATAAGTGGAGAAGATTTTAATTTCCCTTCTGAGGAGTCCTCTGATCTCATAGAGTTGGGCAGACTTGTGGAAATCTGGGTGCATGATTACAAGCTGTCCTGAGGCTTCTGCATCAAGGGCCTGGTGGAGTTCCAGAGAGTTTGGCAGCATTGCAGCAGCAGGGGACAACCCTGGGCCCAGGACTCTAATGGACAATCGTCCAGGACCAATGACTAGAGCAAGAGACAAGAGAGACAGAGCCCTGTGCCTGAACAGCAGCCTACACCTCTGTAAGCTGCATTGTCTCACCTGCCCTGCTCCCCTCAAATCTCAGCCAGTTCTCTGCTTTTCTCCATGATGTACATCATAATTTTCTGGGATTGGAACACTGCTATTGAAAAAATACACTAGAAAATAATCCTTTCTTCTTTCCTCTTGTGAGATAATGCGAAGGCAGAGGTGCCTTGCCTTGTCTGAAATTCCTTTTGTCAGTCTCATTTCTGCCCTGACATTGATGAAGCTGTGCAGTTTGACAAGAGTAAGGCAGGACCACATGAGCTCAGCTTCCTGCCCATGTTGCTGTCCAGGCTGGTTCTGTAACCGAGCACTAGAGCAGGGCTCCAAAGCCATGGCATAATCAGCACTGCAAAACAGAGAGGCTGAGACACCTCTGACGTGCTTGAGAAAATCTATTCCTGTGTCTAGCATGATTAGTCTGTGCAGAGACCTGGTTGATGAGTTGAAAAGATAACTGTTCCCATGGATTAATTACTATTGTTAAAATAATCTCACTACCCAAGACAATTTACAGATTCAATGCAATCCCTATTATAATACCAACGGCATTTTTCAAAGAACTAGAGCAAATAATTTAAAAACTTGTATAGAAACACAAAAGATCCCAAATAGCCAAAACAATCTTGAGAAAAAAGAACAAAGCTGGAGGCATCATGCTCTGTGATTTCAAACTATACCACAAAGCTGCAATAATCAAAACAGTATGGTACTGGCATGAAAACAGACACATTGATCAATGAAATAGAATGGAAAGACTAGAAATGAACCTACACTTATGTGGTCAACTAATCTAGAACAGAGGCAAGAATACACAATGGAGAAAAGACATCATCTTCAGTAGATGATTCTGGGAAAACTGAACAGCTACATGCAAAAGAGTCAAATTGGACTGCTTTCTCATACTATATACAAAAATAAGCTCAAAATGGATTAAAGACTTAAACATGAGACCTGAAACCATAAAACTTCTAGAAGAAACATAGGCAGATTTTCTTTGACATTGATCTTAGCAATATATATATATTTTTAGATCTTCTCTCAGGCAAGGGAAGCAAAAGCACAAATAGACAAATGGGATTACATCAAACTAAAATGCTTTTGCACAGTGAAGGAAGGAAACCGTCGACAAAACCAAAAGACCATCTACTGAATAGGAGAAGATATGTATAAATCACATATCCAGTAAGAGGTTAATACCCAAAATATACAAAGAATTCATACACCTCAATATCAAAAAGCAAATAACCTAATTAAGAAATAGGCAGAGAACCTGAATAGACATTTTTTCTAAAAAAAACATACAGATGGCCAACAGACACATGAAAAGATGCTCAACATCACTAATCATCAGGGAAGTGCAATTCCAAACCACAATGAGATATCACCTCACATCTGTCAGAATGGCTATTATCAAAAAGAAAAGAAGAAAGGAGCTTCAAGATGGCAGAAGAGTAAGACGTGGAGATCACCTTCCTCCCCACAAATACATTAGAAATACATCTACATGTGGATCAACCCCTACAGAACACCTACTGAATGCTGACAGAAGACCTCACCTCCCAAAAGGCAAGAAACTCTCCATGTACCTGGTTAGGGCAAAAGAAAACAGAAAAAACAGAGACAAAAGAATAGGGACGGGACCTGCACCCGTGGGAGGGAGCTGTGAAGGAGAACCCGTTTCCACACACTAGGAAGCCCCTTTGTGGCGGAGACTGTGGGTGGTGGAGGGGGGAAGCTTTGGAGCCATGGGGGAGAGCACAGCAACTGGGGTGCGGAGGGAAAAGCAGAGAGATTCCCACACAGAGGATGGGTGCTGACCCGCACTCACCAGCCTGAGAGGCTTGTCTGCTCACCCGCCAGGACTGGTGGGGGCTGGGAGTTGAGCTCGGGCTTCGGAGGTCAGATCCCAGGGAGAGGACTGGGGTTGGCTGTGTAAACACAGCCTGCGGTGGCTACTGCGCCACAGCTAACCAGGAGGGAGTCTGGAAAAATTTCTGGAGCTGCCGAAGAGGCAAGAGACTTTTTCTTGCCTCTTTATTTCGAGGTGCATGAGGAGAGGGGATTAAGTACGCCACTTAAAGGAGCTTCAGAGACGGGCGTGAGCTGCGACTATCAGCACGGACCCAAGAGACGGGCATGAGACACTAAGGCTGCTGCTGCTGCAGCCACCAAAAAGCCTGTGTGCAAGCACAGGTCACTATCCATACCTCCTCTCCTGGAACCCTGTGCAGCCCACCACTGTCAGGGTCCCGTGATCCAGGGACAACTTCCCCAGGAGAACACACGGCATGCCTTAGGCTGTTGCAAAGCCACATTGACCTCTGCCGCCGCAGGCTGGCCCTGCATTCCGTACCCCTCCTTCCCCCCGGCCTGAGTGAGCCAGAGCCCCCGAATCAGGTGCTCCTTTAACCCCGTCCTGTCTGAGAGAAAAACAGACGTCCTCAGGCAACCTACACACAGCAGCATGGCCAAATCCAAAGCTGAACCCCAGGAGCTGTGCGAACAAAGAAGAGAAAGGGAAATCTCCCCCAGCAGCCACAGCAGCAGCGGATTAAATCTCCACAATCAACTTGATGTATCCTGCATCTGTGGAATACCTGAATAGACAATGAATCATCCCAAATTGAGGCGGTGGACTTTGAGAGCAACAAAATATATATTTTTTTCCCTATTTCTTTTTTTTCTCAGTGTGTATGTGTATGCTGCTGTGTCTGATTTTTTTTGTATACCTTTGCTTTCACCATTAGTCCTAGGGTTCTGTCTGCCCATTTTGTTTGTTTGTTTTCTTTTTTTGGAGAGTTTTTAGCACTTATTATCATTGGGGGATTTGTTTTTTGGTGTGGTTGCTCTCTTCTTTCTTCCTTTCTTTATTTTTAATTACTTAAAATTTTTTTAATAATTATTTTATTTTATTTTATCTTTTCCTTTTTTTCTTTCTTTTACTCTCCCTTTTATTCTGAGCCGTGTGGATGACAGGCTCTTAGTGCTCTGCCCAGGTATTAGGGCTGTGCCTCTGAGGTGGGAGAGCCAAGTTCAGGCCATTGGTCCACCAGAGACCTCCCAGCTCCACATAATATCAAATGATGAAAATCTCCCAGAGATCTCCAACTCAACACCAAGGCCCAGCTACACTCAACAACCAGCAAGCTATAGTGCTGGACACCCTATGACAAACAACTAGCAAGACAGGAATACAACCCCACCGATTAGCAGAGAGGTTGCCTAAAATCATAAAAAGGTCACAGACACCCCAAAACACACCACCAGACATGGACCTGCCCAACAGAAAGACAAGAGCCAGCCTCATTCACCAGAACACAGGCACTAGTGCCCTACAACAGGAAGCCTACACAGCCCACTGAACCAACCTTAGCCACTGGGGGCAGACAACAAAAACAATGGGAACTATGAACCTGCAGCCTGCAAAAAGGAGACTCCAAGCACAGTAAGATAAACAAAATGAGAAAACAGAGAAACACACAGCAGACGAAGGAGCAAGGTAAAAACCCACCAGACCTAACAAATGAAGAGGAAATAGGCAGTCTACCAGAAAAAGAATTCAGAATAATAATGGTAAACATGATCCAAAATCTTGGAAATAGAATGGAGAAAAGACAAGAAACATTTAACAAGGACCTAGAAGAACTAAAGAGCAAACAAACAATTATGAACAACACAATAAATGAAATTAAAAATTCTCTAGAAGGAATCAGTAGCAAAATAATGGAGGCAGAAGAACGGATAAGTGACCTGGAAGATAAAATAGTGGAAATAGCTACTGCAGAGCAGAATAAAGAAAAAAAAAAAGAAAAGAATTGAGAACAGTCTCAGAGATCGCTGGGACAACATTAAACACACCAACATTCGAATTATAAGAGTCCCAGAAGAAGAACAGAAAAAGAAAGGGACTGAGGAAATATTTGAAGAGATTATAGTTGAAAACTTCCCTAATATGAGAAAGGAAATAGTTAATCAAGTCCAGGAAGCACAGAGAGTCCCATACAGGATAAATCCAAGGAGAAATACGCCAAGACACATATTAATCAAACTATCAAAAATTAAATACAAAGAAAAAATATTAAAAGCAGCAAGGGAAAAACAACAAATAATATATAAAATAATCCCCATAAGGTTAAGAGCTTATGTTTCAGCAGCAACTCTGCAAGCCAGAAGGGAGTGGCAGGACATATTTAAAGTGGTGAAAGGGAAAAACCTACAACCAAGATTACTGTACCCAGCAAGGATCTCATTCAGATTAGATGGAGAAATTAAAACCTTAAAGACAAGCAAAGCTAAGAGAATTCAGTACCACCAAACCAGCTTTACAACAAATGCTAAAGGAACTTCTCTAGGCAGGAAACACAAGAGAAGGAAATACCTACAATAACAAACCCAAAACAATTAAGAAAATGGTAATAGGAACATACATATTGATAATTACCTTAAATGTAAATGGATGAAATGTTCCAACCAAAAGACATAGACTGGCTGAAAGGATACAAAAACAAGACCCATATATATGCTGTCTACAAGAGATCCACTTCGGACCTAGGTACCCATAAAGACTGGAAATGAGGAGATGGAAAAAGTATTCCATGCAAATGGAAATCAAAAGAAAGCTGGAGTAGCAATTGTCATATCAGCCAAAAGGGACTTTAAAACAAAGACTAGGGCTTCCCTGGTGGTGCAGTCGATGAGAGTCTGCCTGCTGATGCAGGGGACATGAGTTTGTGCCCTGGTCCGAGAAGATCCCACGTGCCGCAGAGCGGCTGGGCCTGTGGGCCATGGATGCTGAGCCTGTGTGTCCAGAGCCTGTGCTCCGCAACGGGAGAGGCCACAACAGTAAGAGGCCTGCATAATGCAAACAAACAAACAAACAAACAAAGACTGTTAAAAGAGACAAAGAAGGACACTACATAATGATCAAGGGA
Organism: Delphinus delphis; assembly: GCF_949987515.2. NCBI lineage: Eukaryota > Metazoa > Chordata > Mammalia > Artiodactyla > Delphinidae > Delphinus > Delphinus delphis. The sequence continues at coordinate 131,757,321 of NC_082686.1, forward strand.
TCAATCAAAGAAGAAGATATAATAATTGTAAATATTTATGCACCCAACATAGGAGCACTTCACTACATTAGACAAATACTAACAGCCATAAAAGGAGACAGCAACAGTAACACAATCATAGTAGGGGACTTTAACACCCCACTTTCAACAATGGACAGATCATCCAAAATGAAAATAAATAAGGAAACACAAGCTTTAAATGATACATTAAACAAGATGGACTTAATTGATATTTATAGGACATTCCATCCAAAAACAACAGAATACATATTTTGCTCAAGTACTCATGGAACATTCACTAGGATAGATCATATCTTGGGTCACAAATCTAGCCTTGGTAAATTTAGGAAAATTGAAATCATATCAAGTATCTTTTGTGACCACAATGCTATGAAAGTAGATATCAATACAGGAAAAGATCTGTAAAAGATACAAACTCATGGAGGCTAAACAATACACTACTTAATAACCAAGAAATCACTGAAGATATCAAAGAGGAAATCAAAAAATATCTAGAAACAAATGACAATGAAAACACGATGATGCAAAACCTATGGGATGCAGCAAAAGCAGTTTTAAGAGGGAAGTTTATAGCAACACAATGCTACCTTAAGAAAAAAGAAACATCTCAAATAAACAACCTAACCTTAGACCTAAAGCAATTAGAGAAAGGAGAACAAAAAAATCCCGAAGTTAGCAGAAGAAATCATAAATATCAGATCAGAAATAAATGAAAAAGAAATGAAGGAAATGATAGCAAAGATCAATAAAACTAAAAGCTGGTTATTTGAGAAGATAAACAAAATTGACAAACCATTAGCCAGACTCAACAAGAAAAAGAGGGAGAAGACTCAAATCAATAGAATTAGAAAAGAAAAAGAAGAAGTACCAACTGACATTGCAGAAATACAAAGGATCATGAGAGAATACTACAAGCAACTATATGCCAATAAAATAGACAACATGGAAGAAATGGACAAATTCTTAGAAATGCACAATGTTCCGAGATTGAACCAGGAAGAAATAGAAAATATGAACAGGCCAATCACAAGCACTGAAATTGAAACTGTGGTTAGAAATCTTCCAACAAACAAAAGCCCAGGACCAGATGGCTTCACAGAAGTATTCTATCAAATATTTAGAGAAGAGCTACCACCTTTCCTTCTCAAACTATTCCAAAATATAGAAGAGGGAGGAACAAAACTCATTCTACGAGGCCACCATCACCCTGATACCAAAACCAGACAAAGATGTCACAAAGAACACTACAGGCTAATATCACTGATGAACATAGATGCAAAACTCCTCAACAAGATACTAGCAAACAGAATCCAACAGCACATTAAAAGGATCATACACCATGATCAAGTTGGGTTTATTCCAGGAATGCAAGGATTCTTCAATATAGGCAAATCAATGTGATACACCTTATTAACAAATTGAAGGAGAAAAACCATATGATCATCTCAATAGATGCAGAGAAAGCTTTAGACAAAATTTAACACCCATTTATGATAAGAACCCTCCAGAAAGTGGGCATAGTCAAACTTACCTCGACATAATAAAGGCCATATATGACAAACCCACAGCTAAAAATGTCCTCAATGGTGAAAAAGTGAAAGCATTTCCACTAAGATCAGGAACAAGACAAGGTTGCCCACTGTCACCTCTATTATTCAACAAATATTGGATGTTTTAGTTACAGCAATCAGAGAAGAAAAAGAAATAAAATGAATCCAAATCATAAAAGAAGAAGTAAAGCTGTCACTGTTTGCAGATGACATTATACTACACATAGAGAATCCTAAAGATGTTACCAGAAAACTACCAAAGCTAATCAATGAATTTGGTAAATTTGCAGGACACAAAATTAATGCACAGAAATCTCTTGCATTCCTATATACTAATGATGAAAAATCTGAAAGTGAAATTAAGGAAACACTCCCATTTACCACTGTAACAAAAAGAATAAAATACCTAGGAATAAACCTACCTAAGGAGACAAAAGACCTGTATGCAGAAAATTATAAAACACTGATGAAAAAAATTAAAGATGATACAAAGAGATGGAGCAATATACCATGTTCTTGGATTGGAAGAATCAACATTGTGAAAATGACCATACTACCCAAAGCAATCCATGGATTCAATGCACTCTCTATCAAACTACCAATGACATTTCCCACAGAACTAGAACAAAAGTTTCACAATTTGTATGGAAACACAAAAGACCCCGACGCCAAAGCAATAGTGAGAAAGAAATATGGGGCTGGAGGAATCAGGCTCCCTGACTTCAGACTATTCTACAAAGCTACAGTAATCAAGACAGTATGGTATGGCACAAAAACAGAAATATAAATCAATGGAACACGATAGAAAGCCCAGAGATAAACCCACACACATATGGTCACCTTATCTTTGATAAAGGAGGCAAGAATGTACAGTGGAGAAAAGACAGCCTCTTCAATAAGTGGTGCTGGGAAAACTGGACAGGCACATGTAAAAGAATGAAATTAGAACACTCCCTAACAGCATACACAAAAATAAACTCAAAATGGATTAAATACCTAAATGTAAGGCTAGACACTATCAAACTCTTAGAGGATAACATAGGCAGAACACTCTATGACATAAATCACAGCAAGATCCTTTTTGACCCATCTCCTAGAGAAACTGAAATAAAAACAAAAATAAACAAATGGGACCTATTGAAACTTCAAAGCTTTTGCACAGCAAAGGAAACCATAAACAAGACGAAAAGACAACCCTCAGAATGGGAGAAAATATTTGCAAATGAAGCAACTGACAAAGGATTAAACTCCAAAATTTAAATGCAGCTCATGCAGCTCAATATCAAATAAACAAACAACCCAGTCCAAAAATGGGCACAAGACCTAAACAGACATTTGTCCAAAGAAGATATACAGATTGCCAACAAACACATGAAAGGATGCTCAACATCACTAATCATTAGAGAAATGCAAATCAAAACTACAATGAGGTATCAACTCACACCAGTCAGAATAGACATCATCAAAAAATCTAGAAACAATAAATGCTGTAGAGGGTGTGTAGAAAAGGGAACTCTCTTGCACTGTTGGTAGGAAAGTAAATTGATACAGCTACTATGGAGAACAGTATGGAGGTTCCTTAAAAAGCTAAAAATAGAACTACCATATGACCTAGCAGTACCACTACTGGGCATATACCCTGAGAAATCCATAATTCAAGAAGAGTCATGTATCACAATGTTCCTTGCAGCTCTATTTACAATAGCCAGGACATGGAAGCAACCTAAGTGTCCATCGGTAAATGAATGGATAAAGAAGATATGGCCCATATATACAATGGAACATTACTCACCCATAAAATGAAACGAAATTGAGTTTTTTGTAGTGAGGTGGATGGACCTAGAGTCTGTCATACAGAGTGAAGTAAGTCAGAAAGAGAAAAATAAATACCATATGCTAATACATATACATGGAATCTAAAAAAAAAAAAAAGGTCATGAAGAACCTAGGGGCAAGATGGGAACAAAGATGCAGACCTACTAGAGAATGGACTTTAGGACATGGGGAGAGGAAAGGGTAAGTTGAGTCGAACTGAGAGAGTGGCATGGACATATATACACTACCAAAAATAAAATAAATAGGTAGTGGGAAACAGCTGTATAGTACAGGGAGATCAGCTCGGTGCTTTGTGACCACCTAGAGGGGTGGGATAGGGAGGGTGGGAGGGAGACGCAAGAGGGAAGAGATATGGGGATATATGTATATGTATTGCTGATTCACTTTGTTATAAAGCAGAAACTAACACACCATTGTAAAGCAATTATATTCAATAAAGTTGTTAAAAAAAAGACAAGAAATAACAAGTGTTGGTGAGGATGTGGAGAAAAGGGACCCCTCATACCCTGTTGGTGGGAATGTAAATTGGTGTAGCCACTATGGATAACAGTATGAAGGTTCCTCAAAAAATTGAAAATAGAACTACCATATGATCCAGCACTTTCACTACTGGGTATTTACCTGAAGAAAACAAAACACTAATTTGAATAGATATATGCACCTATGTTTACTGCAGCATTGTTTACAACAGCCAAGATATGGAAGCAACCTAAGTGTCCATTGATAGATAAATGGATAAAGAAGATGTTTGTGTGTGTGTATATATATATATATATATATATATATATATATATATATATATATGTATATGTATATATGTGTATATGTATATATATGTATATATACACACACACACATATATATACACACACACATATATATACACACTATATATATAAATATTATATATATACACTGTATATATACATTTTATACACATATACATATACAATGGAATATTACTCAGCCATAGAAAAGAATGAAATCTTGCCATTTGCGACAACATGGATGGATCTTCCTTGAAGATGTCATGCTACGTGAAATAAATCAGATGAAGAAAGACAAATACCATGTGATTTTACTTATATGTGGAATCTAAAAAACAAAACAAATGAAACAAAATAGAAACAGACTCATAGATACAGAGCACAAGCAAGTGGTTGCCAGATTGGAGGGGGTGGGAGGGATGAGTGAAATAGGTGAGGGAGATTAAGAGGTATGAACTTCCAGTTACAAAATAGATGAGTCACAGGGATGAAATGTACAGCACTGGGAATGTAGTCAATAACTCTGTAATATCTTTGTATGGCTACAAATGGTAACTAGACTTATCATGGTGATTATTCTGTAACATAGAGAAATATCGAATCACTATGTTGTGCACCTGGAACTAACAGAGTGTTGTGGGTCATTTATACTTCAAGAAACTCATAGAAAAAGAGTTCAGATTTGTGATTATCTGAGGTGGGGGGAGGGGGAACTGGATGAAGGCAGTCAAAAGGTACAAACTTTCAGTTATAAGATAAATAAGTACTGGGATGTAATGTAGAACATGATGAATGTGATTAACACTACTGTATGTTGTATATGAAAGTTGTTAAGAGTTATCACAGGAGTCAAAAATTTTCTTTTTATTTTATTTTGTATCTGTAAGAGGTGATGGATGTTCACTAAACATTGTGGTCAAATTGTATGTAATTCAAATTGTTATGCTATACACCTTAAACTTATACAGTGCTGTATGTCAATTATAGCTCAATAAAACTGGAAGAAAAACAATTTTTAAAAGAATTTGATTATATAAATGTGCAGTGTTTTGAAGGCACTCAAGAGTGTAACTAGTAATACACTGTCTACTCAAATTTTTTAAATTGATATCTAGCCAACTGAAATAAACTGGGTCTTTTGAATGAAAAAAAAAAATGATGAGAGTCAAAACTCAACAAATACAGCAATAAACATGAGACTTTCTCCTTAATCTGTGGTTCCTGGTGGTGTTTAGGGTTTTCAGCACTGAACAGGCTGTAGATATTTCAAAATAATATAGAAACAGCTGTGTTAATTCATTCTCATTTTATCACAAACATGCTTAGTTGTTTCAAAATAATGTCTATTGCCTCCAGCTAGGAGAAGTACAAGTTAACTATAATTCAGGCATGGTCTTAATGGGAATCAAAGACATGGAACATATTTGATTTATGGACCTAAGAAGAAGAAAACTTGAACAAGGGAGGGTAACAAGGAGACACCGGGAAGACTGAAGAAGCCTTGGTCCATGAACACCAAGATGGCCTCAGAAGTCCTTCAACTTGTGCCCCCCCGCCCCCCAATGCTGGATATCTGTTCTGAGGTTGCCAACAGCTACAGGGCCTCTTTAGGATTGTTTGCTTGGAAGCAGGATTTCAAATGCGTGAAAAAAAATTTGTGAAAAAATCTAACAGAACAAGCACTTTCACAAGTCAAACACCAGCTCATAACTCGGGGCTGTAGAGTGGCAACTGGAAGGTCAGGAAAGAGGTTTGAGCAGGGAGGCAGGGTGTCCACTGAGTACTCAGTAGAGCGCTATTTGATACCCATGCTAATGATGCTTCCATTTCACAGGTGAAGAAACTGGGGCTTGGAGGCAACCTCTGATAACTCCCCCTGTTACTGAAATAGGACAGATGGAATTAGGGTACAAGTGTGTTAAACTTCAACTGGCACAGACACACACACACACACACACACACACACACACACACACACACACACGTGTCTAGAAAAAACAGGTACAGAAGACTTTTTTGGGGAAGATGAGATCCTGAGGACACAGAAATGAGCAAAAGCCCAAAAGCAGAAGGAAAGGCTAAGGTGCTAGCCTGAGAACATTTCATTTTGCTCCCAAGAAAGGGAGGAAAGCAACAGATGCCAGAAAATTGGGATTGGAGACCCCTGGGGGGCACAGTGGACGCTGGTCTGTACCTCAAGATCCCTCATCAGAAGGGAAGTCTGGTTCCCCAGTAGCCGGGAGCACCCCGGCAGTCAGCCCTCTTGGGGAATTGCCCTCAGCTGAGCTCAAGAGCTGCCTCGTCAGGGTTCACACCCTCCCTGTGTTCCTGCAGCCAGTGACTGGTGTGTACAGGGCTCTTGAGCTGAGTCCCCTCAAGCCAATGTGGGACAACTTTGCAGGCAGGGCCATCCCAGCTTCAGTGCACCCCATACAACGGACAAGGCCTTGCTGACCCCAGCTCAGCTTACACCTCTGTCCAGTCCTGCTTCCTCCCCTCCCCATCACGTGTGGATCCAGGGAGCCGGCCCCCCTAGGAAAACTTTCTGCAGGAAAATCATCTCAGAGCTTGCTTTCCAGTGAGTCTACCTGTAACAGGAGGTGAAAGAACATTCTTAAGAACAGGGATGCCTAATGATTATTTGAAGCTGCTTAAGTCCTTGTGACATGAAGCCTTTACCACTAGCTTCCAAATCATCAAAAAATGTCCAGTGCCTTCGTGGATGACTTGGGTGAGTAAGGATGTTAAGGAAAATGAATAAAGAGGCTAGATTTTCAGTCTAAGCCAGTATGGAGGCAACAGAATGGAGGCAACAGAGAGAAGATACTCATGATATCCAAGAACTTGCAGATGTCTTGGGAAGGGCTGTGAACTACCACAAGACACGGACTTAGGACTTGAGCCTAAGCTGCCCAGGCCCTGGATGGGCAAGACAAGCTGGCTGACACCTGGGTTACAGCTATGGGGCTGAACCTTGCCTTCATAGAAAGGGGAAAGTCATTCCTAGGGCAGGCAACAGGCACAACAGGTCCACTTGAGGGAGAAGGCATCAGCTGGGCAGTGCGAGGGCCTGTCCATCCCTTTGGAAAAGATGGGCCCCTCCTCTGAACTTCCTGGATGTTGGCTCCACTTGAGCAGCACTTGGCATTCACCCTAGTCTTGTGCATCACACTCAGGGTGTCCAATCTCCCTAGGCAGGGTGTAAGGTTTCCCCCTTATGTACCTCACGACACTTAGAACGTTCCATCTCACAGACTCTCAAGAAAAGCACAATTAATCGATTGCAGACCTTGGGACAACTGAGTAGGAGGAAGCTTGGCTGGCTTTTTACAGGATCTCTTATACCTTACATGTATATTTGGAAAGGCTGCTCTTTGAAGAAGGAGGCCTTGTTTGCCAGTCATCAAGCCTTCCTTACACACAAGCTTTTGTTTGTTGTTTTGAAATTGAAATGTTGGTTTCAATCAGCAGTTCCTTCAGAAGTGCTGCCTCACACCGACCTTTTATTAAAGAAATGGAATGTTGGAGCCATAACTAACACCTCTTCAATGAGATTTGAAAAGTGGAGGAGAAAAGAACCATTGCTTCATCTATTTCTCTACTGAAGGATTATTTCAATCAGTCAGACAGAATGAGCTTTATTCATAAAGCACTTGGAAAGCCTCAAATAGTAAGTTCTTTGTGTTAAATATCTACATTTATTTGACAAGAAGCCTGAGCTCAGGAAATAAGATGCTGTCGAAATACAAACACCCACCATTCCTTCCGCTCTATCATCTCCCACCTCCTCTCCCTCCTCCAGCCAGTAACTCTTCTTGCCTGTTCACTCGGTGCCAGCCCCTGTATGCCAGTACTGTACTACTGTACTTTTCAAGGTACTGTACTGTAAGATTAAAAATGTTTTCTTTACTTTTTGTGTTTGTTGGCTTTTTATGTATTATTGGTGTGAAAAGTATTATAAGCCTATTACAGTACAGTACTATACGGCCGATTGTGTTAGTTGGGTACCTAGGTTAACGTTGTTGGACTTAGGAACAAATTGGACTTACGAACACGTCTCAGAAGGGAACTGGTTCGTATGTAGGGGGCTTACTGTAGAGCTTCTTAAATTCCAAAAAATATACCAAAAGCAAGTAAAATAGACCCCACAGTGAAAGACTACATTTACAAAAAAGATAGACAGACAGACATCAAAAGATAATATAAAATATAGAATACAAAAGTTTGATGTACTCTGTGGGGAAACTGAAGAGAAGACATTCTCATACATTACTGGTAGGAATGCAAGATGACATTTGAAAATGTCTACCAAAATAATACTAAGCATTTTTCTTTTGACCAAGCAATCCCACTTACAGAAATCTCTCTCAAAGAGAAACTGGCAACAAAACAAAAAACCTCAATGCACAAGATTATTCACTATAGAACCATTTGTAACAGCAAAGGACTGGGAAACCCATATGTCCATCTAGGGGACAGGGTGAATAGACAGCAGTCCATCTGCACAAAAGAAACGTTGAAAGCTATGAAAAGGAATGAAGTATACTTCTATATACTACTACGAAGTAATCTCCAGGATACACTCCTAAGGGAAGCCGACAAAAGTGTGCTACCAATTTCTTCAGAATAAAAATATTTGAATATATTTTAAAAATGAAAGAATGAGCCATAAAAGTTTTTTTTAATTATTCCTTTTTGGGAAAGGGAGCCATTAGGGTAAGGACAGAGACTAGTCTTCATTAAATAGGCCATTTTATGAATTTGACTTTGGACTCATGGAAACACTTTACATAATCAAGAAACAAAAGTAATAAAATAAAAGCAATTTCTAAAACAAATAAGCCTCTGTATACCCATACAGAAACTAATGATTCGGCTCAGTAGAGATCAGTACATGTGCATGAGGGAATCACTGAGGGGAAGGAAATCACAGTGTGAGTTAGAGAGAATAGTGCTTGGAGCTCACACAGAGCCAGGCCAGTGTGTCTTCATACCCACCAAGCCAACCTGATAATTCACTGGCCACTGGGTGGAATACACAGAAGGATCTTTCCTCAGTCATGAGCAATAATCAGGGATAGTTTAATTGCTGCTCTGGTCCCACATAACAGAGCTGAATCAAACTGTTTTCTAAGTCACTTAACTGAAACCTAAAACAAAGGTCAAGACTGTTTACTGGAATACAAAAATATCCAGGACCCAACAAGGAAAAATTCACAATGCCTGACATTCAATAAAAATTACCAGGCATACTGAGAAGTAGAAAAATATGATCTATAATAAGGAGAGAAATAAACTAATCAAAACCAACCCAGATAGGACACCAACGTTAAAATCAGCAGACAAGGACATAAAATAGTTATTATAACTGTATTCTACTTGTTCAAATAGAGGAAATATTAAACATGTTAATCAGAGACATGGAACATATTTTTCAAAAAGACCCAAATCGAACTTCCTGAGATGAAAACTACAATGTCTGAGATAAAAAATACACTGGATGGGATTAATAGCAGTTTAGACATTGCAGAAGAAAACATTAAATTGAATACATAGCAATAGAAACTGTGCAAAATGAAATAGTTGGGGGAAAAAGCCTAAAAAAAAAGACCAGAGCATCAGTGAGCTGTGGGACAATGTCAAGAAGCCTGATATCTGTGTCATTGTAGTTCCCAGATTGGGGACACACAATGCATGCAGACAATAGTTTGTTTTTCTTGTGCTCTCTGCATGAACTTGCAATGTAGAGGTGATTCAGTGTTGTGGTCCCCGCAAAAGGATCCTACCTCTCCAGGGCCCAGATATTTTTCAGGGCATCAGCATCCAACAGGAGAAATGGGCTCAGAAGTCCCCCCGAGACATTCAGGCCTTCTCCATGGTTTTTCCTTCTCAGGCTGGTCTTAGTGAGGTGGGTCCTAGCCCTAGAACTTGGTCCCACTGAGCAAGATGGTGGAGGTCACTCCTACCCCCATTGTCCCCAGGCACTAAGGCAAGAGCCTGAGAGGCCCCTCACAGCAAAGTTCAGCCTCAGAATTTCCTGGGTAGTGAGTCTCTAACATTTGGCTTCTTGGGTCCAGAAACCTTAGGGATAACTGCTCTGTGGGGCCTGAGACTTAACCCCAAACGTGGCTCTCTTTGTGACAATTCTGTGGAGAATAAAGGGATTCAGAACTACAAGGGTCTAACACATGACTATTCATAGATCTGCATCCATGTTCACAACTACTATCAGTTAGTTACATTTGGGGCCTATGATGTAAGTGATGAGTCCACTTATGTGATTTTCTGCAACACGCAACACTATAAGGACAGAAAACAGATACATGGTTGCCAGGGGCAGGGATGACAGGAGACATGGACTGCAAAGGGGGAGCACAAGGGAAGTTTCGGCAGTGAGAAAACCATCTTTCAGTCTCGACGGTGCTGATGGTTATATAACTATAGGTACTTATCAAAATTGATATAACTGTATAATTTAAAAAGTGAATTTTATTGTATGTAAATAAAAGAGTGATGAATTTGTCAAACCTCAAAGAACCATACTCTAAAAACCATACTAGATATAAATGATCTCTTCCTTAATAAAATAAATGGAAAACAAGTAAACAAAAAAGTCTAAAATTTAAATTGAGACCTTAAAAACATACATATATAAATATATTTTTATATAATACTTGGCTTTCGTTAAGATTGAGCCCAACTCATATTCTGGTAATAAAATCAGAGAATCAGTGCTTCTCAAACTTTAACATGTACATGAATCTCCAGAGAGTTTATTAAAACACAGATTCTGATTCTGCATTTCTCACAAGCTTCCCAGTGATGTCAGTGCTGCTGGTCTGCGGGCCACACTTTAAGTAGCAAGGCTGAGGACACCAGTGAGATCACCTGATATATAAAGGCCAAGAGAATCATTCACTCAGATTGAACAAGCCCTTCATGCGTGACTCACTGCCTTGGCCTGTGTGAGTTACAGGATTGGTCCCTCGGCAACAGTGTGTCACTTACACACTCACTGCTGCAAGCTAACTTGTTGTCATTCCATAGGTCCTCCTCTTTAGCCTCCAGTGGAAGCCTGGGGCCAGGACTGGAACTGAATGCAGTTGACAGTGGTGAAGAAAGCTCTTCTTAAGAGAAATCCAGAAACTCCAGCCCTGAAGGTAGAGGCTTCAGGAGGTCCATGAAGGGGAGACCCAGATTGTAGTACAGAGGCTCAGCCAGCCAGCCACCCATCCTTCCAGCCACCCACCCATCCATCCATCCATCCATCTACATATGAATAGCAACATCTCTTCAAACGTCCATGGAAATTACTCAGCCAGAAAGGAAGTCCATACTTATTTCTTGCAATTCTGCAGATATTCGAATGACTTTGATTGGCTCCCCACCTAACAACTGCTCAAAGTGAGTGCTGCCTGGGCCCCAGCAGGGGCGTTCCATTTGTGGACAGTCTCTCAGCAGGAGTAAGAAGTGGCCCTGACAGGAAGCCAAGTGTTGGAGGATGGTAAATGGCTGGCTTTTATATTCAACAACTTCATGACATTTTCCCAGCAAATTGGCACTTCTTTTTGCATGCTAAAAATAATGCTCTATAAATGGCTTCACAGACAGCTTCTTTGCCTACAGATGCGCTCATCTGTATGAGTATGAAAGGTATGAAACATCACTTAGCAGGCTAACACATTACAACACCTTCAGATATTTGCTTAAGGCTTTTCAAAAGGAAGCAAACACATGTATATCCAGAGTCTATTTTAAGTCGTTAACATTTATTGAGTACTTACTATGTGCCGTGAAGTATCCTAAGTGCATTTCATACATTCATAATCCCAACTAACGCTCAGAACAACCTCACGAGGTAGGAGCCAACACATTTTATAGATGAGAATTCTCAGGCACGAGGAGGTTGTGTACCTTGTCTAAGGACACAAACTAGTAATGAGAAACAGGGACATAAATCCCAGCAGCTACTGTCCCCTGCCCTGGCCTTCCCTCCTGATCGCTCTGCTAGGGTCACCCTTTGCCTGACACTGCATGTATTTATGCTCACTAAGCCCCAGGGCTCCCAGCTGAGGAATCATGAAGGAACACTGCAATACAATCATCACCTGTTCCTCCCCACTTCCTTACAGAGCCTCATTCTCACACAAGGGAGGATGAAGCCATTTGCCTGGTACCCTGAAGCCACACACACTGGAAGGTTTGTTCTTAGCTAGGTCCTACCTTTCTTATGTAAAGATGGGGAAAGCTGTAGAGGAAGTAAACTTGGTTCAGGAAAACAGGAGTTCAGTTTTGAACATCCTGAGTTCGAAATGCTTCATTAACATCCACGGGAAGTAAGAGCAGGTTAAAATTCACATATTACTGAAAGAATAATGGATGAAAAGATGTGCTGTCATACAGAGTGAAGTAAGTCAGAAAGAGAAAAACAAATACTGTATGCTAACACATATATATGGAATCTAAAAAAAAAAAAATGGTCATGAAGATCCTAGGGGCAAGATGGAAATAAAGATGCAGACCTACTAGAGAATGGACTTGAGGATACGGGGAGGGGGAAGGGTAAGCTGGGACAAAGTGAGAGAATGGCATGGACATATATATACTACCAAACATAAAATAAATAGCTAGTGGGAAGCAGCTGCATAGCACAGGGAGGTCAGCTCGGTGCTCTGTGACCAACTAGAGGGGTGCGATAGGGAAGATGGGAGGGAGGGAGATGCAAGAGGGAAGAGATATGGGGACATATGAATATGTATAACTGATTCACATTGTTATAAAGCAGAAACTAACACACCATTGTAAAGCAATTATACTCCAATAAAGATGTTAAAAAAAAAGTTGTGATGGATGGTACGTTCTTAAAAGCAACATGGGAGAATAGATAGGAGTGGAGACAAAACAAGGTTTGCCATGAGTTGATTGTTGAACAGGCTGATGAGTCCGTTGGGATTGATTATACTACTCTGACTACTCCTGTATATGTCTGCAACTTCCAAAAATGAAGTTTTTTTTTTTTTATTTTTTTTTTATTTTTGGCTGTGTGGGGTCTGCGTTTCTGTGCGAGGGCTTTCTCCAGTTACAGCAAGCAGGGGCCACTCTTCATCGCTGTGCGCGGGCCTCTCACTATCGCAGCCTCTCCTGTTGCGGAGCACAGGCTCCAGACGCGCAGGCTCAGTAGTTGTGGGTCATGGGCCCAGTTGCTCCGTGGCATATGGGATCTTCCCAGACCGGGGCTCGAACCCGTGTCGCCCGCACTGGCAGGCAGATTCTCAACCACTGCGCCACCAGGGAAGCCCCAAAAATGAAGTTTTTAAAAATTCAGAAGGACACAGCATCACATACAGGATACCATAAAAAATGTATAACTTGGATCTGATCATGAGGAAATACCAGACAAATCCAAATTGAGGGACATTCTACACAACTGGCCTGTACTCTTCAAAAATGTCAGTATCATGAAAGATGGCAAGTAACTGAAGATCTGTTCCAGAATAAACCACACCAAAGAGGTGTAACAATGAAACGAAGTGTGTGATCCTGGTTTGTATCCTGGATCAGAAAAAACAATTGCTATAAAGGCCATTATTGGGGCAATTGGTAAAATTTGGATATGGATTGGTATATCAAATAATATATCAATGTGAAATTTCTTAAATTTAATCATTTACTATGATTATATAAATGAATCTCTTTGTTCTTAGGAACTGCACATTTAAATATTTAGAAGTAAAGAATCATGGTGAATGAAATTTATTCTCAAATTACACTATAAAAATAATTACAATAATTTTTATATATTATATAGATAGATATAGAGAGATTATGCAAATGTGGCAAAATAATAATCGGTGAATCTAGATGAAGCAGACATAGGTGTTCATTGTGTTATTCTTACAACTTTTCTTAGACTTGACATTTTTCAAAAAAAAATTAATTTGATTTACCTGATGCAATTAGTATCCCTATAATACATCCCTTGTGTTCCCTTCCTTACAGCCTTTTGAATAAAAAGCTATCTTCTTTACTCTTTAGAGATGGATACCAAATATTTGATTCTTCTTTAAGAATGCCTCTCTTATATATCAGTTTTACATGCATTAAGTCACTGACTCATCTCAACAGGCCCTGCACATACTCCCCAGCTTCTGGGGGGGTGCCCCTGGGGGTCGGCCCTCCACCGTCAGCCCCTGTGGGGATTGACCTGGCTGAGTAATTCCTTGTCACCGTCCCTTTCTGGGATAGCCCACATCCAGTGCTTGGTTGACCTGGGATCATATAGGCCTGGCCCTCTCACCCCCAACTCAGGGGAGCCCTGCAGGGCTGGTCCAGCTTTACAGCTCTCTGCAGAATCAGCAGAGGCCTCCACTGAGACCACATCACAGCTTGGCGTGTCCCTGTGCCCAGTCTGCATACTTTGCCCTCCTTTCTGCAGATGTTGGCCTCAAGGACGCTCTCTCACAGACCTCCTGCACAGAAATCCCCAACCCCAAGTCCACTTCCCAGGTACTCAGCTGTGGCAATAATATGATGACCATTTTGCCGATGAGAAAACTGAACCTCAGAAAAAACCACTTGCCTAAGCTCAGAAAGCCATCTACTGGTGAAAATAAGTCTCGGACTCCCAATGTGCTGGCCTCCAGTTCCCCCCTTCTCTTTACCCTTCAAATCCTACATCTCTGTTAAGGCCGAGGCCAAGTTCCCTCTTCCCCCAGAGGCATCCTTGACTTCCTTTTCTCACCTTGACGCTCTCACCATCTGCTCTGTTTGGCACATGGCTACGGTCCCACTTGGGTACATTTTTTAACCATCACCTCAGATTATATAACCACTGTGTTGTTATTTAGTTTTTCAGTTTGAAGTTTGGTGCTTGCCCTGCATTATAATCTCCTTGGGGACAAATGTCATTTTTTGTTCTTTGCATCTCAACAGTTGCTGTCCACATGCTGAGGCTGTGGTCAGTACATTACCATGTCAGGAAAGAATGCAAGATTCCACCTCTTCTGGCTGTCCTCTAAGTCTTAGAACCTGAAGAAACACAACATTCTCAGAAGATCCTCAGCCCTGCAGCCTCAGCTTCCTCTTTGCCTTTTCTGGAATGGTGCGGGGCTTCATGACATGGAATATAAGGAGGGATGGCACATTATTCTGCCAGAGGAGCAGTACCATCCATGGGGGAGTAGCCCAAACTGTATCCGTGAGCCAGAAAACATTTCGTCAAATTCAGTCAAGCAGTAAGGAAGAAAACAGCAAAAGGGCAATAAATTCACTGGAATGCATCTTGGTCACTTATTTTGGCAAAACTGCTTTCATTTTAATTATTTAAAGCATTTTGTAATGTGCTAGGAAGTGAGATGTTGTATACTTTGCAAAAGTAATGAAGTCTTAGATCAAAAATCTGACAACACCACATAATTAAATTTTAAGGGCGAAATAAGTGACTTGCTTTTCTTGTCTTTGAAAATTATCAACTGGGAGCTTAGCAAAAATCTTCTCCATAATCTCCTCCCATCAAGGACGAGTGGAATGAGGAAGGGGTGGGAAAGTTTAGTTCAAACTCCCTCACTTCCAGATCCTGGGAATCTCTTGTTGCCATGGTAACTGTGTTACTAGGTTACCACTCAGGTACAGGCAAGACTTGAAAACAATTGGCATCTAAACACATTATCAGCTTGAGGTTTGGAAATAATTTTCAGCACTTTTTTCCTCCTTTGTTTCCAAATATCAGCCTATATGATGATGTGTTGCATTGCAAGAACAATATAAATGCACATCGACTGAAAAATATTTTTTGCCAAACTTCCTAACTATTCAACCAGCACCAACAGAGGAAGTAGATTTTAGAGAGAAGCTTCTGAGTTGGAACGTCTACAGGAGAGGTCCACAAACCATATAGCCCACAGGCCAAATCTGACCTGCTATTTGTTTCTATACATCTTGTGAATTAAGAATTGCTTGAAATTTTTAAATGATTGAAAAAAATCAAAGAAAGAATAATATTTTGTGCCACCTGAAAATTATATGAAATTCATTTGCAGTTTGAAAATTATGTTTTACTAAATCACAGCTATACTCATTAATTCACATTGTCCATGGCTGCTTCTGTGTTATAGGAGCAGAGTTGTAATGGTAACAGAAATCATATGGCCCATGGAACCTAAAATATTCACCACCTAGCCCTTCACAGAGAGAGTTTCCCACCCCTGATCTGGAGACATGGAGAAGTTAGCCTAGGAGGTTGGGGTCTCTTCCCTGCCAAGAAATTTATAACAGTCTGTTTGGGCTGCTACAGCAAAGCAGCACAGGCTGGGTGGCTTATAAACAACAGACATTTTTTTGCTCACAGTTCTGGAGTCTGGGAAGTCCTATGTCAAGGCACCAGCATGGCCACCTTCCAGTGAGGCCCTCTTCCTGGGTAATGGCTAAAGCCTTGTCATATGGCAGAAGGGGCGGGGATCAATCTGAAGCCTCTTTTATAAGGCACTAATCCCACTCCTGAGAGCCCCACCCTCATGATTTAAGTATCTCCCAAAGGCCCCACCTACTAATACCATCTTCTTTGGGGGTTAGGATTTCAACATGTGAGTTTGGGGGTAAAACGTTTAGACCACAGCCAGCACCTTGCATGTAGATTCAGACCTCTTCAACTGAGCTGTGCACATCCCATTCACTGCTGTTTCTAGAAAAGCAAAGCTGTGATTTTTGTGGTGAACAAACAGAATGGCACCACATGACTGACCACATTTGGTCCATGCTTTCTACCACTGCACTCTCCAAGGGGTTAGGCCACAGGCTACTTACTCCCACATGCATTTCACCTTGGCCCTGGCTGCTGAATTGTTGAAAACTGGTGGTCCTGCTAGTGTGTCTGGAGCTGAGCTGGTGACACTCCTTGTGCCTGAAAATCAATGCACAGCACTTACTGACTTCATCAGCACTTCAGCAACTTCAAGGCAACAGTCAAGGGCAATCAGAAGACAGAAGCTATCACAGGCGAATTCTATCAAACACCTATAGATGAGCTAACACCTAACCTTCTCAAACTTTTCCAAAATATAGCAGAGGGAGGAGCACTCCCAAACTCATTCTACAAGGCCACCATCACCCTGATACCAAAACCAGACAAAGACGTCACAAAGAAAGAAAACTACAGGCCAATATCACTGATGAACATAGATGCAAAAATCCTCAGCAAAATACTAGCAAACAGAATCCAACAGCACATTAACAGGATCATACACCATTAACAAGTGGGGTTTATCCCAGGAATGCAAGGATTCTTCAATATACACAAACCAATCAATGTGACACACCATATTAACAAATTGAAGGAGAAAAACCATATGATCATCTCAATAGATGCAGAGAAAACTTTTGACAAATTCAACAACCATTTATGATAAAAACCCTCCAGAAAGTAGGCATAGAGCGAACTTACCTCAACATAATAAAGGCCATGTATGACAAATCTACAGCCAACATCGTCCTCAATGGTGAAAAACTGACACCATTTCCACTAAGATCAGGAACAAGACAAGGCTACCCACTCTCACCACTATTATTCAACATAGTTTTGGAAGTTTTAGCTATAGCAATCAGAGAAGAAAAAGAAATGAAAGGAATCCAAATCGGAAAAGAAGTAAAGCTGTCACGGTTTGCAGATGACATGATACTATACATAGAGAATCCTAAATATGCCACCAGAAAACTACTAGAGCTAATCAATGAATTTGGTAAAGTAGCAGGATACAAAATTAATGCACAGAAATCTCTGGCATTCTTATACACTAATGATGAAAAATCGGAAAGTGAAATTAAGAAAACACTCCCACTTATCATTGCAACAAAAAGAATAAAATATCTAGGAATAAACCTACCTAAGGAGACAAAAGACCTGTACACAGATAACTATAAGACACTGATGAAAGAAATTAAAGATGATACAAATAGATGGAGAGATATACCATGTTCTTGGATTGGAAGAATTAACATTGTGAAAATGACTCTACAACCCAAAGCAATCTACAGATTCAATGCAATCCCTATCAAACTACCACTGGCATTTTTCACAGAACTAGAACAAAAAATTTCACAATTTGTATGGAAACACAAAAGACCCCGAATAGCCAAAACAATCTTGAGAGCGAAAAATGGAGCTGGAGGAATCAGGCTCCCTGACTTCAGACTATACTACAAAGCTACAGTAATCAAGACAGTATGGTACTGGCAGAAAAACAGAAGATAGATCAATGGAACAGGATAGAAAGCCCAGAGATAAACCCACGCCCATATGGTCACCTTATCTTTGATAAAGGAGGCAGGCATGTACAGTGGAGAAAGGACAGCCTTTTCAATAAGTGGTGCTGGGAAAACAGGACAGCTACATGTAAAAGTATGAGATTAGAACACTCCCTAACACCGTACACAAAAATAAGCTCAAAATGGATTAAAGACCTAAATGTAAGGCCAGACACTATCAAACTCTTAGAGTATAACATAGGCAGAACACTCTATGACATAAATCACAGCAAGATCCTTTTTGACCCACCTCCTAGAGTAATGGAAATAAAAACAAAAATAAACAAATGGGACCTAATGAAACTTAAAAGCTTTTGCACAGTAAAAGAAACCATAAACAAGACGCAAAGATAACCCTCAGAATGGGAGAAAATATTTGCAAATGAAGCAACTGACAAAGGATTAATCTCCAAAATTTACATGCAGCTCATGCAGCTCAATATCAAAGAAAACAAACAACCCAATCCTAAAATGTGCAGAAGACCTAAATAGACATTTCTCCAAAGAAGATATACAGACTGCCAACAAACAGAGAGAAGAATGCTCAACGTCATTAATCATTAGAAAAATGCAAATCAAAGCTACAATGAGTATCATGTCACACCAGTCAGAATGGCCAACATCCAAAAATCTACAAACAGTAAATGCTGGAGAGGGTGTAGAGAAAAGGGAACCCTCTTGCCCTGTTGGTGGAATGTAAATTGATACAGTCATTATGGAGAACAGTATGGAGGTTCTTTAAAAAACTAAAAATAGAACTACCATACGACCCAGCAATCCCACTACTGGGCATATACCCTGAGAAAACCATAATTCAAAAAGAGTCATGCACCACAATGTTCATTGCAACTCTATTTACAATAGCCAGGACATGGAAGCAACCTAAGTGTCCATCAACAGATGAATGGATAAAAAAGATGTAGCACATATATACAATGGACTATTACTCAGCCCTAAAAAGAAACGAAATTGAGTTTTTTGTAGTGAGGTGGATGGACCTAGAGTCTGTCATACAGAGTGAAGTAAGTCAGAAAGAGAAAAACAAATACTGTATACTAACACATATATATGGAATCTAAAAAAAAAAAGAAAAAGAAAGAAAAGGGTCATGAAGAACCTAGAGGCAAGATCGGAATAAAGACACAGACCTAATGGAGAATGGACTTGAGGATACGGGGAGGGGAAGGGTAAGCTGGGACAAAGTGAGAGAGTGTCATGGACATATATACACTACCAAACATAAAATAGATAGCTAGTGGGAAGCAGCCCCATAGCACAGGGAGATCAGCTAGGTGGTTTGTGACCACCTAGAGGGGTGGGATAGGGAGGGTGGGAGGGAGGGAGATGCAAGAGGGAAGAGATATGGGGACATATGTATATGTATAACGGATTCACTTTGTTATAAAGCAGAAACTAACACACCATTGTAAAGCAATTATACTCCAATAAAGACGTTTGAAAAAAATAAAAGACAGAAGCTAATCCACCTTGGCCACAAGGTAATGCCACATTAATTAGAGATAAATTCAATTATGACATGCATAATAAAGAGATTTATTCCTAATGACAAGATGATTTACAGTTTTAATATGTACAAGGAATTCCAGGACAAAGCCTCTCTCAAAAAGTATTATTTAAACAAACACCATTCTTTAAAAGATGGGCTTTTTATACGCAGGGGAATATGCATCTATAAAAAAGAAAACATCCTTGGGGACCCCTTGGCCAGTATCTTTCAGCAGGTTTGTTCTGATGACTGATGAATTTTTTCTGATAAGCTTAGTTTTCCCTTTATCTTAACCTCACAGCTGAGCACTAGCTTTTTTGCAGTGGAAGGCAAGATGCTGACCAGGGGGTCATCTGCAGCCTTGAACTTCAGCAGAATGGAGCAGAAGGCTAAAGCTGAGTTCAGAAAGTAGAGTTGTTAATGAAAGCTGCAGAGTTAGGAAATCTGCTGAGAGAGCCACAATTTTTACCAAGATACCCTGGAAGCTCTTACAGAACATGTTGGAACTGATGGGAAATAAATACTCCACCAACTGAAACAGCATTCCTTTCCCACTAAGAAGCTAAGGCTGCCCCCAAGTGAGGGGCTGGATCATCAGAGCTGGATCTTCATGTGGGCTGAGGGAGGGGGGCAGAGTCCTGTGTCTCCATCCCTTAGACCTCCCACAAGGTGCCTCATCCCATCAGGAGAAAACTTTGAGCCCTAAGATTCATTTATAAACTACTGTATATCCACATAGTTGCTTTGTCAGAGAAGGTACCCATGCTGTGAAACTCCAGCTTTTCCCTCATATAACATGTGACTGTCTGCTTTGGGGACCAAATGAGGAAGTGAGGGCCAACTCGCATTTTGTTTATTAATAAAGCCTTTTCCCTATATTTGTAAATTAAAAAGATTAAATGCAAATTCTATTATTTCTTACACTGCCCTTCTTTGTACACCCCCTTGGGGGCATGCACCCCACTTTGAACTTCCTGTTCTTACAGATGCCCTCAAGATGAATACTGTCTTGCTTCACTTCGTCAGAATCTCTGGTCTTTCCTCAGGCTCCATCTCTAGATGCAGAATCACTGGTGTGAATTTTGTAAAGGGCACGTTACAATTAGCTAAGTAAACAACACGTCCTTCCTGGTATATCACAGGTAGGTCCTGGCGCCTGACAGCTCCCCTTGCTCTCAATCGGGAGACCACCCCCCCCCCCGCCCCCGCCCCTGACTGTGAGAGAAACCTGCCTCAGCCTCTGTCACCAGAGATGGCTCCATGGCAGCGTCCTCTTCCAACAGCTCTGGCCCGATGGTTGCTTTTCTCCAGGGAAGGGTCTTGTGAGGGGGGTGACTGGGAGGCAGAGAGGTTCATTTCATATTCATGTTGGTTGCTTTTTATAACCATCTTTCCTAGAACCTGAAAAGTTACTAAAACAACAAGCATACCATGCCAAATAACATGCAAGCTCAAAAATCAGTTCTGCCAAGAAGGAAAGGAAGGTGATGTTTCCCCATCTCTCCCAGAGAGAGCTGGCAATCCTTAGGGCTTATGCAAATAAAGGTCAGAGCAATTTCCCCGGAGCTGCAGTTTATTTTAATCTGGCTACTCTTCCCCTCAGTAAGGCTCTCAGCATCATGGGGAAAGATGCTGAGCCTTGAGCCCAAGCAAGGGTAGAGGATGGGGCAAAGAGAATTTCAAGCAACAGGGCTGGCGAAGCTTGGTGCTCAGAGCAATTCCTCTTTCAGTGTTTCTTACTGACCAGCCTTTCTCCTTCTATCCCACCTTACAACATGAATAGCACTTGCTTTATTGTCAAAGAAAAGGACAACACATTCAGCAACCACAATAAAGATGAAGTCACAGGCTTCATCTAATAGGAGGTCACTGAGTCCCAGAGTACATTCTAGGCCACTGCTAGAGATCCTGCTAAAATGTGTTATGAATCAGCTAGGGATTCTGTTAAAATGCAGATTCTGACTTAGTAGGTGTGGGTCAGGCCTGGGATTCTGAATTTCTAAATGCTCCCAGGTGATACCAGTGCTGCTGGACCTGGGACCACATTTTGAGTAGCAAATGTGACAGGCTAGCTAGTAATCCGTGGGATCCAGTGCTAAATGACAATGCAGGGTCCGTTGTTCAAAAAGCAAGAGAAAAGCTGGTTTCTTTTTCTGCATCTATCTTGGAACCTGCCATGGTGTTTCTTACAGGATATTTACTTCATATCATCTTCCCTCGGGAACTGGGCTAGACGCTCTCAAGGAGTGGAGACCCTCACAAGGACCCAGGGGCCTCCCTGATCCCACCCTTCCAGAAGTCATGCCTAGCCAACCCCTGCCCAGGGAGTAGAGGGCAGCAGTGGGGGGAGGGGGGAGGGGAGGGTAGTATCAGGGAGTAGGTGCTTGTTGGAGGACTCTCTCCAGGGAGTCAGCTCCTGAGCAAGGCTCCAAGGCCCTGCTATGTATTCCACTGTCCCATCAGACTTCATTTATAAAATACAAATTCAAAATTAAAATTATTAGGAATTTCAGTAAACCCTAAGTGCAGGCCCCACTCCTGAGCCTGGGGCCCTACAGTCGTTGCACACACGTGAAGCTCTGATTCCAGAGCTCTGCTGTCTTAGATGTTTTTAAAAAATCAATGAATCCTCAATCCCTATGTTGATTTTTTTACAATTAATTTTCTCTTTGTTAATTTCAACAGCATTTTCATGCACTTGGAAACAGCATGTACATGTGAGATGCCCACACAATGTCAGGGGCACTGATGGCGTCACAGATCGGGAACTCTATACTGTCACCTCTCGCAGGGCTCTCTGAGCCACAGGCTGGGGACCCAGCCTCTCTACTGAGTCTGTCCCTTTCTGACTACCTTTGATTGATCCTCACCTTTGCTTCACCTCCAGCTCTTTTTAAGAACAGTGAATCCTGACAAGAAGCATTGTTTAGACAGCACTCTCCTCCTTTCAGGGTTTCTAAGACTGAAGAATGTCCACCAGCCAGTCATCAAACAGAGGTTATACCTATGGTGATTTTTAAAGGTGGATGTGTGCACGGCAGGGGGTAGATTTTAGAGAAAACTCTGACCACTCTATCCTGCCTGTGGGAAGTTCTGAAGATACTTGGCTCTGTGCACCTCTGAGAAAAGTCCTGCAGTGCATGCTGTGTGGTTGGGACCCAGCGGGTCTTCCCTGGCTGTGACTCCAACCAGAGGGCAGCAGGGGATCAGTCAGCAGCTAAGTCCTGCCACGTCCTGCCTCTTCCACCCACTCCCTGCCTGGGCTATCGGCTCCTTAGGAGGAACTACAACCCCATTAAAATACAGGGAGTGACCAATCACGCTGCCTGAGCAGAGGAGGGCACTGCGCTCACAGCTCACCATAGGTCAGCATCAAAACAGAGGGCCAGATGTTCGGAAAAGAAGGCGGTGACAGGAAGTGTTACATGGACGATTTGAGCATTTGCTCCCTTTTCCCTCCCCATCGTGCTTCACTGGAGCAAGAGGACCTTCTGCTCTAGGAAAACGTACCTGCAGGCAGATGTCAGGACTTGGTGGTTCATGATGAGTTTTCTCGAAAACCAACTCCGCTCTCCTCTCCTGTGTCCCTCAGCCTGGGGCCCATCCCCTTCACGTTCTACTCCAATCTGTTCACCATCATGGTCGGCTCCCTCTGTTCTGACCTTTCCTTGGTCCCATGTGTCAACTGTCCCCCCCACCTTTCCATCCTGGGTTCCTCCACCCTCCTGTCCCAGGGGTGTGACTCGTATTTCTATGGCCTTTTTGAAGTGTCATTTCTATACAAATACATTCCAAATCATCATGAACAGCAGCATCAACAACAATAACGGCTAAACATTTTTTGGTGAATAAGTGCCAGGCCCTGGGCTAAGCATCTTACCTGCTCTCATGGAAGGTTCCTAGGAAGTAGGTTCATTTTTCAATGAGGAAAGAGTTTTGAGATGTTCATTTCACACAATTGATAGCCTACGCACCTGGAACCTGACACCAGTCCTAGATGCTGGCCGCCCATGTTTAATCGTCCTAGAGGGAATACCCACTCCATGGCGACCACTGCTCTGGGTGTCAGCCAAGGTGCTCCTCGCCAGGTTTTGTTTCCCAATACTCTTCACTCCCTCTCCACTCCCCTACCTTTTTCAACTAGTTAGTAACTCCTTGACCACAGAGATTATGTCCTGTTCATCTTTTTTTGAACTTAATCTATTTTTAAGGGTTCAACTCAATGGCATTAGTACATTCATGATGTGTCTATCTCCAAAACTTTTTCATCACTCCAAATGGAAACTCTGTAACCATTAAACAATAACTCACCATTCTCCCCTCCCCAACCCCCTGGTGATGTCTAATAGGCTTCTGTGTCTGTGAGTTTTACTGTTCCAGATATCGCATGTAAGTGGGATCATACAATATGTGTCCTTTTGTGTCTGGCTTATTTCACTGAGCATCATGTTTTCAAGTTCACCCACATTGTAGCCTGTGTCAGGACCTCCTTTTTATGGATGAATAATATTCCATTGTATGTATATATCACTATTTGTTTATCCATTCATCTGTTGATGGACACTTGGGCTGTTTCTACAACAACAGACGAATGGACAGACAAAATGAGTGTTATGGGTATTGCTGCTGTACGTATTTTCACAGAGGTTCTTTGTCAGGTTTAGGAAGTTCCTTTGTATTCCTAGTTTGTTGAGTGTTTTTATCAAGAAATGGTGTTGGATTTTGTCAAATGCTTTTCTGCATCTATTGAGATGGTCATATAGTTTTTGTCCTTTAGTCTATGAACATGGTGTATCACATTAATTTATTTTCTGATGTAAAACTATCCTCACATTCTTCTGATAAACCTTACTTGGTCTTTCTATATAATCCTTATAATTCTTTTTCTATTGCTGTGTTTACTTTACTAGTTTTTTTTGATGATTTTTGCGTATATATCTACAATGAATCTTGGTCCATAGTTTGTTGTTTTTAGTTTTTCTTGTGATGTCTTTGGTTTTAGTATCAAAGAACAGCCTCACAGAATGAGTTGAGAAATGTTCTATCATATTCTATTTTTTGGAAGAGTTTGTGAAACTGATATTAATTCCTCTTTGAATGTTTAGTGGAATTAACCAGTGAAACAATCTGGGCCTGGTCTTTTCTTTGTTGGAACTTTTAAAATTACTAATTTGACCTATTTGTTACAGGCCTGTTCAGACTTTTTTCTTCTTGAGTCAGTTTCAGTAATTTGCATCTTTCCAGAAATTTGTTCTTTCATCTAAATTATCTAATTTTTTGGCCCTTATAATCCTTTTAATTTCTTAAAAGGTGGTAGCAATGTCTCCCCTTTCATTCCTGATTTCTTAATTTGAGTCTTCTTTCTTATTTTCTTGGTCAGTATAGCTAAATATTGATCAATTTTTAAAATCTTTTCAAAGAAACAATTTGTGGTCACATTGACGTTCTCTATTGTTTATTTCATTTATTTCCACTTCAGCCTTTATTATTTTCTCCCTTCTTCTAGCTTTAGGTTTAATTCGATCAAATTTTCAAGTTTCTTAAGGTAAACCATATATTTTAGATGTTCAATAGGTAGGAATTAAAGTCAAAGGTAATGTAAATAGTAGCTGTGGTCCTTAACCTGTAAAGGGCTTGCAATCAATTGGGGAAGGCAGGATATCTATCTAGATAATCAGCAGAAGTAGTACTGAGGAGATGTACCCTGGTACGGGGACTACAAAGAGGTATAATGAGGATCTATGGAAAAAGCACCAGCCTTCAGGTTAGGGGACCACAATTATCATTCTATTTCTAACATCACCAGCTGCATGGCCCTCCAGTCACCTCTCTGGGCCTCAGTTTCCTCACTGTATATCTAAGTGTTTCACTAGACTAAGGGCCTTCTTTCATTTCAAACATTCTATGATCTGGTATAAGACATATCCCTGGACCTCCAGGGTTACAGACTTTACTTGCAAAGGTAACACTTACACTAACAAAGATAAAGAGCTATCAAAGGGACCAAATGTTAAGAGGCAAATGGCTGGGACCAACAATAAATGTTACAGGCATTATAGAACATCAGGCACCACCATCCTGAAGTTGTTCCTGTGGAAATAGGAACAACTGTGAAATATTGGCTGGTGAGGCTTATAACACTTGATATCACCCATGGGAGTGTTTTGACAATGAGATGAAAACAAAATGATATAAAGAGACGTTAAGCAATAGAAGCTGTGTTTCTTAAGAATGTAAAGTACAGCTCATGATAGTAATATTGTCAGGATCCCTCCTACTTCTGTGGTCTCTTACAGCAGAGCTATTTTCCCTGAAGATGTGACAGCTTGATGATCCTGACATTTCACCAGCAGAGAGAAATTCTTCTCTCATTTCTTCCAAAATTTCCCTTACTCATTCCAGATGCTGGACAAATGACCTTGATTGTAAAACAAAAACCTGTGTTTACCCTCCCTGCTAAACATCCTACCATGTGGGTAATGAAGAGCTGATGCAGGCAGTGCAGGGGTGGATATTTTGGCAAATGAGCTCTCCCTTAAGCTCCCAGCACATTGCTTAGTCAGGAATCCTTGCAGACACTTCCTTGGTGCACAGCACATTCAGAATGCTTCTCACCTAACCTCCTTCAACCCCCCTCTTTCTCTCAATTGCCTACAGAATACTCAGGGAATAGCAATTCCTTGACAGACAACCCTATTTGCCCAGATTATTGCAATGGCACGTCTTCATGGCCCTCATTCTCTCTCCTCCTACTAGTTAGAATGGCGCGTGACCAAAGATTTGCCTAGGGGTTGGCAAACTTTTTCTGTAAATGGTCAAGTAGTAAATATTTTAGAATTTGCAGGCCAAAGAATCTCTCTTGCAATGACTCAACTGAAGACAGCCACTGGCAACAGGTAAATGAATGAGCATGACTGTGTTCTAGTAAAATTGTATTTACGGAAACTGGTAGTGAAGCAGATGTGGCCTGTGAGCCATAGTTTACCAACCCCTGGTCTAGATAATGGAGAATCATCATGATTCTAAGCTGGAGGTGACCACAGACCTCTTCAAACCAAATTCCCTCATCTTACGGATGAGTAAACCGAGGCCCAGAGAGGCCAATATCACAGAGCTGTAAGGGGAGGGGCAAAGGCAGGATTAGAGCCGTGGTTTCCTGACTCCCAGGTGAGTGCTCTTTCTAATCCCCCGCAGAAGCGCCACATCCAGATAAGGATTTTCATGTGCTGATTTTGAAAAGTCAGGAGATCAGCAGACAAAACCCCTCCTCCAAAGGCTCAGATTTGGAGAGAACACTACATCTGTCACGTCATGTCTCCACCTCTCCGATGATGGCCCCGTGGCTTATTATAGGAGAGGCTGTGAACCAGCAGGACACTATGAGAGCAGTTCTACTTACTGAGAGGCTTAGCTGACCCATGTCTTTGTGAAGACTTTCCTCAAGCATCTCCTATGATGATAATGGACCTCAGGATGTCAATACAATTGGCTAAGAATCTTTGAAGCAGGCTGGTCTCCATCTTCACTGTGTTACCCCAACACCCAGAGATGGAGTTGTACCACCCAGATCTCCTTTCAAGGAAGGACATGTTGCCCAGCTGCCAGGAGTGGGGGACAACAGCCTGCAGCTGTGGTCCCTGCAGAAGCTGCCTCAGCTGCAGAGCTGCCTTGCCCAAGATCACACCCTTCCCATGTGGCCCACACTTAACAACTGGTCACAGTCGAGGTAGACGCCCTAGTCATTTTGTCCTGTGCAAACAATCCTGAGTCCTGAGCTCCCCATGATTTCAGGTAAGGCTTGTCAGGCCCCACTGCTCTGTGACTTCTCCTCTGCCTCATCCTGCTTTCCTCCTCTCCTGTCCACAGGGGCCAATCCTGCATAAATGTTCTGCCCACTCAGCTCCATGTCAGAGGCTGCTTCCTGAAGAACCCAAGCCATGACACATGGGGACTGGGGCTTGGGGGAGCGGGGGCATGGAGATGGTTGTCTTGGAGCCTTTAACAAGCTGAGTACTTGATAAGAGTGATAACGAAAATGACAACGTAACCATCCTTACCCTCCCCTCACCCCCCGCCAGCCCCAGCTCTTTCAGAGAATTGTTTCTGTAGGAACAGGGCAGAAGTCACCACCTAAGGAAGTTGTTGCTAACCCTGCAGCAGCAGCTGAGTCCCAGCCAAACCCCAGGAGGAGGCTGGAGAAGAAAGCAGACAGGAGGAAAGGGAAGAAGACGGCCCAGGAGAGAATAACCTCCAGATGCTTCCAGTAGGAAGGGAGCTAGGGCGCATAAGGATAAGTGCGTGAGCTGCCTTAGGGGATTGCGGTCTGAATCCTGACTCTGTGATATCTGGTCAGTTACAAAACTTCTATGACTCAGTTTCCTCACCTGTACAGAAACAAAATCTGCTTTTTAGGGCTCTAGCAAAGCTTAAAAGCAATGATCTTTGTGAAGGTATGTTGCTGTCAGTAAAGGCCCAGGTGTACGAGGACACTGTCTCCCTTGTCCCCAGGGCACCCACCCCACTGCTCTGCACAGGGTAGCTTTTCAATGAGTGAACAGCACTCACTGCCTCTACCAGAATTAATCAGCTGGAAAAAAGGTGGGTCAGCTCGGAAAAGGAAACCTGCTGCTCATGGGGAGACGATAAATACCAGAAGATAGGAAATAAACTTTCCATTTTTACTCCATGGTTATTTCACACAACAAATATTCAACTGAATTGCAACGGCACATTGCAACAAATATTCAAGTGAATTGCATGGAAAATTAAAAACAACAGGAGTTCAGGGGTTCGCAAATATTCATTTCCTTTTGAATACACCAGAAGACACCTCTAAGAATAGTACCTATCAATTAAAAAAAGGGGGGGCTGTCTATTTTAGGATTGAGGCACAGCAATTAAATGTGCATTCAGGGTAAGAGGTGTGGGGAGGCCAGACCCTAACTATTTCAATTGTGCTTACGCTGTAGCCAGTGTTTGGGAGTTTCATTATTCTGGGCTGCCACTGGTGGAGAACCTTGACTTTAGAAACAAAACCTGCTTTTCTGTAACAGCAGATTGGGCTGGCTTCAAACTGACTCAAATACTTAAGGTAAGTACATCAGCACTCCCCTCTTCTTTCAGTAGAAGAGAATCACAGAAGTCATCCATGGTCATTGCAGATAAATTAGAAAACATGGAAGGGGAAAGCTCCTCTGAGAACCATTATTATCACTTTGGTATTTCCAGTGTGTGTGTGTCTATCAACTATAGTTTATTTATAACACCTTTCATGCCAATGAATATGTAACTACATCATCATTTTTAATAAACTGAGAAGAACTTCTTTGTTCTAGAAGATATAACAGTCCCCATTGTTAGGCATTTATTTTGATTCTCAATTTTTACTATTGTAAACCACAC
Source organism: Delphinus delphis (assembly GCF_949987515.2). Taxonomy (NCBI): domain Eukaryota; kingdom Metazoa; phylum Chordata; class Mammalia; order Artiodactyla; family Delphinidae; genus Delphinus; species Delphinus delphis. Next base: position 131,786,702 of record NC_082686.1, read on the forward strand.
TGCCATGAGAATCCTTGTATATATTTCTCCTTTCACACAAATCTGATTATTTCTTTAAGATAAATTCCTAGACATAGACTTGCTGAGTCAAAAAATATTTTATTCTTTCAGGTTAGTTTAACCTAAATGTTGAAAGCAAACCTTTTTCTAGGTTGTAAATAACACTCTCTTCAATGGGGTCATAAATATATTAAAGATGGAATGTGAGGCATCTTTATTAAAAACTTGATTCAATTTATGAAAATGTCCAATATAAGCGTTGTCTTTATAAAGCCTTGGCTGGATGTGAGAGCCCAGTGGTTCTCAAAGTCCCTGGACAGCAGCATCAGCATCATGTGGGAAATTGTTAGAGATGCAGATTTCTGTGCCCCACCCAAATCTATTGAATCAGAATCTCTAGGGGTGGTGCCCAGCAATCTGGTGATTCTTATGCTGCCCCACGACCTGGAGTTCATCACTTCTTGCCTGGAGTTCTAGTCCTTTGGTCTAGAGATGGTGATACCCCTAATAACCTGGAAGTTCCCCGAAAACATGAACTATGTCCGATACTGCTCAGTGAGTCCTATGATGGCTTTATGCCAGGAAACGCTCGATATATGTATCATCGTTTGCGATGCAGCCTTACATTTCCAACTTTTGCGTAAATAACCTAACAACGTTTTTTTTCTTGTGATGAGAACACTTAAGATTTACTCTCTTAACAATTTTAACATATAACATACAGCTGTTAATTTCATTAATCATGTTGTATATTACATCCCTAGTACTTATTTATCTTTTTTTTAACATCTTTATTGGGGTATAATTGCTTTACAATAGTGTGTTAGTTTCTGCTTTATAACAAAGTGATTCAGTTATACATATATATATGTTCCCATATCTCTTCCCTCTTGCATCTCACTTCCACCCACACTCCCTATCCCACCCCTCCAGGCGGTCACAAACCACCGAGCTGATCTCCCTGTGCTATGCGGCTGCTTCCCACTAGATATCTACCTTAAGTTTGGTAGTGTATATATGTCCATGCCTCTCTCTCGCTTTGTCACAGTTCACCCTTCCCCCTCCCCATATCCTCAAGTCCATTCTCTAGTAGGTCTGTGTCTTTATTCCTGTCTTACCCCTAGGTTCTTCATGACATTTTTTTTTCTTAAATTCCATATATATGTGTTAACATGCGGTATTTGTCTTTCTCTTTCTGACTTACTTCACTCTGTATGACAGACTCTTGGTCTATCCACCTCATTACAAATAGCTCAATTTCGTTTCTTTTTATGGCTGAGTAATAGTCCATTGTATATATGTGCCAATCTTCTTTATCCATTCATCCCATGATGGACACTTAGGTTGCTTCCATCTCCTGGCTATTGTAAATAGAGCTGCAATGAACATTTTGGTACATGACTCTTTTTGAATTATGGTTTTCTCAGGGTATATGCCCAAGAGTGGGATTGCTGGGTCATATGGTAGTTCTATTTGTAGTTTTTTAAGCAACCTCCATACTGTTCTCCATAGTGGCTGTACCAATTCACATTCCCACCAGCAGTGCAAGAGTGTTCGCTTTTCTCCAAACCCTCTCCAGCATTTATTGTTTGTAGATTTTTTGATGATGGCCATTCTGACTGGTGTGACATGATATCTCATTGTAGTTTCGAATTGCATTTCTCTAATGATTAATGTTGTTGAGCATTCTTTCATGTCTTTGTTGGCAGTCTGTATATTTCTTTGGAGAAATGTCTATTTAGGTCTTCTGCCCATTTTTGAATTGGGTTGTTTGTTTTTTGATATTGAGCTGCATGAGCTGCTTGTAAATTTCGGAGACTAATCCTTTGACAGTTGTTTCATTTGCAAATATTTTCTCCCGTTCTGAGGGTTGTCTTTTCGTCTTGTTTATGGTTTCCTTTGTTCTGCAAAAGCTTTGAAGTTTCATTAGGCCCCATTTGTTTATATTTCCATTTCTCTAGGAGGTGGGTCAAAAAGGATCTTTCTGTTGTTTATGTCATAGAGTGTTCTGCCTATGTTTTCCTCTAAGAGTTTGATAGTTTCTGGCCTTATATTTAGGTCTTTAATCCATTTTGAGCTTATTTTTGTGTATGGTGTTAGGGAGTGATATAATCTCATACTTTTACATGTACCTGTCCAGTTTTCCCAGCACCCCTTATTGAAGAGGCTGTCCTTTCTCCACTGTACACTCCTGCCTCCTTTATCAAAGATAAGGTGATTATATGTGCGTGGGTTTATCTCTGAGCTTTCTATCGTGTTCCATGATCTATCTTTCTGTTTTTGTGCCAGTACCATACTGTCTTGATTACTGTAGCTTTGTAGTATACTCTGAAGTCAGGGAGCCTGATTCCTCCAGCTCCGTTTTTTATTCTCAAGATTGTTTTGGCTATTCGGGGTCTTTTGTGTTTCCATACAAATTGTGAAATTTTTTGTTCTAGTTCTATGAAAAATGCCAGTGATAGTTTGATAGGGATTGCATTGAATCTCTACATTGCTTTGGGTAGTAGAGTCATTTTCACAATGTTGGCTCTTCCAATCCAAGAACATGGTATATCTCTCCATCTATTTGTATCATCCTTAATTTCTTTCATCATTGTGTTATAATTTTCTGCATACAGGTCTTTTGTCTCCTTAGGTAGGTTTATTCCTAGATATTTTATTCTTTTTGTTGCAATGGTAAATGGGAGTTTTTTCTTGATTTCACTTTCAGATTTTTCATCATTAGTGTACAGGAATGCCAGAGATATCTGTCCATTAATTTTGTATCCTGCAACATTACCAAATTCATTGATTAGCTCTAGTAGTTTTCTGGTGGCATCTTTAGGATTCTCTATGTATAGTATAATGTAATCTGCAAAGAGTGACAGCTTTACTTCTTCTTTTCAGATTTGGATTGCTTTTCTTTCCTTTTCTTCTCTGATTGCTGTGGCTAAAATTTCCAAAACTATGTTGAATAAGAGTGGTGACAGTGGGCAACCTTGTCTTGCTCCTGATCTTAGTGGAAATGCTTCCAGTTTTTCACCATTGAGGACGATGTTGGCTGTGGGTTGGTCATATATGACCTTTATTATGTTGAGGAAAGTTCCCTCTATGCATACTTTCTAGAGGGTTTTTATATAAATGGGTGTTGAATTTTGTTGAAAGCTTTCTCTGCATCTATTGAGATGATCATATGGTTTTTCTCATCCAATTTGTTAATATGGTTTATCACATTGATTGATTTGCATATATTGAAGAATCCCTGCATTCCTGGAATAAACCCCACTTTATAATGGTGTATGATCCTTTTAATGTGCTGTTGGATTCTGTTTGCTAGTATTTTCTTGAGGATTTTTGCATCTATGTTCATCAGTGATATTGGCCTGTAGTTTTCTTTCTTTGTGACATCTTTGTCTAGTTTTGGTATCAAGGTGATGGTGGCCTCGTAGAATGAATTTGGGAGTGTCCTTCCCTCTGCTATATTTTGGAAGAGTTTGAGAAGGATAGGTGTTAGCTCTTCTCTAAATGTTTGATAGAATTCGCCTGTGAAGCCATCTGGTCCTGGGCTTTTGTTTGTTGGAAGATTTTTAATCACAGTTTCAATTTCAGTGCTTGTGATTGGTCTGTTCATATTTTCTGTTTCTTCTTGATTCATTCTTGGCAGGTTGTGCATTTCTAAGAATTTGTCCATTTCTTCCAGGTTTTCCATTTTATTGGCATAGAGTTGCTTGTAATAATCTCTCATGATCTTTTGTATTTCTGCAGTGTCAATTGTTACTTCTCCATTTTCATTTCTAATTCTATTGATTTGAGTCTTCTCCCTTTTTTTCTTGATGAGTTTGGCTAATGGTTTATCTGTTTTGCTTATCTTCTCAAAGAACCAGCTTTTTGTTTTATTGATCTTTGCTATCGTTTCCTTCATTTCTTTCTCATTTATTTCTGATCTGATTTTTATGATTTCTTTCCATCTACTAATTTTGGAGTTTTTTTGTTCTTCTTTCTCTAATTGCTTTAGGTGTAAGGTTAGGATGTTTATTCGGAATGTTTTCTGTTTCTTAAGGTGGGCTTGTATTGCTATAAACTTCCGTCTTAGAACTGATTTTGCTGCATCCCATAGGTTTTGGGTCATCGTGTCTCCATTGTCATTTGTTTCTAGGTATTTTTTAATTTCCTCTTTGATTTCTTCAGTGAACACTTCGTTATTAAGTAGGGTATTGTTTAGCCTCCATGTGTTTGTATTTCTTACAGATCTTTTCCTGTAATTGATATCTAGTCTCATAGCGTTGTCAGAAAAGATACTTCATACAATTTCAATTTCTTAAATTTACCAAGGCTTGATTTGTGACCCAAGATATGCTCTATCCTGGAGAATATTCCATGAAAGTTGAGAAAAATGTATATTCTGTTGGTTTTGGATGAAGTGTCCTTTAAATATCAATTAAATCCTCTCGTTTAATGTATCATTTAAAGCTTGTGCTTCCTTATTTATTTTCATTTTGGATGATCTGTCCATTGGTGAAAGTGGGGTATTAAAGTCCCCTACTATGATAGTGTTACGGTCAATTTCCCCTTTCATGGCTGTTAATATTTGCCTTATGTATTGAGGTGCTCCTATGTTGGGTGCATAAATATTTACAATTGTTATATCTTCTTCTTGGATCGATCCCTTGATCATTATGTAGTGTCCTTCTTTGTCTCTTGTAATAGCCTTTATTTTAAAGTCTATTTTGTCTGATATGAGAATTGCTACTCCAGCTTTCTTTTGGTTTCCATTTGCATTGAATATCTTTTTCCATCCCCTTACTTTCAGTCTGTATGTGTCTCTAGGTCTGAAGTGCGTCTCTTGTAGACAGCATATATATGGGTCTTGTTTTGGTATCCTTTCAGCCAATTTGTGTCTTTTGGTGGGAGCATTTAGTCCATTTACATTTAAGGTAATTATCGATATGTATGTTCCAATTACCATTTTCTTAAATGTTTTGGGTTTTTTATTGTAGGTCTTTTCCTTCTCTTGTGTTTCTTGCCTAGAGAAGTTCCTTTAGCATTTGTTGTAAAGCTGGTTTGATGGTGCTGAACTCTCTCAGCTTTTGCTTGTCTGTAAAGGTTTTAATTTCTCCATCAAATCTGAATGAGATTCTTGCTGGGTAGAGTAATTTTGGTTGCAGATTTTTCTCCTTCATCACTTTAAATATGTCCTGCCACTCCCTCTGGCTTGCAGAGTTTCTGCTGATACATCAGCTGTTAACCTTATGGGGATTCCCTTGTGTGTTATTTGTTGTTTTTCCCTTGCTGCTTTTAATATGCTTTCTTTTTATTTAATTTTTGACAGTTTGATTAATATGTGTCTTGGCGTATTTCTCCTTGGATTTATCCTGTATGGGACACTCTGTGCTTCCTGGACTTGATTAACTATTTCCTTTCCCATGTTAGGGAAGTTTTCAACTATAATCTCTTCAAATATTTTCTCAGTCCCTTTCTTTTTCTCTTCTTCTTCTGGAACCCCTATAATTTGAATGTTGGTGCATTTGATGTTGTCCCAGAGGTCTCTGAGACTGTCCTCAGTTCTTTTCATTCTTTTTTCTTTATTCAGCTCTGCAGTAGTTATTTCCACTATTTTATCTTCCAGGTCACTTATCCGTTTTTCTGCCTCAGTTATTCTGCTATTGATCCCATCTAGAATATTTTTAATTTCATTTATTGTGTTGTTTATTGTTGTTTGTTTCATCTTTAGTTCTTCTAGGTACTTGTTAAATGTTTCTTGCATTTTTTCTATTCTATTTCCAAGATTTTGGATCATCTTTACTATCATTATTCTGAATTCTTTTTCAGGTAGACTGCCTATTTCCTCTTCATTTGTTAGTTCTGGTGGGTTTTTATCTTGCTCCCTCATCTGTGGTGTGTTTTCCTGTCTTCTCATTTTGCTTATCTTACTGTGTTGGGGGTCTCCTTTTTGTAGGCTGCAGGTTCATAGTTCCCATTGTTTTTGGTGTCTGTCCCCAGTGGCTAATGTTGGTTCAGTGGGTTGTCTAGGCTTCCTGGCCGAGGGTACTAGTGCCTGTGCTCTGGTGGATGAGGCTGGATCTTGTCTTTCTGGTGGGCAGTCCACGTCTGGTGGTGTGTTTTGGGGTGTCTGTGGACTTATTCTGAATTTAGGCAGCCTCTGCTAATGGGTGTGGTTGTGTTCCTGTCTTGCTAGTAGTTTGGCATAGAGTGTCCAGCACTGTAGCTTGCTGGTCGTTAAGTGAAGCTGGGTGCTGGCATTGAGATGGAGATCTCTGGGAGATCTTCACTGTTTGATATTATGTGGAGCTGGAAGGTCTCTTGTTGACCAGTGTCCTGAAGTTGGCTCTCCCACCTCAGAGGCAGAGCAATGACTCTTGGCTGCAGCACCAAGAGCCTTTCATCCACACAGCTCAGAATAAAAGTGAGAAAAAGTGGAGGGAAAGAATTAGAAGTAGGAAGAAAGAAAGAAAGAAAGAAAGAAAGAAAGAAAGAAAGAAAGAAAGAAAGAAAGAAAGAAAGAAAGAAAGAAAGAAAGAAAGAAAGGAAGGAAAGAAAGAAAGAAAGAAGGGAGGGACTTAGGAAGGAAGGAAGGAAGGAAGGAGGGAAGGAAGGAAAAAAGAAAGAAAGAAGATAAAGTTAAATAAAATAAAGTAAAATATAATAAAGTTATTAAATTAAAAAAATAATTATTGAGATAAAAATTAAAAAAAAAAAACAATGGATGGATAGAACCCTAGGACAAATGTTGGAAGCAAAACGATACAGACAATATCTCACACAGAAGCATACACATACACACTCACAAAAAGAGAAAAAGGGGAAAAAATCATAAATATTGCTCTCAAAGTCCACCTCCTCAATTTGCGATGATTTGTTTTCTATTCATGTATTCCACAGATGCAGGGTACATCAAGTTGATTGTGGAGCTTTAATCCGCTGCTTCTGAGGCTGCTGGGAGAGATTTCCCTTTCTCTTCTTTGTTCTCACAGCTCCCAGGGGCTCAGTTTGGATTTGGCCCCGCCTCTGCGTGTAGGTCGCCGGAGGGCGTCTGTTTTTCTCTCAGACAGGACGGGGTTAAAGGAGACGCTGATTTGGGGGTTCTGGCTCACTGAGGCCTGCAGGAGCGAGGGCCATGGAGTGCGGGGCGAGCCTGCGGCGGCAGAGGCAGGCGTGACATTGCACCAGCCTGAGGCGTGCCGTGCGTTCTCCCGGGGAAGTTGTCCCTGGATCCTGGGAACCTGGCAGTGGCAGGCTGCACAGGCTCCCCGGAAGGGGGTGTGGAACGTGACCTGTGCTCACACACAGGCTTCTTGGTGGCAGCAGCAGCAGCCTTAGTGTCTCCTGCCCGTCTCTGGGGTCTGCGTTTTTAGCCGGGGCTCGCGCCTGTCTCTGGGGCTCCTTTAAGCAGCGCTCTTAATCCCCTCTCCTCGCGCACCAGGAAACAAAGAGGGAAGAAAAACGTCTCTTGCCTCTTCGGCAGCTCCAGACCTTTTCCCGGACTCCCTCCCGGCTAGCCATGGTGCACTAACCCCTTCAGGCTGTGTTCACACCGCCAACCCCAGTCCTCTCCCTGCGCTCCGACCGAAGCCCGAGCCTCAGCTCGCAGCCCCACCCACCCCGGCGGTGAGCAGACGAGCTTCTTGGGCTGGTGAGTGCCGGTTGGCACTGATCCTCTGTGCGGCAATCTCCCCGCTTTGCCCTCTGCACCCCTGTTGCTGTGCTCTCCTCTGCGGCTCCGAAGCTCCCCCACTCTGCCACCCGCAGTCTCCGCTCACAAACGGGCTTCCTAGTGTGTGGAAACCTTTCCTCCTTCACAGCTCCCTCCCACTGGTGCAGGTCCCGTCCCTATTCTTTTGTCTCTGTTTTTTCATTTTTTCTTTTGCCCTACCCAGGTACGTAGGGAGTTTCTTGCCTTTTGGGAGGTCTGAGGTCTTCTGTCAGCGTTCAGTAGGTGTTCTGTAGGAGTTGTTCCACGTGTAGATGTATTTCTGATGTATCTGTGGGGAGGAAGGTGATCTCCGCGTCTTACTCTTCCGCCATCTTCCCGTCGTCCTCCCTAATAGAACTTTTAAATGAACTGCATAAGAAACCCTCTGCCCTAACAAATAAGTGGACAGTCTCCAGCCAGTGACACACTTTTACTGACCCAACCAGAAGTGGCCTCAAAAAGCAATTGGTCTGGTGTATAATCACTGCTGATAGAATAGCTTGATGTTGCTCCTTGGAGAATGAGTTGTCTAAAGTTCAAACGATCAGGTTGACTTGTCATTTACTAAGGTCACTAACAGCCACCTCACCCAGGAAGGCACGCCAATGGCCGTCTGTGCTGCATGCAATCAGACACACTGAGGAGCATTACTGAGCCTCTTCTGGAGTTGAGATTGATGACAGGGGCCCTCGTCCCTTCCTCCTCTTCTAAGCTGATGGTGTGGAATTTGAGTCTCAGCTGAGGACTCAGCTAAGCAGATTCAGGACCAGGCTTTTTGCTTCTGCAGGCAGGCATTCCATAGCACCCATCGCCAGCTGGCACTGCTGTGGTCCTCTTTTCAGGTGAGAGCACAAGACAGCTTCTCACCTTTCCTTAGAGTGTCAATCCTGACAACTGCTGCTGAAGCAAACGGCTCCCTCTGCAGTCAGCAGCACAGAAGATAAACTGAAGAATAACTACCTGGATCATCTACTCCTGTGAAAACCGAAAGAGGAGCTGTTTCCATAGAACACTGCCAGGGCCATCTCTCCATATCTCTAGGCATTTTTAAGGTCTATCCTTATCACAAGAAAGTTCATTACCATAGTAGATAGTCATTATTATTTTGGGCTTCACATTCCCCTTTCCTGTTTAGGAGAATCTTCTCCTTCGTGAGGCAGAGGCCAGCTCCCACTAAAGCAGCTATAGATGCCTGACAGTCACTTCCCAGCCTCCGTGTTGTCAGGGTGCAGTCGTGCGGCCAGCCTCTGATGTCCTCCCCAGACTTACTATCAGAAGCTTGTATTGAGGAAGAGTGGAGCTCGAGGAGGCTGTCCAGGCAGGGATGGGGCCCCAGCCAGGGGCAGCCTAGTAGCCACACCCCACATCCATCGCTAGTGGCCTTGAGGATGCTTAAGTCACCCTGTGAGGAGCTCCATGTGGAGGGGAGCTGAGACTCCAGCCTACTCGCTGTGTGAGTGAGTGAGTTGCCTGGGAAAGGCATCCTCCAGCTCCTGTCAAGTCTTTCCATGATCACGGTCCTGACAACATCTGACTACAACCTCGCAGGAGAACCTGAGCCAGCATCCCACAGCCAAGCCGCTCCTGGATTCATGACCTGCAGAAACCACGAGAGGTAATAGAGGACTACTGTTGTTTTCAGCTAGTGTGTTTCTGAGTAGTTATTAATGCAGCCATAGTTTAGGCACCAAGCTTTTACAGAGGGTCAGGATAAGAGACTAATATATGAAAAATGTTTCTGCATTTACCTTAAAACAAGTTTTTTGTTTCTTTTTTTAAAATTAATTAATATATTTATTTTTATTTTTGGCTGCATTGGGTCTTTGTTGCTGTGTGCGGCCTCCTCTAGTTGCAGCGAGTGTAGGCCACTCTTTGCTGTGGTGTGTCTGCCTTCTCACTGCGGTGGCCTCTCCTGCTGCAGAGCACAGGCTCTAGGTGCGTGGGCTTCAGCAGCTGTGGCACGAGGGCTCAGCAGTTGTGGCTCACGGGCCCTAGAGTGCAGGCTTAGTAGTTGTGACACACAGGCTTAGCCACTCCGCAGCATGTGGGATCCTCCCAGACCAGGGCTCAAACCCATATCCCCTGCATTGGCAGGCAGACTCTTAACCACTACGCCACCAGTTTTGAATCAGTTTTGAAATCATTATTTGTTGTGTTGCTTCATGGTCACCATAGAAGAGTACGGTGTTGCTAAGTGTTCGTAAAGACCTTAATAGGAAAAAGTAGGTGTCCTTTGAAGATGGATAAAGAATCTTAAAATTCACGTGGGAAAATGAATGACAGAGGATAAGAATATTTGAAAAAATAAGAAAATTAGAAGATAACTGTCTTATCAGACATTAAAACATTTCATAGAGGCAGTGTAATGAGAACACTGTGGTATTGACAGAGAATTAAGAAGCTAGATCAGTAGGCCAAAAATAGAGTCAGGAATAAATACTATCCAGGAGTTAGAATATAACAAAAAAGAATTTAAATTAAATGGAAAAAAGTAGATTTTACTCGTTTAATAACATCAAGTGTGAAAAATAAGACAATAAAAATTCTAGAAGAAAATTTAGGAGGCTATATATAAAACACTCTTTACGGATGAGGGGGAAGATGGTGGAAGAGTAAGATGTGGAGATCACCTTCTTCCCCACAGATACATCAGAAATACATCTACACGTGGAACAACTCCTACAGAACACCTACTGAACGCTGACAGAAGACCTCAGACCTCCCAAAAGGCAAGAAACTCCCCACGTACCTGGGTAGGGCAAAAGGGAAAAGAATAAACAGAGACAAAAGAATAGAGATGGGACGTGCACCAGTGGGAGGGAGCTGTGAACAGGAAAGTTTTCCACACACTAGGAAGCCCCTTCACAGGCAGAGACTGCGGATGGCAGAGGGAGAAGCTTCGGAGCTGCAGAGGAGAGCGCAGCCACAGGGGTGCGGAGGGCAAAGCAGAGAGATTCCCGCACAGAGAATCGGTGCCAACCAGCACTCACCAGCACAAGAGGCTCATCTGCTCACCCACCAGGGTGGGCGGGGGCTGGGAGCTGAGGCTCGGGCTTCGGTCGGAGCGCAGGGAGAGGACTGGGGTTGGCGGCAGGAACACAGCGTGAAGGGGTTAGTGCACCATGGCTAGCTGCAAGGGAGTCCGGAAAAAAGTCTGGAGCTGCCTAAGAGGCAAGAGACTTTTTCTTCCCTCTTTGTTTCCTGGTGTGTGAGGAGAGGGGGATTAAGGGCGCTGCTTAAAGGATCTCCAGAGATGGGCGCGAGCCACGGCTATCAACGTGGACCCCAGAGATGGGCATGAGACACTAAGGCTGCTGCTGCCGCCACTAACAAGCTTGTGTGCGAGCACAGGTCACTATCCCCATCGCCCCTCCTGGGAGCCTGTGCAGCCCGCCACTGCCAGGGTCCTGGGATCCAGGGACAACTTCCCTGGGAGAACGCATGGCGTGCCTCAGGCTGGTGCAACGTTACTCTGACCTCTGCCGAAGCAGGCTTGCCCCACACTCCGTACGCCCCCCTTCCCCCGGCCTGAGGGAGATAGAGCCCCTAAATCAGCTGCTCCTTTAACCCTGTCCTGTCTGAACGAAGAACAGATGCCCTCTGGCGACCTACACACAGAGGTGGGGCCAAATCCAAAGCTGAAACCTGGGAGATGTGTGAACAAGGAAGAGAAAGGGAAATTTCTCCCAGCAGCCTCAAGAGCAGGAGATTAAATCTCCACAGTCAACTTGATGTACACTGCATCGGTGGAATACCTGAAGAGACAAAGAATTATCCCAAATTGAGGAAGTGGACTTTGAGAGCAAGATATATTATTTTTTCCCCTTTCCTTATTTTTGTGAGTGTGTATGTGTACGCTTCTGTGTGAGATTTTGTCTCTATAGTTTTGTTTTCATGATTTGTCCTAGGGTTTTGTCCTTCCATTTGTTTGTTTTTACTTAAAAAATCATTTTTTCTTAATAATTATTTTTTATTTTAATAACTTTATTTTATCTTTATTTTATTTTATCCTCTTTCTTTCTTTCTCTTCCTTTCTTTCTACTTTTTCTCCCTTTTATTCTGAGCCGTGTGGAGGATAGGCTCTTGGTGCTCCAGCCAGGAGTCAGTGCTGTGCCTCTGAGGTGGGAGAGCCAACTTTAGGACATTGGTCAACAAGAAACCTTCTGGCTCCACATAATATGAAACAGTGAAAATCTCCCAGAGATCTCCATCTCAACACCAACACCCACCTTCATTCAACAACCAGCAAGCTACGGTGCAGGACACCCTATGCCAAACAACTGGCAAGACAGGAACACAAACCCACCCATTAGCAGAGAGGCTGCCTAAAATCATAGTAAGGCCACAGACACCCCAAAACACACCACCAGACGTGGACCTGCCCACCAGAAAGACAAGATCCAGCCTCATCCACCAGAGCACAGGCACTAGTCCCCCTCCACCAGGAAGCCTACACAACCCACTGAACCAACCTTAGCCACTGGAGACAGACATCAAAAACAACGGGAACTACGAACCTGCAGCCTGCAAAAAGGTGACCCCAAACACAAGAAGATAAGCAAAATGAGAAGACAGAAAAACAAACCACAGATGAAGGAGCAAGATAAAAACCCACCAGACCTAACAAATGAAGAGGAAATAGGCAGTCTACCTGAAAAAGAATTCAGAATAATGATAGTAAAGATGATCCAAAATCTTGGAAATAGAACAGACAAAATGCAAGAAACATTTAACAAGGTCCTAGAAGAACTAAAGAGGAAATAAGCAATGATGAACAACACAATAAATGAAATGAAAAATACTCTAGATGGGATCAATAACAGAATAACTGAGGCAGAAGAACGGATAAGTGACCTGGAAGATAAAATAGTGGAAATAACTACTGCAGAGCTGAATAAAGAAAAAAGAATGAAAAGAACTGAGGACAGTCTCAGACACCTCTGGGACAACATTAAATGTACCCACATTCGAATTATAGGGGTCCCAGAAGAAGAAGAGAAAAAGAAAAGGACTGAGAAAATATTTGAAGAGATTATAGTTGAAAACTTCCCTCATATGGGAAGGGAAATAGTCAATCAAGTCAAGGAAGCACAGAGTGTCCCATACAGGATAAATCCAAGGAGAAACATGCCAAGACATATATTAATCAAACTACCAAAAATTAAATACAAAGAAAAAATATTAAAAACAGCAAGGGTAAAACAACAAATAACACACAAGGGAATCCCCATAAGGTTAACAGCTGATGTATCAGCAGAAACTCTGCAAGCCAGAGGGAGTGGCAAAACATATTTAAAGTGATGAAGGAGAAAAACCTACAACTAAGATTACTCTACCCAGAAAGGATCTCATTCAGATTTGATGGAGAAATTAAAACCTTTACAGACAAGCAAAAGCAGAGAGAGTTCATCACCACCAAACCAGCTTTACAACAAATGCTAAAGGAACTTCTCTAGGCAAGAAACACAAGAGAAGGAAAAGATCTACAATGACAAACCCAAAACAATTAAGAAAATGGTAATTGGAACATACATATCGATAATTACCTTAAATGTAAATGGATTAAATGCTCCCACCAAAAGACACAAACTGGCTGAATAGATACAAAAACAAGACCCATATATATTCTGCCTACAAGAGACCAACTTCAGACCTAGACACACATACAGACTGAAAGTGAGGGGATGGAAAAAGATATTCCATGCAAATGGAAATGAAAAGAAAGCTGGAGTAGCAATTCTCATATCAGATAAAGTAGACTTTAAAATAAAGGCTATTACAAGAGACAAAGAAGGACACTACATAATGATCAAGGGATCGATCCAAGAAGAAGATATAACAATTGTAAATATTTATGCACCCAACATAGGAGCACCTCAATACATAAGGCAAATACTAACAGCCATAAAAGGGGAAATTGACAGTAACACAATCATAGTAGGGGACTTTAACACCCCACTTTCAACAATGGACAGATCATCCAAAATGAAAATAAATAAGGAAACACAAGCTTTAAATGATACATTAAATAAGATGGACTTAATTGATATTTATAGGACATTCCATCTAAAAACAAATGAATACACATTTTTCTCAAGTGCTCATGGAACATTCTCCAGGATAGATCATATCTGGGGACAGAGATCAAGTCTTGGTAAATTTAAGTAAATTGATATTGTATCAAGTATCTTTTCCGACCACAACACTATGAGGCTAGATATCAATTACAGGAAAAGATCTGTAAAGTAAACAAATGAATGGAGGCTAAACAATACACTACTTAATAATGAAGTGATCACTGAAGATATCAAAGAGGAAATCAAAAAATACCTAGAAACTAATGACAATGGTGACACAATGACACAAAACCTATGGGATGCAGCAAAAGCAGTTTTAAGAGGGAAGTTTATAGCAATACAATCCTACCTTAAGTAACAGTAACATCCCAAATAAACAACCTAACCTTGCACCTAGAGCAATTAGATAAAGAAGAACAAGAAACCCTCAAAGTTAGTAGAAGGAAAGAAATCATAAAAATCAGATCAGAATTAAATGAAAAAGAAATGAAGGAAACTATAGCCAAGATCAATAAAACAAAAAGCTGGTTGTTTGAGAAGATAAACAAAACTGATAAACCATTAGCCAGACTCATCAAGAAAAAAAGGGAGAAGAATCAAATCAATAGAATTAGAAATGAAGAAGGAGAAATAACAAGTGACACTGCAGAAATACAAAAGATCATGAGACATTATTACAAGCAACTCTATGCCAATAAAATGGACAACCTGGAAGAAATGGACAAATTCTTAGAAACGTACAACCTGCCAAGACTGAATCAGGAAGGAATAGAAAATATGAAGAGACCAATCACAAGCACTGAAATTGAAACTATGATTAAAAATCTTCCAACAAACAAAAGCTCAGGACCAGATGGCTTCACAGGCGAATCCTATCAAACATTTAAAGAAGAGATAATACCTATCCTTCTCTAACTCTTCCAAAATAGAGCAGAGGGAGGAACACTCCCAAGCTCATTCTACGAGGCCACCATCACCTTGATACCAAAACCAGACAAGGATGTCACAAAGAAAGAAAACTACAGGCCAATATCACTGATGAACATAGATGCAAAAATCCTCAACAAAATACTAGCAAACAGAATCCAACAGCACATTAAAAGGATCATACACCATGATCAAGTGGGGTTTATTCCAGGAATGCAAGGATTCTTCAATATAGGCAAACCAATCAACGTGATACACCATATTAACAAATTGAAGGAGAAAAACCATATGATCATCTCAATAGATGCAGAGAAAGCTTTCAACAAAATTCAACACCCATTTATGATAAAAACCCTGTAGAAAGTAGGCTAGAGGGAACTTTCCTCAACATAATAAAGGCTGTATATGACAAACCCACAGCAAACATCATCCTCTATGGTGAAAAACTGAAAGCATTGCCACTAAGATCAGGAGCAAGACAAGGTTGAACACTCTCACCACTCTTATTCAACATAGTTTTGGAAGTTTTAGCTACAACAAGCAGAGAAGTAAAAGAAATAAAAGGAATCCAAATCACAAAAGAAGAAGAAAAGCTGTCACTCTTTGAAGATGACAAGATACTATACATAGAGAATCCTAAATATGCCACCAGAAAACTAATAGAGTTAATCAATGAATTTGGTAAACTAGTAGGATACAAAATTAATGCACAGAAATCTCTGGCATTCCAATACACTAATGATGAAAAATCTGAAAGTGAAATTAAGAAAACACTCCCATTTCCCATTGCAACAGAAAGAATAAAATATCTAGGAATAAACCTCCCTAAGGAGACGAAAGACCTGTATGCAGAAAATTATAAGACACTGATGAAAGAAATTAAGGATGATACAAATAGATGGAGAGATATACTATGTTCTTGGATTGGAAGAATCAACATTGTGAAAATGACTCTACTACTCAAAGCAATCTGCAGATTCAATGCAATCCCTACCAAATTACCCCTGGCATTTTTCACAGAACTAGAACAAAAAATTTCACAATTTGTATGGAATCACAAAAGACCCTGAATACCCAAAGCAATATTGAGAACAAAAAACGGAGCTGAAGGAATCAGGCTCCTTGACTTCAGACTATACTACAAAGCTACAGTAATCAAGACAGTATGGTACTGGCACAAAAACAGAAAGATAGATCAATGGAACAGGATAGAAAGCCCAGAGATAAACCGACACACATATGGTCACCTTATCTTTGATAAAGGAGGCAGGCATGTACAGTGGAGAAAGGACAGCGTCTTCAATAAGTGGTACTGGGTAAACTGGACAGGTACATGTAAAAGTATGAGATTAGAACACTCCCTAACACCATACACAAAAATAAGCTCAAAATGGATTAGAGACTTAAATGTAAGACCAGAAACTATTAAACTCTTAGAGGAAAACATAGGCAGAACACTCTATGACATAAATCACAGCAAGATCTTTTTTGACCCACCTCCTAGAGAAATGGAAATAAAAACAAAAATAAACAAATGGGACCTAATGAAACTTCAAAGCTTTTGCACAGCAAAGGAAACCATAAACAAGACGAAAAGACAACCCTCAGAATGGGAGAAAATATTTGCAAATGAAGCAACTGACAAAGGATTAATCTCCAACATTTACAAGCAGCTCATGCAGCTCAGTATCAAAAAAACAAACAACCCAATCCAAAAATGGGTAGAAGACCTAAATAGACATTTCTCCAAAGAAATATACAGACTGCCAACAAACACATGAAAGAATGCTCAACAACATTAATCATTAGAGAAATGCAATTCGAAACTAAAATGAGATATCATGTCACATCAGTCAGAATGGCCATCATCAAAATATCTACAAACAATAAATGCTGGAGAGGGTGCGGAGAAAAGGGGACACTCTTGCACTGCTGGTGGGAATGTGAATTGGTACAGCCACTATGGAGAACAGTATGGAGGTTCCTTTATAAACTACAAATAGAACTACCATATGACCCAGCAATCCCACTACTGGGCATATACCCTGCGAAAACCAAAATTCAAAAAGAGTCATGTACCAAAATGTTCATTGCAGCTCTATTTACAATAGCCAGGACATGGAAGCAACCTAAGTGTCTATCATTGGATGAATGAATAAAGAAGATGTGGCACATATATACAATGGACTATTACTCAGCCATAAAAAGAAACGAAATTGAGTTATTTGTGCTGAAGTGGATGGACCTGCAGTCTTTCATACAGAGTGAAGTAAGCCAGAAAGAGAAAGACAAATACCGTATGCTAACAAATATGTATGGAATCTAAGAAAAAAAATGTCATGAAGAACCCACGGGTAAGACTGCAATAAAGACACAGACCTACTAGAGAATGGACTTGAGGATATGGGGAGTGGGAAGGGTAAGCTGGGACGAAGTGAGAGAGTGGCATGGACATATATACACTACCCAACGTAAAATAGATATCTAGTGGGAAGCAGCCACATAGCACAGGGAGATCAGCTCGGTGCTTTGTTACCACCTAGAGGGGTGGGATAGGGAGGGTGGGAGGGAGGGAGACGCAAGAGGGAAGAGATATGGGAATATATGTATATGTATAACTGATTCACTTTGTTATAAAGCAGAAACTAACACACCATTTTAAAGCAATTATACTCCAATAAAGATGTTAAAAATATAATAAAATACTTGATATAAAAAAAAGTCTTTAAAAAAAGTGGGGGACGGATAAATTAGGAATTTGGGATTAACATATACACACTACTATATATAAAATAAATAACCAACAAGGACCTACTGTATATCTCAAGGAACTATACTCAGTATCTTATAATAACCTATAATGGAAAAGAATCTGAAAAAGAAACAAAATACACACACACACACACACACACACACACATATAACTGAATCACTGTGCTTTACACCTGAAACTAACACAAGATTGTAAATCAACTATACTGCAATAAGAAAGGGGAAAAAATATCGAATTACTATGTTGTGTGCCTGAAAAAGAATGTACTTTTATTTTGATAGCATTTAGATTATACTTACATTGTTTTGGTCAGTTGTACACCAATAATATTTGAAAAAACGAATCTGAAAAAACTGTTAAAAATAACAAACAGAAAAGCTGGAATTTATAAAAGTTTAGTCACATTTGCCTACTTAAAAAATTTAAAATTTCCTCCAGGGCTTCCCTGGTGGCGCAGTGGTTGAGAGTCCGCCTGCTGATGCAGGGGACGTGGGTTCGTGCCCCTGTCCGGGAGGATCCCACATGACGCGGAGCCACTGAGCCTGTGCGTCCGGAACCTGGGAGAGGCCACAACAGTGAGAAGCCCGCATACCACAAAAAAAAAAAAAAAAAAAAAATTTCCTCCACCAAAAATCCAAAGAAACAATAAACGAAATTAATAGGCATAAAACAGACTGGGAAAAAATTTGCTACACATATGATAGAAAAGGGAGTAGTAATATCTTTATAATAATTCAGCTTAATTCATTGAACATTAAATCAAGTGCAATGGCAGTGACTATTTCTTTCCACACAAATAGGTATGGGATATTAAAGGTTGTGGTAAACACCTTTTACAAGGAAAACACTTTGTTTAGGAAAAATAATAAAAATTAGCTACCAAGATTGTTCATGCTGTATTCACAGTGTGATGATTTGAACTGCTCACCATTCCCGGTCAGCCTGTTGCTGCTGCCTGTTCCTGTCTCTGTGTTTCTCCCTGTCCTGTCCATTCCACCTTCAGGGCCTTCCTTCCCACCTTCTCATGGCCAAACCTATTCTCCTATCAGGAACGATCTCGGATGCTGCCTTCTCCTTGAAACGTCCTTGATGACTTCCATCCCCCAACTAAAGACAATCTCCCCACTTTCTGAATCCTTACTCTCTTGTTGTATGGCTATTTAGGCCCTTGTCTTGGTTCTATTCTGAAATCATAAAACTTTAACAGCAGGATCCAGGCCTAACACATCATTGCCACCTAATACCATTCCTCTACAAAGTATATTAACTTTGATGAAATCCTAACGTGTGAGTAAGGAAGGAATGCACGATTGCTGAGTTTCTCTCTTAGCTAGGTAAACTTGATTCCTGAAGCTTTCTTCTAGGTAATAGGAATATACAGAACGTTCTTTGCTAAGAGTGTGCTACTAAGAATGATTAATAATATTGTTTTAGGAATTTATTTAAATTACAAAGCCTTTCTCTACCTCCTTCCCATCACTACACCTCTGCCAAATGAATGTGTCTGGCATGGTAGCAGACACATAGCAGGTTCTCTGTAAATTGCCACTAATCCTGAATCTATTGCAGCCTTTCAAGTTTTAAAGAACTTCTAGAAACTATTAAATTTCTGTAAGACATAAACAGAAGGGATAGTGGCAAATTTGGTGCATTCACATCAAAATGATCCAAGTGGTTTTTGATCCAAAATATCCTCCCTCTCCCCCAAATGCAGTAGTTTTAATGTGTCTGTAACCAAAGATAAGACACTATGTTGAAATCACTCTAATTATTATGAGAAATTCTTTTCTGTCAAGGTGAAAACCACAATAGTGCAAGGTTAAATGGCTGTCAGTCATCCCTACATTTAACAGCTTAGAGTTTGAAGAGCTTAAGCAAAGGAAGTTTCAAAGGGATTTAGAAACCCTGATGTCGTCTCTGGTCTGTATCAGTCACATTGTTTAGTAGAGATTAAACAGTAATTACCAAGGTTCAGTGGAAGATTTGAAGGGTAACAATTTTCAAAAAGCCAAACTGATCAAATGTGTCAACACACTAAAGAAATCATAATGGGCAGAGAGGTTTGGAAGAATCTCTTGTATTCTAATAACTTCTGTGACAACATCCTGCTTGGATGTACAAAACAAGCCTTTTTACAAATAGTTCACCCAACTTGTATCATTCTGCTGATGACTTCTCTCTAGAAGTACAGCTAATTTCCCAATCGTTAAAAAGTGCTAAACTTCATATGTTGCCTTGGTTCATAATCTGATTACTAAGAAACACAGAGACAGAATTTTCCTTTTTAAGGGAAAACAAAGGTCATCTTCTGCCCCTACTGGCTAGTGATGGGCCTGAACAGTTACTATAGCAACACCATCTGTTGTCTGTAGAATGAAAGCCCATTGCCAGTTCCCCAACTCAAGTCACTTCTTTCAAAGCATCCTCCTTATTGTTTGTTAAAGCTGATCTTTTCTGATCATGCTTAAGAACAAGTGGTATCCTAGTCCACTGGATAAAGTTCAAGCTCCTTAACCTGGCACCAAGGTTCCCCATAGCCCTGGCCCTGTGTATTCAGATTTGCTGGTCCCTTCCTCACATCTTACATTCCAGGAGCACCAGCCTTCTTGATAATTCCATGAATACATCCAGTTGTTTCATACTTCTGAACCCTCCACTGCTCGATCCTTTCTAGAGGACACTCCCTCTTCCTGACCACTTGGCCGCTCTACTCACCTTTCCATTCATTCATCTAATGATTATTGAAAATTACTGTGTGCCAGGCTATGTGTTAGACTCTGAGAACACTGCCATGAATAAGACCTTGTCCTGCCCTCATGGACCCAGGCAATCACAAGCTTCCTCCTCCTCTGTGGAGCCTTGCCCCAGCAGCACGCCCACAGTGGACCCCTCCCCTCCACTTCCCTTGTTCCCAGTATGCATTGTCCTCATCACAGTGCCCTGTAATTACCTGCCTCCCTGACTAGACTGGAAGCTCATCAAAGCAGGGATCTTGTTTTCTCCATCACTCTGTGATACCTGGCTTATGATATGTGCTTTATAAACATTTGTAGGGAAGAAAGGCGGCGGGGGAGAGAGACTGCACATTTCAAGCATGGAAATTTCATGTTTTGAAGTATCTGCCCTCAGTGAAATGGCTGCTGCCTGCATTCTTGGTTGTCCCCCAGAGCCCCCATTCTGGCCTTCCCTGTTCTGTTAAAAAAATGTTTTGTTCTCCTTTCCTCTCCTAATTCTACCTGGGATTCCTTAGCATCCTGTCCATGACTGGCCTTTCTTCTTATACCCCATAGGAAATGTTGAGGGGAATTTAGGGCTTCAGAAATGAGGTGCCTCCATTTGGGAGGCTATGTCCTCCATGTGTAAAAGAAGCACCTAGTGGGTGATATTGTTACAGAGCTTTGCACTGATTTGTCCAGGACCCCACTTGGTGGCTGGGACCATGTTCCAAATAAGTTTCAACAACTGAGTCTTGATACAGTGTCTTGAACCCACCTAAATGTCTGGCACAGATGCTGAGGATGAAGAAAAAATACAATATTGGTTCCAAGGAAGCTCAGTAACTCTTGTATATAGTGCCAGATAGCCCAGCACACACTGACATCACCACAAAAAGAGAGAAAAAAAATTCTAGAAGCTGTTTTCATTTTGGCTTATAAGCAAGTTCTCTGTAATTTTAAGAAATAATTTTTTTATTTTATACTTTAGCAACATTTTGTTTGAGTTATAAATTAGGATGGGTGTGCACGATAAGAATCTCAGGGCTTAAGGGCATTAAAGCCATGGCTCTCAAAGTGTGGTCTGGACCCAGAACACAAGCATCAGTTGGGAACTTGTTAGAAACAAATTCTGGGGCATACAGAACACCTGCGTCTTCCCAAGTGCCCTAAGTGATCCAGATGCCTGCTCAAGTGTGAGAACCACTGGTGTAAAGGCTTTAACCTGACCTTGATGTACAGAGGAGACTCAGATACTGAACCTGTAATTCAAAAAGCCATTTCTAATTCGGGATCTCTTGAAGCTCCACAAATGCTACCTCATTCACCCTCTCCACTCCCCAGTGACACAGGAAGGGGAGGCATCACTGCCCCTGTTTCAAATGAAAATAAAACTGAGTCTGGGGTAAACCGGCCACCAGCAGCATTTTCAGGGCTACAAAGTTACGACTTTCTTGGTTCAAAGAACCAGAAGGACATTTGCATCTGTTGTTCTCTCCTCTCTTGTTGAGGGTTGGAAGAAGCTCTTGAAAATGTTTGTGGAAGATAATTACAAACCTGTCATGCTCAATGGGCAACTGGATATTTCCAAGATGCATAGGCTGATGCTGCCTGTAAGTGAAGCATGGCTCAGTCGTGGAGGGTTCCTGCTTAAGTGACAAGGCTTATACTCTGACATATTGAAGTTTCAATTGTCCCTTGGATCCTGTTAACATTTGGATGTATATCAACAGCCATGATGGTTAATAAGCTCTAACTATTATTTCAGCTGGTGAATCTCCCCAAATGTAGTTAGAGCAAAGCAGCTACTGTCTACTTGAGCAATCTCATGTCCGATGAGACTACGTGAGGGGATTTCTTCACAGCTCCTATGCAAAGACAGAGAAGCACCTGGAATCCAGAAAGCCATCATACTCTCATCTGTAATGAGTACCTCCCCAGACAGGTGTTTCAAAAGCTTGCTGCCCCTCATGTCAGTGTCCGCCAGTCCACCCCTCCCTCTCTGCCTTCCCCCACACACTTAGGAGTTTAGCTGTTACTTTTCTCTGTCCCTGAATCACTCACCACTCACCCATCAGGTTTCTGCTTTCCCAAACTCACTAATAGCACTCACCTGGCTCCCAGCTCCTCTCCTGTTCCCTTTGTTTCTGCAGGTTTATAACAGCTTTATTCCTTTGCTGTCACTTTAGTGGCACTCCAGGCAGGGATGAATGTGTAGTTTTATTCCATGTTCCTAAAGCTCATTTTTATAAAATCATACAGTCTAGAAGGGAATTTAGATATTGTCTATTCAATCCAGCACTTTTTTTTTTTGGCAGTGAAATCTTTTTTAACACAATCTTATGTAGAAGTTTAATTTATAAAACAGGTAAGAGTGAAACTATTTTGGTTGAAGCTGGGAAAGGAGGAGAGTCTGCATCTAATTTCTCTTAAAATATTTAAAAATATTTGTTAAGGGCCTCTTCTGCACCAGGCACCATGTTAGACAGGGCTTTTGTCCCTGTGCTGCTCAGGGTCCCCCTCCCCACTTGCTAGCTCCTAGAGGTCCCCAAGGAACCCAGTTTGAAAATTACTGAGCTAGTCTAACTGAGGTCCAGAGAGAGAGTGAGTGCTTGGCCAAAGGACAGCCCTCCTGGTCTGCAAATTCAAACTTGGGATAACTGTACCTCATAAGTGTTACTGATGTACAATTAAACAAGTCACAGGGTGATGGTCAGGAGAAAAAATTGGGGAGCTGTGTTATAAGTGAGGCTTCTCACACAGAGATGTGGAATATGCTAGAAAAAGGTTATAAATTGTGCATAAACTCCTAACAAAATAGTGGTGAATGCTGGCACTCCTGAAAATTTCATCTTTATTCCTGCCATTCCTTTCTTTTTTTTTTTACTTTTTATTTTATATTGGAGTATAGCTGATTAACAATGTTGTGACAGTTTCAGGTACATGGTAAAGAGACTCAGCCATACATACACATGTATCCATTCTCCCAGAAACACCCCTCCTATCCAGGCTGCCATATAACATTGAGCAGAGTTCCCTTTGCTATACAGTAGGTCCTTGTTGGTTATCCATTTTAAATATACCTGCCATTCCCTTTGAAGGGACTGCTTGTGGTCACATGACTGTGGGACATATATACAATGGAATGTTACTCAGGAATAAAAGGAATGAAACTGGGTCATTTGTAGAGACATGGATGGACCTAGAGACTGTCATACAGACTGAAGTAAGTCAGAAAGAGAAAAACAAATATCGTATATTAACGCATATATGTGGAATCTAGAAATATGGTGCAGATGAACCAGTTTGCAAGGCAGAAATAAAGATACGGACACAGAGAACAAACGTATGGACACCAATGGGGGCAGGGGGAGGTGGGATGAATTGGGAGCTTGGAATTGACATATATATACTAATATGTATAAAATAGATAACTAATGAGAACCTGCTGTACAGCACAGGGAACTCCACTTCATTGTACAATAGAAACTAACACAACATTGTAAAACAACTATACACCAATAATATACAAAATTAAAATAAAAATTCACCATCAAATTTCAAAGAAAAAAAAATCTCACCCCTTTTCACCCAGGACCTATAAGAATAGAGTCATCTATCCCTTGGTATCCCTGAGGCATTGAACCCTTATGAATACTAAAACCTGTGGCCGCTCAAGTCCCCTGTACACAGAGGCCTAGTACAGTGAATACAGATGGCCCTCAGAGCTGAAGAAGCTTCTGTCCAGGGCTGGTTGAATCTGGGGAAGTGAAACCCGCAGATAACAGACTGTATCTTCTGCTATTCCATCTGTGTCAGGTGACAATTTATCATCCAATGCTAGAAGTTATCACAGTTGGGTTTGTTGGGTTAAAAAAAGAAGAAAATAAAAAATAGCGTTTTATCCTTGAAGCACAGCAATCCCATTTATAGAGACCAACAATGCTAAAGAAATTTCGGCTTTGTTTTTCAGACCAAATCTCTTCTAGTAACTGGCTGACCTTCAAAGTGATGGTCCTTTCAGCTTGAATGAATACAGTGTTTCTATAGGACCAATGAGGTAGAAAAATTCCTCTCCCAGGAAACCTGTAAAACCTATTATTGTGCCCTGCCAGGCCACCATTGGATCACAGTGGACCACTGAATTTAATGATTTCATCCTTGGAGACCCAGGGTCGTTTCATCCTTGGAGACCCAGGATAAACAATTCTTCTTTGCATTTCCTGGCCCATGGGTCAGACATTCAACCTCTGTTGGCCTCAGTCTCCTCATCTGTCAAATGAGGTTGGATTAAAATATGTGTAAGATTCTTTCCAAGCTTTCTACTTGTTGAATATTCCATTAGAATCAGTAGGTATCAGTATATTTTGGAATCTGAAGAGACTTACTCACCTAGAGTGCTGCAGCCCAGCACATACTTCAAACATCTGGCCAGTTCTTCAATATCACTGTCCTGTCAGAACAAGAGAGATTTACTTCTGTGGGTGGTAGACATGGAAAAATGTTCTCGCCACACGTAGGCAAGACAAAACACAAAAAAATCCAGTTGCAAACTCATTGTACAGTATGATCCTATTTTTTTAAAGAAAACTCTATATTTATATGTATATCTACTGGTACATCTCTTCCCTCATATCAATCTATATTTCTATTGCTCTATCTCTCTGATGGGAAGAGCATACACTAAAAATGTTAACCACGGTTTGACTGCCAGGTGGGATTAAGGGGGTATCTTTATTTTCTTCTTTTTGTGCTTATGTCTTTTGTAAATTTTTATAATAAATAAATATTACTTATTTAAACTATAAAAATGGTAAATAATATTAG
This sequence comes from Delphinus delphis, assembly GCF_949987515.2. Classification (NCBI taxonomy): domain Eukaryota; kingdom Metazoa; phylum Chordata; class Mammalia; order Artiodactyla; family Delphinidae; genus Delphinus; species Delphinus delphis. The sequence goes on from NC_082686.1 coordinate 131,811,710, forward strand.
AATGAAGAGGAAAATGTTCTATTCAATCTATAATCAATACAACAGGAATCAAGTAAACATATTTTCTTAGAGAGCATCTCTACTGCTCTTCTTTGGAAATTTATGGTCTTCAAGGAGTCATAAATCTAAGAATCATACTTCTTATTTACTTTAACCCTCAATAAAAGTCAGGCACCCACATGAGGATTTGAAGGGGGGTGATCCCAGAACTGTATTTGATAACAAATATTATCTTTAGTGCAAAATAAATATCTGTCCTCTTCCCAGGAGGCTGGAAATATCCAAAACAGCATCATAACAATTGGGGGAAATGTAAGCTCTTAATTATTTTCAGGTTTGTGGTTATATTGAGAGAAATTAATAATTTATGGCTCACCTGCTCTATTTCAAAACAAGCAACACATTTCATATTGTAGTAACTGTGGATTTTAGAAAAATGCACTGTAGTATGATAGACTTCCCTAAAACGTTACATAAATGTGTTGGGTTTCACTTTATAACATCTGGTGGGGTTTGGGCAGCCACTTTTTATGCATGTGGTAAAACCCAGCATCACTTCATTTTCCAACATATAGAAGAGGAGTGATGAGGAAGGCATCCCTGGTCAGTACTGGTCAATGAGGCCAAAGCACTAATGGGAGACTCCAGTGCTCAGCCCAGGAATAGAGGGCAGGCACCAAGCATAGAAACAGAAGAAGGAAAAACAGGTCCCTCCCTTCTTCTATACTCCTGTGGTCTCCAAACTTAACAGGGGCAGCCTTGAGTCAGACAAGAACTTGGCAGAAAGAAAAGCTAAGCACACATCTGTATATGCAGGTGATGATGCCAACCAGACAAGGTGGACCTAAACCTGGCTTCTCCACTGACTGTGCTGGTCAAGGCCAAGTGGCTTGACATCTCAGGTCTTAGTTTCTGCATCTGTGAAACTAGTGGTTAAGTCAGATGATGGTTAAGGAGGCTTCCAGTGCTCAAACCCTACTTTTCTGGCTAAAGTGCCAGATGCACAGAGAGTGTGGTAAATTGCTTGCAAAGTCCCATCCTCATCCTCGTGCTCTTATGCCATTCCTCACATCAAGAGGTGGCGATCTTCTGTCATCCCTGGAGCTGGCCCTGTAGCTTGCTTTGGGCCACAGCACAATGCAGAAGTAATGCTGTGACTTCTATAACTAGGCCTTAAGAGGCATGTAGCTTCCATTTTTTTACTCTCTTGGAAGCCAACAACCACATAAAGAAGTCCAGGCTGTCCTCCTAGAGAGATCATGTGGGGAGAGTCCCTGGAGCATGAGAGGCCATGGTAGGAAAAGAGAGGCCCCCAGCCAACAACCAGCACTACCATCAGACACACGAGTGAGGCCACTGTGGACACCCAAGCCAACCTCTCAGCCAAATGCAGCCTCAAGAGAGACTCTACACAGTATCATGTGGAGCAGAACAGCTGTCTTGTGAGCCCTGGCAATGCACAGAGTCATGAAAAACAAGAAATCATCATTTTAAGCCACTAAGTTTTGGGATGTTTTGTTGTACAGTAAAAGATTAACTGAGGCATGATTTTGAGTTCACTCAAATCAAATACTCAAGTATTTTCTGCTTTTATGTCCCAGCACCAGCACAGATCCTGCCATGCAACAAACGCTAAGTCTCATCTGTTCGGGTCTCCTCCAGCTTCTGTGATTTGCAAGGAAGGAAAACAGAAAAATGGCAGGAACTCTGGGTTCTCCCCTACTCAAAGTATTGTACTTTATTCCTGGGAAAGTGGAGGAAAAAGCACACTGCTTCTTAATTCTGCATCCTGGTCAAGTCAGTTAACCTCTCTAAGCCTCAGTTTCTTTAATTATGAAGTGATGAGTATAACAGTCTCCATCTCACACAGGGCTCTTATGAGATGCAAATGAAATAATACAAAGCCTTTACTAGAGTGTATGGCTCACTGGAAATATCCAGTCAATGGAAAAAGAGAGTTCAATAGAAGAGGATGTGATGGGCAAGGGACAGAGACATGAAGTATAAACAGGTTCCACTCACTGTGCTGGCCACACAGCATGAAAAGTCTCAGGAAGCAACTGAGTTGAACCAATGCAACAGAAACAAAATAACCAGAGACAGGGATGAAGGAAGCACCCAAATGGCTGTGATACATCAATCACATCTTCCCAACACAGAGGTTAGGAGCACTGTCCATGGGTGTGGGAAGGGCAGAAATAATTCTAATACTATAGAATGAATGAATGAATACTAACTTTTATTAAGGTCTTAATATGTGCTATTGTTGTACCAGCTTACATCTATTAATTCATTTAAACTCTACCAGGTTTGCTATTTTTCTTCCCATTTAACAGTTGAGAAAACTGAGGTACAAACAGTTTCCATAATAGAGCAGGTTCACGCAACTAGTTAGAGGTGCAACGGGCAATGTCTCCAGGGCCTGACCTCTTAGCTACTCCACTACATGTACACAGAGTAGAAATCAGGGCTCCAAACCCAGAGCAGCCCACGACATTGTTGGAGGAACTAGGGTATAGACCCAAGAGAAGACCTAAGAACAATTCCTTGGGAGATATATATAAAATAGAGTGCAGTCTGGAAACAAGATGCAGCTAAAGAAGGGGAGGTGGGAGGGGTGGGTTCTTCATCAACAGATTCTGACTTCATGTTAAAAGAGCAATTTAAGCCGAACAATAATTCTCTAAATATGGCTTTGACCCAAGGGGTGTGCCTTCTCACGGTGGAGCAAGCAAATCCAGCCATGATCCATGTGGGCATTTGGGACATTTGCTGACTTCCCTTCCTGCCCCTGAAGACTGTAACCCCAGAGGTCATGGGCAATGACTGAGCTGAACCTTCATTCCCAACAAAGGACAAGTCATTTTCTATCTCTAGGCTGCAGAACAGGGTATTACAATTTAAACTGCCAACTACACCCATTGAAGACTTTGTAAAATTTTGAAATAATTTCAGACTTACAGAAAACTTGCAAAAATAATGTGAAAACTCCCACTTACCTTCCTCCCTGATGTCATTGCTATGCCATATTTATGTTATCATCCCCCATCTATGCAAACACACCAAAGTTTCTCAACCTGGCACTACTGACGTTTGGGCCGGATAATTCTGGCTAGTGTGCTGGAAGATGTTTAGCAGCATCCCTCCCCTCAACCACCAGATGCCAGACACTCCCATCAGCCCTTCCTTTGGCCCTGAAACTGGAAAACCAAAAATGTCCCCAGACACTGCCAAATGTCCCATCAGGAAAAAAATCTCCCCTTGTTGAGACCCACTGATCTACATACATCTCTATCTCGACATACATATTTTCTCTACTGGTTAAATCTGTAACAGCTTGAGGATCAAAATATAGGATTAAAATAAGATGCCAATTGTACTTTTTAACATTTGAATGAAATTTTGTCTATTTTGACAAAGAGACAATTTATAACAAAGATCAGGTTCTACACTTTTCACATTAAATAACAATTTAGGAAAGGAGTTAAGGAGCTTGTTTTACTGTGTTACGACTTAATGTGGCAACCAGCTCATTCCTAGTGTTCCAGAAATTATCATTTAATGAATACAAATGACCTCAATAGAAATACATTCACCCCCATGAGTAAAGGGGGAAAATGGAAATGAACTGCATGCCTTTCTAAAGATGTTTCCTGGGTCTGCACCATGTTTGCGCTTAGCAAGAAGTTCAGTCATGGAAAAGACCTTTCGGGAGTGTATCAAGGCAAGTGCAATGCAGGGGTTATGCTGCTGATTGGAATTTTTGCATTTTCTCCTTGCTTCACAGTTTAAATTGGCCTCTGCCCGAGCTCAGTGGTCTGTGGAACACCCATGTCTCCCTTGGGGCCACATTACAGTGTCGCCAGCCTTCAGTCATTCCAGCCAAATGCCAGGAAGCTCATTTTCAAATGAGTTGTGAAAATAACCTAATGGTTCCTTGGCTGATGAACTTAGATGTTCTTCAATTTTCCTTCCCTCCTAACCATCAACCTCTCTAACAGGAATGTGCCTTAGAGGCTCGAGGAATATCTTTTTAAGACTCAGCTCTGAAAAACTGTCCCACAGATTCAAGTTCAGTCAAACACCCAGATTTGTTTCAGAAACAGATGCAGTAATTTGGTTAATTAATTAGTAATTTGGCTAATTAATTCTCTAATAACTCATTTATTTTTTAATCTGGAAAATATAGAAAATTATCAAAAGAAAATAAATATTGCCCCAAATTCCATTACCATTAACATATACACCCACAAAAATACATACACAGTCTTTTCTAGGTAGATCTATCTTTTATATATTTGAGATTATACTATACATGTATGCTATACATAGAATACACAGACATATACACTTTTGTTTGGATTTCCATCCTATGCTATTAAAAGTTCTTTAGAAACATAATTTTAATAGTTACACAACATTGTTCTGTAAAGCTATATGAATTTATTTATCTATGTCCCTGTCATTGGACATCTAGATTGCTTCAGTTTTTTTGTGAACAACATTGCAATGACTACCTTTGCACCTAAATCTTTGCCCCATGTTTACAGTTATTTCTTTAGGTTAGCCATTCAGAAATGAAATTATTGAGTCAAAGAGTGTGAACGTTTAGAAACCACCCTCTTTCTCTGCTCTGGCCCTTTTCTTCACATTTCCACCCATCCCAAGTAGCTTATTTTCTCCACAATGAGCTTTGATGCCTTCATACTTTTTTCAACCTTTATAAAATGTGCTTTCCTTCAAGAAAATATATGATAGATTCATTATCACAAAGATGATTGATAAGGCTTATATGTTATCTCAGGATACTTGTGTTTCAGTAAGGGATATAGCCTCACATCAGAGGAATTAATTTCTAATAGCAGGAGTGTAGGCAGTAGCAAGCAGGCATGTCAGAGGAGGAAGTCAGGTGGTGTGTTCACAGAGCTGGAAAAATCACATTTTTCCGTTTAGTTATCAGCAAGTTCTGTCTGACTAAATAATCCAGATTATCTCCTTACTTTAGAGCCTTCACCCTAGTCGTGGTGAAAGATTTAGTTTATACACATGTGCGTACCATGCACACACACACACAAAGCCACTTCATTACTCAGTTTTATTCAATTCACGTAAAGTGTGTTAAATACCAATTACGTTCCAAATGTATACAAAGTTGAGGGAGACAATATGGCCACAGCCCACCATTTCGGGACAGATAATCCATTCCATATCCCTGGGGTATTTCTGCCAGTACCCTAGTGACTCACTGCTCTTTCGGCAGTAAATTCCCCCATCAAATCCTCCTTTGATGCATGTCCTCCATGCTGGTAGGATTACACAAGCCAGGTTGAGAAACCCATTAAAATCAAACAAATATAAACCCAACAGCTACCCTAACTCAAGGCCATTTCTTGCCTGGACCACACATCAGCCTCCTTATTTCTCTTTCTGCCTCCTCTGTGGCCTCGCTTTAGTCCATTTCCTTCACAATAGCCACGACTTTGTCACTATGTACAGAATAAAATCCAGACACCCCCTCCCTTACAGATTAAAGTACCATCACAGCTGGCCACACCTTGCATGACCTACCTCCTGATGATCTTTCCAACATCATCTATTTCCACTTCTCTGACCAACTGTGCTCCAGCCATGTTGGTCTCTTTCCTTCAAACATAGTAAGATCTTTCCCATCTTGGGGCCTTCTCACTGGTTGACAGTGCTCTTGCCTCACAATGTTACATGACTGTCTTTCTCATCCTTCAGATCTCAACTGTAGGTCACCTGCTCAGAGAGTTCCCCTATTGAATTAGGTTTGTTTCTACCACCACTCTGGCCGACATATCATAGTGTTTATTTCTTTCTTTTGAGACACAGCCAAAGATATACTTAAAAGTTTTGTTTGTTAGTATTTGCTCCATGAGGGCAGGGACCATGCCTGTTGAGTCATTATTAACTCAGAGCTGACAACCAATAAACCCTTTCTGAATATGTTGATGAAAGAAAAGCAAACATCTGGGCAACAAAGTCAAATAAAATATTCCTCTGTTTCTACCTCACCAGCAGATTTCACCTAAATTTATAGCTTCTCAACCCTGTGAAAACTTCTTTTTTAATATCTTTATTGGAGTATAATTGCTTTACAATATTGTGTTAGTGTCTGCTGTACAACAAAGTGAATCAACTATATGTATACATATATCCCCATAGGCCCTCCTTCTTGAGCCTCCCTCTCACCTTCCCTATCCCACCCCTCTTGGTGTCACAAAGCATTGAGCTGATCTCCCTGTGCTATGCAGCAGCTTCCCACTAGCCGTCCATTTTATATTTGGTAGTGTATATATGTCAGTGCTACTCTCTCACTTTGTCCCAGCTTCCCCTTCCCCACCATGTCCTCAAGTCCGTTCTCTACGTCTGTGTCTTTATTCCTACCCTGCCCCTAGGTTCATCAGTACCATTTTCTTAGACTCCATATATGTGAGTTAAGAATATAATGTATTTGTTTATATATATACATATATATCTATTTGTTTTTCTCTTTCTGACTTACTTCACTCTGTATGACAGACTCTAGGTCCATCCACCTCATTACAAATAACTCAATTTCATTCCTTTTTATGACTGAGTAATATTCCATTGTATATATGTGCCACATCTTCTTTATCCACTCATCTGCCAATGGACATTTAGGTTGCTTCCATGTCCTGGCTATTGTAGACAGTGCTGCAGTGAACAGTGGGGTACATGTCTCTTTTTGAATTATGGTTTTCTCAGGGTATATGCCCAGTAGTGGGATTGCTCTGTCATATGGTATTTCTATTTTTAGTTTTTTAAGGAACCTCCATAATGTTCTCCATAATGGCTGTATCATTTACATTTCCACCAACAGTGCAAGAGGGTTCCCTTTTCTCCACACACTCTCCAGCATTTATTGTTTGTAGATTTTTTTGATGATGGCCATTCTGACTGGTGCGAGGTGATACCTCATTGTAGTTTTGATTTGCATTTCTCTAATGATTAGTGATGTTGAGCATCTTTTCATGTGTTTGTTAGCAACCTGTATGTCTTCTTTGGAGACATGTCTATTTAGGTCTTTTGCCCATTTCTGGATTGGGTTCCTTGTTTTTTTAAAATTGAGCTGCATGTCCTGCTTGTATATTTTGGAAATTAATCCTTTATCAGGTGCTTCATTTGCAAATATTTTCCCCATTCTGAGGGTTGTCTTTTTGTCTTGTTTATGGTTTCCTTTGCTGTGCAAAAGCTTTTAAGTTTCATTAGGTCAAACTTGTTTATTTTTTATTTTATTTCCATTACTCTAGGAGGTGGGTCAAAAAATATCTTGATGTGATTTATGTCATAGAATGTTCTGCCTATGTTTTACTCTAAGAGTTTTATAGTGTCTGGCATTACATTTAGGTCTGCAAACCATTTTGAGTTTATTTCTGTGTATGGTGTTAGGAAGTGTTCTTTTTTTTTAATTTTTGAATTTTATTTAATTTATTTTTTTATACAGTAGGCTCTTATCAGTCAACAATTTTATACACATCAGTGTATATACGTCAACCCCAATTACCCAATTCATCACACCCCCACCCCAACCCCACCACTGCTTTCCTCCCTTGGTGTCCATACATTTGTTCTCTACATCTGTGTCTCAATTTCTGCTCTGCAAACCAGTTCATCTGTACCATTTTTCTAGGTTCCACATATATGCGTTAATATAGGATATTTGTTTATCTCTTTCTGACTTACTTCACTCTGTATGACAGACTCTAGGTCCATCCAACTCACCACAAATAACTCAATTTCGTTTCTTTTTATGGCTGAGTAATAGTCCATTGTATATATGTGCCACATCTTCTTTATCCATTCATCTGTTGATGGATACTTAGGTTGCTTCCATGTCCTAGCTATTGTAGATAGAGCTGCAATGAACATTTTGGTACATGACTCTTTTTGAATTATGGTTTTCTCTGGGTATATGCACAGTGGTGGGATTGCTGGATTGTATGGCAGTTCTATTTTTAGTTTTTTAAGGAAACTCCATACTGTTCTCCATAGTGGCTGTATCAATTTACATTCCCACCAACAGTGCAAGAGGTTTCCCTTTCCTCCACACCCTCTCTAGCATTTCCTGTTTTTAAATTTTTTTAATGATGGTCATTCTGAATGGTGTGAGATGATATCTCATTGTAGTTTTGATTTGCATTTCTCTAATGGTTAGTGATTTTGAGCATCCTTTCATGTTTTTGTTGGCAATCTGTATATCTTCTTTGGAGAAATGTCTGTTTAGGTCTTCTGCCCATTTTGGATTGGGTTGTTTGTTTTTTCAATATTGAGCTGCATGAGCTGCTTGTAAATTTTGGAGATTAATATTTTGTCAGTTGCTTCATTTGCAAATATTTTCTCCCATTTTGAGGGCTGTCTTTTCATATTGTTTATGGTTTCCTTTGCTGTGCAAAAGCTTTGAAGTTTCATTAGGTCCCATTTATTTATTTTTGTGTTTATTTCCATTTCTCTAGGAGGTGGGTCAAAAAGGATCTTGCTGTGATTTATGTCATAGAGTGTACTTCCTATGTTTTCCTCTAAGAGTTTTACAGTGTCCAGTCTTACATTTAGGTCTCTAATACATTTTGAGTTTATTTTTGTGTATGGTGTTAGGGAGTTTTCTAATTTCATTCTTTTACATGTAGCTGTCCAGTTTTCCCAGCACCACTTATTGAAGAGACTGTCTTTTCTCCATTGTATACCCTTGCCCCCATTGTCATAGATTAGTTGACATAGGTGCGTGGGTTTATCTCTGGGCTTTCTATCTTGTTCCATTGACCTATGTTTCTGTTTTTGTGCCAGTACCATATTGCCTTGATTACTGTAGCTTTGTAGTATAGTCTGAAGTCAGGGAGCCTGATTCCTCCAGCTCCATTTTTTTTCCCTCAAAACTGCTTTGGCTATTCAGGTTCTTTTGTGTCTCCATACAAATTTTAAGATTTTTTTGCTCTAGTTCTGTAAAAAATGCCATTGGTAATTTGATAGGGATTGCATTGAATCTGTAGATTGCTTTGGGTAGTGTAGTCATTTTCACAATATTGATTCTTCCATTCCAAAAACATGGTATATCTCTCCATCTGTTGGTGTCATCTTTAATTTCTTTCATCAGTGTTTTGTCATTTTCTGCATACACGTCTTTTGTCTCCTTAGGTAGGTTTATTCCTAGGTATTTTATTCATTTTGTTGCAATGGTAAATGGGAGTGTTTCCTTAATTTCTCTTTCAGATTTGTCATCATTAGTGTATAGAAATGCAAGATATTTCTGTGCATTTATTTTGTATCCTGTTTCTTTACCAAATTCATTGATTAGCTCTAGTAGTTTTCTGGTGGCATCTTTAGGATTCTCTATGTATAGTGTCATGTCATCTGCAAACAGTGACAGTTTTACTTCTTCTTTTCCAATTTGCATTCCTTTTATTTCTTTTTCTTCTCTGATTGCCGTGGCTAGGACTTCCAAAATTATGTTGAATAATCGTGGTGAGAGTAGACATTCTTGTCTTTTTCCTGATCTTAGAGGAAATGCTTTCAGGTTTTTTTTTTTTTTTTTTTTTTTTTTTTTTTTTTTTGCGGTACACAAGGCTCTCACTGTTGTGGCCTCTCCCATTGTGGAGCACATGGTCTGGATGCACAGGCTCAGCGGCCATGGCTCATGGGCCCAGCCGCTCCATGGCATGTGGGATCCTCCTGGACCAGGACACGAACCCGTGTCCCCTGCATCGGCAGGTGGACTCTCAACCTCTGTGCCACCAGGGAAGTCCATGCTTTCAGTTTTTCACCAATGAGAATGATGTTTGCTGTGGGTTTGTCGTATATGGCCTTTATTATATTGAGGTACGTTCCCTCTGTGCCCACTCTCTGGAGTTTTTATCATAAATGGTGTTGAATTTTGTCAAAAGCTTTTTCTGCATCTATTGAGATCATCATATGGTTTTTATTCTTCAATTTGTTAATATGGTGTATCACATTGATTCATTTGCATATATTGAAGAATCCTTGCATCCCTGGGTTAAATCCCACTTGATCATGGTGTATGATCCTTTTAATGTGTTGCTGGATTCTGTTTGCTAGTATTTTGTTGAGGATTTTTGCATCTATATTCATCAGTGATATTTGTCTGTAATTTTCTTTTTCTGTAGTGTCTTTTTTGGTTTTGGTATGAGGGTGATGGTGGCCTCATAGAATGAGTTTGGGAGTGTTCCTTGCTCCGCAATTTTTTGGAAGAGTTTGAGAAGGATGGATGTTAGCTATTCTCTAAAGGTTTAATAGAGTTCACCTGTGAAGCCATCTGGTCCTGGACTTTTGTTTGTTGGAAGATTTTTAATCACAGTTTCAATTTCATTACTTGTGATTGGTCTGTTCATATTTTCTATTTCTTCCTGGTTCAGTATTGGAAGGTTATACCTTTCTAAGAATTTGTCCATTTCTTCCAGGTTGTCCATTTTATTGGCATAGAGTTGTTTGTAGTAGTCTCTTAGGATGTTTTGTATTTCTGTGGTGTCTGTTGTAACTTCTCCATATTCATTTCTAATTTTATTGATTTGAGTCATCTCCCTGTTTTTCTTGATGAGTCTCATTAATGGTTTATCAATTTTGTTTATCTTCTCAAAAACCAGCTTTAGTTTTATTGATCTTTGCTATTGCTTTCTTTGTTTCTGTTTCATTTATTTCTACTCTGACTCTTTATGATTTCTTTCTTTCTGCTAACTTTGTGGGGGTTTTGTTGTTCTTCTTTCTCTAATTGATTTAGGTGTAAGGTTAGGTGGTTTATTTGAGATTTTTCTTGTTTCTTGAGGTAGTTTTATATTGCTATAAACTTCCCTCTTAGAACTGCTTTTGCTGCATCTCATAAGTTTTGGGTCATCATGTTTTCATTGTCATGTGTTTCTAGGTATTTTTTTCATTTCCTCTTTGATTTCTTCAGTAATCTCTTGGTTGTTTCATAGCATATTATTTAGCCTCCATGTGTTTGTATTTTTTCCTGAAATTGATATCTAGTGTCATACGATTGTGGTTGGAAAAGATGTTTGATATGAATTCAACTTCCTTAAATTTACTGAGGCTTGGTTTGTGACTCAGGATGTGAGTTTGTGACTTGTGGTTTGTGGTTTGTGACTCAGGATGTGACTCAGGATAGCCTGCAGAATGTTCCATGTGTAGTTGAGAATAAAGTGTATTCTGTTGTTTTGGGATGGAATGTCCTATAAATATCTATTAAGTCCATCTGGTCTAATGTGTCATTTAAAGCTTGTGTTTCCTTATTTATTTTCTGTTTGGTGATCTGTCCATTGGTGTAAGTGGGGTGTTAAAATCACCTACTATTATTATGTTACCGTCGATTTCTCCTTTTATGGCTGTTAGCACTTGCCTTATGTATTGAGGTGCTCCTATGTTGGATGCATAGATATTTACAATTGTTATATCTTCTTCTTGGATTGATCCCTTGAACATAATATAGTGTCCTTCTTTGTACTTGTAATAGTCTTTAATTAGGGAAAATAACACAGAACAACAGAAAAGCAAAGTTAAACTGCATAAAAAAATAAAAGTAAAAAACAAAAATTATGTTATAAAACACGGAGATCCCAAAAGACTAAAAAAAATAAAAGAACTAAAATAACAACAAGCAAAAAAAGATAGAAAAAGGAAGCCAAAAAAAAAAAAAGCCAAACCCAACAACAGAATGAATCAAAACATAATAAAATTTATAATAATAATTATGTTTCCCTGGGATCTCCGCTGTAAGTGTCCTTGCACATGCCGTGAGTCACAGCCCACCTCTGTCTCCCCAAGAGGCTGTCCTGCCTCTGGGCTGGTCTCTGGACCTGCTGTGGTACCTCTGGGGACCCCTCAGACTCTGATCTGGCCCAGTTCCTGCATGTGCTGCCCCTGAAGTCCACAGCTGTCAGAGCTAGACCATCTTCTGTCGTGGGAACACTCATTGTCTACTCAGATATTCCATAGATGCAGGGTCTACCTAGCTGATTGCAGGGATTTAACCTGCAGGTTGTACAGCTGATGAAAAGATTTTCAATCCTCTTCCTCAGTCACCCTGTCCCGGGGGTTCAGCTTTGGTTTATCCCCACCTCTATGTGTGGTCCACCCACAGGAGTCTGGTCCAGAGGCTGCCTTGGAGCTCTTGGGCCTGTCCCAGTGAGGACAGGGCACAGAGGTGGTATGACTGCTTGGATCATGGGAGCCCGGGCAGTGCCAAGTGTGCAGGGAAGTCGGTGGCCATGGGCGCAAGAGATGTGGCCCAAGTGAGGCCTTTTCTGGTGCCCGGGATAAGTAAGGCCCATGAGGGCCAGTCCTAGCTGGGGTTTTCCTGGCACCCAGCAGCAGGCATGCAAGGGCCATCCCTGAGAGGGCTTATTCTTTTAATTGCCCTGCAGCCAGCACGTGAGGGCCAGCTCTGAGGGAGCTTTTTTTTATTGTCCAGCAGCCAGCGTGCAAGAGCCAGCCCTGAGCAGGCTTCTTTTATTGTCATTGGCAGGTGCCTGCGTGTGGGGAGAGAGAGGCTACAATAGTGGCTCCTCTCCCTGCGTGTGACTCAGCAGTAGCACCCTGCTTCCATGGCAGTCCTGTCTTCCTCCATAGGCATTCCCTGTTGTGGCTTTCCTCCCTCCCATCCCCTCAGTCTGTCTCCCCACAGCCAGCAGCAGTTCTCACTCTGGGCCTGTTTTCCAGTCCCTATGCACCAGCTCCCAGCCCACTTGCACACCTGTGAACACATGTACCAGTCAGGACACCTAGGGCCCGGGTACAGACTGTGTATTTCTCACTCTGTCCTGTCTGCCACAGATCGGCCGCTTCAGCATCTTCTGACAGTCTCAAATGCTTCCCTTCTGTCCCAATCGATTTCCCCATCAGAGAGGGGGTTTCCCCAGTGGAGAGGGTGTCTCCCTGAATTCAGGAATCTCTCCTCTGTTTCAGCTCTCCCGCCCTGGGGTGCAGGTCCCATCTCACTTCCTCTCCTCCTCCTTCTCCCTTCTTATTTTCCATCCTACCCAGTTATGCAGGGATCTTTGTAGTCCTTTCCGGTGTCCAAGGTCTTCTGGTAGTTTTCAGCTGGTGTTCTCTGAGAATTGTTGCATCTATAGATGTATTCCTGATGCATCCACGGCAAGAGATGAACTCCACGTCCACCTACTCCTCCACCATCTTGAATCTTCCACTCCCTGCGAAAACTTTGGATACATTTCTCCCACTGAATTCTTTCAGAGGCGTTTATTTGCAAAGCTTCATTCCAAGCCAGCTGACTGTGTATCTTCTGCTTCCATCTGCCCTTTCTTCTTGGTTCCCAGTTGTTCTATTATAAGGCTATTTTCTGTCTGCTTCTGAGGTGACCCCAGAGGCCGATATGACCTCACAGGCTCCCCACAAACTACAGCTTCCTCTGGTAGAATCCTTGTCATGAGCCTTCCGGGAAACTTTCTGTTGCAACCTCCCAAATGGTCCCCAATGAGGAAATTTGCCTTTCAGAAGATGGCCCCTCTGTAGGTTGCAGCCATTGCTACAAACTTTCCTCCCCTGTGGCCACCACAGGGTATACACCCTCAGGCACTGTGGGACGCACAGATTTTGGGGAGTAAGAGCCACGTGTGGGGTGTGCGAACAGCATGCTCAAGAGTTCTCAGCCCAATTCAGCTTTGTGCTCACTGGTCTCCCAGGCTTTCCTGGCTTCATGGCTCATCCTCCCTGGAGCAGGTTCACTAATCTTCCCACTTCCACAATCTAGTAGACCCCATGTTATTTTTCTATAGATCCTGTGATCCTACAGATCCCTACAGACCCAGGAACTGGACCCCTTATTGTCTGGATCACAGATTTATCCACCTTGGCCTCAACCATCTATGTATGCATACATATAATTAGAGGATTCTGATTCTTGGAAAACATAAAAATCTCATAAAGAATTCAGTGGTGTAAACAAGCAATCCAGGAAGATTTTCTATGAGCAGTGTTTTGTTGGAATCTGACACCTGGATAGACACAATGGACCAAATTCTCAAAAAAAATCTCATCTGGATGATCTGTAACAGAACATGAGAGTAAACATGTAAATAGTTAAAAGATTTATACCAAATCAGAGCTACACAGCATCTTACATTTTTATCTTTAGTTCTTAGAGGCAAGCCCCAAATACTGTCATTTGTACATATCACAAGCATTGTTTTGCTCCTTGAAGTTTCAACCTTTGATCTGAAAGTTGATAAGATGCTGTTTTGAAAATATAATCAAACAATTATTCAACCATAGTTCTATATCAATATTCTTGCTAGAAAAAAACCCTTATTTAGCATCTAAATTACCTAGGACAGTTTCAGCTACAAGTAACTGAAAACTTACATAAAATAGCTTAAACAAAGAGTCCTAGTATGTTACTTTTCAAGTGTTCTCAGAGCCCTCTCTTTCCCAAGAAAGTATATCCTCATACTTTATGGCCAGAATCAATTGCATGTTCATCTTAAACCAATTGTTGGCAAATGGAGCCCGATGGCCAGAATTCTAGAATGGATCAGGATTTACCTAAATCATGAGGGAAGGGTGGCCACTGGCACAGAGCTGAGACTCTGAATGAATGGACCAAAGGAGAGGGGGCACAGCCTAGTGGTTCAGAGCCTGGACTTTGGAGCAAGACTGCCTGAGTTTAAATCCAGCCCTGCCACTTGCCAGCATGTGTCTTGAATAAATTATTTAACCTATAGGTGCCTCTATTTCCCCATCTGTGTGATGGGTTGTTGGGAGAATTAAATATGTTAGCATCTTTAAAGTATATAGATATGTGCCTGGTACATATTAACTGTAATATGTGTTTGTGAAACAAAATGCTCAAGAATGTGTGTTGGGTGCACAACCAATATGCACAGCATCTTGGCATGAACCTGGTTTAATTTTCTGCTCAAACTGTTGGAATGGATCACGGCAGTTGAAGACATTTCTTTCTGAAGAGGTTTGTCTCTCAAGCTGCTGCTGATGGTCATGTATCGAAGAGACCCCGGTCATGGTGTGCAGGTCAAGCTGAAACCCAGTTTCAGAGGAGAAAGGTGAAACAAGGGCGGAAAAGAGGCTCTGCCATCCCCTTAGGGAACAAAGCAATGAGAACCTACACAGAGAAGTCTAGTCCCATGAGGCATGTCTGTTCTGAGTGTCAGGACAGTTGGCCTTCGTGTGGATGAAGAGGAGATGGCCGAGGGACGAGCCAAAGAGAGGCCAGGCGGGGGACGTCAGATGCGGCATCCCTCACTCTTCCACTTGCCCTAATGAATGCATTCCTCTTGTTAAATGAGAGAAGAAGAACTGTAAGTTGGCTAAAAACAAACAAAGCATCTGTTTGAGAAATTTTGAGCAACTCTGAAACTTAACGAGTTGGAAATAAACCAATGGGAGAGGCTTTAGTTATAAAGTTGGGTGGATGAAAACAATTTACACAGGTCTCTTTGAGGCTGAATATATGGATAAAGAGAGAAAGCACTGATATCAGTAAAATGGTAACTAGTATACCTGCCCCTCGAGGAGTGAGCTGTGAACGAATGAATGAATGACAGGCAACCAGCTGCCATATGACCTTAGTTTGGGAGCAGTTTGGGCACCAATAGCCCCTGAGTGATTGTACATCTATTTTCGGACATTCTCAAGAGCCTCTTGAGGCTTCTGCTTCCTGCTTCCACACCTTGAGGCTTCTGTCTCCATCCAGTGCCCTCCACGCTCTCTGGGCAGGCAGCCAAGCTGACTCCCAAAGATGTGTCCTAGGAGGTGTGCTCTAACCAGCACAGACACAGACAGTTTCACAGCTACAAAGTGTCCTGTTTCCAGAGGCTGAAAGCTGCTCCAAGCTAGTGGAAACAGATGCCTTCACGTGCTGCCAGGCCTGAGACCACAGCCTCCGTCTGCTGAACAATCCCAAGCAGCAGAGATGTATACACATATGTACAAGATGGATGTAACCTTCCATTTCAGCTCCATTTCAGCCATTGAGTAAAGCACAGCCAAGTCCATCTCACTCAGACCCCCAGGCATGTCTTCTTGTTTAAGGGTCCCTATGTCCGCAGGGGTGAGGGGCAAAGGGGCTGATCTCCTTCACCTCCTGGTCACCTCCCTTCTGAGAGCCATCCCACAAGGTGATACCAAACCATACGGAACCCTCTTCCCTACACACCCTCAGTCATTCTGGACCCGCTTTCTTCCTGAGAGATCTCATTTGAGGGCACACAGGACCTCCTCCAAGCTGAAAAGTCACACTTGGGCTACAAGCAGCCAAAGAAGTGGCCTTGATGCAGGCTAAGGACTCACACATCTCATTATGTGTATATGAATATCACAAATCTATTGTAGTTCTTTTGTAGTTTTTCTTCTACAAAAGAAAATGTAGAAGCAACGTGTTATTTTTACTGAAGTAAAATCTGCATTCAGTAAAATGTCCAGATCTTAAGAGTACAATTTAAAAAATGTATATACCCAGGTAGCCACAACCCGAAACAAGATAAAGGACACCTCTCTCATCCTGAAAGTTCCTTCCTGCCCCTTTCCAGCTAATCCCTACCCTCTGTAACCACAGTTGTTCTGGTTTCTATCACCATAGATTCACTTTAAGACTTTATTTCAGTTGTCCTTCACTGGCTTGACCTTTCACTCTCCTTATCGGGCCTTCACGAGGTAGCTACAGCTGGCCTGACATCTCCAATCTCAGCCACCTTCTTGCTCACCCTGCAGTTCCTCCAACTTGCTGAGCCCTTTCACGCCCAGGGCGTTCCTCCCCTCTCTGGGGTGCTCCTTTCCCAACCCCCTTTCCATACATGGAGGGCTGCCTTTTCCCATCCTTCAGGTCATGGCTGAAAAGTCCTCTTCTAGAAACTTTCCTGACCCCCTTCTAGGTCTCCCCACACCCCCAGTGCCCAGTTCCTCTATTACTTCAATTTCTTCCTTTCCTAGTCACGCTCATCTGTTTGTGGACGGGCTTATGAGCTACCTGTACCAATAGGCACTCATTCATTCATTTATTCCTCAGTATCTACAGAGTATTTGCTCTGTGCTTTCTAAGCACTAAACTGAACACTGTTCATGATGCCGGGAATATAGCAGTGAAAAGAGTACCCAACCAGAATCTCTGCCCTACTAGCTCACATTCTAGTGGGGGAGACAGACCATAAATGAATAAGCAAACCAACAGTGGTAACTCAGATGGGGATAAGGATTTGAGAGAAAAATAAAGCAGGGAAGGGAAAAGGGCATTCTCAGGCCAGCAAGTGCTATTTTACATAAATTAGTCAGAGTCCTCCCCAGTAAGATGGCATGAGCGGACTTGGAGGCATAGAAGCAGCAAATCATTTGTGTATCTGGAGGGGAGGGTATTCCAGGCTTCCAAAGGCAGGAACATGCCTGGTGTATTCCAGAAACAGGAAGACGGCTAGAATGGCTGGAGTGGGGCGAGCAAGGGCAATTTTCATAGTGATGGAAGGATGGGGAGCTAGAAGGCCTCTGACCAGACTCTGCCTCTTATTCTGAGTGAGATGGGGAAAGCTCTGGGAGACCAGTTAGAATTTACCTCAATGATCCACTGGGGAGGTGACAGTGGCTCTGGCAGTGGGGTAGAGGTGCTAAGTAGTGATAATATTCTAAACACACCTCAAAGGTCCAGCCAAGAGGTTCTGCCTGTGGACTGGATGTGGAATGTGAATGAAAGGGTGTGAGTCATGGCTGGCTCAAGAGGCGCTGATTGGGACTGAGGCTGGGTTTTATTAGTCTACTTTGGGATACTCTTAGTTCAGGACGTCCATTAGAAGTCCACATGACTTCTAACCCCACTCCAGGGCAAATGAGATGTGAGTCTAGGGTTCCAGGGAGACAGAACAGAAGAAGAATACAAAAGGGGGAGGTGACAGTCTGTGGATAGGACTTAAATAATGAGGGGGCGTGAGATGCCCATGAAGGTGGAGCTGTGTCTGTTTGGTTCACCACCATACATCCAGTGCCCAGAACACTCAAATAGGTGATGTATAAAGGAATGATCCGAGCAAAACCCCACCCACTTTCTTTTCTGCAAGTTGCTTTATTAAGCTGTTGTCCATCTCCTTCAAACCATATCCACAAACAGCCCTGAAAAATGTCACTAAGTTACAGAAACCAAAACACCAAGGTGACCTTATCCATTTTCTGCACACTCAGATGAACCTTTACATCTGAGTTTGATCTCATTAGAAGCCAAGTCCTTGCTCATCTGCATTCGTAATACATAGGAAGACAGTGGATGCCGTTCAGCACAAAGCCATAGGCCAGAGCTGATGGCACCTTTGTGGAGGCCGCCCAGAAATCAGGATGCTGATGTCCTAACTCCTACCTCACTGCCAATGACCACCTTCTGCCCAGGAGAAAGGCCTTAAAGAGTGTGTATTGATGGGAACAGAGCCACATCTGCAAAACTCAAAGTGCAAACAAGCCCCCCACCCCAGCTCCTGTAACACTGAACATGCCTCTGTCACTGCATTGGGGACCGCTGGATGTGACTATCAGTGTGTCCATATTTCACCACTAATGCCTGTTCCCTCCACATTATCAAAGCCTCCTAACTGCAGTGTTGCCTGTCAATGCCAGGTTCGCAGCAAGTCGGCATCCACGGGTTGCTGTAGGGTTTCACAGACACTCATGGACATCCACTACAGAATTCTCAAGACATTCTGGGTTACAGTCGGGAATGTAAAGGATGGAGAGAAGAAACAAGAAAGCAGGGCTGATGGAGTGGCGCCACGACACCTACCCGAGACCGTGGGCAGCGGGGTTTTCAGGAGTTGGTGAGGAAGGTCCTCCCCTTGCTGTCCCCGCCCCATTTCTAGAGTTCCAGCAGCTGGAGGGGAGCCTGCCTCCATCACTCCCCTCCCTCCCAAAAGCTCACAAGCTCTTAATGAACTGCTTCTCTCACCACAGCTCAACAGTCCCAAGGAGAAAGTCCTGCAGTTGAAGGAAGGTTGACTGGAACAGAGAGAGAAAGAAGGTCATGTTCTGAAAGGCAGCCCTCGCGACACACACTCCCTTACTGCAGATTCCTATTTCTGACTCCAGTTCTAGCTTTCTTCCCATATAAATCCCACAGAGTAAGCGGGAACTTGGCTCTGTGTTTTGAACATAATTTTAAATCAACAGATGTTCCATTTTCACACATCCTGGGGCCGTCCCTTAGGTCCCAAGCATCTCCTTATCATCTCCTTTACCAAATTCCCCAGTAAATGCTATACTCACCCAGAGCTCATACCAGTGGACACAGGAGTGTTTACTGGTTCGAATTCCAGTTCTGGCAATGCACTGAGTGGCCTAGGAAATTGGTTATTTTTTCTGCTTCAAGTTTCCTCATTTGGAAAATGGGATGAAAGATGTTACTCCCAGAAACTGCTGGTGAGCACACCATGGGGCAAGGCACATAAAGGACTTATCACGGCACCGAGCGCGCTGCAAGGTGGCTGTTTATTCACCACAGCGGTCACTTTCTCTGGTATGATGTGGACCAATGTGCTCCCAGATCAGCAGGTTAATGGAAGGACAGCACCTCCAACAATGTCCCAGGTGTGTCACACCCCTTTCCTCCCAGACTGAACACCAAAATTCTCTCTCCAGATGTAGAAAATATTCAGAAAATAAAATTAAATTTCTCTGTGTAACTGAATCACAAAACAGTGGGCTGGGCCTTTTGTTTGCAAGGGCTGTTTAGGAGGATTTTCACATTCTTTGCAGGTTCTCTTACACCCATGTGGTCAGGGCACCCCAGCTCTGATGACAGAGAGGGACAGGAATTGGTTTGTGTCTGTGGAGAGGGGGAGGTTGGAGAGAAAAGCCCCAAATGTGCCACTGCAAGTCAGTCATCTCTGCGAAAACCTGCGCAAACCTCTGCACCTCTGACCCCAGCTCCAGGAGCAGCGCAGCTGAGCACCGTGCAGGCCGTTGTCCCTCGCTCCCCATCTGCCTGTGCGCCTCAGTCACCCATCGACAAGGAGGTGGCAGAGGGGTGAGCTCTGGCCCATACACTGGAAGGATCTCACAGACCCTGCCCTCCCGTTCAGTGTGCTTTGTCTTTATCCACCTATCGCCTCCCTTGCCTCTGTGCTTTGGCATCAGTGTGAAAAGTGTAGGTGTGATCCTGAGCACAACAGTGGATCTAATTTAAAAGATGTTGGGACTACGGTCTTCTACATGCCCCCTGTGCTGTGTCCCAGACAAGAGCAAGGTTTTCTGGCCCCCTCTGACAAGCAATGAGCTGTGCTTCAGCCTGGACCAGAAATGGTAGAAGGAGAAGGGGGAATGACCATGATGGATATGAGGGCTGGAATAGGGGCAGGGGCAGAAACTGTCACATCAGGGTCACTCCTTCATCAACACACATTGGGTCTACAGACGCCTGTTACCTGGAAGGAATGACACCTAAACTGTGAGTTCACTAACCCTTCAGCAGGGATGGCTGCTGTATCGCCTGGGCCACAGGCCAGGGGATATTGATGGGGAAATGATTCAGCAGCAGGGCTGGCTGCTTCTTAGAAGTGATGAAGACTGAGGTAATTCAAGACAAAAAGTGTTTCCTCCCATGCATAAAGCTAAATTAATTAGGTCTGATTATGCAAAATAGGAGGTAAATCAATCCTACTATTTGGACTCAAGAGTTCTGGCACCTTCTATAAAAATTAAAAAAAAACAAAAACCAGCAGGAGGAATGAAATCTGTATCCCATAACAGACATGGGAGGCAGGCTCATTTTATTTCTAATTTTCATAACTCAGCACTTTTCCTAGAACTGGCACCAACGTTGCCTTTTACACAGGTCAGTAATTCTCTTCAGTAAAACAGGTCTCAGCAGAGGACCAGATAATGCAATAGTCCCTTAGCTAGTCCTTCAGACGATTGAGTAAAGTGCATTTTCTCATCATGGAGAAGCAGGGATTGTAATTGCTGTGCAGGAGAAGGCTGTGTAAAGGAGAGGCTGCAACTGGGGGCAGAGAGTCCGGCTCTGCTACTTACTGGCTGTGCCGCCTTAGAGAAGCTCCTGGACCTCACCAAGCCTCAGTTTCCTCTTACGCAAAGTTAGGATAGCACAACAGTCTCATCTTTCAAGGGACTTGAGTTTTAAAGTCAGTGCTTCATACAATAATCAATTATAGACAAAATACTCTGTTTCTTTTTTGAGCACCAAGTGAAATAGCTAGCTTGCACTTAGGGAGTGCGTTGTATGAAAAACATGTGTCCTTAAATATTATAAGTCTTGGGTAATAATTCAAAGCAACAAGAGGTTCACAATCGGAGAGACACGCAGCATCTGAGGGGCACTGGAGACTCTGGATTTACAGCTCTCAATCCAGGACATTCGCTTTTTGACAGAATTGCCTGGAATTCCTAACTTCCTCCTACTTCAGCTTCTTCATCACTCTCACGTTCTCCCTTATTTGAATTCCAGCCAGTGAAATTCTAGTTTGATTGACTTCAACCAGAAGACACATCATCACATACACTTGCATCGAAGGGTCGTCGAAAGAACTGAATGAAACAATGAGTCTGTTGCAGCCACGGAAGGGCCCCTGACCTGTCTCTTTGAGGGCAAGCCTGCTACTGGTTGTGCAGAGAGTTGATAGCCCCCAGCTGCTGCTGC
Source organism: Delphinus delphis (assembly GCF_949987515.2). Classification (NCBI taxonomy): domain Eukaryota; kingdom Metazoa; phylum Chordata; class Mammalia; order Artiodactyla; family Delphinidae; genus Delphinus; species Delphinus delphis. The sequence continues at coordinate 131,833,353 of NC_082686.1, forward strand.
TTCAGAGTCATTGCACGTTCATGCCAAGGCCACGCTCTTCCTGGGCAGCTCCCAGCCACCGCGAGCACGGCGGACACACCAGAGCCAGGCCATGTCTGCCCATTTTGAGCTCCTCTAATGGGCAGTCTCTGCCCTGGGGCACCCTCTCGGTGCAGCCAAGGGTTTTTTCACAATTGCATGTAGGCCAAGGCTCTCACCCCATCCTTTGTTCTCCCCTCCCCCTTGTCCTCAAAGATGCAGACCAGCATCACGGCTTGAGGCTCTTCCTGCCCATCTCACAGGCTTTTCTCTCAATTCTAGTTCCATCTTGTCACCTGCTTCCCATAGGACCTAAACTGACATAGCACATAAAGTACTGGGCATAGAATGAAGGTTCTGGAAATGTTAGCTCTTATTGTTATAATAATTATGACTTGATTAAACGAATGGCTCCACTAGCAGAAGATGCCCTTAGAGTTACCTACTTCCGTGACAATCTGGTCCAAGAGTCCTCAGTGGAATCTTAGGCTTTGCTTAGCCTGTACCCATCTCTCTGCCCCTGTGACACCATTCCAAGGTCATTCTTGCTTTTTCTAATGCTTCACTGTGCAGAGAGAATTTCAGAATCACTGGAGGATTTGGTGAAAATGTATTAAAAACTTCAGAGTTAGCTGGGAAATGGGCCTCTACAGCTCTTCATCTTA